>NC_087276.1:22162500-22787500 GCF_015220805.1 Pogoniulus pusillus | reverse complement strand
GCAGCTCAAACTCAAGCTGCAAGAGGCACTGTGGGAATTAGAGCATGCTTAACAGAGCAGGCAGTGCAGAGGGCAATGTTCAGTCACTACGTGAGAAACGGCCACCAGGATGAGCAATAAGGAGGTGCCAGACTGTCACTTCTCCTCCTCCCCTGCATGAAGCTGGGCCAAGCTGGGCATGGGAAGAGAGAGCTGCAGGACTAAGCATGCAGCTCCTTCTTCACTCACCCTCCCTCCAAGGAGAAAGCTGGTGGATGCTGGACAAGATGGGCTGTAGATTTCTTGCCTCTCCTCCCTGTCTCAGCTGGCCAACACTTTCAGCATGAGTTGAACCCTCTCTTTACCCATTCCCATGTCCATGACGAGTGAGAAAGGAGGTGACAGAGACACTGGCAGCCTTCAGGAGCTCATTTTTTCCATCCTGAAATGAAGTCATACTGCTGAGTAAAGAAGTGGATTGACTTTTTCCATTAGTCTCCTGCCATGGCATAAGGGTAAGCAAGGCTCTTCCCTTCAGCACTGAGCTTTGTCTGACCTGCATTTCAGGTGCATCTATCTTGACCTTCTTCAGAGAGGCAGTGAGAATTTATTCCTCACCTTCTACACTTCAGCCACCTGGTTTAGAGGTGACCTGGCAGTGTTAGGTTAGTGGTTGGACTTGATGGACCTGAAGGTCTCTTCCAACCAAAACAACTGCATAATTCTATGATGATGAAGTGGCCTTCAGGAGTAGAGCTCCTCACATACTGTGAGAGTGGAGTGGATTCAGGATCAATATTTCTTCTATCCAGGCTGAGCTGAGAATGATGGTTTAAACTGGAAGAGAGGACATTTAAACTAGATGTTAGAATCATAGAATCAGTCAGGGTTGGAAGGGACCACGAGGATCATCTAGTTCCACCCCCCCTGCCATGGGCAGGGACACCCTACCCTAGGGCAGGCTGGCCACAGCCTCATCCATCCTGGCCTTAAACACCTCCAGGGATGGGGCTTCCACCACCTCCCTGGGCAACCCACTCCAGGGTGTCAGGGTGGTGAGACACAGGCACAGGTTGCCCAGGGAGGTTGTGGATGCTCTCTCCCTGAAGGTGTTCAAGGTGAGGTTGAGTGAAGCCTTGAGCAACCTGTTCTAGGGGGAGGCTGCCTATGGCAGGGGGTTGGAACTGGGTGATCTTTGAGGTGACTTCCAACCTAAACCATTCTATGATTGCACCCACGCTTCGTGCAACTACCTGATTGGTGTAGCTCAGATCCCTGGTCAGCTGGGAATCACAGAGCTGTTTGAATTCTGGGATTTACCCCTTTTCCCAAAAAAAATCCCCCAAAACCCCAAAAAGGTGAGGGTACAATTTGTCATTGCCCTTGCACATTACACCCAGAAGCTGCAAATAGAGGGGGAGACTGTAAAATCCCACAGAACCTGTTCATAAAAGATGAGTTTGCCCCAAACAGGAGAGGGCTGATGGAGCAGGAAGTTTATGTTTGCTGTAGCAAAGCAACAGTAGCTAATGGGGAAGCCCATTCCAAGGCTGGGTTTTATTACTTGAGGTCTCTCTGAGTTAGTGTTTGAAGATGCATTACTGACTCAACCTGTAAACATGGTAACTGTTGCTAGCAGCGGGCAACAATTAAGCAGATTAATCTCAAGGCAGCCACACGCTGTGGAGCTCACAGGCATGCTAGGCTGCCTTACCCTGTGAAACCCAGGACAGCTTTTTTGCTCCTCTGCTTGAAGTGATGCTGGTTTTTCCAGGCCAAAAGTTGTGAGCATTGTTGGCTGAGCTGCCTTCACAGTCTGATGTTCCATAGGGGGAAAAAAATGCCCTTCTGGGCAAGTGACAATGTGACAGTGACGGAGAGGTTGAGATTTTGTCCTTCTCAGCAATCCTATCAGTTGGTCAGGACAGCAGAATCATAGAAGCAGTCAGGTTGGAAGAGACCTCCAAGATCATCCAGTCCAACCTAGCACCCAGCCCTGGCCAGTCAACTAGACCATGGCACTAAGTGCCTCATCCAGGCTTTGCTTCAACACCTCCAGGGATGGTGACTCCACCACCTCCCTGGGCAGCCCATTCCAATGCCAATCACTCTCTCTGCCAAAAACTTCCTCCTAACATCCAGCCTAGACCTCCCCTGGCACAACTTGAGACTGTGTCCCCTTCTTCTGTTGCTGGTTGCCTGGCAGAAGAGACCAACCCCACCTGGCTACAGCCTCCCTTCAGGTAGTTGCAGACAGCAATGAGCTCTGCCCTGAGCCTCCTCTTCTGCAGGCTGCACACCCCCAGCTCCTTCTACCTCTCCTCATAGGGTTTGTGTTCCAGGCCTTCAACAGCTTTGTTGCCCTTCTCTGGACGCCTTCCAGCACCTCAACATCTCTCTTGAATTGAGGGGCCCAGAACTGGACACAGCACTCAAGGTGTGGCCTGAGCAGTGCTGAGTACAGGAGCAGAATAACCTCCCTTGTCCTGCTGGCCACACTGTTCCTGATCCAGGCCAGGATGCCATTGGCTCTCCTGCCCACCTGGGCACACTGCTGGCTCATCTTCAGCTACTATCTGCCAGCACCCCCAGGTCCCTTTCTTCCTGGCTGCTCTCAGCCACTCTGTCCCCAGCCTGTAGTGCTGCTTGGGGTTGTTGTGGCCAAAGTGCAGAACCCTGCACTTGGCCTTGTTAAATCTCATTGTTGCATTTGTTACCTTCTAGACTGTTGTGAGGCCACCAGGAATCTCCTCTTCACCTCGGGGAAGCTCTCAATGCTGCCAAAGTGTTAGCCAAACTTCTGGTGGAAACAACTGTGTGGGCAGTAGAGCTGGAGTAAGAGCTACCAGCAAACTTGATGCTCAAGAAAACACCATAATGGACCTAGTTCCTGACCATTTGCAGTTTGGGCCAACTCTACAACTGAGGCTTTTCATGTCTGAGTGCAGGCTGCAGTAAATCACAACACCCAAATGCCAGAAGGATATTTGGTGATGGAAAATGCAGGATCAAGTGAACGCCCAGTGGCAGCACTGTAGGTCAGCCTTTGCCAGTGTGCTGGCAGAACATGGACCTGCCAGCTGGGAACATTCATCACAACCCTGTCACTCTGCCTACCACCAGGAGCCAGAATGAAAATGTCATTTTATTAAAAGCTTAAACAAGGCCAAATGGAGCAGATAAATGCAGAGCTGCCATAGCTCAGCTGAAGCCAAATAAATCACCCTGCAAACACTCTGTTGTTAGGAAATTCTGGGATTCAACCAGAGAGAAGCCACTAACAAAGCAAACAAAACACAACCAAGACTAAACCAACTGAACAGAAGCAAAACTCAAGTGGCAGAGTGCAGAAGTAGGTATGAGAGAATCATAGAATGAGTTTGGTTGGAAAAGACCTCTAAAGCCAGCAAGTGCAAAAGTGTAAGTTGCAGCACAGGAGGTTCCACCTCAACACAAGGGGGAGCTGAGAAGACTGAGAGGGGATCTAATAAATGTCTGTAAATATCTGTTCTAGTGGGAGGTGCCCCTGCCTATGGCAGGGAGTTGGAACTGGATGAACTTTGAGGTCCCTTCCAACCTAAACCATTCTATGATTCTCTCTGGGATAGGACAAGGAGCAATGGATGTGAGTTGCAGCACAGGAGGTTCCACCTCAACACAAGGGTGACTTTCCTGTAAGAGTCATGGAGCACTGGAACAGGCTCCCCAGAGAGGCTGTGGAATCTCTTTCTCTGCAGAATGTGGTCCTGCTCTGGCAGGGGAGTTGGACTTGATCTCCTCGGGTCCCTTCCAACTCCTGGCATCCTGTGATCACCACTGACATTAAACCATGTGCTGAAGTGCCATGGCCACATGTTTTTTGTATGCTTGCAGAGATGGGGACCCCACCAGCTCCCTGGGCAGACTCTCCCAGCACCTGACCACTCTCCCAGTGAAGAATTTTTTTGTTAATTTCCAACCTAAACATGCCCTGGTGCAACTTGAAGCCATTTCTTCTTTTTCTATCACTTGATACTAGGGAGAAGAGACCAACACCTCACTGTGACCTCCTTTCAGGGAGTTGTGAAGAGCAAGAAGGTCACCTCTTGGTCCCTTTGTCTCCAGGCTAAACAATCCCAGTTCTCTCAGCTGCTCCTCATCCCACTTGGAATTGATGTATCCAAGTTATCTACACCCAGCTGCCCCATCCCTGATGTTTAACCAAGGTTTAATCAAAGAAGTGCCCCATTCCTGAGCAAATATCCCAGTCTGGACCAGGAGACTGGTCCTGCTGCCCTTTCTCCTGGACATTATTTCTGATGTCCCACCAGGTGAATGCTGTTTTGCTGCAGGAATAGCCAATATCTTTCTCTTCTCAAGAGAGAAAGCCAGAGTGTCTTGTGGACTGAAATCAGAGAGAGCTTGGTGAGCCTTCCTGAGAAAGCAGCCTCAGTCACTCCTGAAATGATGTTTCAGCTTCATTACTTATTGAAAAGCAAAAAAAACCCCAACCAAGACACTGAGAGCCAAGCCATTTACTAGGAAATTCTTGGCATTCCTTCTTGGCTCGTTGTGTGATCATTCTGGGACATGAGTTGTCAGGAAAACACAGAGGAAGGATACATTATCCAGGGGATGTCACAACGCCGCATGGGTTCTGCTCTCTGCTGTGTGCAGAGTGCAAGCTCGAGAGCAAACAAGAAACTCAACTAAAAAGCCACTGCAGAGTGAGGATGGGGAAACTGAGGCATAGGCTTGTGCAGGTCAGCAGCAGAGATGTGCTCTCAACACCCTCCAGGTGGGTACTGTGCAGTGCATGGTTGTGATGGAAGTGACCTTTAAGGACATCAAGTCCAATCATCACTCTAACACTGGAAACCTATGACTAAGCCATACCCCTAAACACTACATCTACACAACCCCTAAACACCTCCAGGGGTGAGGACTCCACCACCTCCCTGGACAGCCTATTCCAATGCCCAAGAACCCTTTCAGTAGAGAATTTCCTCCTGATATCCAAGCTAAGCCTCCCCTGGTGCAACTTGAGGCTATTTCTTCTTCTCCTATCGCTTGTTACCTGGTTGAACAGTGATGGTTAATGGTTGGACTTGAAGACCTTTAAGATCTTTTCCAACCATAGTGATTTTGTGATTCTGTGAGCAGACCAACTCCCACATCTCTAGAACCTCCTTTCAGGTAGTTGTAGAAACAAAGGGTCAAAGCTGGGGCTTTCTTCTCACATCTCTAGATCCTCCTTTCAGGTAGTTGTAGAAACAAAGGGTCAAAGCTGGGCCCTTCCATTTAAGAAAGATGCTGAGGTGCCTGAATGTCCAGAGAAGGGCAACAAGGCTGGTGAAGGGCTGGAGCACAAACCCTATAAGGAGAGGCTGAGGGAGCTGGGGGTGTGCAGCATGCAGAAGAGGAGGCTCAGGGCAGAGCTCATTGCTGTCTACAACTACCTGAAGGGACGCTGTAGCCAGGTGAGATTGGTCTCTTCTCCTAGGCAACCAGTGACAGAACAAGAGGTCACAGCCTTAAGCTGTGCCAGGGCAGGTTCAGGCTGGATGTTAGGAAGAAGTTCTTCACAGAAGGAGCAGTTGGCAATGGAATGGGCTGCCCAGGGAGGTGGTGGAGTCCTCATCCCTGAAGGTGTTTAAGAGGAGGCTGGATGAGGCACCTAGTGCCATGGTTTAGTTAATTAGAAGGGTTAGGTAATAGATTGGACTCAATCTCAGAGGCTTTTCCAACCTGGTTAATTCTGTGATTGATTTAAAACTAGAGGCAACTAAGAAGACAAATCATCCCAAGGCAAAGCAAGGATGGTGGTGAGCATCTGACAGAGCAAAAAGGCTTTGGAGAAAGTGTTGAGAGATGAGTCAGGCAAACAATCCAACGGGACTTTGGTCTGCAAAAAGGCTGAGAAAAGGCTCCACTGTCTGGCCCATGACAAGAGCAAAGCATCCAGATGAAAACCTGCGGTCAGAAGCTCTCTAGCTTGGAGGTCTGCACTGGAGCAAGTGAGCTTTTCAGCAATGCAACATGAACCTCCAGCACATCAGCAAGGAAATCACTCTGTGACAGGAGCTAAAAATATGCTGGAGAAGAAAACACTTCAAGACAGGCCAGGGCTGGCTGGAGCACCTCTCCCCAGCAGACATTTCCAACCACTCTAGCACGTTGCCTTTTTCTTTTCTTCTTGTTTTGGTTCTCATTTTCTTTCTTTCCTCTCTCCCTCTTTTTCTATTTTATTTTATTTTATTTTATTTTATTTTATTTTATTTATTTCTCTTTCCTTTTCTCTTTTCCTTTCCTTTCCTTTCCTTTCCTTTCCTTTCCTTTCCTTTCCTTTCCTTTCCTTTCCTTTCCTTTCCTTTCTTTTCCTTTCCTTTCCTTTCTTTGTATGGGACACAACTTCCTATTGTGACCAAAATTGCTTCCGAAGGATTGTGGGGGAGAAACCAGAAAATAAATAGGTTAATTTTTCCTCTGAGGCCAGAGAAGAACATGAAAAGAGAAGCTGGATATGCAGATGGAGAAATGATTAACCAGGCCCTGTCCTTTATCTGTCTGGAAGTCTCTGGAAACAAAGGTTAAGAAAAGAGTACAGGAGCAATTGGCCACAGTCTTCATTGATCTGTCTCTTTTTGTTGGCACCAGGCAGGTAGCTGGACCCCCAGGGGCTATCAGCATCCACTTTCGACATATTTCTTTGATAACCAAAGCAGGTTCTCACATCCAGCAATGACTAAAGTGGTGGATTTTGCCCTGTTACCTTACCTTACCCCCAGTGTTTTTGGATCACAGGACAGCAGAATAATCAGCTTGGCCAAGAGATGCTTTTGATGTGATCTTCAGAGTGGAAAAGCCTTCAAGTTTGTAGGAGGGAGCCTGGGTTTCTCTAGGGTTAAATCGTGTGGGAGAACTCAACAGAGCAGAAGGCAACTGAAGATTGGTCAGATGCTTTCTGGTCAGGCACTGGAACAGGCTGCCCAGGGAGGTGGTGGAGTCACCATCCCTGGAAGTGCTCAAGAAATGTGTGGCCATGGCATTCTGGGATGTGGTTTAGTGGGCAGGGTGGTGTTGAGTGGATGGTTGTGCCTGATGATCTTTGAGGTCTTTCCCAACCTTAACAACCCTGGGTTGCAAATGACTGAGCCAGCACATTCACCAGCTCCCACAGAACCTCCAACGACTTTGACAGAGGCAACTAAGTAAAGCAGGGGTGAGGGGAAAGCAAAGCAAATCCAATCCACTTTTCCCTTCTTTTCATCAGGGACTGTGTCAAGCAGGGGTTAAAGTGATCTATCCAGCCCAAGATCACAGGAGACCCCCCTTTGTCAATCTGGAGTGGTTGCCAGATATTGGGCTGAATAATTAAGCAGCTATTTAACCTTCGGCCAGCGTGTCTCCTACTCACTGCCCTGCTCCTGACAGCCTGGGCTTGAGTAGCTATGGCAACCATTTGGGTGCCAGCCTGTTGACTGAAGAATATGGAAATCACAAGGATTTAATTTTGCTGTGGCACCAAAAAAAATAGAGAAAGGGAAATATAAAGACCCACCCCCCAAAACAAAAAAACCCTTCCCTGTTTGATCTGAGAGTTGTGGCTTTTCTGCAGCTTTCAGCAAAGGATCATTTTGATATTCATATCTCCCATTCAGATGTCAGTTAACAGCTCCAAAGGAAGGGGGGGGGGGGGGGGGGGGGGGGAGGAGAGGGGAGGAAGATAAACCCAAAACAAGAGGGGAAAAAAAGCCAAAAGTTTGTCCAAAAAGAAAAGCAAAGCATCCCCTGTTTCTGGGCTGGATTAACACTTGAATTGCTGTTTGGAGGGAGCTGCTTCTGCTTCACCCTGATGTCAGGAGGGATGGAGATCTATCTGTTCTGAGCACGTTGAAAGGTGCAGGACAGTGGGAAGAGGGATGAGAAGCTCTGCAAATGAAGAGCCAAGGAGGGCTTAGAGGATACAAGAATAAGAGCAGCCTGAAAAGTTTCAAGAGCACCCAGAAAGACTGCAACAGAGAAGGCTGCTGGGGTCAATGAGTCAAGGAGGTGGCCCAAAGACCTGAGAGGGTTTGGTTCTGTGAAGCAAGGAGGGAAATTCCCAAAGTGGAGTCACCATCCCTGGAGGTGTTCAAGAAAAGCCTGGATGAGGCATTTAGTGCCATGGTTGAGATGACTGGACAGGGCTGGGTGCTAGGTTGGGCTGGATGATCTTGGAGGTCTCTTCCAACCTGATTGAATCTATGAAAGTGGGGGCATCCCTGCAGCAGCATTGGCTCCAGTGCTTCAGGGAAAACAAAGTGGAGGCAAATGGAAGAGCTGAGCCTCAGCCAGGACATTGAAATTCAGCACAGAGCTGCCAGCTGTGGAGACAGGATTCATCCATCACCAACAGTGGCCAGCACAGAGCAGGCTGCAAGTGGGTGGACCAGGTGCTGATAACTCATCTGCTTGGAAAATGTTGTTTCCAGAGCACTTGTCTGGGGGCTGGTTGGATTGCAGCTGCGTGAGGAAGACACAGAAGGAGAGGAACTACCTGAAAGGAGATTGGAGCATGGTGGGGGTTGAACGGCTTGGCTAGGGAGGCGGTGGAGTCCCCATCCCTGGAGGTGTTTAAGAGTTGTACAAAAGTAGTGCTTAGAGATATGGTTTAGTCAAGGACTTGACAGTGTTAGGCTAATGATTGGACTTGATAATCTTAAAGGTTTTTTCTAACCCAAGGAATTTTGTGATTCCAGATGCCAGCCTCTTCTCCCAAGTAACAGGTGACAGGACAAGAGGAAATGGCCTCGGGTTACACCAGGAGAGGTTTAGATTGGAAGAGGGGAGATTCAAACTAGATGTTAGGAAAGGCTTCTTTACAGCAAGGGTGGTGAGACACTGGCACAGGTTGCCCAGAGAAGTTGTGGCTGCTCCCTCCCTGGAGGTGTTCAAGGCCAGCTTGGATGAGGCCTTGAGCAACCTGCTCTAGTAGGAGGTGTCCCTGCCTATGACAAGGAGTTGGAACTGGATGATCTTTGAGGTCCCTTCCAACCTAAACCATTCTATGACATTAGGAATGATTCTTTTCTTTGCTGCAGGAGTGGTCAGGCATTGGAACAGGCTGCCCGGGGAGGTGATGGAGTCACCATCCCTGGAAGTGTTGAAAAACCCTGTGGCCATGGCACTTTGAGACACAGTTCAGTGGCCCTGGTGGTGTCGGGTTGATGGCAGGACTTGATGACCTTTGCTAACTGTGATTCTGTGATTGTATCACCATATCAGGCACAAGCAGGAGTCTCTTGCCATCCCACCTCTCTACCCTGTTGACAAGTGCCTGTCAGGAAGCTCTCAAGGGAGAATCTATTCATGCACTAAGACCAGAAGCATTTAACTGTGGTCTTGAGGAAGGCTCCTAGGAGTCCCACATCACCATTTTTAACCCTGGTTTTCCTTCTGTACCATCTTGTGTCTGTCTTTCAGGCTGCATTCCTGCAGGAAGCTGGCCAATTATCTGAGTTCTTGAAGACATGGTCCAAAGGCACCAAGTGTTTGCTCAGACACTAGCAGTGTGCAGCCAAAGGGCAGTCCCTTTGAACTGTCCTTGTTCTTGGTTTCTCTTTGTGGGCTGGAGGTTGAAGAGGAGAGAAGAGATTTGAATGCAAGAGCTGAAATTCAGACCATCTTATATCAGAAGAAGTGGTGTGCATCAAAGCGTGCATGATTGTAGCCTGCTGAAGCCAACAAGCCTTTGCCATCAGCAGTGATGGGAACTGGACTGGACCCAGGGCTTGCACTGCAAGCTGCTGCTGAGTCATACACAAAAGGCTTTCCCTCAGCCTGTACCTTAGGTCAGCTGAGGCTCAGCCCCTGCAGCCAGGATTCTGCACCCACCTTCAAGGTGTGCTATTTCTTCTCCCTTTTCAGGGTATGAAGAAGAAATAAAGGCTATGACTGAGGCACTCTCTAGAACCAAAACAACCAGCCAGGCTGGCAGGTGCTCAGCAAGACTCAGCTTTTCCCTGCAGAAGATCTGCAGGCACTTTCTCCATCATAGAATCAAAGGGTTCGTTCAGTTGGAAGCAACCTTTGAGATCATCAAGTCCAACCTTCCACCTAAGGCCACAGTGGCCATTAAATGATGTTCTGAAGTGCCATGTCCACACTTCTTTAAACTCCTGCAGAGATGATGACCTCCTAGAGTAGCCTATTCCAATGTCTGACCACTCTTTCAGAAAAGAATTGTTTCCCAATATCCAAGCTCCTTTGCAAGCCAAGTCAGGAGGAATGCAAGGGGCCAATGTACCTGAAACACCTGATCCTCAGAGAGCATAGAATCAGAGAATCAAACAGGTTGGAAGAGACCTCCAAGCTCATCCAGTCCAACCTAGCACTCAGCCCTAGCCAGTCAACCAGACCATGGCTCTAAGTGCCTCATCCAGGCTTTGCTTGAACACCTCCAGAGACAGCAACTCCACCACCTCCCTGGGCAGCCCATTCCAATGCCAATCACTCTCTCTGACAACAACTTCCTCCTAACATCCAGCCTAGACCTCCCCCAGCACAACTTGAGACTGTGTCCCCTTGTTCTGTTGCTGCTTGCCTGGCAGAAGACACCAACCCCACCTGGCTACAATGTCCCTTCAGGGAGTTGTAGCCAGCAATGAAGTCAGCCCTGAGCACACCCCCAGCTCCCTCAGCCTCTCCTCACAGGGCTGTGCTCCAGGCCCCCCACCAGCTTTGTTGCCCTTCTCTGGACACCTTCCAGCACCTCAACATCTCTCTTGAATTGAGGGGCCCAGAACTGGACACAGCACTCAAGGTGTGGCCTGAGCAGTGCTGAGTACAGGGGCAGAATAACCTCCCTTGTCCTGCTGCCCACGCTGCTCCTGATCCAGGCCAGGATGCCATTGCTGATCAGAAGGATGCAGGTACCATCTTCATGAGCTAAACTCTACCCCAGGTGGAGCCTGCTTCAATGCCAGGACTATGTCGTCCCTGGGGCTGTTCAAGGCAGGATTGGACGTGGCACTTGGTGCCATGGTCTAGCCTTGAGCTCTGTGGTAAAGGGTTGGACTTGATGATCTGTGAGGTCTCTTCCAACCTTGGTGATACTGTGTGATACTGTGTGATATGTGATGCTGAGCCCTGCAGAAAGCCATTGCTCTGAATATGATAGCAGCACTCAGCCAGCCAGCTCAGATGAAGGATCCAGTGTGCTGGGGCTCATAATTGCTCCAGAATTACAGCAGTTACAGAGTCCTGGCACTGAAGCTTCTCACCAGTGGAGCTGGTGGGCAGCAGCTGAGTGTGCAAGCTGCCAAGGAAGCAAGAGGATATGGTTAACTGGAGAGCTAAAGCTCATTTTTCTCATCCCTGGTAAATCCACTCCTCGGTTAAAAGCTGCAACAGCTTGAACCAAAGAGCACAGGCTCTGCAGCTGCTTGCTGTGACAACTCCTGACCTCTGTGGATTGGCAAAGGTGGAAGGCTCTTGTAACACAGACTCTGGGAGGTTGCTCTGCCTCCTGAGAGGGCTGAGCTCTTTGTGTCTAGCCTCATGCTGGAGCTGAATTTGAAGTGCTTAGTGTCAGAGGTCCCTGGGGCTTGGAAGAGCTTCTCTGGGGTACTGCTGAAATGCCAGAAAATGGCCTGAGTTATCAAAATGCATTATGGAAGTGACAGTTTTCACTAGGTTGGATCTCTCTTTGGGTGGGAGTTGATTTGCAGGAGCACTCAAGTGTCTGTGCACCTTCCTGGCTCTCCTTTCATCCATCCTTAGACTCAGTTTGGTTAGATGAGACCTTTCAGATCATCAAGTCCAACTATCAGCCCAGCACTGCCAGGTCGCCACTAAACCATGTACCTCAGCACCACAACTACATGGCTTCCAAATCCCTCCTGACCCTTAAAGAAGTCAGTTTGGTGTCTCACAAAAGGAAAATTGAGACCTGGTTTATCTGGTGAAGGCAAGCAAGAGAAACACAAGAACAGCTCCTCTAAGAGTAACACAGCAAAACTTTTTAGCTGTTCCAAATCTAGACTTGTGAAGAAGTCTCTGGTGGATGTGTGAGGAGAGAGGAAGAAGGTAGGACCTGAGTGATGTTACACTTACCCAAGATTGTCAGATGAAAAGGCAGCAGAGCTTTCTGCACAAATAGTCAGTTCCAATGTCTCCATCAGCTATTTCATCCTTAGAATGATGGAAGACCTTTAGGGCTCCCAGAGCTGGTTCTGGTCCATTGAACACATAAATTATCCTACACTTCACAATTGTCTGAATAAAGAATGCACAAACAGCCAGCTGGCTAGAGGAC
The DNA here is from genome assembly GCF_015220805.1 of Pogoniulus pusillus. NCBI lineage: Eukaryota > Metazoa > Chordata > Aves > Piciformes > Lybiidae > Pogoniulus > Pogoniulus pusillus. The sequence continues at coordinate 22,775,244 of NC_087276.1, read as the reverse complement.
ACTAATCCCATGCTGGAAAAGGTTTTTCCCTTCTCAGCCATCTGCCTTTCTTGCTGTCCACGACTATCTGTCAGCTAAGCACAGAGTGGGTCAGGCTTGGTCATCAGCCATCCTGGAGTGGAGAACTACAGAGGGTCTCACTGGCACCCATCCAGCAAACTCTAGGAAGGCAGCAAGCCCAGGACTTAGAAAACGTCCTTCTCAGTTGCAGTCTAACAGCTGGTGAGGGCACCTCGTGGTGGCCTGAAATGTGTCAGCTGCAAAGAAAACACTCCAGCAATTAAATAGAACTCAAGTAGTTACCTGACCTTGAAATATCTGCAGTGGTAGAGATCAGAAACCTTGGAACAAAGTCAGGCGATGACGAAAACATCGACTGAGCCATTTGCTGATGGCCTCTAATTTGCTTGAACAACCTCTATCAACAGTTCAACCCTAAGACCACCTGTCTGCTGTCACTGCTGTGGGCATTCTTCCATCCATTACTGGAATAACTGATCTGAGCAAATTGCACTGCACAGGGATTAGCTCCAGGGGACCAAACTCCAGGCCAGATTCTGTGTAAGAGTAAGGGGACAAGCCCATGGGCAGAGTGTGGCAGTTGTGCCCCATCCTAAGCTTGTTCCATGTGCTGTTAGAAGCCAAAGGCACTTAAAAACATAATCTGGGTTGACTGGAAATGTCACTGTTTCAAAGAGGGGAGGGAGTTCTTTCCTGAGAGAGTGGTCATGCACTGGAACAGGCTGCCCAGGGAGGTGGTGGAGTCACCATCCCTGGAGGTGTTTAAAAGGAGAGTGGATGTGGTGCTTGAGGCTATGGTCTAGTGATGAAGGATGCTGGGAGGAAGGTTGGGCTGGATGATCCTGGTGGTCCTTTCTAACCATAGTGATTCATAGTGATTGGATGTTGTGCTGAGGGATTTGGTTGAGTCAAGGACTTGTCAGTGTGAAACTAATGATTGGACTCAATGATCTTGAAGGTCTTTTCCAGTCTAAGAAGTTCTGTGATTCTGGGAGGGTGTTTAAGCCCCAGATAAGTTTGTAATAGAGGCCATAGTTGGAACAACTAAATAAATGGGCCAGACACTTCTGCATGGCTGTGTTCAGAAATGCTGGAAGGAAATCTGCTGATATTTACCATGAGGGTACTGGAACACTGGAACAGGTTGCCCAGGGAGGTAGTTGAAGTCTCATTCCTGAAGATATTCAAGGCCAGGCTAGGCAAGGCTCTGAGCAACCTCATCTAGTGGAGGATGTCCCTGCTGCTTGCAGAGGGGTTGGCCTGGATGATCTTTGAAGGTCCCTTCTAACCCAAACCATTCCCTGATATTTGACATAAATAAATCATAGAATCAGTCAGGGTTGGAAGGGACCACAAGGAGCAGCCAGTTCCAAGCCCCCTGCCATGGGCAGGGACACCCTACCCTAGAGCAGGCTGCACACAGCCTCATCCAGCCTGGCCTTAAACACCTCCAGCCATGGAGCCTCAACCACCTCCCTGGGCAACCCAGTCCAGCCTCTCTCCAATCTCATGCTCAACAACTTCCTCCTCACAGCCAGGCTGAATCTCCCCACCTCCAGCTTTCTCCATTCCCCCCAGTCCTGTCACTCCCTGAGAGCCTACAAAGTCTCTCCCAGCTTTTTTGTAGGCTCCCTTCAGATCCTGGAAGGCCACAAGAAGGTCACCTGGGAGCCTCCTCTTCTGCAGACTGAACAGCCCCAACTCTTTCAGTCTGTGCTCATAGCAGAGCTGCTGCAGCCCTCTGAGCATCCTCCTGGCCCTGCTCTGGACACACTCCAGCATCTCCACATCCCTCTTGTAATGGAGGCTCCAGAACTGGATGCAGTACTCCAGGTGGGGTCTCAGCAGAGCAGAGTAGAGGGGAAGAATCACCTCCCTCAACCTGCTGCCCACACTTCTCCTGCTGCAGCCCAGAATCTCTTGTGCAGCCCAGAATTCCCAATTCAGAAGTTTCATTTACTATCCAGAAGTACAGAAAGTTGGGGGAAATCCCCATTTTCACTCCTAAATTGCTATTTCAGTGAACCCCCAGGTCTTCTTTCAACGTTGTTCCCATCAGCACATTTCAAATGCCACAAAGCAGCAACAACCAAGCCCAGTGTGATGCTGTGGTTGAATCCCCATCACTGGAGGTGTTTAAAGAGGCAGAGTTGTGCCGCTGAGGGACATGGTTTAGCAGCAGCCTTGCTTGGAGCTGATACTAGCAGGACCTGATAACCTTAGATTCCATGATCTAAGATCTATGATCTTAAAGTTATGTTCCAACCAAAATGATTCAATGACTCTCTAACTTTTGCTGACCCTTTGATACCCAGAACAATTTAGCTTCCATGGCATAAGCACATGAAGCTTCCCTCTTAAAACAAAATCCCTGGAAGGATGTTTGCTACCAAAAACTATTCAACAATAAAATAGCAGGAATGGGATTTCAGCAGAATTTGTCCACTGCAGTGACATATTTGTAGCCTGTGCATGGTTGGATGAAATTTGCCTTTCCAGTCTGCAAGTTTATTGCCCATTAATAATCCTCAGTATCCATTTCATTCTGTAGGCATGGTGGGATTTCAGTGCTTAATGTCTTACTGGAAGCAGCTCTTTGCTGGTTTCTTGAGCTGGAGAAAATGATTCTGCCTCTCCCTGTCATCCTAGCAAGGCTGGGGTGGATAGATTACACCATGCCATGAAAATTGCTCACAGTTCAGGAGTTTAAGTATTTACTGGGCTGTGGGGGCAGCCTCTTGCCCAGCTGCAGTTTGTTCTCTGTCACTGGACATCTTTACTGGTGTGCAGCTCCCCAGCAAATAGAAGAAGTCTGCAAGACCATGGAAGAAGTCTTTTCTTTCTCTGCTTTGCACACACACTTTAAAATACCTTTTACTTTGCTCCTCTCCAAGCTACACAAATCTCATGTTAAGTCTTTTCACATCTCCACACATATTTTTTGTTACCCATTGCTGACCCTTTCCAAAATAATAGAATCATAGAATAGTCTGGGTGGGAAGGGACCTTTAAGGATCATCTAGTCCAAGCCCCATGCCATGGGCAGTGACACCTTCCACTAGACCAGGTTGCTCAAGGCCCCATCCAACCTGACTTTGAAAAATCACAGAATCACAGAGTGGCCTGGGTTGGAAGGAACCTTTAAAAGTCATCAACCCCCATCCTGCAATCAGCAAGGACATCTGCAGCTAGAGAAAATTGCTCAGAGCTCCAAACAATCTGACCTGCAATGGTTCAGGGATGGGACATCTACCACCTCTTTGGACAACCTGAGCCAGGCTCTCACCACTCCCTGTAACAAATTACTTCTCCTTCTCCAGCCTGAATCTCCCTCTTTTAGTTTAAGCTGTCCCCCCCTTGTCATGTCACAACATCCCCTGCTCAAAAGTCTGTCCCCATCTCTCTCTAAGAGCCTCCTTTAAGTACTGAAAGACCTTCTGCCTTGATGTAGGTGCAGTAAGTGAACTGCAATGCTGTATTTCAGCATCATCCACTCAATACCATTGATCATGTTTCAGATGATAGGATGAGAGGGAGCAACCTGAAATTGTGACAGGGAACATTTAGGTTTGGATATTGAGAAAAAATTCTTTGCTGCAAGAGTGGTCAAGCATTGGAACAGGCTGCCCAGGGAGGTAGTGGAGTCACTGTCCCTGGGGATGCTCAAGTGATCATGGTGCTCTGGGGATACAGTTTAATGGCCATGGTGGTGTTGGGTTGATGGTTGGACTTGATCTGAGAGGGCTTTTGCAGCTGACACAATTCTGTGACCCTCTGATTCTATGGATACCTTCCTTTTTTTCAAGTATGGTTAGATTGTTGGGCTCTCAGGTGGCACTGCCAGCCTCAGCAGAAGGGAATGGCCAGGCCTGATGCCTGGGCAGGTCCCATGGAGCTGAGCAGACATTATCAGACAGAACCACTCTGAGACGAGGTTGGGTTGCAAGGCTGATGATTAGCCTCAGTTCCCAGGGGTGGGGAAAAAAGTGCTTGGGAAACAGACTGTGCTTCTAAGCTGAGATTCCTGGAGGACAGGATTTGTCCCTGTTCCAAGCCTGGTATCAATAAGATTAAATTAGAAATAAAAGATAGCAAAGCAGCCCCCACACTCTGATAGCAGAGAAAGGATCTGCAGAGGCTTGGGCTTCTGCTGCAGCTCAACAGGGCGAAGCAGAGTGACAGGGTAAGATGAGATACCAGAGGGAAAGACCACCCAAACGACTGCTTGTGCCTTGAAAGTCATTTAGCAGGGGCAGTGTGGAATCTGCCTTCACTTTAATAACTTCTAATGGCTTCTGAGCACCAAAAGGTTGTGGCAGATTCGTGAGCCTCTCCCTCGCTACCTGTCGTATCCTGCTGTTTCCTGTGGACAATCCTCCTAGCTCTTGGAGCACACAGAGCAGCCCTTAGCATTGGCATCTCCTCAGTGCCCTGCGTTTTTCCTGGGTGACCAAAGCTGCTCTGAGCACAATCACATGCAGAACCCCCTCCAGAAGCCTTTGCATTGGGAGGCTTTTCCTTTTACAGGTCATCAGAAGAGGGCTCCATTCAACTGTGAAGCCCTTTCCAGCCCTGCCATGGCATCTTGGCTGCCATCAGCCAAGGCTGTTTTTCTTGGTTTTCAGAGCAGAAGAGGCTGCTGCACTCAGCTCTGTGGCAACAACTCCCCAAGGCCAACTCTGCTGGCTAATCCTTGGAGCCTGTGAAAACCTGGCCAGAGCCAGGCTGCGCCATGGTACGAGCCTCAGCCGCTCCCCAAAGGCTCTGCTGCTGCACAAGGAACAAGAGATCCTGGGACACAGATTAAATCAGGAGACCTGTGGGGTTTCAGGCAACTCTACCCTGAATTGTCTTTCTGACTGCACTTCTGAAGAACAGGAAGGGGGGAAGAAAAGCCCCTGTGAGCTCTTTGAAAGGCTCTGAGGCCAGCTGTAAGTAGCTGATAAGTTTCTATCACAAGACTAATGGCAAAGGCTGTGACTGCAGCCAGGTTGATATTTTGCCTCTGCACCAACTCCAGGTACAATACTCTTAGCCAAGAATCCTTCAATCAACCTAGGATCTGCAGAGCTCAGGTTTAGATTTTACTGTGGTCTGCACTGTGCTGTTGCTGAGGTTTGCTGCTGGAAATGGAGCTTTGAGCAGAAGGGTGAGCTGGACACTGGTGGGGCAGGTGAAATTGTCCTAGCATCCCAGGATCCCAGCATGGTGGGGATTGGAAGGGACCTCTGGAGATCATTCAAGCCAACCCCCCTGCTAAAGCAGGGGCACCCACAGCAGCTTGCCCAGGATGGTAATATCCAGGCCTCCCACCCTTCAGCTGTTGCTGAGCAATGAGAAGATTCCCTCTCAGGATGCTCTTCTCCAGACTCAACAGCCCCAGGGCTCTCAGCCTTTTCTCAGCAGCTTCCTCAGCATCTTCACAGTCTCTGCTGGACTCTATCCAATAATTCCATGTCCTTCTTGAGCTAAGGATCCCAGAACTGGCCATGAGACTCCAGATGTGGCTTCACTAAGGCACAGTAGAGGAGGACCTCAGAGAGCTCAGGACCCCAAATCCTCAGGGTAAAGACCTGTACCACCAGGTCCAATATTTGAGGAAACTCAGGAAAGGGACATTCAGGAAGTTGTTCTTTGCCATGCTAAAGTGAAGGTAGCACAGTCACTTAGGAAGAAAACTTTGACAGTAGAGGACTGCAATGGATCACACTCAGGATCCACACCACTTCCTTGATTTTTCAGGAAGATGAGAGCTATTTAGTCCAGGGTGGCTCATGGGACACCCCCACCTTGGTGGGGTTTGGGGGAAAGGGGGCAAATGCAGTGTGGGGTGGGAAAGGGAAAGTGGTGCTAAAAGGAGGGAGGTGGAGAGGAAAAGGATGGAGAGGAAAAGAGGAAGATTGAGGGAAAGAAAAGAGGTGGAGAGGAAAAGGGGGAAGATGGGGGAAAGGGAGGAGATGGAGATGAAAGGATGGAGATGGAGAGAGGAAAGGACAGAGATGGAAAGAGAAGGAGGGAGATGGGGGAAAATAGGAGATGGAGAGGAAAGGAGGGGGATGGGAGAGAAGGGGGATAAAAAATTAATAACAATGAAAAATGGCCTGTAAAAAAGCATAGAAGTGGTCCTGCTCTGGCAGGGGGGTTGGACTAGATGATCTTTGGAGGTCCCTCCCAACCCCTAATGCTCTGTGACTCAGTAATGTCAAGTTTCCTGCAATAGCAGGGAAGTTGTTGGGGGAGATCCGCAGGGATCCTCTGCATGCTCCAAAGTCCTCACCCTTCTGACCCGAGAGAAGTCATTTCTGCACCCTAAATCAGACAGTTTGTTTAACCCAGAGCATGGAGAAATGATCTATCCACCAGGCATCCAAGGGATTTGAATACCACTAGGAACAGAAGTGCTTTGCTCAACATCCTGTTTTGAGCTGTGGCAAATTTCCACTGTTTCAGAGGAAATAACAGAAAGGGGGGGAAAAAGAAAGAAAAAGAAGAGAAAAATCCAATTCAGAGGCTAAATAATGTTAAAAGGACTGAAAATGAATCCTTTTTACCCCAGTGGATGAGCTGTAGAAGCCCAGAAGAGTGGGATTAATAGAATAGGAAACCAGTGCAAACAAATTCAAACAAGCAGTTAATGATTCCTTCGTGTCTCCTCTCCGTCTTTGGGGTACCTCAGCCTGTGGGATTCAGTGAAATCAGAAGAAAATCATCTCTGATTGGCAGAACACTGAGTAGGGCAAAGAAAGCAGAGCCTAAATGGAACCTCTCTTTCGTGTGTAATCTGGGGCCACATATCTTGTCCTTGTTACCTTCATCAAGCCAAGCAGGCATCTTCTGACCCCTGCCCAACTGTGCATCCATGTTTCATTTCTCCTGCCAGGTTAGACAGACAGTGAGCTTCATCTAAATGTTGTTCTCTCCCTCCATAAGGTATCAACTCATAATTTCTCTTGCACCTCCTGCAATATGTGGTTTATGAAACTACAGGAATACAAACCAGAGGCAATTACCTTCCAGTTTGGAAAAACCTGATTCTCTGTGACCTGGCATCCATCCCACACCACCTCATACACAAATCCAGGGAATCTTGGGCACCAGTTTCTGTTGCCTCTGCTCAGGAAACAAGGATCATTGGAGCCTTCATCCCTTCTCTCCACCCAGGCACTCATGAGACAGCAGCCATGACTTCATCTGTTACCCAAGGGCCTGCAACTGTGGAGCTCAGATACTAAAGCAAATAGATAAGAAACAGGCAGATAAATATCATCCCATTCCCCAGACCACCCGGGACACATCTTCAGAGGCACAGAATCCCAGCATGGTGGGGGTGAAAGGGACCCCTGGAGATCATCCAGTCCAACTTGCCTGCTAAAGCAAGGGCACCCAAAGCAGGTTGCCCAGTTTTACAATGTTAGGCATGTTTGGAATCTCTCCAGAGAAAGAGGCTCCACAACCTCTCTGGGCAGCCTGCTCCAGAGCTCCAGCAGCCTCACAATGAGGAATTTTCTCCTCCTGTTTAGATGGAACCTCCTGGATTCCAGTTGTGCCTGATGCCCCTTTTCCTGTCACTGGGCATCACTGACAAGTGTGGCCTCATCTTCTTGTCCCCTACCCTTTAGCTGTTGCTGAGCAATGAGAAGATTCCCTCTGGGACTGCACTTCTCCAGGCTCAACAGCCCCAGGGCTCTCAGCCTTTTCTCCTTACAGAGATACCCCAGATCCTTCAGTATCTTTGTATTCTCCCTTGGACTCTTTCCAGTCAGTAGTTCCCTGTCACTCAAACTGGGGACCCCAGCACTGGACACAACACTCCAGCTGTCATCATAGCTGATGCCCAATAGAACCTACTTTAAGGTGTGACAGGTGCAACAACATGATATATAGCTCCAAACCTCTCTACAGACATATCTCTGGCTGTGGGTACATATCCAGGCATAGCTATACCAGATGCAGATCCACACATACACATCTCGAGGAAGTAACCAGCAATTACAAGAGAAAAGCCACAAGTTAATGTATGTAGTCATGCTAAAGCCCCAAAGCAATAAAGGGGAAACCGCCTCTGCTCGAGGTTTCTGCTCAGCAAAGTCAAGCTCTGCAGCAAAACAACCCTCCCAGAGATGCTGCTGTTCCCATGGCAAAGCTCCCTCCTTGCTTCCAGCCACCTACTCCTCCCCAGTGCCACCAGGCACATCTCAGTCTAGTTTTTTTGTGTCTCTCGTCTCCTTTCTATACTGATCCAGGACACTGTGGCCAAAACATTTCATAGGAGAAGGGGAAGGGGAAAGGGAGAGGGAAGGGAAAGAAGAAGGAGAAGGAAGGAGAAGGAGGAAAAGGAGAAGGAGAACAAGAAGAACAAGGAGAAGGAGGAGATGGAGGAGGAGGAGGAGGAGGAGGAGGAGGAGGAAGAAGGAGAGAGGAGGAGGAAGAGGAAAAGGAAGAGTAAAGAAGAAGAAGGAAGAAGAAGAAGAAGAAGAAGAAGAAGAAGAAGAAGAAGAAGAAGAAGAAGAAGAAGAAGAAGAAGAAGAAGAAGAAGAAGAAGAAGGAAGCAGAAGAAGAAGAAGAAGAAGAAGAAGAAGAAGAAGAAGAAGAAGAAGAAGAAGAAGAAGAAGAAGAAGAAGTAAAAAGAAAGAAGAAGAAGAAAGAAGAAGAAGAAAGAAGAAGAAGAAAGAAGAAGAAGAAAGAAGAAGAAGAAAGAAGAAGGAGAGGAGAAGAAATAAACCAAACCAAAGCCAAGTAATAACTAAACCAAATAGAATTGGATAAGTTAATGGGATGTAATCTACTTCCTGGAGCCTGAGGTTGGTGTGAGAGAGGAGGAGAAAATGCAGCTAATTATAAGTGTGCAAAAAAGAGTTTGCCTGTAGGAAATGGGAAGATTACATGTTGAAGGGCTTGGCAGATAGCTGCAAGACAGGGAGTCTGAAATGAATTACAGCTCAGCTCGGTGCAGTGACTCCCCACGTGGAACTATTTCCATTCCCAATCATTACTGTCTTCCTCCCCGAGAATTGTTCAGGGGACTCCAAATCGCCCCTTGCCTAAGGAGCAGTGTGGAAGTTCCTGGCCACAGAGCAGGATGAGGGGGAAGAAGGGCTGGATTGTATGTTCAGTCCTTTCTCTGGGTGCTCCAGGTCAGGTAAAAGTGAAAAAAGACCATGAGGGTGGCTACATTATCAGGGAGTTCAACTGGATGATCTCCAGAGGTCACTCCCAACTTCTACTATGCTGTGGTTCTGTGACTCTGTGATGGGGTTAGAGCCAGAGGGCAGGTTGCACACCCATCTGGCCTTGGGCTTCACTGTCTTTTTGTCCTTATCCCAAAACCGTGCTGGGACCAGCTGGGACCTCCTGGCTGCATGCACAGCATCCCAGTGACCGCTGCAGCCAGCAGCATTCTCCACCTCCACTCTGCCCCAGTGCGATTGCAGCTGGAATACTGGGTCCAGTTCTGGGCTCCCCAGGTCAAGAGAGACAGGAAACTATTGGAGAGAGTCCAGTGGAGGACCACACTGATGTTTACGGGACTGGGGCACCTCCGTGAAGAGGAAGGGCTCAGAGCCCTGGGGCTGTTTAGCTTGGAAAAGAGCAGTCTGAGAGGGTGCTGGAGCCCTGCAGCAGGCTATCCAGAGAGGTTGTGAAGTCTCCTGCTCTGGAGAGCTTTCAAGCCCGGCTGGATATTGTGATCCTGGGCAAGCTGCTGTGGGTGACCCTAGACTAGATGATCTCCAGAGGTCCCTTCTAACTCCCACCGTGCTGGGAGCCTGTGTAATGCAACTTAGGCACAAGCAGCACTTGCAGAGAACAGCAGCACATCCCCAACCTGCCTCCAGACCAAGCAGACAGGGCTAGAGCTCTGCACCCATCTCAGGTACAGCTAAAAACAACTTTACAAGGCTAACAACCCCTAATTAATGACCTAGAGGTCAAGTTAAGTTTGGAGCTAATTGAAGAAGGCCCCACCTAATTATGACTTGCTTTATTGGGCTAACAGAACCTTTTGCTTGCAAACATCTCAATTTGCTGGAAACCTGAGCAGGCAAAATCATTGCAATTAGCCACGGCTTTTATTTTTGCACTCACTCAGATGCCAGCAGCTTCCCTGCACCCTTGCATCCTCCTCCACTATAACCCAACTCAGAGCTGTGCTTGCAAGAGAAGTACATTAAAAAAAGGCTCTCCCAGTTGGGAACCTTTTGCATTTACTTTAAGGCTTAATTTCTTTTTGGTTGCCTGGTCTTTTCCTTTATGCAGAGAGGAAATCATTCAGCCAGCAGACATTGCAATGATGAGCACTGGAGGAAATGGATAAACAGCTGGGTTTGTGTATGGTATTTTTATGACCTCTGTCTTACTGGTATTCTCCTTCCATCAAAAACTCATTACTGCATTCTGATGCCTTCCCTTCCATGTGGAACTGCAATTATTAGCTCTGCCTGGGAGTAAGCCACAAGTATGGCCTGCTGGAGAGCATTGGAAGTCCCCAAAATTCAGGTATCAAATCAGAGAACCATAGAGCTGTTTCTGTTGAGAAAGACCTCTAAGATCATTGAGTCCAACCATAGACATGATGTACACAATGATGTAGGCAATGGTCTGAGCCCTCCCAGTGATCAGTGTGTGTGCTAGTTTGAGCCTAGCTGGGATGTTTTGGTGAGAAGAAGTAGATGATAGGCTGTGGATAGGAAACAATGGTGATGTCTACTGCACACATAGGCTTGCTGAGATAAGAACATAAATAGAATCAGAGAATCATTGGATCAAACAGGTTGGAAGAGACCTCCGAGATCATCCAGTCCAACCTAGCACCCAGCCCTAGCCAGTCAATAAGACCATGGCACTAAGTGACTCATCCAGGCTTTGCTTCAACACCTCCAGGGAGGGCAACTCCACCACCTCCCTGGGCAGCCCATTCCAATGCCAATCACTCTCTCTGCCAACAACTTCCTCCTAACATCCAGCCTAGACCTCCCCTGGCACAACTTGAGACTGTGTCCCCTTGTTCTGTTGCTGGGTGCCTGGCAGAAGAGACCAACCCCACCTGGCTACAGCCTCCCTTCAGGGAGTTGTAGACAGCAATGAGCTCTGCCCTGAGCCTCCTCTTCTGCAGGCTGCGCACCCCCAGCTCCCTCAGCCTCTCCTCATAGGGTTTGTGTTCCAGGCCCTTCACCAGCCCTTGCAGCTGTGTCAGAGACAAAAAACCCTCACCACTGAGCAGGGACAAGCACCAATTTCATACAGCAAGAGCTAGAAGTGTGCAGTCAATCTTTTTACTGTCCGAGCAGCCTCCAGGCTTCTCCAGCCATCAGGGGCAGGGGCAGGGGCAGCCTGAACCAGAAGCAACCACAGCCTGATTTATCCATGGATTTGCTCTTGGATCATGAAAAGCACTCTGCTACCATGGTCACTGTCAATGAAGAATGGAGTTTTCCAGCGTGCTGTGGTATTTCAGTGGCAGCCTAAAGCTTTGCTGCATGTTTTAGCACTTGCACAACAAACTCCAGACTTAGATGGCACCGCCTGGGTGCTGCATGATTGGCTTACAAACAAGGCACAGTTTAGCCCTCTGGATTAAGTCACTGCTGGGGCAGGGCAGCTTCTGGGCTGAAGCAGAGCACTTCTGCTCTTCTGTGATGTAGGATTTAAACAGAAGTTAACTCTGGGGGAAGAAAACCACACACCAGTGGCCATCCAATAGCAGCAACAACAGGGATAGACACATCTGCTGGAGGAGGAGGCTCTGCAAGCAGTGCCACACAACGAGCCACATGCTGTTGTCATTGAATGATGGAAAACAAGTCCGGGAGTGACCTGTGGAGGTCATCACATCCATTCTCCTGCTCTGGGCTGGAGCAGCAGCTCTCAAGCAGCGCCTGGCAGCTGGCAGATCAAACTTGGTCTCAGCGACCTTCCAGGATGATGACACCACTTCAACTCCAGGAGGTTTCCCCCAGCCAGAATGTTTTTTCTGACTTAAAATTTCTTTGCTGCTTCATTTGTGGACCTCTCCCCAGCGGGTATGGAGAGCAGGGCTGCTCCCTCTTGAACAATCTCTTCTAAAAGGAGTGAACTCTTCTTGGCCTCAGCAGGAGATTAGCTTAATAATGACTATTATCATTGGCCTGCAATTCATCCTTGCCTTAAATTCATTCTCTTCAAGTGTCCCCTAGGGATCCATTTTCAAATTTGAAGCAACAAGACTGTGGCTCCCAGAGCCAGATCTCCAGACATTTCCTTCTCTTCACCCTCCCAGCTCCTGCTGCTCACGCTGCCATCCTTGGTTCCCATGTCCCTTCCCATTTGTTTGTCACTTTGATTTTCAGAGCTACAGAAAAGACAGAGAACAGAGGGGTTATTCTCTGCCAGGAAGCTGGTTTCTGCTGGATGGCAGTGCCATCTGCATGCCCCACTCAGGTCGCTGGCTGTGGGCTGGCATACCAGTGAGGACAAGGAAGGGTTGTTTGGTGGGCAGGCAGCTTCCCGCGGGCTGGCAGCACATTGGGGCAGCAGGGAAAGGTCAAGTGCTGTGGGCTCCTGTGAGCAGAGAGCTGTAGATGTTCAGACATTTGGCCTTATTCTTCACAAGCCAAATGTGTCTTGATAAATTGGAGCCAATTTTGTGTTGGGGACCTGCAGGGACCATGGAGTTTTTGTGTTTGTTTAATTAATGCATCTGGTTTAGCTCCACTTGGGCTCTTTGTTTTCACTTATCAGAACACGAAATAAGAGTAGAGCTTCCCCAGAACCCCAGAAGAAAGAAGGAGTGTGTTTTTCCAGGAGTGGGAATCTCTGCAGACCATCAGCCTATCTGCAGGCTGAACAAACTGATACAGCCCAGAGGTCAGGCAGGATAAGGTCTGAGCTGTATCTCACTTAGGGAAGAGCAAAGACCTCTTATAAGCATTATTTCTGCCCTCTCCAGGGTCCCATCTGACCCATGAGACCCTGAAGCTTACTGCTGCCTGCAGCAGTATGCGTTGATGTCAGTTGTTTGCAGGGAGCTGAATTTAATCCTGTAGTTGCTTCCCTGTGAGAGCAAAGCTGCTGGGATGTCCCTGACGCTTGCAGGATAGCAACCTCCTCCCTGCAGCTCTGCCAGAGGGGCACCCATAAAGGCAGGACTCTGGATACAGCACCACAGGGTTCATGGTATCATGGAATGGTCTGGGTTAGAAAGGGACCTTAAAGATCACTAGTTCCAACCCTCCTGACCAAGCTGCTCAAGGCCCCATCCAACCTTGAACACCTCCAGGGAGGGAGCATCCACAACTTCCCTGGGCAACCTGTTCCAGTGTCTCACCACCCTCACTGGAAAGAATTTCTTCCTAATCTCCAGTCTAAATCTCCCCTCTTCCAGTTTAAAGCCTCTTCCTATCACTGCAAGCCCTTATAAAGTGTCCCCTTGCAATACTTGATGGGAAGCTTTGGTTGGAGTTCAACCCTGTATGTAGATAGAGGTTTGTTGGAGAGGGGTTCCAGGGGCTTGTGGCCAAAACCAGTTGCTGAGGCATCATTTGAGCTTCAGGGAGTCAATTCTGGTCATGCTTGCGAGAGCAGCTGCTAAATCCATCAACAGCTTTCAACTTGATCCATCCAGACTCCATCTGCCCAACTTCTGCATCTCCCTGTGAATGTACAACCTTCACCTGAGCTGGAAAGACCCCTGGAAATTCCTCTAAGGGCTGAACCAAACTTTTAAGGACAGGGGTTGCAACTGCTACTGCTTGGAGAGAAGGGGTTTGCTTCCTGGACAGGGCATGGAGGGCAGAATGCATCTTGGCAGGGAGCAAACAAATGACATTGTTCCATTTTCCACATCCCTTTGCCAACTCATGTGTTTAGCATGGCAGTTTCTCCTTTGACTGACAGCTTTGAGGGAAGACAGCAGTGTCAGAGGTAATTGCTCAAAGACCTCCTTGATGTCTTTAGCTTTCTACAACCAAAAAAATAACCCCAAAACCAGAATCCCAACCCATCACCACAAACCACCCTCCTCACCCCACCCCTCCTCCAGCTTAACAGCTTTATCAATCGCAGAGCTGAATTGTGCCAGGACAAGGATGGGGAGCACTTGCCAAATTAATTGTTGTCATTAAAATAAATTAGGTATCAAGTTATGAAACAACAGAGTGGTGACAGGAAGCTGGAAAGCCAAAGCCATCCTAATCAGAGGCAAACACGTTGCATCTTCTGGAAGTGGGAGCGCAGCACTGGGACAGGATCCTCATCCGGTGCGGGCGGTGTGGATCTGCAATCCATCTGCTGGTCCCAAAGGCTGGGAAGTTAACTCACAGGGACAAATTGCCCCAGAGATTAGGAGAGGAGGGAGCAGGCAATATCTCTTGCATTGTCTTCACAGAAGTTATCAAAGCACTTTGGGAAGAGCAAAGGCGATTTCAGAAGTGGTACCAACGTGCATGAGCCTGAAACTGTATTCAGTTTTGGGTCCCTCACTCCAAGAAGGACATTGAGAGCATGAAGTATGTCTAGAGAAGGGCAGTGAAGCTGGTGAAGGGTCTGGAGAGCAGATCTGGTGAGGGGCAGCTGAGGGACCTGGGTTTTTTAGTCTGGAGAAATGGAGGCTGAGAGGAAACCTCATTGCTCTTTATAATTCCCTGAAAGGAGGTTGGAGCCAGGTATCAGGTGGAAGGAAGAGAGGAAATGACCTGAAATTGTGCTAGGAGAGGTTTAGACTAGAGGTTAGGTCAGAGGATGTGAAGGATGTGTGAGCTGTCCCACGGCAGTGAGGAGGAGACTGAGCAAGGAAGCTCGGAGGCTCACACACCTCCTGGACCTGGACCAGATCCAGGCTTCATCATGCTGTCGGGGACCACAGACCCGCACCGATGGTTGAGTCCCTCCAGCAGGTGAGAAGATTGCGGGGCGGGGAGGCGGGGAGGAGGGGGTGGCACATGGTGCCGTGGCAGCCCCCGGCCCCTTGCGGAGCCCCCCGGCCCCACGGGTGGGCAGCTGGCCGGGGCGCGCTGCGCAGGGGGATTAGCAGTGGCGCGCATACAGCTGTGCTGATCCGACACACGGCGGCCGCGCTCCAGACGCGCCGGGCTGGCAGATGCCCTGGGAAGGGCTGCGGGAAAGGACACCCACAGTTGTTGCCCGAGACTCGGTCTCTATCCACCGGCACTAATTCCCCCAGTAATCCCACTCCACAACAGGCGCAGTGTTGGGGGCCGGGTGGCCCCTTGCCTCCCCGGCTGACCCCACGGCTCGGACCTGTGCCAGCACCCGCTGCCCCGGTCCACAACTGGATGCTGTCCCCAGGGAGGGGACGGCGGGTGATGAGGGGCTGCAGGCACAGGTGGCCCAGCCAGCTGTGGGGTTTTGATTTCCCATTGATTTGGTTGTCTCAGGAAAGCAGGAAAGGCAGAGCAGGCTCTGACAAGGACAGAGGAGGTGATTTCCTCAGCTCACCACAGACCCATAGAATTGGACACAGCCTCCAGCTACGCCAGGGGAGATTTAGGCTGGAGGTGAGGAGAAAGTTCTTCACTGAGAGAGTCATTGGACACTGGAATGGGCTGCCCGGGGAGGTGGTGGAGTTGCCGTCCCTGGAGCTGTTCAAGGCAGGATTGGACGTGGCACTTGGTGCCATGGTCTAGCCTTGAGCTCTGTGGTAAAGGGTTGGACTTGATGATCTGTGAGGTCTCTTCCAACCTTGGTGATACTGTGATACTGTAATTGCTTTGCTTGGAAAAGAATAGAATGGAATATGAGATGATATTTGGTATGATGTGAGATGTTGTGAGATGCAATGACACAGAATCAAATAACCATAAAATCATTTTGGTTGGAAAAGCCCTTTAAGATCACTTGGTCCAGCCATTCTCTAACTGCTAAGTCTGGTGCTAAGTTATGGCCCTCAGCAGCACATCTCTTCTGCAAGGCAAGCAGCAACAGAACAAGGGGACAGAGTCTCAAGTTGTGCCAGGGGAGGTCTAGGCTGGATATTAGGAGTAAACTCTTGCCAGAGAGAGTGATTGGCATTGGAATGGGCTGCCCAGGGAGGTGGTGGAGTCACCATCCCTGGAGGTGTTCAAGCAAAGACTGGATGAGGCACTTAGTGCCATGGTCTAGCCAAATGGATAGGGCTGGGTGCTAGGTTGGACTGGATGATCTTGAAGGTCTCTTCAAACGTGGTTAATTCTGTGATTCTATGATTCTAAGCCATTTTCCTGCTGTCTTTCAAATTTGGTTGTAAAGAGATGTGCACAGGTGTGTGTGTGTGTGCATTGAATGGGTTGGCTTGGAAGAGACCTTAAAGATCATCCAGTTCCAACCCCCTGCCATGAGCAGAGACACCTTCCACTAGAATAGACTGCTCAAAGCTTCATCCATCCTGGTTTTAACCACTTCCAGGGATGATGCATCCACAACCTCCCTGGGCAACCTGTTCCAGTGTTTCACCACCCTCACTTAAGAATTTCTTCTACACATCTTCACATAGTTTACTGCAAATTCCTCCCCCTCCATCCTCTGAAAACAAGAACAAGGAAGAGAAAATGGCCCAAAAGTGGCCCAACAAGTTTCACTGCCCAGGCTAAGTAAACCTAAAAACTGGTTCAGCAATTTCCTTTTGGCTAAGGCACATTCTGCATAACCTCACACAGGCTCCAGGCCCTCCCTGTTGAAGTCCTTGCTCCAACCAGGGCTGTACTTTCACCCTGCTGTATCCCTAGGCTCTTGATTTCCACCCCACTTTCCTTCTTCTGTGATGCTGTAACATGAGTTTATTGATGTCTTCTCTTTAAATTGGCTTTTCATACCAGAGCAAACAAGAAAGAGAATAGAAGGAGAGTCATTAGACAGGATATAACAATAGCAGTGGCTGGTAATTAATTAATAAATAGAAAAGGAAAGTACCTTTATTAAAGGGGAGGGAAAAAAAATCCCAGAGTTCTCAGGAATCAAATTTCCTTTGAAGTCTCTGTTATTGACTCACCTGCTGACCAGTGGGTTAAGTTCATCAGGGATTTGAGGGGTTTTGTGGTGCAAGCCTTGGTGAGACATCAGGCTTGCAAGGTAGTTGTTGCTGTGATGCTTCAGTGATGCTCTTGCTTTGCTGTCTTCACTTGGGGCAGGAGGAAGGCTCCATGCAACTTGTCCTGCTGAAATAGGTAACATTCCTTAATGCAGACCAACTGTGGTGGCTTGTGATCAGTTTGTCTGAACTTCTGTCAGACAGCATGACTTGCAGTGCTTCCTGAAGATGTCCCTTCTGGGAAGGCATAGCTATGAATTGCTGATCAATGCCAACTCCATACCCTGGCATGAGCTGGCCTGAAAGCGACCGTAAGCTTTGTCCTACAGGCAAGGGAAGCAATCCAGCCCTTCTTCCCAGGAGCACATGGAAACAGAACAGAATCACACAGAATCAACCAGGTTGGAAGAGACCTTCAAGATCATCCATGTCAACCTAGCACCCAGCCCTAGACAGTCAACCAGACCATGGCACTAAGAGCCCCAGCCAGGCTTGGCTTCAACACCTCCAGCCACAGCCACTCCACCACCTCCCTGGGCAGCCCATCCCAATGCCAATCACTCTCTCTGGGAAGAACTTCCTCCTAACATCCAGCCTAGACCTCCCCTGCCACAACTTGAGGCTGTGTCCCCTTCTTCTGTTGCTGCTTGCCTGGCAGAAGAGACCAACCCCCACCTGGCTACAGCCTCCCTTCAGGTAGTTGTAGACAGCAATGAGCTCTGTCCTGAGTATTCTCTTCTGCAGGCTGCACACCCCCAGCTCCCTCAGCCTCTCCTCAGAGGGTTTGTGTTCCAGGCCCTTCACCAGCTTTGTCACCCTTCTCTGGACACGTTCCAGCACCTCAGCATCTCTCTTGGATTTGGTTGAGATCAAAGCTTGCTTTCTTCTCCAGACCTCACTGGAAATGATCAAATCACTTGAATCTGCAGGATGGAGTAGGAAAGTTGGAGGGGGGTGGGGGTGTGGAGTGTGCTAGTTTGTCATCTCTGGTACCTCCTACTTCTAACCAAGTTTCTTTTAAACTCTTTCCAGCATAATCCCCCAAACTATGTGATCTTTGTCACAGAGAAGCTGTGCTGTTTCTATGGACCCCAAGGACAGTGTCCATGTTTGCTTTGATTTCATTTAGTAGGTTCAAGAGCTGAAGTGAAACAGCAGAGGATGGATACAAATACTCGTTAGGAAAATGCATCAGAGGTTGGACAAGTGGTATGGAAGGTGCAGGCAACAATGGGTCTTGGCTTTGCAATTCTCCACGCTTCCTATCCCACAGGGCACACGTCAAAGGCTGAAGATTAACACCCACTGAGAGCTCCGCTCGCATGCAAGGCATCCACAACTCATAGCAATAAAAGCTCAGCTTCAAACCAAAAGCTAAGCTTGCTGAGACTTCAAAATAGCTCACAGCCTGGGCTCTCAGCCCAAACTCAACTCAGCAATGTGAAGCCTTCTGTACAGGTGTGAAAGCCCATGCTTGTTGCCAGGATAAACCTCACCAAGGATCTATAGGCAGCTGAGGGTGGTGAGAAGCCACCAGAAGTGCAGAACGTGTCCCTAAATGAAGTTCAGCCCTTTTACCTTCCCCTCTTCCCTCTTGCACCTCTCCCAAAGGCAGCCAGAAAGACTAAGGCTCTCTGCTGACACACAAGCTGCTTCCAGTTGAATATCTTCAAGTAACCCTTTGACAGTTCTGATTCTAAGTGGTCTGGAAACCTTGAGGTTCATTATCTCAACCCTTCCATGAGACAGGAAATCATTAACCGCATTTTACATGCAGCAAGAAGTGAAGCAGGGAGGCACTGAAGGGAGCTGCAGGGCTTTGTAAGAGAGAGGGGGTTTGGGAACTTGCTGGCAGTGGTGGAAAACGAAGGAAAAAATCATTTGGGGCTGGATTAAAACCAGGCTTGTCTTTAAAAAAAGGAGGGAAAAAAAGAAGAAGAAGAAGGAAAAAAAAAGAAAAGCAATTTTTTGGCAAATGGTGAAGTGAAAGAGAAGCAGAATGGGTCACATAAAATGTTACTTTTCAGCCCAATTGGAACCATTCCTCTCACTGATTTCTTGAAAACATCTTGGAACCACTTATACAAGCAAGGGAAAGCTTGAAACAAGAATCAGAATGGCAAGTCCTGCAAAAATGTCAAAACAAGACCTTTGAGCTCGTTCTCAGAGTTATCTCTTTGCCTCTCCCAACCCCAATCGTTGGGCAAAAGGATCAGAAATTCATCACATGTTTCACTGGGGTAGAATTTGCCTTCTTAAAACAACAACCATGGGCTTCAGAAGAAGAAAAGGAGCTTTTCTCCAGATGCAGCAAGTAAAGGGAGGAGGCTGGAGCAAGACTCAAATCTCCCCCTTCAGCCCAGTCTAGAAGACAAGTCTGGGCTTTGGGCTCAAACACACTCCTGGAGACAGCAGAGACCTATGGGTTCATTGTTGGCCTCTCCTCTGCATCTTCCCATTGGCCTTACTCATGGATTTTCCTCTCTTCTTCCTCCCTTTCTCAGCCTGTAAAGCCAAGAACATGTTTCCCCACTCTGTAGAACATTCTTAGCAAGAGTTGAGAAGCATGACTGCTAAGTATTGATATGCTCAGTGCAAAATGCTTCTCTTCAGGCAATAGTCCATCCTGTTTCTGGGGTAGTTACACTACTGAATATGCAATATGTGGAGTGAAAATCCTATAGAACATTCCATAGAATCCACCAGTTTGGAAGAGACCTCCAAGATCATCCAGTTCTACCTAGCACCCAGCCCTAGCCAGTCAACTAGACCATGGCACTAAGTGCCTCATCCAGGCTTCTCTTGAACACCCCCAGGGATGGTGACTCCACCACCTCCCTGGGCAGCCCACTGCAGCAACAAGGGGTAGATCTTGCATCTCTGACCCTTGCAAGCCACTCAGCAAAGAAAATTCACCTCATTAACTTTTAAAGAGCCCTCAACAAGAGCAGACAGCCCTTAGACAATCAAGTCCTCCTCACACTCAAGGAAATGCTCTCCATCCCTCTGCTTGCAGCCACTCCCAGTCCCACTGGCTCACTCCTTCCAAACCCATGTCTGTTGCTGGGCTCAGGCATGTTTCAATTACCAAGTCTTGAATACTGCGACCAGTTTTGGGTCTCTCACTCCAAGAGGGCCACTGAGGGGCTGGAGTGGATCCAAAGAGAGCAACTAAATCAGTGAAAAGCCTTGACCACAAGTCTCATGAGGAATGGCTGAGGGAACTGGGGTTGTTTAGTCTTCAGGAGAAGAGGCTGAGAGGAGACCTCATCACCCTCTACAGCTGCATCAAAGGAGCTTGGATTGAGGTGGGAGTCTGTTTGCACATGCAACAAGTGACAGGACAAGAGGAAATGGGGTCAGGTTGTGCCAAGGGAGGTTCAGATTGGATATGAGGAACACAGAAATAGTTCTCAGGTGTTGGAACAGGCTACCCAGGGAGGTGGTGAAGTCACCATCCCTGGAGGTGTTTAAAAGACTCCTGTGTGTGGTGCTGAGGGACACAGTTTAGTGGCAGTGGCCTGGCAGCAGTGAGCTTTAGACCTCAAAGGTCTCTTCTAACCTCAGCATGAGACAACCTCCTGGAGCAACACATCACCATCAAAGGCTCTTCAAGCTGCTTACCCCTTGCTCTGCTGAATACGCTCCTCCAGCTCCAGAGAGTCTTCTCTGGGTTACATATGACACAAATTCCTTCCCAACCTCAAAGTATTCAGAGCACTTGAAAGCTTTCCTATCCCCACAGACTGCTTTTAGTACCTTGAAGCCTTTGCTACTGAGTCCCAGTGACAGGTGTAACATGAAGAGAACCCAAACCCAGCAGCTGGCATCCCATATTGCTCCCTCTGAGACTGCAGGAATGGGAAGGAGGTTGCACATGGTAGTGGAGATGAAAGATGCTGCAATGACTTTTTGCTGACATGTACAAATGTGATCCTGACTATTAACTTTAATGACCTGCCATTATGTGAGGGGAAAAAGAGGGAGGGAGCTAATTTTTGGTAATTATTTTAATTGCCACTCTGTGCTCTTGTTTGTGCTGCTGGCTGTGCAGTCAGGTGGGAAAACAAAAAGTCTGCCCTCCTGACCTACCAGTATCTCAGATTTGCTTCTCTCCTATCCCACTTGTGACCCTGGAAATGTTTCTGCAGAGCTGAATGCTAAATGAGAGCTGCAGGTTTTGATCTGGCTTTGAAATGGTGAAAATGCAATTGGTGGAGGAGCAATAGGACAAGTGGAAGTGGACTCAGGTTGCACCAGGGGAGGTTTAGGCTGGAGGTGAGGAAAAAAATTCTACCCCAAATGGCCTAAACCAGGTGGTCCAGGGCAGTCATGGAGTCTCTATTCCTGAAGGGGCTTCAAAGCAGTGTAGATGTGGTGCTGAGGGCGTTCAGTAGGGACCTGGCAGTGCTGGGTTAACAGTTGGACTTGGTGATCTGAAAAGTGTCTTCCAACCAAATCAGTTCTGTGATTCTGTCTATCAAGCCACTTTGCACATCCCAAGCACCACAAGGGACCCTCCTCATGTCTCCACTTCCTCCACGCACACCAAACTGGTCAGACCATGCTGTTTGTGGTGAGAAGCAAAGCCCTTTCAAGGGCTCTTGGCAGATGGCTCCTCTCTCTTACTGCACTCATTTTGACTTGCAGAAAAGAAGGATGAGAAGTAGGGCACAGCTGGGCCTGTTGCACTCATCTATACCAGCTCTAGCAAGGGCAGCAGGATTAGGGAAGCGATTGTGCCCTTGTACTCAGGACTGGCGAGGCCACATCTCAAATACAGGGTTCAGTTTTGGGGCCCTTACTCCAAGAAGCACATTGAGGTGCTGGAGTGTGTGTAGAGAAGGGCAATAAAGCTGGTGAAGGGTCTGGAGAACAGGGTTGGGGAGGAGCAGCTGGCGGCTGAAGGAACTGGGGTGGCTCAGCCTGGAGGAAAGGAGGCTGAGGGGAGGGCTCATTGCTCTCTACAGCTGCCTGAAAGGAGGTTGGAGCCAGGTGGGGTTTGGGCTCTTGCCCCTGTCATTAGGTGATAGGAAATGGCCTGAAATTGTGCCAGGGGAGGTTTAAGTGGAGATTAGGAAAATTTTTTCTTCATGCAAGAGTGGTTAGGCATTGGCACAGGCTGCTCAGGGAGGTGCTGGAGTCACCATCCCTGAAGGCGTGCAAGAAATCTGTGCACATTGCACTTCAGGAGATGATTAATGGCCACGGTGGTGCTGAGTTGATGGTTGGCCTGGGTGATCTTAGAGGTCTCTTCCAACCAAAACAGTTCTATGATTCTATGTTTCTTCTACTCTTCCATCCAAGGATGAAGCTTGTTTCTCCTCCCCGCTGGCATTTTTGCCTGTCTGGAGCACGGAAGAAGACTTTGTCTCAGAGACACAGGCATCAGGGAGTGATAATCAGTAGCAAAGGGAAACTACAACCCCCAGTAAACATGCAGCAAGATTGCTGATTTTATAGCAGCAAATGCTACTCATAAATACATGAGCCCCAGGGGGACCTGCTGTGGCAAGGGAAGTCCCAGGTTTCAACCCAGCAGCTGCTCTGGCTGGTTTGCTATCAGAGCATGACCCAAACTGGGAAAGAAAAGAAATAAAGAAATAGAATTAAAATCTTTCTCCTTCCCCCCCCCCCCCCCCCCCCCCCCCCTCAATTTGATCCCAGGGAACTGGATAGGGTCTGGTTTTGCTGAACTCATCAGCAGTCCTCTCTGAGAGGCTGAGTGTGCCAGAGGCTGTTGAATGACGCAGGCTTGATGTTATCCTCAGAGAAAATTTCATTTCCCCATCCTGACACTGGAACGTCTCTGAACTGTTCCAGCTGTTGGACAGCACAGGCTCTCTGGGAATGATGAAAGGAGGTTGAGGAGAGGTTGGTGCTGGTCTCTTCTCACAGGTAAATAGTGATAGAGCAACAAGGAATGGCCTCAAGCTGCAGGGGAAATTTAGGCTGGAGGTGAGGAGAAAGTTCTTCCCTGAGAGAGTCATTGGACACTGGAATGGGCTGCCCGGGGAGGTGGTGGAGTCGCTGTCCCTGGGGCTGTTCAAGGCAGGATTGGACGTGGCACTTGGTGCCATGGTCTGGCCTTGAGCTCCGTGGTAAAGGGTTGGACTTGATGATCAGTGAGGTCTCTTCCAGCCCTGATGATACTGTGATACTGTGATACTGTGATTAGGAAACATTTTTTTCCCAGCAAGAGTGGTCAGGCATTGGAACAGGCTGCCCAGGGAGGTGGTGGAGTCACCAACCCTGGATGTGTTTAAAAGTCATTTGGATCTGGTACTTGAGGATATGGATTCAGGGTTAACTGTGTAGAGTAGGGATATTGGTTGGACTTGGTGATCGTGAGGGTCTTTTCCAACCTGAATGTTTCTGTGAGTCTCTGACTATGCACCTCATTCACCTTCCATTTCCACTCTGCAGAGCAAAACTGGCAATGAAGCTGCTCTACCCCTCTACTCTGCCCTGAAGAGACCCCATCTTGAATACTCTGTTCAGTTTCAGTTGAAGAGGGACAGGGATCTGCTGGAGAGGGTCCAGCAGAGGGCTAGGAGGATGATTAGGGGAGTGGAGGGCATGGCTGATGAGGAGAGGCTGAGGGACCTGGGACTGCTTAGTCTGGAGAAGAGGGGATTTGATAAATGTTTATAAGTGAGGTGCTGGAAGGTGTCCAGAGAAGGGCAGCAAGGCTGGTGAGGGGCCTGGAGCACAAACCCTACGAGGAGAGGCTGAAGGAGCTGGGGGTGTGCAGCCTGCAGAAGAGGAGGCTCAGGGGTGATCTCATTGCTGTCTACAGCTACCTGAAGGGAGACTGTAGCCACGTGGGGTTGGGCTCTTCTGCCAGGCAACCAGCAATAGAACAAGGGGACACAGACTCAAGTTGTGTTGGGGGAGGTCTAGGCTGGATGTTAGGAGGAAGTTGTTGCAGAGACAGTGATTGGCACTGGAATGGGCTGCCCAGGGAGGTGGTGGAGTTGCTGTCCCTGGAGGTGTTGAAGCAAAGCCTGGCTGAGGCACTTAGTGCCATGGTCTGGTTGACTGTATAGGGCTGGGTGCTAGGTTGGACTGGATGAGCTTGGAGGTCTCTTCCAACCTAGTTGATTATATGACTCTATCACTCTATACCCAGAATTGGGTGAGAGCTCACAACTGGAGTTCTTAGATTCATAGACACATAGAATGGTGTGGCTTGTAAGGAATTTGAAGATCAGTTCCAACCCCCCTACCACGGGCAGGGACAACCTCCACTAGAGCAGGTTGCTCAAGGACCCATCCAACCTATCTTTGCAGGGCAAGAGCAACCACAACTTCCCTGGGCAACCTGTTCCAGTGTCTCACCACCCTCGCTGTAAAAACATTCCTAATCATTGCCTTTGACCTTCTCTTCACACCTTGCATATCAGAGCAGAGCTACAAGTCTGCCTTGTGGCTTCCACTGGCCCTAAAACCCACAAATCATAAAGGAGCCCTGGAAATTCCCCAAGCCTTGCCCAGGCTTTTGCTGCGTAGGTCTTAGTACCTCCCATATCATTAACCCTCCTTCAGCAAACAGCTCTGATGCACTTGATACTTTTATCTTTTAACAGTTTGCTTTTCCATTTTTCATCTCCTAAACTGCATTTTTGTGGCATCCTCTTTCTCTCTCTCTCTCTCTTTACTTCTTTTTTATGCTAGTCCTCTCCCTGGTGTAACTGTACTCTGAGGAAGATTTTAATTACCTTCCTTTAAAGCCAAATGACAAGTGGAGCATGTCATTTGTAGCTAAAGTATCACTTGAAAATGCAAAAGCCCCTCAGCTTTATCAGGCTTAAAAGCTTTCCTGGAATATGTTCAAAAAGTGCTGACTGGGCAAGATTAAACATCACAATGTTAAGTAAAAGATCTCTGCATGTGGTGTTCTTTTATTCCCCTGGGTGATCAAGTTAAACTGCAACAGAGCCCTCAGACCTTCTTCTAAAATATTATTAAAGGGGTTTTTCCCCCCCCCCCCCTCCCCTTTTGTGCAATAAGGAGAGGGGCTGGGGCTTTGGTGATGAGAATCTCAAAACAACTCAAGCTGAAAGCACAGGGGAGCTGGAGCCATGGTGCCTTCAAAAGAAAATCAGAGAATCACACACTGGCTGCCCAGGCTCCAAGCCTGGAATTGTTCAAAACCAGGCTAGATGTGGCCTTGAACAGCCTGGTCTAGTGGAAGGTGTCCCTGCCCATGGCAGTGGGGTTGGAACTAGATCAACTTTAAGGTCATAGAATCATAGAATCAACCAGGTTGGAAGAGACCTCCAAGCTCATCCAGGCCAACCTAGCACCCAGCCCTATCCAGTCAACCAAACCATGGCACTAAGTGCCTCATCCAGGCTTTGCTTCAACACCTCCAGGGATGGCAACTCCACCACCTCCCTGGGCAGCCCATTCCAATGGCATTTCCTTCACCTCCTTCCTAGCTGAATAAAAAGAGAATCACAGAACCATAGACAGGTTTGTGCTGGAAGGGACCTTTAAAGCTCACCTAGTCCAACTCCCCTTCAGTCAGCAGGGACATCTACAACTAGAGCTCAGAGCCCCAGCCAATGTGATTTGAAATAGTTCCAGGTATAGGGCATCTACCACTATCTGGGTGGCCTGTGCCAACAGCCCAGAGCAATAGCAGGAGCAGTAGGACAGAACAGGGTCCTTGCAAGGACTCAATGAGGCAGAACCAGGTGGTGAGAGAGAGAAAAATCCTTAGTGATACCTGAGATAGCTAAACGTACCTGCAGGCATGCAGAAGTGGCTCTCATTAGGTCTCGAAGCAGAGCAGTGATTTGTTACATGTCAGTAGCATAAGCCCCTTGAGATGCCAGCAGTGTGCTGACAACATCAAAAGAGTCTCTGCTCCAGCATCAAGCACTGCAAGGGGCAGAAAACAGCCCATGCCAAGGTATTTCAGCCAGGCACAACCCAACTCAGCACAGCTACTAGAGCTTGGAGGTGTGAGCCATACTGATAGACCCTGCAGAGGCTGGTGATGGGGTGGGGAAATGAGGGGCAGAGCCTCCATCTACCACCCGCAAGGAGCTTTGGCTTAGGTTTCCCTGAAGGCTGCAAGGAGCAGGGAATGTCTTTAATTTATGGGTTTCCCCTCCCTGTACACAGTGAGATGATGATCCTGATCTGCTGGCCAAGAGCTCCTTAAAAATACTTGGAAATGAGAATTCTGGGATGTGAAGGGGAAATGCTTATGGTTTAAAAGGCACATTGGACTTCCAGGTCTGCCCGGATTGTCTCTGAAGAGATCCTCCGAGAGCTTGGATTACTCATTGCTAATAGGAACAGGAACCACCTGCTTGCAGTCACACACATCAACTGGTGGTTCCTTTGCAATGGAAGAGCAGCTTGAATGCTCTTTACTGTGATGTTTAACCCATGGTGAGTTAAAGATCCATTGGAGCTTTTCCTTCTTTTAATTGAAAGCACACTTCTTGGATGTGCAGTGTGCTGCCTTCCATCTCCCCCAGCCTCCCCAAAAAGCAGGAACAAACTCCAACCCGTGAAGAGGCTGCTCCATGGTTTGAAGTGGGGTATTTGGGGTGGCAAAGTGAGTTGCAGTGTGCCAAAACCACCAAGACAGGGCTGATAAAGGATCAGTCCAGCTCAGCCACTCCATCTCCATGACAAGTAATCCATCAGACCTTTGCCCACATCACCTACTCATTGCTGATGAGCCAGTGCTTGGTGCCCACCTCTGGGCCCCTCTGACCAGCATCCTCATCCATTTCACTGAATCCCAGCACTCCAGCATGGTGGGGGTGGAAAAGGACCTGCCAAAGCATGGTCACCCACAGCAGCTTGCCCAGAATCACAGTGTCCATGTGGGTTTGGAATCTTTCCAAAGAAGGAGACTCCACCACCTCAGCAAACTTGCTGAGAGCACACTCAGTTCCTTCACCCAGGTCACTGATGAAGATGAGTTAGTCCCAGAAGCATGAACAGCAAGTTACTTCTTCCCTTTGCCCTCCTCCTTCCCCAAAACCCCTCAGGCTGATAGAGAGACAGATCCTCTTCTCTTCTCTTCTCCAACTGCTGAAGTCTCCCAGGCTCAGCTCTCCCATGCAGAGAGTTCATCCAGCAGCTGGGAGATGCTTGGTGCATCATGCTCCTCCAGCTCCTGGGCAGGACCCTGCAGTGGGAGAGGACAATCCCCAGCAGGGATTCTACATCCCTCACTACTGCTGCTGCTATGGCATCAGGCTGTTGGCACTGACCACCCAGAGAGGTGGTAGATATCCCATCTCTGAAATGATTTCAGATCAGGTTGTATGAGGCTCTGAGCAACCTCCTCTAGTTGTAGTTGTCCCTGCTGATTGCAGGAGGATTGGACTAGATGGCCTTTTAAAGGTCTCTTCCAAACCAAAGCAGTCTGTTGCAATCCCAAACTCTTGATTTTCCATCACTCAAAGTAAATCTTAGAAAGTTGCTTTTTGGCTTTTTAAAACCTCCTTTCCAACCACACTGAGAAAGGGAAGCAGTTGAACAAGCCATGAGAAGAATGGGCAGAGGTCTTGGAGAAGGTCACCCCAAGAGATTCACATTTTTCTTTCTGCATATTCACTGAACTTGATCAGATTTCCCCCAAACCACCAATGAAGAATTTCTAGGTCATTTTCTCTGGCTCTTGGCCAGACAGACCAAGCAGAGCTCATCAGCCTCAATTTTAACCAGCTAGCAAAATTCAGCTCTCGGTTTTGAGCCAAGCATTGGTTGGACTCCATGATCTTAGAGGTCTTTTCCAACTGAAACAATGCCATGATTCTATCCAACTTTGCTGTGTTTTGTTGTTTCTTTTGTCCCCCTCCCTCTTTCAGTCAGGGAAATGCAACAGTTTTGCATCCTTGACCTCTGTGTGTATGTAGCTGTGGGTGTCTCAGGAGCTAGAATCACCTTTTGTCCCATTGGATTTCCATAGGGACTGAGCATTCCCTGCAATAAAGGGCTCCAACTGAACGTAACCTTCTCAGGGATATCATACAACCAAGCCTGCAAAAGCCTTTTATGAGGACATTCACCTCTGATGGGATAATTTTACCTATCAGATCACATAATCTCTTCCCCTGATGCTGAGCCAGGAAATGAAAAAAGAGCAGTGGGGAGATTTTTGCCTCCCAAGCCAGGTTCTGCTGCGATGACAGCCTCGATTACTTGGTCACAGTCGTCTTTAAAAGATGAGTGCATCCAGCACAGCCTAAAATTACACTGCACAGCCAGACAATAAGTGGGGCAAGAAAGAGAGCAGTGAGCAGACAGTTTTAGATCAAATGATCAACATTTAGTCTCTTCATAAATATTTGAGCAGGTTAGTTAGCTAGCAGAGCTCACCAGCCTGAAAGTTGGGCTCAGTGATCTCCTTGGGTGCCTTCTAGCCCCTTACACCCTGTGATCCAGTGGTGGTGATCTGCTGCTCAGCTGGGTTGGCTTTTTGGTTTTGCTTGTCATGTTGGGTGTAAAAAGAGGTGACTGAAAAAACAAACAAACAAACAAAACACCAAAACCAACCAAACCCACAGAGGTTAAGAGGATTTGGGAGAGGAGGATGGAGATTAGCACACAAGCACAGTGAAATGTTAGCCTTCCTCTGCTCCCCGTGCTCTGACTTGTTGCCACATCTCCTTTTTCACAGGGTAACATAATCACAGCGCAGAGGAAAGCTGTGCAGCAGGGTGGAAGGTGATTAGCAAATACCTGCTTGCAAGAATAAACTGTTTCTTCCCCAAAGGAATGGAGCCAGGTTTCTCCTAAGCCCTTTGGGTGCAAGTTATCAGCGCCATGAAACCAAAGCTAGCAATAGGCTGATGGAGAATGGTCCTGATGTGCTCTGCCCGAGAAAGGGCTGATGGCAAAGCCACAACATTTAGTCTGGAGAAGAGAAGACTGAGAGGGGATTTAATAAATGTTTATAAATATCTGAGGGCTGGGGGTCAGGAAGGGGTGGGGGGACAGGCTCTGCTCACTGCTCCCTGGGATAGGACAAGGAGCACTGGATGGAAGCTGCAGCACAGGAGGTTGCACCTCAACACAAGGGGAACTTCCTTACTGGAAGGGTCACAGAGCACTGGCACAGGCTGCCCACAGAGGCTGTGGAGTCTCCTTCTCTGGAGCCTTCCAAGGCCTGTCTGGATGCATTCCCCTGTGACCTGAGCTAGACTGTGTGGTCCTGCTCTGGCAGGGGGGGGTTGGAATCGATGATCTCTTTGGGTCCCTTCCAATCCCTGACAACCTGCGAACCTGTGAGCCTATGAACACCCATCCCAGGAGCAGCAGAGGGTTGAATTGGTCCTTTCTGCTCAAAGGCAGGACCAGCTGCTCTTAAAGCAAGCAGGAGATCTGTAACATCACTTCACTGTCCTCCCCCCTTAGCAGCTTTCAACAAAACCCAGCCCGAACCTCTCAGTGAAACTCTAACCTCTCCTCTGCACCTCACATGTGGAGAACTGATCATTCCCTCTCGTTTTTGCAGCAGTGCTTTGAAGATTGCTGTCATCGATTTTTCCACTTCTCCCTTCCTGAGCCCAAACCCTCACCCCTTCACTTTCTCCACCAGGCTGCTGATTCATGCTCAGCTCATGGCCTGTAGCAGTCTCCAGGCTGTTTTCTGAAGACACTCTACTTGTCCAGCTGGTGTGAAGTCCTTTCCAGTTGCCCACAGCTAATTCTTGCAGTACCTCCCACTTGTTCCCCAGTTCATTTTATTTTGAGGGTCATTCACTCAGCCTGCTGGGAGCATTCTGAGTTTCAGCCTCTCAGCCATGCCAAGGTAGTCCCTCCAGCACCAAGGTCACCTGCTAATTTAGTAAGGTCACCTGCTAATTTAGTAAGAGTAGCCTCATTTTGAGTATCTGAATCATCACTGAGAAGATTAAATAGCATCAGACCTTGGGCACATTTCCTCAAGCCCATGGAATCCAGCTTCCTCATCCAGGCAAACCACGATTGGCTTCTCCCCTCAGGTTCCTTGTTTCACACCCACCCTGGATGCTTTTTAAAGGCCAAACAGCAAAGTCTTGTAGATCCATCAACAAAGCAAGTCCAATGTAAGTAATCTGATTCATGCTTGCACTGCTGTCACTGCACCTGAACAATGTTCTTTTGAAAGATAAGGCATTTCCCTCCCAGAATGTCAACTTTTTTTTGCTGGAAAACAGTGGCTTATACTAAAATGTCATCATTGTTGTCCCAGAATAATTTATGTGCTTGTATAACATATTAGCTACATCCACTGAGCTGCTTGCCAAAGCACCAGTTATGTTCCCAAATGAAAGAGCTGGGTCTTGCTCTTCCTTTCTTTCACCATAAGTAATATGACATTTTGGAGATGAAAACCACATTATGGTTGAGGAGTTCAACTGACTCTTCAGTTAGGAAATATCCCATTTGGTCTAGGGAAATATGCTGGATTAAGGTGCCTCATGAGGCACAACCCAAAACCTCCACCATGGCAAGAGCCACAAGATCTATGCCATGTACATCACAAACATGGAGAAGAGAAAGAGTTGTGGGGCACCATAAGGGCTAAAGGATGGAGGAGTAGGTTGCCCAGGGAGGTTGTGGCTGCTCCCTCCCTGGAGGTGTTCAAGGCCAGGTTGGATGAGGCCTTTAGCCACCTGTTCTAGTGGGAGGTGTCCCTGCCTGTGGCAGGGGGTTGAAACTAGATGATAATTGAGACCCCTTCCAACCTAAACCATTCTATGAGCAAAAAGGAGAACTATGGAGAGGACATCCACGATGCAAACAGATGCATTGAGCCTGGATGGAGTCCATATCACACCCCCTGAATTCAAAGCCATGACTCCAAATTGACAGTGCTCATCAAAAGCACTTGTTTATAGCTTGGGTTTAGTGGAGGAAAGCCCTCTCCTCCACTGACAACCTGTACCTGATTACAAGGATTGGAGACCTGGAAGACAGAGCCTGCCTTTGTGCTTACCTCAGGATGATAATTTCTGGGAATTCCACCTTCCTCTTGCCCTACAATTTGGTTATTCACTTCTTATGGGGAAGCAAGGCAAGGTAAAGGCATCTGCTGACAAGCCACCTCCTAGGGTATTTTCTACCCAGAGCAGGAAGTTGCAGCTGGGTTGGTAACAAAGACATCTTCCCTTTGATTTCCCCCCTGAGCCCTACCCCACAGCCTCAGCTTGTTGCTTCAGTGTTGATCTGCCATTTCACCTCTGCTGTGAGCCTTCCTTGAGAATATTCTGACATGAAAGCCCAGAAAACCCCACGTGGGAGCTGCTTCTCTTGCAGCCAGACAGAGCCATTATGATCATTGAGTCTGACTTCACACGCAATCCAGGACATACCTTTCCACACCAAGTTCAGAAGTTCTCTGTGAGCCACAGCAGATCTTCTGGAAAAAAAAAACTCCTGGGGTTCAAATCTTCAAGTGCTGGAGAATCTGCAGCACACCCAAATAATTCCCAGCTTGCTTCTACTGGTGCCTGCAGCTTGCAAACCACTGGAGAGGGCATGGAGAAAAGGCAGGCACAGATCCTTGCTCCTCTGCACCAGGAGTGGATAAATGGGCTGGACAACCCAGCCCTGGTTGCTCCTTTGCACCAGGAGTGGATAAAT
Source organism: Pogoniulus pusillus (assembly GCF_015220805.1). Classification (NCBI taxonomy): domain Eukaryota; kingdom Metazoa; phylum Chordata; class Aves; order Piciformes; family Lybiidae; genus Pogoniulus; species Pogoniulus pusillus. The sequence continues at coordinate 22,743,620 of NC_087276.1, read as the reverse complement.
GGACTGCTGGGCACTGAGGACAACCTCCATCCCTGAGAAGATGAGAAGATCAGGCTCGTTGCTAAGCTGGATGCTATTTAGCACTTGGAGTTGTTGGTTAATTAACTGCTTTAAAAACAAACTCGCTCCCAAAAGTCAGCTTTTATGCAAACTCTGTGGTGTGAGTGGGGATCCTGAGGGCCCAGAATGAAGTGGGAGGTATTTCCCATGCTGCTTTGGAAAAATCCAGTGCACCTCCTCAGTATCTGAGTGGCAAAGCAGCCCAGCAAAGCACCACAGAACCTTAAAGCAACCCATAATTAGAATCATAGAATCAGAGTTGGAAGGGACCACAAAGATCACCTAGTTCAAACCTCCCTGCCATGGGCAGGGACATCCTACCCTAACTCAGGCTGGCCAGAGCCTCATCCAGCCTGGCCTTAAACACCTCCAGGTGTGGAGCTTCTTGTCCAGCAGCACCCCTAAGTCCCTCTCCCCAGGGCTGCTCTCCCAGACTGTAGTTGTGCTTGGAATTGCCCCGATCCAGCTGCAGGGCCTTGCACTTGGTCTTGTTGAACCTCACAGGGTTGGCTTGTGCCCATCTGTGCAGCCTGTCCAGGTCCCTCTGGATGGCATCCCTGCCCTCCAGCCTGTCTGCTGCACCATACAGCTTGGTGTCATCAGCAACCCTGATGAGGCTGCATTCAATACCTCTGTCCACTTCCTCTCTCCCTTTGGTTGCCACCTCCATGAATTAGCGAGCCAACAGCTCAAGATGAGAGCTGCCTCAACAAGGAGCTGCAGCAGCATTGTGGTGCTGTGTTGGAAACTGCACATTGGAATGGGCTGCCCAGGGAGGTGGTGGAGTCTCTGTCCCTGGAGGTGTTGAAGAAAAGCCTGGATGAGGCACTTAGTGCCATGGTCTAGTTGATTGGACAGGGCTGGGTGCTAGGTTGGACTGCATGAGCTTGGAGATCTCTTCCAACCTGGATGATTCTATGATTCTATGGCCCTCACACACCCCCACAGGACTCCTTTGTCCCATGGGGGCAATCTTCTTAACAGGACCTGTTTTGACAGGACAAAGGGTGAAGGTTTAAACTAAAAGGGGGAAATTCAGACTAGAGAGAAGGAAGAAATGCTGTCAATGGCTTTGAGCTGGAAGAGGGAAGATTTAGAACTGTAAGGGGGAAGATTTAGACTGGAGATCAGGAAGAAAATCTTTACAGAGAGGGTGCTAAGATCCTGGCCCACGTTGCCCAGAGAGGTGGCAGAAGCCCTGTCCCCAGGTCCATTGCAGGTCAGGTTGTCTGGGCCTCTGAGCAACCTGCTCTAGTTGCAGATGTCCCTGCTGACTGAAGAGGGCTTAGACTGGGTGACCACTGAAGTCCCTCCCTACCCAAGGCAGGCTGTGATTCTATGATTCTAGGAGTTTCTAACTGCATATTCCCCCAGACAGCTCATCACCAAACTCTGACTGATCAGCTCCCTGCTCTGGAATATGTCCAAGCGGAGCAGGGGGAGTGCTGGTTGCCCAAAGGGTTAATGGGGGTTATCTGCTGGTTCCTGGCGGAGGCTGGAGCGTGTGTGCCAGTGACCAATTAATCAGACTGGCCACTTTCCCCCTCCTCGACAGCTGGGCTGTGTTATGATCCTGCCCAGGAATAGAGACAGCAAGGAAGAAAAAGTCAAGCAGACAACCCAGCCTCCATCCCAGGCAGATCCCCCCCAGGATCCAGCTTGAGAGAGGCAGCTCGCCCCCTCTCTGAGGGTTCAGAGTTCAGGCTCATTAGTGAAGGATGAACAGGAGCTAATCAGGGAGGAAGGGCTGATGTCAGAGTCCGACTCACCCTGCTCTCTTCCCACCAGGGAGGAGAAGGCCTGGCCTCCCACACTGCCTGCATGGCCATTAATGAGCTCCTTGATGCTCCTCGGCTGCCCTGCCCTAGCACTGACTCTCCCATGACCTGACCCTAGTTGAGGTGCAGGTGTGGGGCTTGCAACTCCCCCCTGAGCTCTCCACCACATTGCAACGTGGGAGGGGAAAAGCCACGTCACAGAATCCTAGAATGGTTTAGGTTGGAAGGAACCTTAAAGATCATCCAGTTCCATCCCCCTGCCATGGGCCCAGACACCTCCCTCTATACCAGGTTGCTCAAGGTCCCATCCAGTCTGGTCCTGAACAGCTCCAGGGAGAGGTTATCCACAACCTCCCTGGGCAACTCAGTCCTGTGTCTCACCACCCTCACTATAAAGAACTTCTTCCTAACATCCAGTTTCAATCTCCCCTCTGCCAGTTTAAACCCATTCCTCCTCATCCTGTCATTACAAGACCCTGTCAGTAGTCACTCCCCAGCCCTCCACTTCAGATACTGGTAGGCTACTCCAGTGTCTCCTCAAAGCTTTCTCTTCTGCAGAGCCCAAACTCTCATAGCCTGTCCTCACAGCAGAGCTGCTGCAGCTCTCTGAGCATCTTCGTGGCCTCCTCTGGACTGGCTCAAACAGTTCCATGTCCTTCTTGTGTTGGGGGCTCCAGAACTGTACATCAGAACAAATCATCCTGAGGATGCTTGCTGCTCAAAAGTGGACCAAGGTCCTGCCAAGCAGGAAAAGGCTCCATTGCTTTGAAAATCATTATGGAGAGTTGGCAGGCTGGAGCAGTCAGGTCTGTAATAGCTTAATCCAAGAAGGGCTGCTAAAACTCATGATTCCAGTTTCATCCAGCTGGGTCCTTGTGTTGCATTTGTCACGGTGGTGTTGGATGGCAGAGCAAGGGAGTGATATCAGGCAGGGGGTGTTGAGACAAGCCTCCCAACATCTGCCATGCAAGCCATACCCAGCCAGTGGGGAGCAGCCAGAATGCTGGGTCAATTGCACAGGGCAAGGCTCCTGCCTTGACCATGTGGTCAGAAGACCATGAGGTCCCTTGCCCATGCAGGGGAGTTGAAACTAGTTGGTTTGTAAGGTCCCTTGCACCCCAAACCATCCTGTGATTCTGTGATTCTGCAATTTGACTGCCTATACAGTCACACCTATGCCCACATGTCCATCACACCAGGGATGGGTTGTCCAGGTGAGCAGCACCTCCAAAAACTTCTCAGCCTGGAAGAACTCACCAAGCCCTGGATCTACACCCTGTTCAGCCATGACTGATAGCACCCCAAGCAGACCACCGTGTCAGAGCAGCCTGCAGCCAAAGGAGCATCATCTGTCTCTCTGTCAAAAAACAGGCAGGGGAAGGACTGCCCTTGGCTGGGTGCAGATGTCCAACTGCACCCGCACATTCCAGCCTGAATTCAATTTTCTGCTCCTCACCCAGAGCCCTGGAGAGCAGCAGCTGCCTCAGACTGCACCTAAGATGCATATAAAGAGAGGCATAATACCTTATTAGAAAGGAATGCATGCCCAAGCAGGAGATACTGTTACCTTCTGAGGAGGAAGGGGGAGGAGGACAAATGCTGCACGGAGGAAGGAGAAGTGGGCTGACACAGAGCTCAACTGACTTAGAGTAACCAGACTCTGGCAAGATAAAAAATCACTGTAGGCAACTTCCCCTGCATTGCAGCAGGAGAAAGAGCTGGGTGCTGGCACCCTCCTCTGTACCCTGCTTGGGGAGGACCTGGGTTTGCTTTCAAGATGCTAGGAACTGAGGATGAGTCCTGTGTCCTCTACTGTATGGCTCCCAGAGCCAACACTCCCACCAAGCCCTCTGCACAACAGCAGAGAGCAAAAGCAGTCAATTCTGAACGCTACCACCCCCACACTGCAAAGTTTGCATTCAAGGACTGAAAATTACTTTGGGCATAAAGGAGCATTTGGGCCATCTGGTGTAGAATCATAGAATCATTGAATTGTTTCACTCAGAAAAGACCTCTAAGATCATCCAGTCCAACCATCAACCCAGCACCACCATGTCCACTAAAGCACATCCCAAAATGACCTGTCCACACGTTCCTTGAACACCTTCAGGGATGCTGACTCCACCACCTCTCTGGACAGCCTGTTCCAATCCCTGACCACTCTTGCAGCAAAGAAATTGTTCCTGACATCAAACCTAAACCTTCCCTAGCACAATTTCAGGCCACATCCTCTCATTCTATTACCTGATATTAGAGAGAAGACACCAACCCCACGTGGCTTCAACCTCCCTCTAGGGAGTTGTAGAAAGCAATGAGGTCCCCCTTCAGCATCCTCTTCTTCAGACTAAACAATCCCACTTCCATCAGATGCTTCTCATGAGACTTGTTCTCTAGACCCTTCACCATCTTCATTGCCCTAATGTTGCCCTGTCATGTTCCTGGGCATCCTGCTTCAGCAGCATGGCCCATGGCACGCAGGAACCAGTATGACATCCCCACTCTGTGCATGTCCCAGCTGTCCATCAGCCCTGATGTGTATGAGCTCCATGTTGGGTACAAATCCTACTCTGTACACATCCCAGCTGTGTACTTGTGGGATTGAGACCACCAGGCTGAAAGACTTAGTAGAGGCCACATGAGAACTCAGTGGCAGAACAGAGCTGACTCCAGACCCCCTCCCACTCTGCTGTTTGTATCATTTTGGGACAACCCTGTCCCAGTAAATGTAGGCAAACCTCAGTACTCTCCTCCAGACCTGACAGAAACCTGGTGAGGGAGAGCCAAGCACTGCCTACCTATGTGTCCTCTCCCATGTGGCATAGAGACCACCAGGCTGAAAGACTTAGTAGAGGCCACATGAGAAATCAGTGGCAGAGCAGGGCTCTGATTCCAGACCCCCTCCCAGTCTGATGTTTGTATCATTTTGGGACAACCCTGCCCCAGTAAATGTAGGCAGACCTCAGTGCTCTCCTCCAGACCTGACAGAAACTCACTGAGGGAGAGCCAAGCACTGCCCAGCTATGTGTCCTCTCCCAGCACATCAGGCCTCCAGGACCTCATGGGTTTTCTCCAGGGCTGCACTGTGGCCATGCAGGTCCCTGCGGAGCCTCATTGTCCCCACAGGCTGTGCCCTCAGCATGCCGCACGCATGGCTGCTCAGGTAGGTTAGAGCAGAAATGAATCTGTGTTGGGCTGAGCTTGCCAAGAGCTTCAGCTTTGATCTTCCCAGCCAGGGATGTGATGTAACACCTGCAGAATTCTGCAGTAACGAGGGAAAGGAAAGTTTCTGGCAATTAAAAGGCACTGAAAGAGGAGGTTGGGAAGCCAGCGGGCAGCCCCTGCTCGGCGCTCTGTGTGCCTTGGGTTCAAGGAGCTGCTTCTCAGAGGCATTTCTAATGCCTGTTTGTTTTTCCAAGACCTGTTGCCTTGACTCTGCTCTTGTGCTCTTGCACTTGTCTGAGCACCGACAGCCCCTGAGAGCTCTCGACATTGCACATGGAGACAAAGAGGCCAGGGCAGCCCCGAAGCTGGCAGTGCCCCTCTTCAGGGTTGTTGGGCACTGGCCATGCCCATGCATGCTGGTGGCCCCCTGCAGACCCACCTCAGGGCAGTGGCCATGCCCACACTTGCCAGTGGCCCCATGCAAGACCCTGCAGCATCAGCTGTGCCCACCCACGCTGGTGGTCCCACGTGGACCCTGGGGCATCGCTCCACTCCTCTGGCCGACTTCTGAGGCTTCCTAGCAATATTATGTGCTACCTCAGACCAAAGAAAACACATTTGTGGAGCATCTACTTTAGAACAAGGACACAAAGCAGTGCCAGCAACCATGGAAACCCCAGAGAAAACAACTGCAATTCATGTTTCTGTGCAGCTCCTGGTAGCTGCAGAAATTGGATTCCCACATGAAAGGAGACCTTCGGCGGGCACCGTTCACACTGAGAAACCCTCCGGCTCTGACCTGCCATGGAGGTGCTGTTTAATAAAGCCAGGGAGGGAAGGCAAATGGAAAACTCTTTGCACATTAGTTAATGTTCATCAAAGTGCTTGGTAGGTGCAGCTGAAAAGCCTTTGCACGGCGGCTGGATGCTCAGCGTTTCAAGACGTTCCCCAGCAGGTTCAGGTGGTAGCAGCTTTGGGTTTAGAGGAGGACTGACTCAGTGACATTGCACAGGGGTAATGGAAAAGCAGGACCTGGGCCAGCTTTTTCTGCAAGACTGGAGAGACCTTCTGGTGGCCTTTCAGTACTTAAAGGGGTAAACAAGAAAGCTGGTACAGACTTTTTCACAGGGCCTGTTGTGGCAGGACAAAGGGCTATGGGTTTGAACTAAAAGAGGGAGATCTAAACCAGATTAGGGATATTTTTTTTTACAGTCAGGGTGGTACATTGAAATAGGTTGCCCAGAGGGGTGAGAGATGCCCTATCTCTGGAACCATTCCAGGTCAGGTTGTTCAGGGCTCTGAGCAACCTGCTCTAGCTGCAGATGCCCCTGCTGACTGCAAGGAGGTTGGACTAGAAGAGATTTAAAGGTTACTTCCCACCCGAACAAGCCTGGGAGTCTATGATTCACACTGAGATAAAGCAGAGGGATGGGAAATGAATCAAGACTTTTACCAAATGCCTCAGAGAGGTTGGACAAGTTTCCAGGCTGAACCCAGCCAGAGCTGTGGGTCCTCTTCCTCTGAATGAAGCCAGACCCTGCAGCCCAAGTATTCGTGGACAGAGATTGCTGTCAGCAGTGTCACACGAACTCACGCCACCTCCAGCTGATGGAAGGCAAAGGTCCTGAGCCTGGTTTGTCTTTGGGTTTTGTGAGATGGCTTTTCAGGGAGGAGGAGTTGGTTTTCACATTAAGGATCCTTCCATTTCTGATGATTTGTGACAAGCATAATCCCATCCTAATTAGATTTCAGAGCATGTGTTGAAAGCGCTGCGCACATTTTGATCGGTTGGGGTTTACGGAGACTCTTGCTTGTTCTGCACAATTGTTTCCAAATTAATCCTTGGAAGCCAAAAAAAACCAACTCAGTGCAGAGAAAGCAGCCAGAATTTAAAAAAAAATAGAAAAACCTATCACTTTTTGGGTTTTAATTCTCCTGATCTTGCTGGATACCAGGCAGGTTGCAATTTCTGACATTACGCTACAGCTCAAAAATGTCCCAAGCTGTCTACTCCCATTGCATCAATGCTATCAGCTGTGTGGACCTGCTCTTAGAGAGCTTTAATTCTGTTTGCTCTTGGCTAAACTCCACTCCTAATCCTATTTTCACCCATTTCTATCCAATTTAATACAGCTTCTGTAAGTCAAAATTAATTACTCCATGCACTGTCCCAGCCCTGTGGTCTAAAGGAATAGAAGAGAAATTCAGCCTCATCCTTCAGGGCACCTCATAGCTGCTGTCATCCAGGGAAGCTGTGAGAGGGAAAGGGAGTGGGATAAGAAAATCATAACTCTCTGCTCATTTTTTCTGTTACTATTTCACCCTCACTGCTCCTCATTGGGAAGTCTCCACATGCTCATATGCTCACAGTATCACAGTATCATCAGGGTTGGAAGAGACCTCACAGATCATCAAGTCCAACCCTTCACCACAGAGATCAAGGCTAGACCATGGCACCAAGTGCCACGTCCAATCCTGCCTTGAACAGCCCCAGGGATGGCAACTCCACCACCTCCCCGGGCAGCCCATTCCAGTGTCCAATGGCTCTCTCAGTGAAGAACTTTCTCCTCACCTCCAGCCTAAATCTCCCCTGGCACAGCCTGAGGCTGTGTCCTCTCGTTCTGGTGATGGCCACCTGAGAGAAGAGAGCAACCTCCTCCTGGCCACAACCACCCCTCAGGTAGTTGTAGACAGCAATAAGGTCCCCCCTGAGCCTCCTCTTCTCCAGGCTAACCAATCCCAGCTCCCTCAGCCTCTCCTCGTAGGGCTGTGTTCAAGGCCTCTCCCCAGCCTCGTCGCCCTTCTCTGGACACGCTCAAGCATCTCAATGTCCCTCCTAAACTGGGGGGCCCAGAACTGAACACAGTACTCAAGGTGTGGTCTAAGCAGTGCAGAGTACAGGGGCAGAATGACCTCCCTGCTCCTGCTGACCACACCATTCCTGATACAGGTCAGGATGCCATTGGCTCTCTTGGCCACCTGGGCACACTGCTGGCTCATGTTCAGGTGGGTATCAATCAGCACCCCCAGATCCCTCTCTGTCTGGCTGCTCTCCAGCCACTCCGACCCCAGCCTGTATCTCTGCATGGGGTTGTTGTGGCCAAAGTGCAGCACCCTGCACTTGGAGCTATTGAATGCCATCCCCTTGGACTCTGCCCATCTGTCCAGGTGGTCAAGGTCCCACTGCAGAGCCCTTCTGCCCTCCAACCCAGTCACATCTGCCCCCAGCTTAGTGTCATCTGCAAACTTGCTGATGACTGACTCCATGCCCTCATCCAGATCATCTATGAAGATGTTAAAGAGGATGGGGCCCAGCACAGATCCCTGAGGGACACCACTAGTGACTGGCCACCAGCTGGATGTGGCACCATTCACCACCACTCTCTGGGTCCAGCCCTCCATGGAGGAACATAGCTCTCCTGGGGTAAAGAAGCAAATCAGTACCTCCAGGTCACCTTCTGCCTTTTCCTTCACCTACTCGGAAGTAGCTCATTTGCCTTTCATTTCCAGTATTAATTACTCCTCCTGCCCAGCCTTTGCCAAGAGGGTTCCCAAGGGGAGGAAGGATAGTTGTCTGGTCACACACATCTCATGTTTCCGCAGCCAGGCCTCCTGGTTTCTGACTTACCCCACCTAGAAGCTGGGTTTGTTCTTTGCAGCGGGAGTTGTGGTTTTGAATTAACTGAGATTCAGAAAGTAACCCCAAGATATAAAGCAGAATTCCCACCAAAATCTAGAATGTTATTCCTGGTTTGTAAGCACCTAAGAGCTCTGCTGTATCTATGATAATATCCATCCCTACTTCTTGTTTCTGATCGGGTTAGCCTGTGTGCATTCTCACACTCTTCTTTTTCCTCTCTCTCTAGAGATGTTGTCCACACATGATGCAGCTGAGAGGGATTGGGGGCTCACTTTCTGGCTTGCTTTCCATGGCAAACAGGTCACAGACCATGTCAAGGACACAAGAGGTCACCCAGCTGCATATGCCTGCAGGGCACACCTGCATGTCTGAACAACCACCTGATCACCAGGTACCTTCTGTAAGAGTAGACATGAAATGAATAGCATAGCACAGCACAACACAGAACAGAACAGAATGGAATGAATAGAGTAGAATAGAATGCTGAGACATGATATGATACAGAATAAAAGAATCATACAATTGTTTTGGTTGGAAAAGACCTTTAAGATCCTCAACTTCAACTATTCTCTAAGCCTATCGAGCCTGGTGCTAAACCATGGCACTCAGCACCACATCTCTGCATCTTTCAAACACCTCCAGGGGTGGGGATTCAAGTACCTCCCTGAGAAACCTGTTCCAGTGTTTGAAAATCCTTTCAGTGAAGAAGTTTCTTCTAATATCCAATGTAAATCTCTTCCAGTGCAATTTTAGACTCTTTTCTCTCATCTTGTCACTTGTTGCTAAGGAGAAGAGGCTGACCTGGCAGTTGGTTTAGGGTTTCTTTACTATAAAGAAACACAGGGAACATCACTGCCAGGCTGTTGTACCTCTCCTAAGTGCTTGAGTCTTATAGAAAATAAGAGCATAGAGTAGGATTATAGAATCATTAAAGTTGGTCAAAACCTCCAAGATCATTGAGTCCAACCATCAGTCCAGTACTGTCAGATCACCACTAAGCCATTTGCCTTAGCAGCACAACAACATAGCTTTGAAACTTCTCCAGGGATGGCAGTACCACCTGGAGTACCTTGGGCAGGCTGGGCTAGACCTAGACAATCCTTTTTTTGGGAAGGAATTTTTCCTAGTGTAAACCTAAACCTCCCTTGAAGCAACTTGAGGCCATTTTCTCTTATTCTATGGCTCATTCCATGGGAGAAGAGACTGAGCCTGCAACTGGCTTCAGTGCCATAGAATCAATCAGGTTGGAAGAGACCTCCAAGATCATCCAGTCCAATCTATCAGCCAGCCCTGTCCAATCAATTAGACCAGGGCCTGTGTGATGAGAGCCTTTGTCCCCCCTTTGTCATAGAATCATAGAATCAACCAGGTTGGAAGAGACCTCCAACATCATCCAGTCCAACCTATCATCCAGCCCTGGCCAATCAACTAGACCATGGCACTAAGTGCCTCAGCCAGGCTTTGCTTCAACATTTCCAGGGACAGTGACTCCACCACCTCCCTGGGCAGCCCATTCCAATGCCAATCACTCTCTCTGCCAACAACTTCCTCCTAACATCCAGCCTATACTTCCCCTGGCACAACTTGAGACTGTGTCCCCTCATTCTGTTGCTGCTTGCCTGGCAGAAGAGACCAACCCCACCTGGCTACAGCCTCCCTTCAGGTAGTTGTAGCCAGCAATGAGGTCTGCCCTGAGCCTCCTCTTCTCCAGGCTCATTCTTTCGGGGAGTTGCAGAGAGACAGAAAGTCTGCCCTCAGCCTCCTTTTCTCCAGGCTGAACAAAGCCACTTCCCTCAGCTGCTCCTCACAAGCAACACAGTATTGCAGTCCCTTAGTAGCATTACCCCTTTAGCTTAAGGAGCACAAGTTCATGTTGCAGGGCTGACATATTTTGTGCAGAACCAGCCAAAAAAAATCATGTTCCTTCCTAAAGGAGAGTAGCAAAGTTTTGTAAGTCCTTTTAATGCCCAATCGAACATTTTTGGAAGCTCTTTGTGAGGGAAAGAAAAAAAATATATAAAGACAACACCACCACAACCAAGAAGCCACAAGGAAGAGAAAGACCCTGACTGCCTCCACCACACCACTGGGAGCCAGCAGCTTCCTCAGTGGTAAAGCAGCTCCCAAGGGAAGCAAAGGCCAACGCTGCCCATTGGATTTCATCTGCTAACTGAGTTGTGCCTTTAAACGGTGAGCTGTAAGTGCTCACAAAGGTGCTCTTTGATTCATGGGAGCCATCATCTTAAAGTAATTAACTGAGGATTAGTCAGAAACGATGCCCAAACAAATGAGATACGGAAGGGCAAGAAATTGTATTCCTCTCCTGAACCTTGCGTTACGTGGAGCTCTGCCAGTGCAAACAGCGCTGAGAACAGAGCGTTATGTCTTCAGGATAATGAAAAATCAGATTGGTAATTAGAGCTGGAGGGTTGTTTTCAAAACAAAGTGTCTCAAGGGTGGGCATTGCTCAGCCTGTGACCAGCGCTGTCACCTTCTGCTGCCCTGCATCCCCGGAACTTGGCCTTGCTTCTCTCTCCAGAGGGATGCTAAGAGGGATTGCACAGGACCGGCTGCAGCTTCCATGGCTGTAAACCAAAGGCTGTGTCAACGGTTGTCTAGGGTTCTAATTTCAATTCCCAGGGACTCTAATAAATATGATAGACCCAATAACAATTTAAAGAGTGCCCTCCCCTCTTTCCCCTCCTTTCCCAAAGAAAGGGATTAGATATAGGGAGAGAGAGAGAGGTAAGCATGCCCAAATAAATCAATCTCACTCGATTTGGAAGTTAAAAGGAACTGTTTAACGATAACTTGGAAGAGGTATCTGAGGTAGGGAAGTTTACAAAGGATAGAGAAAGGGGGAAATAGCAAAATACAAAATGTATAAATACAGCCAGAGTTATGTGATGGTGACTTTGTCTGCCTCGTGTCTGCCACGTGGTATGGTGGTATGCAGGGAGAGATGCGCAGAGAGTGGGGTGCAGGGCGAGAGAGAGCATGGGACAGGAAGGGGGAAGTGGGCTAACCATCACCTGGTGGTGTTCAGACCCACCCCTGGGGAGGGGTCAAGACCCCTAGGGTCAGGGAGGTTCTTCTTCCCCTGTGCTCAGCACTGGTCAGTCCACACCTTGAGTCCTGCATCCAGTTCTGGATCCAATTCAAGAGAGATGTTGAGGTGCTGGAACATGTCCAGAGAAGGGCAACAAAGCTGGTGAGGGGCCTGGAGCACAGCCCTGTGAGAAGAGACTGAGGGAGTTGGGGTTGTTTAGCTTGGAGAAGAGGAGGCTCAGGGGTGACCTCATTGCTCTCTACAACTACCTGAAGGGAGGTTGTAGCCAGGTGGGGTTGGTCACTTCTGCCAGGCAAGCAGCAACAGAACAAGGGGACACAGTCTCAAGTTGTGCCAGGGAAGGTCTAGGCTGGATGTTAGGAGGAAATTGTTGTCAGAGAGAGTGATTGGCATTGGAATGGGCTGCCCAGGTAGGTGGTGGAGTTGCCATCCCTGCAGGTGTTGAAGCAAAGCCTGGCTGAGGCACTTAGTGCCATGGTCTGGTTAACTGGCTAGGGCTGGGTGCTAGGTTGGACTGGATGATCTTGGAGGTCTCTTCCAACCTGGTTGATTCTATGATACTGGCTTTGATAACCCTCTAGAGATGGGGACACTACCACTGCTCTGGGCAGCATCTTCCAGGCCTTAGGAACCCTTTTAGGGGAAGAAATTGATCCTCATGCCCTACCTAAACCTACTCTGCCACGACTTGAGGCCATTTCCTTTCACCATCTTCCTTGTTCCCTGGCAGAAGAGACCCACCCCCATCTGGCTCCAACCTCCTTTCAGGGAGCTGTAGGTTAACTCATTACACAGTCTTCTTTTTTGGGCTGAAAGATCTTGCACAGAAATCAGCAAGAGTTCAGAAATCATGTCCAAGAGTTGCTCACATCAGGTTATTTTCAGACTAAAGCTACAGTCTGACATTGGCCCCCACTGCAAAGCTGGCCACAAGCTCCCCTCCCGAGCTTTTTTCTACCTCCACAGCACAGAGAACCAGTGTTCCCAGCTCCTTGCACCAACTGGTGTAACTCAGGGAAATCCTGAGTTGGCACAAAACTCCTAACCCCACTCTAAATGAGCTTTCAGGCTCCTCAGAACCTTACTGAGGTGCGTGAGCTGCTCTCAAAGCCCAGCAGCTTGAGCGTCCCTGCCGCTCCTGTTGTGATATCCTGATAAGGGCTGAATTCCCTCCCTTGGGAGCATCACCTAGCACTGCTGCTGCAGAACACCCCAACCAGTGCTCTCCAGCTCTGCAGGCAGCTATAAATCCTCTGACCTCTGCCACCCATCTGCTCAGCAGCCTCTGTAAATCCAGCCTGTGCCTTGCTCCGCTGCAGCAGCCCAGCTCCCCTGGCACCAGGCTGGCCATTGCCTCACCAACACGTGCTGGTTGCACTGGGAACAGACCTTGCAAAGCCCAGCTGGAGGAGAAGGAGGCAAGTGGGACAACACTTGAGCAGTAATTGAGTGCATGTGCTAAGTAACTTTACGATCCTGCTCCTCTAGGAAGCCAATAAAAGGGCAAAACACAATTGCCCAGGTTTAATTAAGAAGTTCACATTTAAATGAGGTGCATCATCTGTTTGTGTTAAATGTGTTTAATTTAATTCCTTATAGCCCACTTATTAAATAAATCAGCTTTATTGAATTTGCTGTGCTGGTGGCACATGGAGCAGGAGGGAAGGGAAAGAAGCCAGGTCTGGAATTTTCTGTTTTCAGTCAACCAAGGCTCTGTCTGCAGGCAACGATGCTCAGCAGAATTAATTCCAGTTAATTAAAAGGTGTGAATTTAGAGCAGATCAGTTCAGCCAACCCCAAAAAACTCTGAGCAGGCCTCTTCATTCAGGGTTGAAATGCCAGAACTCAGGGGTGTGGTGGTTGGAGATGCTCATCCATTCCTGGTGTATCCAAACACACCTCCAGTAGCTGACAATTTGAAAACCACCTTTGGGGGGCTCCACCTTTTCCTGGCTCTCCTCCATCCCTGCTCCCAGCCAGGCAGTACCTCCACAGGAGAGCCAGGAAAGTTTCAAAGCCACTTGCAAGCCCCTCAGAACTTCCCATCTAAAGCAGCGAGGCAAAAACACAGTGCACTGGAGGAGGTCCAGGACATAAGAGGTGGCCAGTAGGAGGAAGGGAGTTCCATTTTTACAGGGAATCCTATGGAAAAGATGAAGGGTAGTGGGTACAAATTACTGCTGGGGAGATTCCCATGGGATTCCAGAGGAAAATGTTTGCCCATGAGAACAGTCAGCCCCAGGGGAAGCAGTGGATTGGCCTACACTGGACAGTTTAGTTTGAAGTCTCAGCTTGGCAGGGTGCTGGGCAAGCTCACTTCACCTTCATTATTGCCTAGAAAGCTTGGAGCAGATGATCCTTGGGGTCCCTTCCAGTCTGACATGCTGTGATTCCATGACTCTAAGAAGCTCTCTCCCACCACACATTGCCTTAGCTCCAGAGGGGATCAGCACACGAGCGCTGCTGCTGGTCCCTGAATCCCCGAGGTAGAGGGGGGCCCACACGTGCCAGAGCCCTCCTGCCATCACCCTGCATGAAAGAGCCCTTGTGCTCCCTGCTGCTGGCCAGCCCCTCGTCATCTCTTGAGCTCCCTGCATGCTTTTCCTGAGAGGAAAATGAAATTCCTGCCTTGGAATCGGCGCCACGGTGCCAGAACGGCAGTGACCTCTGTAACCACACAAGATTTATTGGTTGCTTTATTTCGGCTGTAATGAGGCTTTGTAAACCACTAAAAGCTGAATGTTTTCTTCTCCTTTAACTCTGGGTGGATGGTGTGGAATAAATAACCCAACAGACGTGCTGTCTGTGCAGGAATTGAGAAGTCACTGAAAATTACCCTGCGCGTCTGAAGTGGGTGGAATGGTGAGACTGGGAGCAGGTAGGTGCTGAGTGAGAAGTTATTTGGAGCAGTGAGCCCCGAGCTCGTTCCAGCAGGCACAGCCACAACTGGTTGGGGGGCACAGAGAATGGCTTTGGGCACACTGAGAAGAGCTCAAGTGTTAACGTGTAGATGTGTTGCTGAGGGACAGGGTTTAGTGGTAGACTCGGCAGCGTTAGGTTAACTGTTGGACTTGGTGATCCTGGAGGTCTTTTCCAACCTTAACTTCTCTGTGAGTCACAGAAGCACAGAGTGATAGAGGTTGGAAGGGACCTCTGGAGATCACCTAGCTCAGCTCCCACCACCAGAGCAGGTTCACCTAGAGCAGGCTGTACAGGATGATGTCCAAGCAGACTTTGAATGACTCCAGAAATAGACATTCCACCACCTCTCTGGGCAGCCTATTCCAGTCCTCAACCCACAACTTAAGCAAGTTCCTCCTCATGTTTAGATGGAGCTTTCATTCTTTGATTCATTTCTGCAGTAAGACACATGGATCAGTTTCCTTCCACAGCCTCACTCAAGAACTTCATTCTTTGATTCATTTCTGCAATCAGGCACATGGATCAGTTTCCTTCCACAGCCTCACTCAAGAACTTCATTCTTTGATTCATTTCTGCAATCAGACACATGGATCAGTTTCCTCCCATCCCCACTCAAGAACTTTCATTCTTCGATTCATTTCTGCAATCAGGCACATGGATCAGTTTCCTTCCACAGCCTCACTCAAGAACTTTCATTCTTTGATTCATTTCTGCAATCAGACACATGGATCAGTTTCCTCCCAGCCTCACTCAAGAACTTTCATTCTTCAATTCATTTCTGCAATCAGACACATGGATCAGTTTCCTCCCAGCCTCACTCAAGAACTTTCATTCTTCAATTCATTTCTGCAATCAGACACATGGGTCAGTTTCCTTCCACAGCCTCACTCAAGAACTTCATTCTTTGATTCATTTCTGCAATCAGACACATGGATCAGTTTCCTTCCACAGCCTCACTCAAGAACTTCATTCTTTGATTCATTTCTGCAATCAGACACATGGATCAGTTTCCTCCCAGCCTCCCTCAAGGGGTCATCCCTTTGGCTCCATGATCTTAGAGGTCTTTTCCAACCAAAACAATTCTATTATTCCATGACTCTATGTTCTAAACTCAAGCCTGTTCCATAACATGCCTCTCAGGAGAAGCATGTGCTGATTCTTCTGATCTTTTCCTGCAAGCTTCATCTGCAGGAGGGCTCCTTCCCATTCAAAAGGGTTGCAGTGTTCCACCCAACACCCACTGCCTTGGGCACCAAAGGCAGACACGGACTGATACATCCAAGATGAACTCATTGTTAGTAGGCGAAGAGTTTAAAGATTTGGGGGTTAACAAAAAAATGCTGCTTCTTCCAATATCATTCCATTTGCCCCTGTACTCAGCACTCGTGAGACCACACCTCAAGTCCTGTGTCCAGTTTTGGCCACCACAGTATAGGAGGAACATTGAGGTGCTGGAGTGGGTGCAGAGAAGGGTGACGAGGCTGGGGAGAGGTCTGGCAAACATGAGCTATGAGAAGTTGCTGAGGGAGCTGGGGGTGTTTAGTCTGGAGAAGAGGAGGCTGAGAGGGGACCTTTTTGCCCTCTACAACTACCTAAAAGGAGGTTGTAGTGAGACTGGAGCTGGTCTCTTCTCCAGAATTACTACTGGTAGGACAAGAGGAAATGGCCTCAAGTTGCATCAGGGGAGGTTTAGGTTGGATATTGGGAGGAAGTTCTTTAATGAGCAGGTGGTCAGGCACTGGATCAGGCTGCCCAGGGAGGTAGTGGAGTTGCCATCCCTGGAGGTGTTTAAAAGGAGAGTGGATGTGGTGCTTGAGGCTATGGTCCAGTGAAGAAGGAAGCTGGGATGAAAGTTGGACTGGAAGATCCTGGTGGTCCTTTCCACCCATAGCAATTCATAGTGATGAGATGCTGTGCTGAGGGATTTGGTTTAGTCAAGGATTTGTCAGGGTGAAACTAATGATTGGACCCCATGATCTTGAAGGTCTTTTCCAACCTAAGAAATTCTGTGATTCTGTGATTCCTAGCCCAGAGTCTGCTTCAATGCACCAAAAAAGCTTAGAGATGGAGATGATGGAAGTGTGCTGATGTAGCTGTGCTTGGCAGGGGACTTCTTCATCTTCTGCTGCTAATATAAATAAATAAAGGTCTACATTTTGTTACAGTTTGTAACAAGTGTCCAAATGTTTGCCACTCCCATACCAGCTTCAAGGGCTTGCAAGGTGGTGAGGTGGGTTGTTCTGGGATTCACAAGAGCTGTGGAATGATGATGTCCCCAGGACATAGCCGATGCCACCATGGTGTCACGACCATCCCACTGCTGCTGGGAGCCAGGGAGCCACACAGGATTCAGCCAGGGTGACCCAATTAATTTGGAACAGCTGGAAAGATCTTTCTCCAGGTTTAATTTGCTGCATGAGTGAATCCAGCCTGACAATGATTGAATGTGGGAGAGGGGCAGGGCCCCAGGCAGGATGATGACACTGTGTGATGGAAATGAGGGCTGGTTTCTAGGTTCCTTCCTTGCATGGACCATCATGGGGAGATGGAAGCCATGTGCCACCCAGTGACTAGGCTGCTTACCTATGAAGCTGTCACACAGCCTTGGTGGAGGGCACCCAGAGACCAGGGATCTGCTGCACAGCCTGAATCCAAAAGGAGAAGGGCATCACTTCTGCCTGCTTCTAGCAGAAACAGGCTGCTCATCATATGCAGATGTTTGTCCTGCTTTGAGCTAGAGCAGTTCTGATTCTGCTCAGTGCTGTCACTTCCCAGCTCAGGCACTTTCTGCAGTTCAGGGCAGCTTTGCACAGCCAGGGGCTGCTTCCAGCAGGGAAAAGCTGATGGGAAGAGTTCCTGCCTAGAGCTGTGCTGCAGAAAGCCTCTGCCTAAGATTTGCTCTTCTGCAGACCAAGAGCACTGCCACAGCTTGTGCCCCACCTTGGGGTGCAGCAAATCAGAAGTGGCAGCTGTGAGGAGCAGCAGACAAGACAGGTGACCCTCAACTGCCCAATAAGGACTTGCATCCCATAGACAGCATCTTCAAGTTCAAGCTGAGGGATCACCAGGGTCAAGCCTCTTCTTCAATGGCTGGTGTCCCAGGAGGACCCTGTCCCTTATGTCTCTGATCCCTATTTCCCTGTTCAAGTCCAGAATCCAGCTCCTGGATCTGGTTCCCATCTGCTGCTAAGTCCATTCTGGGGCTTCCCCAATACCTGTCCCCAGCACCAGTAGTGCCAATGGTGATGTTGCTGCCATCAGAGGCTGGGTTTCATATTGGTTTGTGTCTCTTCGTCCCCATCTTCTTGTTGTTACTTTCATTTAAACTCTTTCTCTTTTATTTTCTACTTCTCTCCACCTTCTTCCTTTTCCCTTTGAGAAGGCAGAGGTGTTCATAGGGAGCCTCTGTCACTCTTCTGGTGACCCTTGACACTATTCATTCCTCAGAAAACACTGTCTTCTGCTCTCCAGACAGCTGCAGTGAGCCCTGCCTGCTGTTCCACCCCAGAAGGCAAACCCAGCTGCACCGTTCAGCCTCTGCGGTGGAGATCAACCATTTGGGGTGGAGATCCCAAGAGTCTGCAGAAGGTGAACTGAAAGTCAAGACTGCTGCTTTCAACCCTCAGCTCAGCCCCAAGTAAATAACAACAAGGGAGTAAGGAGCTTTCATCAGGAGCCCGCTCCGCACATGCCCAGGGGAGATCAAGAATTTCACCTCGTGGCTATTTCATGCCCAACCAACACCACGAAGCAGACTGTGGCTGGAAGAAGGGGTTGGTTTCAAAGCATTTGGAGGGATTCACCAGATTATTTTTCCCCCAAGCACCCCAGCTCTTTGTTCATTTTCTGGTGAACTCATCTAGCTTGATAGCCTCATTTTTGCTACAGCCATGACCTTTTCTGTTCTAATTCCCATCCCTCGAGTCTAACCATTTCTTGGCATCAGTTAAGCTCTCTGCTGTAACAAAAAACCTTGCAGCAGTGAGTTCCATAAGTTTATAACCCATTGTGCTGCACCAGGCTTATTTAAATAGATAAAGTCGGATTCTCACCTGCATTAAGCTGGACTCAAGTCAAGTTATGCCATCAAAAGAGCTGGCCCAAGGTTCTAACTTCATCAAACACCTCTTTGATCTTCTATTAGAGGAAAGGGAAAATAGAAGCTCTTTATAACTGGAGTGGGTTATGCCCCACATTTTATCATCTTCTGCCTCTTAAGCTTTCAAAGAGAATCATAGAATCAACCAGGCTGGAAGAGACCTCCAAGCTCATCCAGTCCAACCTAGCACACAGCCCTAGACAGTCAACCAGACCATGGCACTAAGTGCCTCATCCAGGCTTTGCTTCAACACCTCCAGGGATGGTGACTCCACCACCTCCCTGGGCAGCCCATTCCAATGCCAATCACTCTCTCTGACAACAACTTCCTCCTAACATCCAGCCTATACTTCCCCTGGCACAACTTGGGACTGTGTCCCCTTGTTCTATTGCTGGTTGTCTGGCAGAAGAGACCAACCCCACCTGGCTACAGCCTCCCTTCAGGTAGTTGTAGACAGCAGTGAGGTCAGCCCTGAGCCTCCTCTTCTGCAGGCTGTGCAACCCCGACTCCCTCAGCCTCTCCTCATAGGGTTTGTGCTCCAGACCTTTCACTAGCCTTGTTGCCCTTCTCTGGACACCTTCCAGCACCTCAACATCTCTCTTGAATTGAGGGGCCCAGAGGAGCTGTGCTGTCCCCTTTAACTGTTCCTGGATAGAGATTCCCACTGCAGACTCTCTGGTCTGCACTGACTCTCTCAGGAAGGGCAGGGGATCACCTGCTTGGCTTGACCTGATGGACAAAGCTCCTGCTGGGTTATCCACTACGGAAGAGGAGACCTACACATGGCAGAAGTGTTTTAGGAAAGGCAGCAATTCATCCCACACCTCCAGGGTACCTTGTAGTATTGGGTGCAAGGAAAGATTCTGCACTGCAGGGACATGATCTTATCTAATCTCTCTCCTCTCAGGTTAAGGAAGGACCTTATCCTGTCATTTGTCCCTGCTACCAGGAAGAAAAGTCCTCTCCACATCTCTGGTGCTGCACACAGAACACCAAACAAAGGCTTTACTGTGTGAGGCTCAGCAGTGTTCTTCTCACCTTCCTCTTCAGTCCCTCCCTTGACCTCCTTGTGTTCCCTCAGGTGAATCAGCTCTCATCCCATGCAGCAGCCCCTCTGCAGCCAAACAAATTTCATGTTCATAGTCCCAACATAATGCCTGTAAGATATGGCCTTTAGGTTGAACAGGAACCTGGGAAGGTTTCTGCAAGGGCATCTTTTTGCTTCCATTGTTGAGTGGGTAAGAACATCACCTGAGAAAGATTTTTTCCAGTTAGACTCTTGGGTTTTATACCTTTCTGGGGGGTGTGAGATCAGCCAGAGCTACTGAAAGGGTCTGAAAGCTCAAAATAGGTCAATGTGTGATGATTGCATCACTGAATTGCTGCCTTGGTGATAAGTATCTCACCGAGGACAAAGCCATGTTGCCTTGGCAGGCCTCTGAGCTATCATCTCAAGCTGATCAGTTTCTACCTGCTCCAGCCAGGGCTGGATCTGAAACCCCAGGCAGTGATGGTTGTAGAATCTTCCTACTTGATAAGACATCTTACCTTGGAGCTGCAGGAATCCCCATGCTGGGTTTGGAGGGAGGAATTTAATCAAGTTGAGTCTCTCTCACCTTCAGGAGTGACTCAGGCCAGCTGCTTAAGAGGAAGGAGCAAATAGGCAGCCCTGAGCCAATGTGCCCAAAAGGGAAGTGTTGTCCTTACCTCTGTTCATTGGAGCTTTGCAGAGCACTGAAGCATAAGGATTTCTGACCTTTCCCAGCTATCACTTCTGGAAGGTTCCTGAGGCTCTCCAGTTCAGGGTTCTGGTGTCACACCACTGATTCTGCTCCCTTCTGGAGCCCTCTATTGCACATCACCTGCCCTAGCACAAGACATCAGCAAGCCCAGCCAGCAGTTGTGCAATCAACTCTTGGAAACTCTGAAAGGTTAAAACATCCCTATAAACAAGAAGAGCTGTGAAAGTTGCATTTCCAACCCTCCACCCCTCCCTGGGTACCTTTGAGTCATGATCTTTAGGGCAAGGAAGAACAAGCAGAGCTTTTTATCCAGACTCTGTGCTGAGATCCACTCACCATCAACAAGGGCACTGGGTTCTCTTCTGCTTTGCAGAGTCTGAGTGTGGCCATGCATGATTTTTTTCTAGAGGCTCTGTTCATGAGGACAGGAACTAGATCTCAATAAACAGTGCTTTTGGGGCATCTGACTAATGCCATGTTGCAGCCTTGCACTGCAGAATGAAGAGTGGAAGTCTCAAGGACCCAACGTGGGACATTCCTTGTGTCCATCCCACCCAAGCATTCTTAGTGGGTGCTACAGGATCATGCAGGCAGTACAGAGTCAGGGCCAAATCACACAAGTGTTTCATTTGGAAAACACCTCTAAGGTCATTGAGTCCAACCACCAACCCAACACCACCATGACCATTAAACCGCATCCCCAAATGCCATGTCCACATGTTTCTTAAACACCTCCAGGGATGGTGGCTCCACCACCTACCTGGGCAGTTTGTTCCAGTGCCTGACCACTCTCTCTGGAAAGAAATTGCTCCTAATATCTGCCACACCCTGCCCAAAGGCTTGCACAATAGAAGGGAAATTCTACATAGTGAACCTCATTGCTGGCTACAACTCCCTAAAGAGAGGCTATAGGCAGGTGGGGTTCGTCTTTTCTGCCAGGAAACCAGCAACAGAACAAGGAGACACAGTCTGAAGCTATGCCAGGGGAGGTCTAGGCTGGATGTTAGGAGGAAGTTGTTGGCAGAGAGAGTGATTGGCATTGGAATGGGCTGCCCAGGGAGGTGGTGGAGTCGCCATCTCTGGAAGTGTTGAAACAAAGCCTGGCTGAGGCACTTAGTGCCATGGTCTGGTTGACTGGCCAGGGCTGGGTGCTAGGTTGGACTGGATGAGCTTGGAATACAGCACACAAAGGCAGTTACAGCACTGGGGCTCCAGCAGTCATCTTTTTCCTCTTCCTGCAATAACTCAGAGTGTCAGAGAAGAGCCTTTGGATTCTGTGTGTAGAAGTATGTGTTGGGAGGTGATCTGCTAGAGAGCAGCCCCGTGGAGAGAGACCTGGGAGTTCTGGCCCAAGAGGGCCAATAGGATCCTGGGGTGATTAAGAAGAGTGTGTCCAGCAGGTCAAGGGAGGTTCTCCTCCAACTCTACTCTGCCCTGGTGAGGCCTCATCTTGAGTACTGTGTTCAGTTTTGGGTTCCCCAGTTTAAGAGGGACACAGATCTGCTGGAGAGAGTTCAGTGAAGGGCTATGAGGATGATTAGGGGAGTGGAGCACTGCCTGATGAGGAGAGGCTGAGGGACCTGGGGCTGTTTATTCTGGAGAAGTGAAGACTGAGAAGGGATTTGATCAATGTTAATAAATATCTGAGGGCTGGGGGTCATGAAGGGGGGGGTGCTCCCTGGGATAAGACAAGAAGCAATAGACGTAAACTGCAGGACAGGAGGCTTCACCTCAACACAAGGGGGAACTTTACTGTGAGGGTCACAGAGCACTGGCACAGGCTCCCCAGCAAGGCTGAGGAGTCTCCTTCTCTGGAAGCTTTCAAGGCCCATGTGGGTGCATTCTTGTGTGACCTGACCTAGATTGTATGGTCCTGCTCCAGCATGGGGGTTGAACTCAATGATCACTTTGGGTTCCTTCCAACCCCAAAATCCTGCTAGAGATGCTTGGGTGAAACTTAGATTAATCATATACCCTCTTTATTTCTGTTAGATTACCAGCAGTGCTGGGTTTGACTTAACCCAATTGCCATGAATTCTGTGCACTGAGGTAGCAGAGGACCTGGGATAACAGCTTCTGTGTGAACCAGAACATAGGTATGGCACATAAATCACAGCTTACAGAAACGAGCTATGGGCAGCAAAGCTGGTGAAAGGCCTGGAACAAAAACCCTATGGGGAGAGGCCAAGGGAGCTGGGGGTGTGCAGCCTGGAGACAAGGAGGCTCAGAGCAGACCTCATTGCTGTCTACAGCTACCTGAAGGGAGGCTGTAGCCAGGTGGGGTTGGTCTCTTTTGCCAGGCAACCAGCAACAGAACAAGGGGACACAGTCTCAAGTTGTGCCTGGGGAGGTCTAGGCTGGATGTTAGGAGGAAGTTGTTGGCAGAGAGAGTGGATTGGCATTGGAATGGGCTGCCCAGGGAGGTGGTGGAGTCGCCATCCCTGGAGATGTTGAAAAAAGCCTGGATGAGGCACTTGGTGCCATGGTCTGGTTGCTAGGTTGGACTGGATAAGCTTGGAGCTCTCTTTCAACCTGGTCGATTCTATGATTTTTATACTGACTGGCTTGACTGATTCTTTTTGCACAACCTGGTTACTTACAAACTTGTTGTGATTTTAACCATTTAAAAGGGAAGGAACATGAGAATCATCATCATTATTATCTGCCTAGGGTGGTGGAGTCACCATTCATGGAGGTGTTGAAAAAAAGCCTGGATGAGGCACTCAGTGCCATGGTCTGGTTGATTGTGCAGGGCTGGGGGATAGGTTGGACTGGATGATCTTGGAGGTCTCTTCCAACCTGGTTGATTCTATGATAATATTAAAAACAAAGGAAGGGAACTTGAAATAGCATGAGATTAATAGATTAATATCCAGGCATAACCTGACGAGTCTTTGACCTCAGTTAACATCACTAAACAGTGACACCTGGTCAGAAAAAGGAGTCTTCCAGCTTGCCTGAGCTGAAACCCGTCGTTCACCAGTGCTCCAGATTACAGCATCAGAGAGTGCTTGCAGGGAAAACATCTGAGTGCTTGTCCAGTCCTGTAAAACTGATGATTTTCTCTGTCATCTTTCTTGAGGAGCTGTAATCACTTCATTCCATGGTGAAGATCTGCAATGCTGCCTCTTTCAAACTCAATCGAGCTGAAAATCTAGAGAGGTGGTTAGGGGACAGTGCACATTTTTTCATATGCTGGCTTTAGATCAAAACAATTATCAGCTGAAAGGAGTTTGTCTTGTTAAAGAACCCGTAGATGATGTTGGAGTAGCCATCAAACCTAACCCTACCTAGCCGGGGGGCCACCAGGCCCCCCGGCCTTTGAAACCCTTCACCATTCACCCAGTGTGCACCATGGGGCACTCACCAGCGATGTCTGGAGGAGGATCCCTCTGCCCAGTTGGGCACAGCTTAGAGCTGCTGCCTTTCCTGGGGCTGATTATAAAGGGCAGTGGGCAGGGAGGGAAAAGTGGCCACACCTGGGGTGGGAGGAGACTCCAACAGAGCCCAGGTGCTCTGGGTTTGGGGGAAAAGGGAAATTGGGGCAGGTGGGGTGGAAAAAAAGAGATATGGTGTTCTGGTGTGATCTGGTATAGATGATCCTGCTGTGGTAGGGGGGTTGGACTTGATGATCTTTCAAAGTCTCTTCCAGCCCCTAACATTCTGTGATTGAGGTTGGAAGAGATCTCTAAGATCAAATCCAACCATCAACTCAACATCACTTTGGCCATTAAACCACGGCCATATGTGTTCTGAACATCCCTAGGGATGGTGATTCCATCACCTCCCTGGGCAGCCTGTTCCAATGCCTGACCGCTCTGCCAGTAAAGAAATTCCATGCTCCTTACAGAGCTAAGGCTGCACCTCCAGGGACAGAACAGGTGAAGTCAGGCTGAGTTAACTCATTTTAACTGACTTTGACATAAGGCTGATTTTTTTCCCCCTTTGCCTATCCAAAACAAGAACAGACTCGCTCATGGTGTGTCAGACCATTGCCAGGCACACACCTGGAGCAGCAGAGGCTGTGACAAGACCACGCAGGCAATTACCACACAAACAGAGCTGTGACCCACAGCAAGACCCTACCAGCCAAGAGCTGGGAATTGCTCCCTGCACGGGCAGGAAAATCCATCGCAACCGTACATGAAGTAAGCCTGCAGGCTGGAGGAAGGTGTCTGCCACTTGGCCGTGCAGCAGCAGCAGCAGCAATCACGACAGAAGTCCCTGGCTTGTGAAGTTGTCAAACTGTAAAGTTAATGAGGTAGAAATGAGAGTTCGGTGCAGGCGTCTGAACGCTCGAATGGCTCCCCAACGGGTTCGCCCTCCTCTTATTGCAGCCTGTGTAAATGAAGTGACTAAGGGTCTCCTTGGCCCCTGGCCAACTCGCCACTGCCGCTGCAGAGAGCTCACAGCCTTGTTTTGCAGTTTAATAAACACGAAGTTGCTGGGGAAGGAGGAACATGTGGTTTCCAAGAGCTAGACAAGCAGGAAAAGCAGACAGACATTACACTGCTCCTTGTCCCGGCGAAGAAATAAAAGCCACGCAAGCCACCCTTGCACCAGCACCCCTCCGGCAGCACGGGAAAGCGGTGTTGGTGTGACACAGAGCAGGGGTGTTTTGAGGAGGCTGGGGAATGCTGGAGGAGAAAAGGGCTCAGGTGCTAGATGGAGAAATAAATAATAGGGGGGTTTGGTGTTTTGCTGCTGAAAGAGGAACTTAAATTGGTTGATTCTGTGTTTCTAAATCGGTGGGAGTTGAGATGTGCACTACCTGGGTTGGTTAGAATCATAGAGTCATTGAATCAGTTAGGGTTGGAAGGATCATCTAGTTCCAACCCCTCTGACATGGGCAGGGACATCCTACCCTAGAGCAGGCTGCCCACAGCCTCATCCAGCCTGCCCTTAAACACCTCCAGGGATGGGGCCTCAACCACCTCCCTGGGCAGCCCATTCCAGGCTCTCACCACTCTCATGCTCAACAACTTCCTCCTGATGTCCAGTTAATGAAGGTGTGCTCGTTTGAGGCTAATTGGAGTTCTTTGTGTGTGTGTGTGTATGGAGTAACTCCCAAACTATCACATAAGGTATGCTGACAAGCCAACAGGAGAAGCCACCTTTTGGTACTGGTGAGTAGGTGGCTCCACAGAGAACCTCTCCATCAGCATAGGTGTGCCTTCATGAGAGCCCAGGGCAGCAGGAGTAACACCACAGATGGAAACAAAATCAACAGTCTTCCCTGCTATGGAGAGATGAGGGATGAATTGAGACATCTGCAAACAGCCTTGCTGGCCAAGGAACTCATCTGTCCTTTTGGGAGTCCCACCAGATGACCTGCAACACTCCGCTGAAGTGTAGGGAGGATATTAATTGTAGAGAGCAAGAGCAGAGCTAATCCCACAGAGACATTCGTGTCTAAGGCTTGTGACGGCGAGATTGTGTTTCTCACAATCCTCCCAAGGTCACCCAGAGAAGTGGATCAGGGTCCTCATCAGGATCTTGAAAAGAAGTTTGCAATAAAGAAATGTAGGATGAGCTACACACCACAGGTTTGGAAACAATTTGCTCTCCTCGAAGCTTTGAGAAAGATGGAGTCGTGCCGCAGTGCAGCTCAGAGCCCCAGCATAAGCAGGAAGTTAGAGGTGTGCTGATGATGTCGATGAGCTCAGTAGAACACTCTCCTCTTGAAATTAATTAGTTCAAATAAATCCTGCCTGCCTTTCCCTCCTGCTGAGGAAATGAGGGGCCCTATTACTGCACAAGGGCTCGAGGAACGACGCTCAGCTGAGGAGACCAGCAAGTTCAAAGGGATTTGAAAGTGGGAACGAGGGATGGAACAAGCCTTTCGCTGCTGCTAAGACCATGGGAGTTTAAAAGAGGATTTGGAGCCCACTGCTGTGGCTTCCCCACACTAGAGGAACTGCTTCACATGTCAGCTTTGAGAATAGACATCCCAGCAACCCCAAACCATCAGTGACGTGCTGCTCATCATGTAAACCCAGCCAGACTCTCACTGCTAACATCTGCACGCTCTGCATTATCAGCACCATCAAGCTTTTTCTACTTCAGGCTTGAATCTTTCCTCAGTGGAGGTTGTCTTGATAAAGCAGCAGCTGTTCTGGTCCCATGTGGTGTCCAACATGCAGGAGAAGGCATGCAATGGCAGCCCAGGGGTCCTCTGCTCCCTGCTGATGACACACACAGTGACAAGGAAATTGTGAAGATCACTTTTACACCTAATTTAACATGAGTGAACATGGCTCTCTCTAAGTTGCCTAATGGAACCCAGTCCCACTGCATGTCACTTCCAGCTGCTTCCTCTACTTGGTGACTTCCAAAATTGCAGACTTGTGACTTTAAGATGTTGCCAAGCTGTGACTTAGGACTTTGTCGATTCGCATCTTCCAAGAGGCTCTGGAAAGGCTCCAGGGAAGCTCTGCAACAGCTCTGGGAAAGCTTTGAACTGTCTCATTGGGAATGGGGATGTCTGAGATCATTCTACAATGTGTTCAGAGAAGCTCTTGGATACATCTGGGACAAAATCTGCCCCAGCTCTAGAGAGGCTCCAGAGTAGCTTGAGAAAGCTCCCGTGAGCTCCAGAAAAGAACTTGCAAGAAGAGCCAGGACTGCTTTAAGAGACTTTGTATTTGAGCTATGGAGATGGCTTTATGGGGCTCAGAGAATCTCAGAGTCCCATCATGCTGAGTGTTGGAAGCAACCTCTGAAGATCATCCAGTCCAATGGCTCTGTTAAAGCAGGACACCCACAGCAGCTTGTTCAGGATCACAATGCCCAGCTGGGTGTGGAATCTTTCCAAAGAGAAGGCTCTACAACTATGGACAGTCTGCTCCACAGCTCCAGCACCCTCGCAGCAAGAAAGTCTCTCCTCCTGTTCAAATGGAACCTGGGTTCCAGTTTGTGCCCATTGCCCCTTGTCCTGTCACTGGGCACAACTGAAGTGAATCTGACCCTATCCTCTTGCCCTCCACTCTTTAGGTCTTGGTGAGCACTGATCAGATCCCCTCTGGGGCTGCCCTTCTCCAGGCTCCACAGCCCCAGGGCTCTCAGCCTTTCCTCCTCACAGAGCTGCTCCAGGCCTCTCAGCATCTTTGTAGCCTCTGCTGTACTCTCTCTAGTAGCACCCTGTCTCCCTTGAACTGGGGAGCACAGAACTAGACACAATATTCCAGCTGTAGCCTCACTAGGGCAGAGTAGAGGATGAGGAGATCCTCCTTCAACCCTTTTGAATGCACCATAGGAGACCATGCAGCACATTGCTGCCTCATGGGGAACTTGCTGAGCTCAGGACTTGTGTGTTCTTTGCAGGCCAACTTTCTAGTTTGTCAACCCCAACCTGAGTCTCTTTTCACCATACCAGCAGTGGCTGTAGCACCTCTGCCTACATCCTGCTTCTGCTGCAGAGAAGGAGCTGAGACCCTGTGGTCCTCACCTGGTGCCATTAACTGGGGGAGATGTTTACAGAAAATCCTGCTGCTCTCTGACTTGCCTGGTCTGAGACATGCACTGGCAACAGCTCTTTCCCTCCTCCCTAGACACAGCCCCTGTGAGGAAGGCTGAGTGTCTGCATCACCTTGCAGGGCACAGAAACACAACCTCTTGTTCAGGGGACAAATAAAGTTCTTCCAGAGCACGTCTGAGTTTCCCCATGGCAAGGCAACACTCTTCTAAAGGAAGGGCAACAGCTCCTGCCCTGCAGACCTTCACTTTCTGAGCTCCCATCCCAAAGCTGAAGCTCAGAAGCTCAGAAGCTCAGAAGCTCAGGGTTGGTTTGTTGAAGTACCAAACTCCTGAGGGGAGACCTCATTGCTCTTCACAGCTCCTTGAAAGGAGCTTGGAGTGAGGTGGAGTTGTTCTCTTCTCCCTGCTATCAGGTGATAGAATGAGAGAAAATGGCCTGGAATTGCACCAGGGGAGGTTCAGGTTGGATATTGAGGGAAATTTCTTTGCTGCAAGAGCAGTCAGGGATTGGAACAGGCTGCCCAGGGAGGTGGTGGACTTGCCATCCCTGGAAGTATTTCAGAAACATGTGGCCATGGCACTTTGGGACACAGTTTAATGGCCATGATAGTGTTGGGTTGATGCTTGCACTTGGTGGCTTTAGAGGTCTTTTCCAACTGAAATAATTCTCTGATTCTCTGATTCTTCCAGCTGCCCTAATCCTCAGTACACAGCACAGCTCTCTTCCTATTGCACTCCCTCAGCTTGTCTCTGCTGCATCCAAAGCTTGACCTGATGCCATATTCCCAATTTTAAATGCCAAAATCGTCCTTTACCCAGAGATACAAATTAGGCACAGTTCACATTGTTTTCTGCCTCTCCCATGCCTGTATTTTTTCCCCCTCTGAGGACGTTTTCATCTCTGCTGAGCCACCGGGAAATATGTGAGCTGCCTCTCAGCTCCTTGGCTCCGCTGTTTGGATGCTGGGATTAGGTCGCAGATGTTGCCTGCTCCGAATGTGCAAGGATCCTACACGGTGGTGTCACAGCTGGACATCCCATTAATAGGAACAATATTTAGCTTGAGCCATTTTAATTGAAACCACGGCTGGAGCAGCATGTAATTTTATTTTCTTCTCTCTTTTTTTTTCCCCCCCTCCCCACTCCTCCCCTTAATCGTAGGCAAATGCGTTCCTCGCAGCTCTCCCCGCCTCCTCTGCCCTAGTTATTGCTCTAAGACATCTGGTTTCACAGTTCAACAAGCACAGGCATCCTTCCACTATGGGTTTTGGTTTTTTTTTTTTTAGCTTGTTGACAGGGCAGAATTTTTTAATATGGGGTTACTATCATCCAGACTTCCTCCACCTCCTCATTTGTGTGACGGATACCTCTAAACAGTCCCTCGGCTCCTCCGTCTTCAAGCCGCTGGCCTGGTTTTATTAGCTCGCATACATGACACCTCCATGTCTGATTTCTCCTTCCCTCCCTCCCTCCCTTCCCAGGTGAAATCCAAACCTTAAATGGGAACCGGACCTAATACTTCTTCTTTACTTCCCGCCCCGCCCCCCTCTTTTGTTAAGGTTTGTTGCATAGAAACCAAGCCAGCAATGTGGAGCCTCTTCATCTTGCAAGTCATCTGCAAGTGGATTCCAGGGAAGGATGAGTCTCCTCCCTGGTCCTGACCAGGGCTGTTGGACAACCCAGAGGAAAGTAGCTCTGGAATCTCCTTTTCTTTCTCTATGACCAAGGAATGATACAATGGGTTTGATAGGAAGAGACCTTTAAGATCAGTGAGTCCAACCATTATCCAGCACTTCATTGAACCATGTCCCTCAGCCCCCCATCTACAAAGCTTTGAAACACCTCCAGGGACTGGGCACTCAACCACTGCCCTGAGCAGTCTGGTCCTGAGCTTGACCACCAGAGCTTCCACCCTTTGGTGGACGAAACTGTTCCTCATGTCCAACTTAAACTGCCCCTGGTGCAACCTGAGACCATTTCCTCCTGTCCTATTGCTTTTTACCTGGGAGAAGAAACCAACCCCCACCTCACTCCAACCTCCTGTCAGGGAGCTGCAGAGAGCCAGAAGGTCTCCCCTGAGCCTTCTTTTCCCCAGGCTGAACCACTCCAGTTCCCTCAGCTGCTCCTCACAAGACTTAACCTCAGATTTAGCACAGATGTTACACATTGCAAACTGGAACTTGGATGAATGTGAAGGGTACCACCAGCGGCCAGGGTGCTTTGGACTTTGGTGTTTTGCAAAGCACATGATTGCTTCACTGTGTGCCACCATTGCCAGCTTTGCCAGTGTCCAAGAGAAAGCCCCAGTGGGTGCTGAGGCCCTTTTCCTAGGGGTAGTTTCCAAAGGGGGATTGATTAGCAAAGGGAGAGTTGCCCTTCACATGGGAGCACACCCTCGACCCTAGGGCAGGGTACAAACAGTAGCACTTTGTCCTGGGGTTAATTGTCATAGAATCATAGAATGGTTCCAGTTGGAAAAGCCCTCTAAGATCATCAAATCCAACCATCAACCCAACACCACCATGGTCTTTAAAGCATGCCCTGAAGTGCCACATCCACACATTTCTTCAGCACCTCCAGAGATGGTGACTTCACCACTTCTCTGGGCAGCCTGCTCCAACCTCCTGTCTTGGACAAATGTATTCTCCCATCTTGGATATGTCTATCCAACCCCTCTCTTCCCTCCTGAGCATCAAAAAAATGCATCCCAGTACACAGACACACAACTCCCCCTCTCCCCTTACCAATCCCTCCCAAAGAATCATTTTATTTCCCATCACACTCCCTAATTTGTGCCTCATGCAGCCAAGGAAACCTACGTTGGTAGCTCCAGCCCAGCTCCTTCCTTGGCATCCTGGAACTGCTTCCACCATTTCCCATCATGACACTGATGGGAATGACATGGTTTAACTGCAGCACTTCATGTAATCACCATGCTCAGGATTGCTCTCAGCTCAGCTTTGCATCCTCCCATCTCAGAAGGTTTTCTTCTGACATGAATTAGCTCCTCCAGTACTGCATGAAAGCACCAGCCCCACTAATCACTGAAGATGTGGAGGTGACCTTCATGGGGCAAAGCTGTCAGCAACAGGGATTCACATGCAGACATGAAGATAGAGTTACTTGATGGAGATCATAGGGTAAAAAAGGCAGAGTTTATATTGCTGTAAAGCAAGGACTGCAAAACAGAACTCCTCACTCTCCAGGCCAGAAACCCTCACTCTCTGAACCCAAAGTCCTCACTCTCCAGACCAGAAACCCTCACTCTCTGAGCCTAAAGTCCTTACTCTCCAGATCAGAAATGCTCACTCTCTGAACCCAGAAAGCCTCACTCTCTGAACCCAAAGTCCTCACTCTCCAGATCAGAAACCTTTATCCTCCAGACCAGAAATCTCTACTCTCCAGACCAGAAACCTCCACTCTCCAGACCAGATCTCCTCACCTCTGTGAATCAGAAGCCCTTCCTCTCCAAACCATCTTTTCTGCATGTAGAGTAACTCCACTAATCTGAACTCCTGCACCACTTATGAGGAGTCTAAGCCCAGCTCACAGAGCTGAACTTTCACCAGAACAACTGCACCTGCTCACCAAATGTGTGAACTTGCCCCATGCCTGGAGGTGTTTAAGGCCAGGCTGGATGAGGCTGTGGGCAGCCTGATCGAGGGTAGGGTGTCCCTGCCCATGGCAGGGGGGTTGTGATAGGTTGGATTAGATGATCTTAGATAGGTCTCTTCCAATCTGGTTGATTCTATGATTCTATGATCCTTGTGGTTCCTTTCCAACCCTGACTGATTCTATGACTCTATGATTCTATGATTTTTCTTTTTAGGCTTTATTGCACCAAAAAAAAACCCCCAACATTCAAAAAAAAGCAAACCAAAACAAACCCAAAAGCAACTAAAAAAAGGCAAAACTCAGTTAGGAAAAAAAAAAAAGAGTAAGAAAAAAAATTATTAGGTAAGGTCAAAACAAACTTTCCCTTTCATTCTTGGTTTATTGGTTACTGGAAAATAAGTTTTACAAACTATCTCTTGCAGAGGACTTGTTTTCAGCTAGTTTATATAGTAGCTTTTGTTCACATAAAAATTTAGAAAGCTCCTTTCCTCTTCTCCTTCTCCTTCCCACCTCCCCTCTCCCCAATCCATCAGGGAGGTATTACAGTGTGAAATATATCTACCGCTAGCAGGGCTGTGTTGTGAAGCTTAAAATGAACACAGTAAATTCTGAGAAGGAATTTGTTTAACCTCTAACCTTAAAGTAATAAGTGGAGTGCTAAATGTTTTGGCTCACACTGATATATTTTTATAACACTTGGCAAGGCAGCTCGGAGGCTGAAAGGGGGGGGGGGGGGGGGGGAAGCCTTGAGTGCTGGAGAAACAGCTCACTGCCTTTCCATCTCCAGGAGGCTGAGTCCCAGCCCAGCCCAGACCCCATCCCTGGGTGTGGGCACTGGCAGCACGCGTGTGGTCGTGTGCCCGTCCCCTGCCTTGGCACATGCAGGAGTTGGAGATGGTGAAGCTGATGTGGCTTGACCCAAAGCATCCCATCCAGGCTGCCTTGGTAGAAATGAGTGAGTTAAATTTGAGGTGGGGTTTTGTGTAATTAAAATCCCTCTGGAGGGTTTTGGAGAGAGCTGGAGGATCAGGAGCTGGTGCTTGAGATGGAGCAGGTCCTGTGGTTCTCAGTCCTCTCCATTGGCAGTGGTGGTTCAACCTTGGCACCAGCCAGGCCACAGTTCTCCTTCATGCCCTCAATTTCTCATCTGCTGCTGGGAGCAATAATTACCCACCCCCACCCCCTCCTCTCTCCAGCAAACACGTTTTCCCAAAGATTGAAAGGGGATGGAATTCCCAGGCCTGGCTTTCCTTCATTAACACCCTCCTGACACGGGTTGCAATAACATCACCCCCTGCTTGTGCCACCACCGGAGCTGAGCTGCCAGGGTGTTGCCACGAAACCCCTGCAGCACGCTAGCCTCAGCAGCTGGGCAGAGGGCAACAGGGTGACCTCGGCTCCCCTGTCACTCCCTTGGTGCAAACCCGGAGTGAACTGCCCTGGAACCACCGAGCAGGAGCTTGCAGGGCCGAGATGCAGCCCAGGCTCCAGCCTCTGGGCTGGCTGGGGG
The DNA here is from genome assembly GCF_015220805.1 of Pogoniulus pusillus. Classification (NCBI taxonomy): domain Eukaryota; kingdom Metazoa; phylum Chordata; class Aves; order Piciformes; family Lybiidae; genus Pogoniulus; species Pogoniulus pusillus. The sequence continues at coordinate 22,710,546 of NC_087276.1, read as the reverse complement.
CCAGGGTACAGTCTAGCCCCAGGCTGGGCTGTGTACTTTGGTTGCAAACCCACAGGCCACAGGTTAAAGCAAACCCTTCTTTCTTTCCAGACAACGTCACTCCTGTTGCATCTCAGCCCAAGGTGATGTTTTTCCTGGGGAGAGACCAAGGGCGCCGCATCTGAGCTGGCTCGTGGAGCCATGGCGAGGTGCTGACGTCCAGCTCGGCAGCCATGGGGGCTGTGGTGGCTCTTGGTCCAGATTTCCATTTCTAGGGGTTTCTAGGGGGAAAGAGAGGGTGTCACATCTGAGAGACACCCAAAGGGCTGTGGGCAGACTGGATGCTGAGCGAGGTGTCGGGAAGGTGGGATCCTCACAGTGCAGCAGAGAGGAAAGTGGATTTTAGGGGGGGGCTTTAGGAGAGCAAGCACATTTCCCAGCCCTCCCAGTGGGTGCCGCAGAGACACAGCAAAGGGGGCTCAGCCACAGCCACTGATGACAGAATCACGGAATGCATCAGGGTGAAAGGGACCCTCAAAGGTCATCTCATCCAAACCCTCTGCAGTGAGCAGGGACATCTCCAGCAAGATCACTGATCCTGCCTTAACAAAGAGTAAAGTGTCTGTGCTCAGCCCAGGGCAGCACAGGTCCCCTCCCTCTTCACCTGGGACAACAGCATCTGGCAAGACCTGTCAGATGTCCTTAGCTTAAGCACACCCAGTGGTGCCCATTGCCATAGCTCTGAGCATCGGTGTCTCATCCATGTGGAATGATGCTCCTGGAAATTCAAAAGCAGTGCTATTCTGTTTAAGGTGGGGGAATGGAGTCACAGCACTATTAAGTGACTTTCTCCCAGGCTCATGGGAAGCTCAGGACAGGCATAGGGATGTGTCAGGACACCTACCCATCTTCACCATCCCTCTAAATCTCATAGAAGACAAGAGGGGACCTAGGGATAAGGCTGCCCAGAGAGGTGGTTGAGTCACTCTCTGAAGGTGTTTAGCTTGGGCATGAGGACCAATTTCTTCCCCAAAAAGCTTGTCAGGGCCTGCCCAGGGCAGTAGTGGAGTCTCCATCCCTGAAGGGGTTTCAAAGCTGTGTTGATGTGGTGCTTGGTGACATGTCTTAGCGGTGGACTAAGGTTAACTGTGGTGCTTGGTGACATGTCTTAGTGGTGGACCAAGGTTAATTGTGGTGCTTGGTGACATGTATTAGTGGTGGACTAAGGTTAACTGTGGACTCAATGGAGTAAGGTTAATTGTTGGACTCAATGACCTTAAAAGTGTTTTCCAACCTAAATCATTCTATGATTCTATCACCCATTTTCTGAAGTGGAGTATTTCCCTTCCCATTAGCACCCCCTGGGAGCACATACTGCTCTCTCCCCTCCCCAGAGCCTTCCCCTGTGGAGCAGGGATGGTGACAGCAGGAATACTTCACACTCCTCCTCCTCCTCCTCCTCCTCCTCCTCCTCCTCCTCCTCCTCCTCCTCCTTTTTTGGTTTGGGTTTTTTTGTTGGTTTGTTTTGTTGTTGGGTTGGTTTTGTTTGGTTTTTTTTTTCCACTTGTAATTTGGCATTATTAATCTTGGGGTGGGGGTGGGCTATGGTATAAATAACCTCACTCACCCTTTCCCTGCCTCCCCCTCCCAGCTCATTTGCTGTGGATTAATATTTGCTAGCTCATTTGCACAGTAGCCTGTAGATTTTCAGCCTCCTGGCTGGAATGATGTTGACTTGGAGAGAAATTACAGGGGCTTTAGCTCGGTACAAAGCAAACAGTGTGTGCTGTAATCAGACTCAACACCTCAGCAAATAATGAAAAGAGATATTATGTGGCTATAATTTCCACCCAGGATTAGGTGTTTGTCTTGTAAAGCATTCAGGTGCCGGCGGGTGTGTAAACCTAGGGTGTAATTATGGCCATCAGGTTAAACAGAGAGAGCAGGAATCCGACCCGCGCTTGGGGCTGATGGGGGCTGTTCATTTGCAGCTATGAATGGTTCTTACAGGTCTTGGGTCTTGGAGTGATGCAGCTTCTATTTATGGTTCCCAAGTGCAGAGCCAAGTCCAAATCCTGCAGGTCTCAGGAGTCTTTCTGTGGCTCTGTACTGAGCCTCCCTCAGTTTTTGCTCCTCTTATTTTCAGGGTGAATCAGTTACCTGTCTCAGATGTTCCCACCAATTTTGTCCCAAAGAAGTTTTGTTCCACCCCAATGTTGTTCTGCACCAGGAGGTAGACTTCATCTGCTCTGACAGGTCCTGGGGTCTTGGAGTGATGCAGCTTCTATTTATGGTTCCCAAGTGCAGAGCCAAGTCCAAATCCTGCAGGTCTCAGGAGCCTTTTTGTGGCTCTGTACTGAGCCTCCCTCAGTTTTTGCTCCTCTTATTTTCAGGGTGAATCAGTTACCTGTCTCAGATGTCCCCACCAATTTTGTCCCAAAGAAGTTTTGTTCCACCCCAACTTTGTTCCGCACCAGGAGGTAGACTTCATCTGCTCTGACAGGTCCTGGGGTCTTGGAGTGATGCAGCTTCTATTTATGGTTCCCAAGTGCAGAGCCAAGTCCAAATTCTGCAGGTCTCAGGAGCCTTTCTGTGGCTCTGTACTGAGCCTCCCTCAGTTTCTGCTCCTCTTATTTTCAGGGTGAATCAATCACCTGTCTCAAATGTCCCCGTCAATTTTGTCCCAAAGCGACTTTGTTCCACACCAGGAGATAGACTACATCTGCTTTGAGAGGTCCTGGGGTCTTAGAATCATAGAATCAATCAGGTTGGAAGAGACCTCCAAGTTCATCCAGTCCAAACTAGCACCCAGCCCTAGACAGTCAACCAGACCATGGCACTAAGTGCCTCATCCAGGCTTTGCTTCAACACCTCCAAGGATAGCAACTCCACCACCTCCCTGGGCAGCCCATTCCAATGCCAATCACTCTCTCTGCCAACAACTCCCTCCTAACATCCAGCCTAGACCTCCCCCACCACATCTTGAGACTGTGTCCCCTTCTTCTGTTGCTGCTTGCCTGGCAGAAGAGACCAACCCCACCTGGCTACAGCCTCCCTTCAGGTAGTTGTAGACAGCAATGAAGTCTGCCCTGAGCCTCCTCTTCTGCAGGCTGCACACCCCCAGCTCCCTCAGCCTCTCCTCATAGAGTTTGTGTTCCAGGCCTCTCACCAGCTTCATCACCCTTCTCTGGACATGTTCCAGTATCTCAGCATCTCTCTTGAATTGAGGAGCTCAGAACTGGACACAGTTCTGGAAGTGACACAGTTCTTGGAGTGATGCAGCTTGTCTTTATGGTTCCCAAGTGCAGAGCCAAGTCCAAATCCTGCAGACCCCATGAGCCTTTCCACTGCTCTGCACTGAGCCCCCTTCAGGTTTTGCTCCTCTTATTTTCAATGTGAATCAGTCACCTGCCCCACATGTCCCAGTCAATGTTGTCCCAATGCCATCTTGTCCCAGAACAGGAGATGGACTTCATCTGCTAAAGAGTTTGTCTTAGATCAAGGAAAAAGCTCTAGGGTGTAAGAGCATGGACTGACAGTATCATCCCAAAGGCACAGCCTAAAAATGGCTCTTTGCTCTCCAAGTATGTTTTGGAGAGGTCTGGGGCATTGAGGTGTGATGGGACAGGAGAACACATCAAATCTCCCCGAGCTAAATCTGAATTGGTGCTTTGTTCCCTGAAGGCTGGAGAGGGATCAGCCTGTTTTGCCTTGGCCAGCCAGCTGACAGCTATCCCTGGAAAAACCACCACAGGCACCCAGGGCAGACATGTCCACCCACAGTGACCAACTGGGGTGGCAACAAGCTCCTGCCAATAAATTCCACCAGGATCCAGCATGGGACAACCAAAGCCCAGAAATGGAAACTAAGCAAAACTCACATGGGGAATGGGGGCTGATTCGGGCTGGGAAGGAGTGTTAGCTGCTGTCAGAGCCCCCATGGAAAAGTGATGGACTTGGCAGTTCTGGGTGGGTGTGGGGCATGAGGTCACTCTTGGCCCAGTACAGAGATAACCTGAGGGTATTTCATGACCAACAAGGTGCCCCAAAGCCACCCCAGCCTTTGGCTCTGTAAATGCAAAGGGTTTTCCTCTGCATGGGCTAAGCCTACCCAAGCAACTCAAACCAGTGTCCAAGTGAAAAAAACCCTTGGAGTCTTTGTTCCTCCCTGTCCCCACGCAGAGGACTGAAGCCATGGGAATGAGGTGACTCTCACGAGGGCCCTGGGCAGCCTGACAGGGAGAGAGGGAACTTGGCAAAGGAAGGGACATCGCTGGTGCTCAGCTCCCAGCATGTGTCCCAGGTAGGCAGAGATGGGCAAAAGCCCAGCAGCATGGAAGCAGTCTGGAGGATGAGGAGGAGAAGGCTTGGCTGGCTCCCCAGCCAGGAGGACAGGACGCCTGCCCGGGCTCTGGCACAGAAGCTGGAGGCTAAGGGGATGGTTTTGCATCCCCAGCAGCTGCCTGGAGCCATCCTGGCTGCCCGACCTGGATTTACCCTGTGCTGGAAGCCAGGAGAGCAATAACCCCCCTCCACCTCCGGCATCCCCAAAGCATTCCTTGTTTTTTCCCTGCCAGCCCAACCCCACCGTGGGGGTTTCCCTCGTGCAGGCCCCCTCCCAAAGCACAGTGGGTTGATGCTTGCAAGCAGACAGGTCTGCAGCCCCACCACCACCTTCCAGCCACCTCGGTGCCAGGGGAGCAGCCTGGCCAAGCCGTCTCGGCCGCGCTCACGCCTTCCTCAGAACGGAGTCAGGGCTTATTAGAGCGAATGTTATTGCAGCAGGGAAGGAGGCAGCATCCAGGAGCAGGCAATATCCTGCCTGAAACATTCAGGGACCTCTGCCATGTGCACATTCTTCCACGGAGTAATTAGGGTGGCAGGCACTGGCGACCAGCGCGCAGACGGCTCAGGACGGGGTTGTTGGGTTGGGTAGGATTTGTAGGGGGTTGGGGTTCTTTTTTCTTCCTTCTGTTTGCAGGAGATTCACCTCAGATTGGGGAACACGTTGGTTTCTTGAACACAAAATGTTCCAGAGGAAATCATTAAAGTGGGGTGGAGTGACAGAGTTTTTGGTTAATGTCACCTAGGAGAAAAAGAGCTTCCAGAAAGGAAGGATTCGGGAAAGCCCTAACGGCCCCACACGCTCACAGTGAGAAGTGGGGAGGTGAAGGAGATGCTCTGCCCAGGGGAAGGCTGCAGCAGACTGATGGTTTCTGTGCTCAGCACAAAGGAAATGTAGCACTCAGTGCTGTGTGACAGAAGGGACACAGAGCCTTGCCAAAGGGTGGTGGCACAGGGGACAGGTTAGCCAAGCCATGCCCGGGGCTGCCTCCAGCCGAGGATGCAGGGCTGGGGGGAGCTGATGGCTGTTCCCTGGCTCCAGTGCTATTTTCATGTGAAAAGTTTCATCCTTCTTTTTTCAATGCTGCAAGGCTCCTGATTTCAGCAGAGCCCACACATCCCTCCCTGCTGGAGACCCATGCTTTTGGAGAAGGTTCTTGCAGCTGGACTTGCCCAAGTCTGATGAGTCTGGGCTCCTGACCAGCCCCTCTGGTCACTGCCTCTGTCTTGTCTCTTCCCATACAGTGTGATCAGTTGGCTTTAGCTTTTTCACAAAGTCATAGAATGGGTTGGGCTGGAAGGGACCTCAAAGATCACCCAGTTCCAAGCCCCCTGCCATAGGCAGGGACACCTCTCACTAGAGCAGGTTGCTCAAGGACCCATCCAACCTGGTCACCTCCAGGGAGGGAGTATCCACAGCCTCCCTGGGCAACCTATGCCAGTGTCTCACCACCCTCACTGGAAAGAATTTCTTCCCATTCTCCAGTCTCAATCTCCTCTCTGCCAGCTCAGAGCCATTGCCCCTCATCTTGTCACTACAAGCTTTTGTAAAAAGTCCCTCCTGGCTCTCTTGTAGCCCCTTTCACATGCTGGAAGGCTGCTCTAAGGTCTCACTGGAGCTGTTTCTTCTCCAGACTGAACAGTCCCAACCCTCTCAGCCTGTTCCCATAGGGAAGGTGCTCGGCTCCTCTGATCATTTTCATGGCCTCCTCTGGACCCACTCCAACAGTTCCATGTCCTTGCTGTGTGTCCAGAACTGGAGGCAGTAGCCAGGTGGGGTCTCAGAAGAGCAGAGGCAAGGGGGAGAATCACCAGCCTTGTCCTGCCGGTCACGCTTCCTTTGATGCAGCTCAGGACACATTTGCCTTCTGGGCTGCCAGAGACCATTGCCAGCTCATGTTGAGCTTTTCATCAACTGCACAGTGACTTTCTCCCAGCAGCCACATGAGTGGCTACCATGGTACCACTGCCTGGCATTTGCCAGGCTGATGCTTCAACCTTTAACCCGAGGTTGGTGCAGGTTTGGGGACTTCAACCCACTGGAAGACTTCAACGCACTGGGAACTGCTCCCTTCCCAAGCATCCTTCCCTTTTGCCTTGTAGCTGCCTGTACCCTTACAGCCATGGTCTTGCCTTCCTCTTGCCACAGCCAATCCCACAAGAAAAGAGTTCAAAGCAACATGAAATATATGTCCCAGAAAACAAGGGCTGTGCCTTGGCTGGGGAATGAAAAGTCACCTCCCAGACTGGTGCCAGTCGGGTGCTCTGTAAGAGGTCTGGCAAGCAGCAGGAACAGTGAGGGCATCCAGGGCTCAGTGGCCTCAGAGCCACCTGGCACAGCAGGTTGTCCTTTCAAACTGCCTTTGCACCCTGGCCTGGGCTGAGCCTGAGTGGGAAAAAAGTCCTTGCAGCAAAGCAGGAGGGACATTCATTACTACTGTCAGGATTTGAGTGTCAGAAAGTGGCAGGAAAATACAAAATCCAAGCCCAGGGGACAAAATCCAAGCCCCTGGGGATAAGGGGAATAAATACAAGGGCTGTGTCACACAGGTCAGATCCCACCTTTTCTCCTGCTCTTGAAGGATGGGTTTCTGCTCTTGCTGCTCACATGGAAAAACGATGGGAGGGCTGGAAGCCCTCTACTAGGAGGCCAGGCTGAGAGACTTGGGGTTGTTCAGCCTGGAGAAGATTCCAGGGACACTTTGTTGTGGCCTTTCAGGACTGAAGGGAGTCAGGCAGGAAACTGGAGACACATTTTGATCAGAGCCTTTTGTGACAGGATGAGGGGTGATGATTTAGACTACAAGAGGGAGACTTAGACTAGAGAGAAGGGAGCCGTTTTTTTACACTGAGGATGGAGAGACACTGAGGCAGGTTTCCCAGAGAGATGGGAGATGCCCCATTCCTGGAACCATCCCAGGTCAGGTTGTCTGGGCCTCTGAGCAACCTGCTCCAGTCGCAGATATCCCTGCTGACTGTGGAGGGGTTGGACTGGATGAATTTTAAAGGTCCCTTCCAACCCAAACCAGTTTAAGATTCGATGGAGAGCTCTGTAAAAGCAGTGTTCAGACTTTGTCCGGCCCAGGGTTGTTCCTTCCACCCCCGTGGTGCCAGCCAGCACTGCTTCCAGGCTCAGCTGGTGGCTGTGCTGAGTTCAGCTGAACTGGGAGGAGACCTTGGAGTGGCCTTCCAGTATCTGAAGGGGGCCTACAGGAAGGCTGGGGAGGGACTATTGACAAGGTCTTGTAATGCCAGGACGAGGAGGAATAGGTGTAAACTGGCAGAGGGGAGATTGAAACTGGCTGTTAGGAGGAAGTTCCTTGCACTGAGAGTGGTGAGACACTGGCACAGGATGCCCAGGGAGGTTGTGGCTGCTCCCTCCCTGGAGGTATCACAGTATCACAGTATTATCAGGGTTGGAAGAGACCTCACAGATCATCAAGTCCAACCCTTTACCACAGAGCTCAAGGCTAGACCATGGCACCAAGTGCCACGTCCAGTCCTGCCTTGAACAGCTCCAGGGACGGCGACTCCACCACCTCCCCGGGCAGCCCATTCCAGTGTCCAATGACTCTCTCAGGGAAGAACTTTCTCCTCACCTCCAGCCTAAATCTCCCCTGGTGCAGCCTGAGGCTGTGTCCTCTTGTTCTGGTGCTGGCCACCTGAGAGAAGAGAGCAACCTCCTCCTGGCCACAACCACCCCTCAGGTAGTTGTAGACAGCAATAAGGTCACCCCTGAGCCTCCTCTTCTCCAGGCTAACCAATCCCAGCTCCCTCAGCCTCTCCTCGTAGGGCTGTGCTCAAGGCCTCTCCCCAGCCTCGTCGCCCTTCTCTGGACACGCTCAAGCATCTCAATGTCCCTCCTAAACTGGGGGGCCCAGAACTGAACACAATACTCAAGGTGTGGTCTAACCAGTGCAGAGTACAGGGGCAGAATGACCTTCCTGCTCCTTGAGCAACCTGCTCTAGTGGGAGGTGTCCCTGCCTATGGCAGAGGGATGGAACCAGATGCCCTTTGAGGTCCCTTCCAACCGAAACCATTCTCTGATCCTATGCTGCTGTGCAGATGGGCAGGAACGAGGCTATGAAACAGACACGGGGCTGGGGCTCGGCATTCTCAGACTTCACAGCCTGCTTCCGTCCCATCCCAAAGGATCCCACCTTCGGCAGGGCTGGGATGGAGCCGAGGGTGTGCAGCTAGACGGGGCTGTCTCCTTCAGGAGGAGCCAGAGAGACGCGAGTGCGGCGGCGCCGCTGGGCTGGCACGGCGCAGCCACGGCCCCTGCCTGCGGAGCAGCCCCGCGCCCCCCGCGCTGGCCCCGGGGCGTGCGGGCAGCAGGGACCGCTCCACTGAGCGGCTGGGACCTCGGGAGCGCTCCAGGCAGGAGAGCTTCTCCCTGTTTCATAAAGGAGCACGGACTCACAGGTATCGTTCGAGCTGCAAAAGTCCTCTAAGATCGTCGAGTCCAAGCACGGTTCAACCACCGTGGCTGTTAAACCATGGCGGGGATCTTAAGAGGACTTTTCCGACTCAAACAGTTCTACCATGCTATAAAATAAATGGGCAGCCAATTGGGCAGCTAATTACAACAGGGGCAGCTAATTACAACAGGGGCAGCTAATTACAACAGAGGCAGCTGCGTTTGCGCAGAGAAACAGGACCTTGACCAGCTCAGAAGATCAAGCTTTGAGCTCCTATCAACTCTACGTCCAGAAGTCCCTTGTGCACCCAGCAGCAGAAGCGTTGCTGCCCACCAAGAGAGTCGTAAATGCAGCTCCCTCCCACCCCGGGACGCTTCCAAGCAGGCTCTACACGGAGCAGAGGATGCAAATCCGTGCCCCTCGCTTTGCATCTCGTCTGTATATCGCCCCTTGCTCCATGGCAGGCTGCCCACGCTGCAGCCCCAAGCTGGGTCTGGGCATAAACGGCAGGCACTGCCCAAGAGGGATGGGGATAGCCGATGGGAATAGGGATAGGGATGGAGATGGGGATGAGAATGGAACAGAGGGTGGAGAAAGGACATAGGGATAGGGATAGGGATAGGGATAGGGACAGAGAGAGACAGGGGATGGAGATGGGATGGTCAAAGAAGTGTGTTAGGGGAAAATGATGGGAATAGCATAAGGGATAGGAATAGGCATAGGGATATGGATAGAAAGAGAGGATGGGAATGAGTGTGGAATAGGGGATGGAAATGGGATAGGGGATGGAGATGGAATGGGCATGGAAACAGGTTAGGGGGTAGGGATAAGAATAGAGATAGGGCTGAGGCATTGGTTTCTTCCCATCCAAGGCAGAGCACAGCTTCAGAGCCAGCAACATCAGTTGGCATCAATTTCCTTGTTTCCTCTGCAAGAACTGAGATGGTTCAGCATAGATCAACTTTTAAAAGTGAATGAAAGTTGTAAAGGAGATTGATTTCAGGAGAAAATCCTGAATCTGACTGGAGCAAGAAGGAAGGCAGCAGGCTGTTCCATCACCAGAGACCACTGTGGTTGTGAGTTGTCTCCAGCATCCCTCCTTGGGAAAGAAAAAGCAGGAAAACAAGCTCCTTTGCTCTCAAAGCACTCAAGCTGCAAGGAGTAACTCCAAGCTGGGGTCTTCACCAAAAAAAAGCCCTGCTCCTCTGTTTATTGTCCTGGTGGTGAGCCTGGGCAGCTGCTGAGAGCTGAGATAGCTGTGGTAAGTGTGGCATTCTCAGCCAGCAAAGCCAAGAGTGAGGGGCTGCAAGAATCATAGGATCATAAAGTGGTAGGAATTGGAAAAGATCTCTGGAGGTCACTCAGTCCAACCCCCCTGCCAAAGCAGGATCAACATGAGCCAGCAGTGTGCACTTGCAGCCCAGAAAGCCGAACAGAGCCTGGGCTGCATCAGAAGTGTGGCCAGCAGGGCAAGGGAGGTGATTGTCCCCCTCTACTCTGCTCTGCTGAGACCCCACCTGGAGTACTGCATCCAGTTCTGGAGCCACTATGACAAGAGGGATGTGGAGATGCTGGAGAATATCCAGAGAAGGGTCATGAGGATGCTCAGAGGGCTGCAGCAGCTGTGCTGTGAGCACAGACTGAAAGAGTTGGGGCTGTGCAGGCTGCAGAAGAGGAGGCTCCCAGGTGACCTTCTTGTGGCCTTCCAGGATCTGAAGTGGGCTACAAAAAAACTGGGGAGGGACTTTGTAGGCTCTCAGGGAGTGTCAGGACTGGGGGGAATGGAGCAAAGCTGGAGGTGGGGAGATTCAGCCTGGCTGTGAGGAGGAAGTTGTTGAGCAGGAGAGTGGTGAGAGGCTGGAATGGGTTGCCCAGGGAGGTGGTTGAGGCCCCATGGCTGGAGGTGTTTGAGGCCAGGCTGGCTGAGGCTGTGTGCAGCCTGTTCTAGGGTAGGGTGTCCCTGGCCATGGCAGGGGGGTTGGAACTAGATGATGCTTGTGGTCCCTTCCAACCTCCACCATCTGTGATTCTATGATTCCGTGATGACCAAGGGCAGGTCACACAGAAATGCACCCAGATGGGTCTTGAAATCCTCCAGAGAAAAAGACTTCACAACCTCACTGGGCAGCCTGCTCCAGGGCTCCAGCACTCTCACAGCAAAGTTCCTCCTTGTGTTGAAGTGGACCTTCCTGGGTTTCAGTTTGTGCCTGCTGCCCCAAAGTACCACTGAAAAAGACTCTAGCACCTTCTTGATACATAGAAGCACCAAGGAGGAGCAAAAGCAGAGTCAGAGAATCACAGAATCACAGGATCACAGAACGGTGGAGGTTGGAAGTGACCTCTGAAGATCATCTAGTCCAACACCTCCCTCCCATGCCAAGAGCCTCCTGGTCCACCCATGCACCTCCCTGGGTGCACAGGCATTTGCAACCCCCTCAGATGGGATCTAATAATACTAATAAGAGTAATAAAAGCTCCATTTTAACTGCCACAGCAAAGCTGGAGCATGGAAGGAAGGGAAAAAACCCAAAGATGCAAATGAGGCTTATCTGCTGATCAGAATAACAAGTGAACTTGATCTGGAAGGGGCAGCCTCTCTGGGTAATGAGGATTATTTACCCACTATTTCCCTTGCAAATCAGCAGCAGCTTCCCCCAGCAGGCTGTGGGCGACACACAGGGTGATGCTCAGCACCCAGAGACACCTCTCCAGGGCCACCAGGCGAAGCCCAAGCATGTGAGATGCTTGGCCAAGTCTTTAGGTTTTTGCAGTAAAATGTTGCCCCTGGGTTAGGTTCTTTTGAGAAGAGGTTGAGGGAGCTGGGATTGTTTAGTCTGGAGAAGAGGAGGCTGAGGGGAGACTTCATTGCTGCCTACAACTCCTTGAAAGGAGGTTGGAGTGAGGTGGGGGTTTGGTCTCTTGTCCCTTGTATCAGGTGATAGAATGAGAGGAAATGGTCAGAAATTGTGCCACGGGAGGGTTAGGTTAGAGATTAGGAGCAATTTATTTGCTGCAAGAGTGGTCAGGGCTGCCCAGGGAGGTGATGGAGTCACCATCCCTGAAGGAGTTCAAGAAACGTGTCCAGAGAAGGGCGACAAAGCTGGTGAGGGGCCTGGAGCACAGCCCTGTGAGGAGAGGCTGAGGGAGCTGGGGGTGTGCAGCCTGCAGAAGAGGAGGCTCAGGGCAGACCTCATTGCTGTCTACAACTACCTGAAGGGAGGCTGTAGCCAGGTGGGGTTGGTCACTTCTGCCAGGCAAGCAGCAACAGAACAAGGGGACACAGTCTCAAGTTGTGGTGGGGGAGGTCTAGGCTGGATGTTAGGAGGAAGTTGTTGTCAGAGAGAGTGATTGGCATTGGAATGGGCTGCCCAGGGAGGTCTTTTCCAACCCAGCTAATTCTCTGATTCCATGATTTTGGAATCTTTTTGCCCTGGGCTTTGAGCTCAGTGCCTCAGAGATGCATCCTTTTCTTTCCTGTGACCACGCTGCGTGGAGAGCAAAGCAGAGCCTGCATTGGCTCTGCTGAGGAGGGAGTTGGAACTGCAGGAGTCAGTTTCTATATTGGCAATTAACAATGTTCATGGTTATTTTTCTCATTATTATCTGTCCTGTGTCATGGAACAACACTCACCAACAGCCTCAAAATCCTCCCTGAAACCCTCCACCCGTGGCAAGGTCGAGGTCTCAGCAGCCTGCTTGTCCTGTTTCCTCAGCTCCAAGGGATTGTCCTTTATTGAATCCAGCTTCCAGGCAGCGTTCAGAGCTGTCTCTTGGAGCTATTTGGGTCTTACCCATGCTTTCCAGGCCAGGACTATTCCCATATGCATGATCCATGTGTTCCAAAATATTAGTGTATTGGAAAGGTCCTAACTCAATTTCACTCTGCGTTTTCCAGACATTTATTAAAACAGTGAGCTGTGAAATTCTGCTGTGGATTCCCTCAGGCTCAATTTGTATCTGGGATGGAGGAACCTGGAGAAGACTCATCCAGGGTGTAACAGCACAGGGGACAACCTCTCTGGGTGCTAACTGGAGTCTCTCATGAGGATCCCAGTGCAGATGCTGAAGTCAAAGCTTTTTTCTTCTGCATGTTCAGCACAGGGCACAAGGAGACATCCCTAATAGCCAGGAGTTTATTATCTCTGCAAGAGTCATGTTTGTAGGACTCTCCAGAGCTTCACTTCCCTTCTCATCAAGTGCTCCAGTTCCCAGCCCTGATTCCTCTACAATATTCTGCTGGCCCATGGGAGGAGCAGACACCTGGAAGAGGGAGTAGCTGTTCCACGGGCATTGTACTCCTGCCGGGTAGGGAGGGGTGGGTAGGATGTCAGGATACAGCCCATCACAAGCTGTGTAGTATCTTCCCTGTCATTGCTCATCCAGGCTTCTGGGAGAAGGATGTCACCCACTGGTATGATGCCCTTGGGTGTGACCTGCCACCAGGGCTCTGGATCAAGCACAAAGGTGAAAGGTGTGAGGTTTCTGGAGGGCATACAAGCTTGCTATGAGGAGCTCAGTAGAGATCTTGTCCTCCCAAGTACTTCTGCTATAGGACCTGCAGTTGGGCCATGCAGGACCTCCCTTCTTTTCCCCTCCAGCTCTGATGGAGGATTTTCCATGGGTCAACAGAACCTTGTGAACAAGGGTACAGCTCCAGATACATCTGGCCAAGGTAGAGCTCCACCATAGACAATTCTGTGCTGCCAGCAACACAGAGGAGCCATCACAGCCCTGGTGAGGGCATGGAGAAGCATGAGAAGAGGGGACACACTTTATTATGGCCATATGAATATTTGGGGAAGAAGTCCAAGTCTGGCAGGCTCAGTATGCGGAAACCCACCACACCCAGCCCAAACAATGCACCTTCATTTTGGCCTGCTTGGAGGGGCAGGAAGGGGACAGCTGCTCACATGTCATGCTTGCTCTAGGACTTAGTTTCAGAGCATCATGTTGTGGGGCAGAGATGTCCCAGCACAATCATTGTCCCATTATCACACATCCCAGCACAATCATTGTCCCATTATCCCTCTGCCTCAGTGCTTACAAGCTCACAGGTTCACAGGATGTCAGGGGCTGGAAGAGACCCAAAGAGATCATCCAGTCCAACCCCCCTGCCAGAGCAGGAGCATAATCTAGCTCAGGTCACACAGGAACACATCCAGACAGGCCTTGAAAGTCTCCAGAGAAGGAGACTCCACAACCTCTCTGGGGAGCCTGTGCCAGTGCTCTGTGACCCTTACAGTAAAGAAGTTCCCCCTTGTGTTGAGCTGGAACCTCTTGTGCTGCAGCTTCCACCCATTGCTCCTTGTCCTATCCCAGGCAGCAGTGAGCAGAGCCTGTCCCCCCGCTCCTGACCCCCAGACCTCAGATATTTATAAATATTTATTAGATCCCCTCTCAGTCTTCTCTTCTCCAGACTAAGCAGCCCCCGGTCCCTCAGCCTCTCCTCATCAGTCAGTGCTCCAGACCCCTAATCATGGAATCACAGAATCAGTCAGGGTTGGAAGGGACCACAAGGATCAGCCACTTCCAACCCCCCTGCCATGGGCAGGGACACCCTCCCCTCGATCAGGGTAAGGTGCAGTCCTCCACTGGACTCCCACAGTCCAGAGCCTAACCCCAAAGTACATATAGAGGAGGCAAGAGCAGGGTCATCTTTCCAACCTTGAGGCCATCTGCACTGCAAGAACTGGCCCTAGCTCAGTGCTGCTCTCCCCAATAACCTCCAGAAGGATTTGCACTACTGCTGCAATGGGAGAGGTCAGCTTGGTGCAGGAGTCTCTAGTTTCACTGCAGTGATGGTTTCACCAGGAGTTGCTGTAATAAAGAGCTCACAGACTCTGGGTACTCTCAGGCCAGACTGAGCTCTTGTGACCCTTGTGCAGCCCTCAAGTGACACTCCTTGTGTCAGTGAAGTTGGTTGGAGGCTTATACATGAAAATAGACTTTGGTCTAAGATTTCTCCCACCAACCCTTTCTCATGCAAATGTGGGCATTTTGCACGTGCCTTGAATACCAAATCAGTCCATCCTCTCCTTCTCAGCCTCACATCTCCCCCACATAACCTGCACCACCACGGCTGCCCCTGCTGAGCACTGGCACATGGCTTTCCCTGCCTGGGAACCCCAAAGGTGCCTTCTGCTGATGGTGTCCCCACTCACTGCCAAACCACATCGCTGCTGTCACACCAATAAAGTTGTTGACCCATCAGATGGGTTGGCCAAGGGCTGCTCGTGTGGGAATATTTGGCCATGGAAATTGGGAGGAGCAACTGGGAAGAAACAGCAATGTGCTCTTGTGGCCAAAAAGGTCAATGGTCTCCTTGGGTGGACTGCAAAGAGTCTGAACAGGTCCAGGAAGGTTCTCCTCCCCTTTTACTCTGCCCTAGTGAGGCCACGGCTGGAGTCTTGTGTCCAGATCTGGGTTCCCCAGTTCAAGAGAGACAGAGAACCACTGGAGAGAGTCTGGTGGCAGCTAAGAAGGTGCTGAGGGTACTGGAGCATCTCTTTGAGGAGGAAAGGCTCTTCTTTGCTGTGAGGGTGCTAAAGCCCTGGAGCAGGCTGCTCAGAGGGGTTGTGGAGTCTTCCCCTCTGCAGAGATTCCAAACCCAGCTGGCCATCGTGTTTCTGGGCAAGCTGCTGTGGGTGCTCCTGCTTTAGCGGCGAGGTTGGACTGAATGATCTCCAGAGGTCCCTTCCAACCCTGGATGGATTCTGCATGGAACCTTCTCGAACTGTACTTGCTGGTTTGCATTCCAAGTTGGCTTTCCATGGCTGAACACTCACCACATTCCACACAGCCTCCAGAGGTCCTTTTCAACCCCCACCAGGCTGGGATTCTGTGAGACAAGGAGGTGACAATGAAGCCATGAAAGCCAGCTCTGGATTGTAGGTGAGAGGCTGGACTGGGTTGCCCAGGGAGGTGGTTGAGGCTCCATGGCTGGAGGTGTTTGAGGCCAGGCTGGCTGAGGCTGTGTGCAGCCTGCTCTAGGGTAGGGTGTCCCTGCCCATGGCAGGGGGGGCTGGAACTGGCTGCTCCTTGTGGTCCCTTCCAACCCTGACTGATTCGCTTCAAGCAAATGAAAAAACTCCACACAGAAAGCCTGTGTTTAAAATAATTTTAAGTAATTCAACCTTTTCAAGCCTTCAGTCTTAGGCAGTGCACATCTCCATCCTCTCTGTATTGATGAGGTAGGTGAGGGTGTCCTAGCACTACGGCAGCAGGGAGGAAGTGGGTGTAAAACTCCCAAGTTAGGTCAATAGGCATTAGGCAGAAGAGCTGGACGTGAATGGAATATTCCTGTCACACCAAGGAGCAGAGCCCTCATTCCTTCAGGTGCTGCAGAGGAGCAGAGCTGGGGGGATTCGTTTTTGTCTGGCTGATCCTGCTGCAGCTGGGAGGGGATTTCCCATCCGCTCCAGCCCAGCTGCTGAAAAAAAAGAAAGCCCTAACACAACAAGCAACACCAAACCCCCTCTTCCCCTAAGTGAGCTAATATTTCATGAATAAATTGAAGTGGTAAAGTCCCATTTTGTGCAGAAAGGAGGTTCCCTGCCGATCAAGCCTCCTTGGTGCCTTCGGGGAGATAAATAACTTCACAGGCTCATTCTCTGGGCCTTTCAAAATAAAAGCAACATTCACTTACTTGAATTTTTTTTCCCCCTTTTTTTCTTGCCCCCCCCCCCTTTTTTTTTTTAATTTTATGCAAATGATCTTCTGTTCTGTGTTATTATGTAAACGAGCCAACTGAAATGGTAATGAGGGAACCCAGAAGTATGCATACATTAACTGCCTGCTATAGAGCTTTACACCTACAGAACTGGCACTCCATCCCAGCTCTCAGGGAGGCACAGGTGTCCTGAGGGTAAAGATTCTACTCCAGCACTTGGTTACTTCTGAAAGCAAGAGAAGGCTTAAGAGAGACCTTATTACAGTGTACCATAGATTCATAGGATCATAGAATGGTTTGGGTTGGAAGAGACCTTAAAGATCATCCAGCTCCAACCTTGTAGCAGTGGGCAAAGGCACCTCCCACTAGAGCATGATGCTCAAGGCCTCATCCAACCTGGCCTTGAACACCTCCAGGGAGGAGGCATTCACATAGAATCATAGAATCAACCAGGTTGGAAGAGACCTCCAAGCTCATCCAGTCCAACCTAGCAACCAGCCCTGTCCAATCAACCAGACCATGGCACTAAGTGCCTCAGCCAGGCTTTGCTTGAACACCTCCAGGGACGGTGCCTCCACCACCTCCCTGGGCAGCCCATTCCAATGCCAATCACTCTCTCTGCCAACAACTTCCTCCTCACATCCAGCCTAGACCTCCCCTGGCACAACTCAAGACTGTGTCCCCTTGTTCTGTTGCTGGCTGCCGGGCAGAAGCGACCAACCCCACCTAGCTACAGCCTCCCTTCAGGTAGTTGTAGCAATGAGGTCACCCTTGAGCCTCCTCTTCTCCAGGCTGCACACCCCCAGCCTCTCTGGGCAACCTGTTGCAGTGTCTTACCACCCTCACTGGAAAGAACTTCTTTCATTTATCCAGTCTACATCTACCCTTTGTGTACTGGTACATGAAGAGTGGCTACTATGATGGAGACTCCCTTTTACAAGGAGTCCCACAGAAAAGACAAAGGGCAATGGGGACAAGTTACTACTGGGGAGATTCTGATTGGACTCCAGAAGAAAATGTTTCCCCATGAGGACATTCAGACATTGGAATCATCTCCCAAGGGCTGCAGTGGATCCCCCTCCATTGGACAGCTTTAGGATTCAGCTTGGCAGGGTGATGGGCCAGCTCAGTTCAACTATTCCCTAGAAAGGTTGGAGCAGATGATCCTTGGGGTCCTTTCCAATGTGGCATGCTGTGATTCTGTAAAAGCCCTCTATGTGAAAGTTTCTTCCTACCCACAGGCAGCCAAGCATCCCATTCAGAGAGCAAGGCAGCCCTTCAGTCAGACACTGCCAGATCCCTCACCACCAAGATGGCTCCTTTTACGCCCAAATCAAACAGAAATCTCCTCCCCTTTCAACTCTAGCAGCAAAAGACAGTGATGAAAGAGATCCAGAACATTCCTGCTTCCTAAACCACATCCTAACATGCTCAGTGGGGTCCTCTGCCTGCTCTCCTCCAAGATGGTGCCACATGTGACACACCTCAAGCTAGAAAAAATGCCCTGAGAGTAAGACAACTCAAGCCCTCCTCTTCTGTGCTCTTCAAAGATGTTCAGCTGCCCTGAGAGTAAGACAACTCAAGCCCTCCTTTTCTGTGCTCTTCAAAGATATTCAGCTGCCCTGAGAGTAAGACAACTCAAGCCCTCCTTTTCTGTGCTCTTCAAAGATATTCAGCTGCCCTGAGAGTAAGACAACTCAAGCCCTCCTTTTCTGTGCTCTTCAAGAACATTCAGCTGCCCTGAGAGTAAGACAACTCAAGCCCTCCTTTTCTATGCTCTTCAAAGATGTTCAGCTGCCCTGAGAGTAAGACAACTCAAGCCCTCCTTTTCTATGCTCTTCAAAGATGTTCAGCTGCCCTGAGAGTAAGACAACTCAAGACCTCCTTTTCTGTGCTCTTCAAGAACATTCAGCTGCCCTGAGAATAAGACAACTCAAGCCTTCCTTTTCTATGCTCTTCAAGAACATTCAGCTGCCCTGAGAGTAAGACAACTCAAGCCCTCCTTTCCTATGCTCTTCAAGAACATTCAGCTGCCCTGAGAGTAAGACAACTCAAGCCCTCCTTTTCTGTGCTCTTCAAGAACATTCAGCTGCCCTGAGAGTAAGACAACTCAAGCCCTCCTTTCCTGTGCTCTTCAAGAACATTCAGCTGCCCTGAGAGTAAGACAACTCAAGCCCTCCTTTCCTATGCTCTTCAAGAATATTCAAGGGGTTTAACCATGGTGAAAATATCAGTTTCTCACCTTTGTAATGAGAGAGCTGCAGCTCAGGTCACGAGGCAGCAGATGCCTCCAATCCCCCTTAATCCCCACGTTCAGCACTGATGTTTGAAGCAATTAGAGGCGCAGCCAGCACCGCTCCCGAGAAGGTGGAGCAGATGTTGCACACAGAGGTGCATTAAGCTCTGAGTTGTGGCTGAGCTGCAGAAATGTTGGCCAGAGTCCATCTCAGCGTGACTGTTACGACTGTTTGGCTCCAAACACAGCCAACAGGACCAGTAACATAACAACGTGGATCACAGTTTGTGAACTCACCACCGTGTCAGGAGCTGGAGTGAAACCCAGCGACCTCCTGAAGGTGATGGGAGCCTCGTCCTTGATTTCAAGGCACCAAGAAACTTAATATCTGCAGCTTCTGTTTAATAATTAAATGAGAACCAGCAAATCATGGATAATTTGTTGTAGGGAAAACCACACTAAGTGGCTAGGTCTGATCCAAAAGCCTTCTGTGAAAGCCTTCTGCTGAGCCAAAGGGGTTCTGGAACAAGCCCACAGTGGTAATAAAAATAAATCTCTGTAATTAGGCAAAAGGGAAAAGCCAAAAGATGCCATTTGAGCCCATTAGGGTTCCCAATCTGTATCCTGGAGTTAGGGCTGGGGAGCCTTGAAAGCTCAGGAAATCCCATGAGTCTACAGGAGCTGTTCAGCCATCCCACGTGAGAGATGAGGGGGAGCATCTTCTGCTCCCCAGAGCTCAGCCTCCTGAAATGGCAATTCCCAGGTGAGCTGGGGTGGCCTGAGCCTGGGCAGGGTGAGGAGATATCACAGAACTGTTTCACCTGGAAAAGGCCTCTGAGATCATCAAGTCTAACCATGAAGTCAGCACCACCATGGCCTTTAAACCATGTCCCAAAGCGCTGTGTCCACACATTTCTTGAACACCTCCAGGGATGGTGACTCCACTACCTCCCTGGGAAGCCTGTTCCAATGCCTGACCACTCCTGCAGGAAAGAAATTGTTCCTAATATTCAACTTAAACCTCCCCTGGTACAACTTGAGGCCATTTCCTCTTGTACTATTGCTCACTCCCTGGGAGAAGAGACTGGCTCCACCTGGCTCCAGACTTCTTTCAGGGAGCTGTAGAGCCAGAAAGTCTCCCCTCAGCCTCCTTATCTCCTGACTGAGCAATCCCAGTTCTTTCAACTGTTTCTCACAAGTCTTGTTCTCCAGATCCTTGACCAGCTCTGTTGTCCTTCTCTGGAGGTGCTCCAGCACCTCCTTCTTGCAGTTTGGGATCTGGCTATCCTGTCCCTGCTCTTTGCTGGCAATCCACTCCCAGCTCTGCTTGCTTTTCCCTTAGAAAGCTCCACTGGGTCTGTCCATCCCTCCTGCAGAATGGTGTACAACAGTCTGCCCAGGCTGCTTCACCCTCTAAGATACCAATGCAATTCCAGGCCATGCCACAGCCCTTTCTGCTTTGTCTGCTTTCCTCTTTTCCCAGGGATCAAGAAATTTATCACTTGGAAGGCATGGTCCAAAAAACCCAGGATTTATGGCTCCCAAGCCAGGAAGTTGACTTTTCAAGCATGTTCAAAGTCCATTTTTCACCGTGGGATGAGACAAATGTCACCAGAATCAGCACCAGCAGTATATTGAGCCCCAGCACAGAGTCAGAGATAGGGACAAAGTTCTGTCCAAAGAGGATATTTCAGATTTGGAGCTGAAATATGATGCTTCTAGGAGGCTCTTTTCAGCCCAGACTTAGATCCTTTGGTGTAGCCAGTGGAGCACCACATGGGGAAAGAAGAAGGGGAAAGGAAAAGCATTATTCTTGTGTTGACCTGGTGTGTCTTGTGATAAAGTGAACAGAAAGCTGAAATTAGACAGAAAAGGAAGAATTCTTGTTGGTTTTCAAAGTAAAGAGTTCACCACAGAGCTCTGTCATGGGCAGAGGCCAAGAGCAGAGCTGGGTTCAAAGGAAGGTCAGATAAATTTATGGAAACTATGCAACTTCTAGGCATGGCATGGAGGCAAATCAAGGGTCTGACAGTGACTCCTGTCTGCTAGAGGCTGGCAAAGCCCAGGAGGATGCTACTTCCTGCAGGTCACAGGATCATAGAATCAGTCAGGGTTGGAAGGGACCACAAGGATCAGCCAGTTCCAACCTCCCTGCCATGGGCAGGGACACCCTACCCTAGAGCAGGCTGCCCACAGCCTCATCCAGCCTGGCCTTAAACACCTCCAGCCATGGGGCCTCAACCACCTCCCTGGGCAACCCAGTCCAGCCTCTCACCACTCTCATGCTCAACAACTTCCTCCTCACATCCACTCTGACCCTACCCACCTCCAGCTTTGCTCCATTCCACCTAGTCTTAGCCTAAGAAGTCCCTCCTCAGCTTTTTTGTAGCCCTCTTCAGATCCTGGAAGGCCACAAGAAGGTCACCTGGGAGCCTCCTCCTCTGCAGACTGAGCAGCCCCAACTCTTTCCATCTGTCCTCATAGCAGAGATGCTGCAGCCCTCTGAGCACCCTCGTGGCCCTGCTCTGGACACACTCCAGCATCTCCACATCCCTCTTGTCATAGTGGCTCCAGAACTGGATGCAGTACTCCAGGGGAGTAGAGGAGGAGAGGTCCTGCTTGTTTCTCTGGTTTCAGATGGTTTGTGACTAGCTCATGCATGGCAAACCTACACATGCCCTTGCAGGATGCTCCTGAGATGGACCTTTGCTCTCTTCCAGGGCAGATATTTCCATCTCTCCTCTTCCTTTCAAGAGGATCTGAATATCTGCATCCTTTGGGGCTGATTGTTTTAGCATCCCTTTTTTTTTTCCCCTTAATCTCCTATTTTGTTTTCTGGGGGGTTTCAGAGGATCTTTCCTGCCTTCCCAGAAATAGAACACAAACATCTCCTGCTCGGATGTTTTGCTAAGTTATTTTCATTAGCAAAAAAATAAACTTGCCTCCATCTGGGAATTTTGTTAAGTGTTTCAGATATGTTTTTTAACTTCTCTGTATCCCATCACCAGGCGTGGATCTCAGCCAAGTGTTCCAGGGCTCGAACACACAGCTCTTAAGGGATGGTCAGAATTTGGCTCTGAAGCTCTCACCTGACTTCCTTCTGACAGACATTGCTCCAAGCTCCTCTTCTGCAGATCTGATGTCTCCCAAATGTCAACAATATCTGGATTCCTGCCTGAGTTTTGTCCATTTGGGTCCAGATTTGTCCTCGCTTCCATATGGTGACCAAGAAAGGCTCTCACCTCCCTGGGCAGCCCATTCCAATGCCAATCACTCTCTCTGCCAACAACTTCCTCCTAAAATCCAGCCTAGACCTCTCCTGGCACAACTTGAGACTGTGTCCCCCTGTTCTGTTGCTGCTTGCCTGGCAGAAAAGACCAACCCTACCTGGCTACAGCTTCCCTTCATGGTCTAGTTGATTGGATAGGTCTGGGTGCTAGGTTGGACTGGATGAGCTTGGAGGTCTCTTCCAACCTTGTTGATTCTATGATTCAAAGCCAACCTTCTGGGGTTCAGATGGCCCCAGAATAGAATCATAGAATCAACCAGATTGGAAGAGACCTCCAAGATCATCCAGTCCAACCTAGCACCCAGCCCTATCCAGTCAACCAGACCATGGCACTAAGTGCCTCATCCAGAAGCAAGCACTGGAGGACCTCAACAGCCTGGGAATTCACTACCCACACACAGAGGAATTCATCTGGGGGTCACATTAAATCCTTCTTGTGAGGAAAAGGGGGTGTTTGCAGGAAAAGGTGACTCAGTGGTCCCAAATAGCATGGTTCAGCTCCAGGGGCCAAGATGGCAACACCACTGCAGTGAGTGGTGTGTTCGGTGGCAGAGCTAGTGGTGATGACAAGTTCATCCTCAGTGGCAGGGCAAGTGGTGGGGGCAGAATCATCCTCAGTGGCAGAGCATGTGGTGGTGGTGGCAGAATCACCTTCAATGGCAGGGCAAGTGATGGTGACAGAATCATTCTCAGTGGCAGAGCATGTGGTGGTGGCAGAATCACCTTCAGTGGCAGGGCAAGTGATGGTGACAGAATCATTCTCAGTGGCAGAGCATGTGGTGGTGGCAGAATCACCTTCAGTGGCAGGGCAAATGATGGTGACAGAATCATCCTCAGTGGCAGAGCATGTGGTGGTGGCAGAATCACCTTCAGTGGCAGGGCAAGTGATGGTGACAGAATCATTCTCAGTGGCAGAGCATGTGGTGGTGGCAGAATCACCTTCAGGGGCAGGGCAAGTGATGGTGACAGAATCATTCTCAGTGGCAGAGCATGTGGTGGTGGCAGAATCATCCTCAGTGGCAGGGCACATGATGGTGTGACTCAACTCAGGAGACACCATCACTCCCTGGCCACTGGACCTGATCTCAGAGAACTTTTCCAGCCTGGTTAATTCTGTGATTCTGTGACCTCTTTTCACTACTAAGAGCTCTTCCATTTGCCTCCTTCCCAGCTGCAGCGTGATCAGAGGAGCACAAATGGCAGTGCCTATTTTTTTCCCCCTCCTTTCACAGTGCTGAGAAGCTGAAGTCTCAGGAGGAACATTACAATTTCCAGTGGAACCAGCTACCTTCCCACCTCTTTTTCTTGATTACTTTATGTTTGTTTGACACTCCTGCCTTTACTTTCCCGAATGAAGAGTGCCACTAACTACCTCTTAAACTATGATTACAGAAGGGCTGTATTCTACTGAGAATGGCATTTTTGTAATAACCCCATTTTCCTTCTCACTTATTCTTACCTAAAAAGTTTCAGATTGCAGCTCATCCATCTCCCTGACACCCAAATCCCCTCTCACATTTTCACATTTATATATATAGATAGATAGATAGATTGTTAACCCATTATTAGCCCATTGCACCCAGGGAAATCAAAACAACCCAACAACAGGGAAGCATGAGAAAGGTCCAAACCCTGAGCAGAGATGTGTGGGTACCTCAGTTTGGGCTGTTGT
This sequence comes from Pogoniulus pusillus, assembly GCF_015220805.1. NCBI lineage: Eukaryota > Metazoa > Chordata > Aves > Piciformes > Lybiidae > Pogoniulus > Pogoniulus pusillus. Next base: position 22,686,935 of record NC_087276.1, on the reverse strand, counting down.
TTTGGGGAGAGTTGTTGACAATGGGTGGCTGTGGCACCTCCTTCCTCCCTACAGCCTCCCTCTGGGAAGGGTTTTGTGGGGACACCTTGGTGTCACCAGTGGGGGGGGGAGTTAACAGTTGAACTAAATGATCTTTAAAGGTCTCTTCCCACCAAAATGATTTTGTGATTCTGACTCTCTCTGGTGGGTCTTGCTCCAGTGTCTGGTGGGCAGCTCCAGCCTGCTCTGTCCTACATCGTGGGGGGGATGAAATTTACCCAGACAGGAAAATCAGGGGCAGAAGACTATGGAGGAGGAGAAAACCAAACTATTCCTGCTGTTTCCTCCAGCAGGGATGGGAGAGGTCATGTTCTGAAGGATGTGTGTGTGTGAGCTCATCCCAGCGGGGCAGCAGCGATGCATGTGGTGTTAAAAACTCCTTGGCCTGGGTTCTTGGGGCAGGGGGGGAAAGATGGGGATGGGAAATGAGATATCCCCTGGAGATCATCTAGTCCATCCCCCTGACAAAGCAGGGTCACTCACAGCAGCTTGTCCAGGATCACAATGTCCAGGTGGCTTTGGAAGCTCTCCAAAGAAGGACATTCCACCACCTCTCTGGGCAGCCTGCTCCAGAGCTCCAGCACCCACACAGCAAAGAATTTTCTCCTCTTGTTTAGACAAAACCTCTTAGGTTCCAGTTTGTGCCTACTGCCCCTTGTCCTGTAGCTGGGCACTACTGAAAATAGTCTGGCCCCATCCTCCTGCCCTTTAGATATTGAGAAACATTGATCTCAGTCCAAGCCAGTCCCTCTCAGCTGCCCCACAAGTCAGCAGGAGGATTCAGGCAGGCTGTAGGGGAAGCTGGATGAGATCCATCAGCACTTGTGGCTTTTCCTCCTCTATTCCTTGGAAATCCAGGGTTCACCACTGGCACAGCAGCCCCATGGCCAGCAGCTGCCTGGTAGCAGACAGGTGTAGGGGTGCCTACAGCTGGTGATTCAGGAGAGGAAGGAGCCTCTTAGTTATCACCCAGCAGTGAGGTCAGGTGGCACCCTGAGGGCAGGGAGGAGGCTGTCACAAACGGAGTTACCCTCTGCCAGCTTTTGAGGAAGACGAAAAACGTGTGAAGATCTGTAAGGTAGGCGATGGTGAGAGCTTTCCCTTTCCATCAGGCTGTAATGAATCACTTGCAAGGAAACAACCCAACCAAACCCTGCATTTTCATTAAAGTTTCTTTCCCCCTCACCCCCCCCCCCTTTCCTTTTCCCCCTGAAACTCAACCAGCTGTGCACAGCCCTGACAGCAAACTGCTGTTTCTGTTTGTTCTTCTCTTCAGCTAACAAAAAAAAACACCCAACCCAAACCCAAACCAAAGCTGCATTCCTCATCAAAATCACACCTACCCAACCTGCCTGGATGGGGTTTTGATTCTTCTTTTCCTTTCTGTGTGTGTGGGTTTTATTCTAACTCACAGGCAACTGCTTAACATCAACAAGAAGAAGAAGGAAACTTTGGCAGAAGCCGCCTCAAAGGATGCGTGTGCGAGAGGTTCACTCCACTTCCTAGCGACCAATAATTCCACTTGGCTGCTTTTCCTTCAGCTTCATCCTCCTGAGCCTTGGGAGTGGAAGTGGTCAGTGCCCCAGCACTCACAGGGGCTCCAGCAGCTGCAGGAGGCTTTCCTGGATGGTGGCTGTTTGGGAATGATGGGGAAAGGGTGGAGGTGGAGGTGGGGGGGATGGGGGGGGGGGGGTGGAGAGAGGGGGAAGAAGAAGTGGGAGAGGTTTATTAGTTCTTTTTCCTTTTGCTAAATGAAGCTGCTTCTCACAAGTCCAAATATTTACTGGGTGGACACACACACACACACAAAAGCTGATAAAACTCTCCATGGAGTGAGATTCTGATTCCCAATTATTTTGCTTTGGTGAAGTTAAAAAGGAGGAAAGGGGAAAGAAAGAAAGAAAGAAAGAAAGAAAGAAAGAAAGAAAGAAAGAAAGAAAGAAAGAAAGAAAGAAAGAAAGAAAGAAAGAAAGAAAGAAAGAAAGAAAGAAAGAAAGAGAAAGAAAGAAAGAAAGAAAGAAAGAAAGAAAGAAAGAAAGAAAGAAAGAAAGAAAGAAAGAAAGAAAGAAAGAAAGAAAGAAAGAAAGAAAGAAAGAAAGAAAGAAAGAAAGAAAGAAAGAAAGAAAGAAAGAAAGAAAGAAAGAAAGAAAGAAAGAAAGAAAGAAAGAAAGAAAGAAAGAAAGAAAGAAAGAAAGAAAGAAAGAAAGAGAAAGAAAGAAAGGGAGAAAAGGGGGGGAAAAAAGGGGAGGGGTGAGAAGAAAAAGAAAAACACCAAAATCAAACAACAAAAAAACCCACCCCAACTTTGTTTGTGCATTCTTATTGCAAGCACAATGCCAACAATGGCTAAATAGACAGCATAATAAATAGCACCACAATGCTTACATAAAGGCCTTTCTGGTACTGCATACAAAATATAAACTGTGCCATGCCATTATTATTCTGGAGCCCTTGCTGAAACAGTGCAGTTGAAATTCCACCCCCAATGTGCACCTAATCAGCCATTCAGAGCCCCTTAATGACTTGTCAGTTCTTTGCCCTGCCATTTTCTGTCCAATTAATTCTTTTATTGTGCACCGGATAAAGGAAGACAAAGGCCTTCCATGCAATAATGAATCATTAAAATTCAGCAGCTCCTCTCTTGTGCTCTTGGCTCCTCACCAGCAATTCAGGCTGGTTCGCATTCGTTATGTGTGTGGTGGTTAAAATTCACTCTACCTCAAACAAGACCTTGCAAAACGTTTAACCCTTTCCTGGGTGAAGACCTCCAGCGCTACGCTGGGAATTTAGACAGACACCGAAAGGGATAAGGGAAAAAAAAAAAAGGAGGAAAAGGAGGGGGAGGAGGAGGAGGAAAGGGATGAACGAGGGGAGGAGAAAGGCAGGCAGAGGTCTTTTGGGTAAATGTTTTAATATCACATCGCTGGCAGTCACAATATTGCCTGAGCGCAGAGCCGCAAACAAATACGGGGAGCAGGAGCCGATGCCAGCGCGGGTAGGAGAGCGGAGCCGCGGCGGGACGGGGCGGGGGGAGCATCGCGCCTCGCCGGGCACAGCTTCTCCATCCAGCCCGGTGGCTTCGCATTGCTTTCCCTAAACCAACAGAGCCCCAGGAGCGGGTGGTGGAGGCAGGGAAGGACACCCTCTTATTTTGGATTAGGAGTGGCTTGGTTTTCACTGCTAATTGGTTTAAGATAAAGTGAAAGAAGCCGGCTTTTAAACCTCAACAAGTGTGTCTAACTGGCTTTCCCCCCCTCCCCTCCTCCCTTTTCTTCTTCTTCTTTTTCTGCTGCATGGGTTTCACTAAATCAGGTCAAAACCAACACTCCAGTTAAGCCAGTGACACACTGTGCATGGCTGAGCTCCCCAGCCATATGGGAGCTCCTTAATAGGGGTCAGCAGCAACGCCAGCGGCTCTTTCAAGCACCAGGAGGGCAAAGCCCCACTTTGCAGTGCTACTCACCATGGTTTCCCAAGTGCCAAACCAATTCTGAGCAAGAGTCCCCAGGCTGGTGGCAACTGGTGACTCCCATGCCACCACAGTGACTCCCATGCCACCACGGTGACTCTTCTGCAGGCAAGCACCACCAAAGGTGGGAGTAGGTTTGGTTTCTGAGCCCTGTTAAAACTGACTTTTTATTTTTGCAGTGAAGAATGAGTGGTTTGATAAAGTCATAGAAACATGGAATTGTTTTGGTTGGAAAAGCCCTGTAAGACCATCGAGTCTAACCATCATCTAACTCTATCAAGTATGGGGCTAAACCATGTCCCTCAGCACCACATCTACGAGGATGATTAGGGGTCTGGAGCACTGCCTGGTGAGGAGAGGCTGAGGGACCTGGGGCTGCTTAGTCTGGAGAAGACTGAGAGGGGATTTAATAAATGTCTATAGATATCTGAGGGCTGGGGGTCAGGAGAGGGGGGACAGGCTCTGCTCACTGCTCCCTGGGATAGGACAAGGAGCACTGGATGGAAGCTGCAGCACAGGAGGTTCCAGCTCAGCACAAGGGGGAACTTCTTTCCTGTAAGGGTCACAGAGCACTGGCACAGGCTCCTCAGAGAGGTTGTGGAGTCTCCTTCTCTGGAGACTCTCAAGGCCTGTCTGGAAGCACGCCTGTGTGACCTGAGTTAGATTGTATGGTCCTGCTCTGGCATGGCAGTTGGAATCAATGATCTCCTTGGGTCCCTTCCAACCCCTAAATTCTGTGATCCTGTGATCCTATGATCTATGCTAAGGCCCCAGGTAAGTTGCTGAAAGTTTCTTTTCTTCTAATTTTCATACCTGTGCATTCTGTATAAAAGCATAGGAGAAGGCTTCCGTGGCTGCTTTAATTATCTGGTTACTAACTTGGGACTCCAAAGTTGCCTTCTCTTCCTCTCCTCATGCAGCAAGATACTGCAGGAAAATAAACTCCCTTTCCACCTAAACCACAGGAGCAGCCTCCACTCCAACCACAGCCACTGTCATCTGCAAATACTCTGTGACACAAGCCCCAGAGACCCACCAGGAGCCTCCCAAGCTGAGCAAAGAGCTGATGGCTCCCAAAACCCCACGCTGAGGGAGCAGCCCCTGGATAGTGTCACGTCACATCGCCAGGGATTGCCCTGCAACCTCTGCAGGCTGGCAGGATGGCAGGAGAACGAAGCAATTTGTAATAAGCACCATTTTTCTGTGGTTTGGGCTCCAGGGGGGATTATTTTTAGCTCCTGCTGACTCATTTGGGAAACGTTTTCCCTCCCCAAGTCTCGTCCTTTGCCATTTGGTGCCATCCTTAATTCCTGAGGAGTAAAATCAACTTAAAGTGACACCAACCCAGCTCAGCTGGGCAGTGGTGGAGGAGATGGGACTGGGGCTGGGCTGGGTCTCCCTGGCTGTCCTGTTCAGCTTTCCTCTCTTCATGAACTAACAAATAACCCAAAAACATTGCAGTGCGTGTGCAGGGTGCAGCAGTGGTGAGGCACAGGACAATGCCTCTCCTGGGAGCTGGGGTTCCTCTGTGCGTCACTCACATGGAACATTCAGGAGTTAATGTGAAATTCCTTGCTTTTACTCCAGGCTCTCAGAAAAGGAGTTTGGGTTCTGGTGAAGTCATGCTGGACAACTTGCCTTCAGATGTAAAACACCTCTAAACCAATTGCACCCAACCTCATGCTTCTCAAGGCTGAAAATAAGGCAACCCCAGAGCCATCTTAAAGCCTTCCCTGAGGGTTGGGTTCATTCCCAGGCTATGTTCACTACAGCATCTCCTCAGCTTGCCCAGCCCTGGCCCTGCAGCTGCTGTGGCCACCAAGCCTTCCTAAGGGCTTGCACATCACTGCTCTTGCTCCCCAGATGTCTCTGGCTTTGCACAGCGTTGGAGCTCTGCCCTGGTCACATTATGGTCACAGCACCTGCTGCTCATCTGATTATGGCTTCTGCTGCCCTCCTGGTGCTCCAGCACCACATATTCCTGTCTCTAGCAAGTTTTAGTTTATATTGAATATGTTTGCCTTCCAGATCACAAAAATACCCCAACTAACCAGGGGCTGTCAGCACCTGGCCTTGGCAATGGGAGGATTAAATGTGGTAGAAGGATGAGGTAGCTGCACATCTCATCAAGGCTGGGGATGCTGGGTGGGGGCAGCCCCATAGCTGCTGCTTCCAGGAGTAGTGTGTGAGTATGGACAAATCCCTGGAGATCCCACAGGGAGAAGTTCTGTATGGGAAGGGTCCAGGGAGCTCAGCCAAGATGGGTTGTTCCATAGATCAACTCTCACAGTCTCATGTCTTCATGGAGTCACAGAATGCTTTGGGTTGGAAGGCACTCTCAAAGGTCATCTTGTCCAACCCCCCTGCAGTCAGCAGGGTCATCTTTAACTAGATCAGGTTGCTCAGGACCCCATCAAGTTTCACCTTGAATGCCTCTAGGCATGGGACCTCCACCACATCTCCAGGCAACCTGTTCCAGTATTCTACCACTCTCATCACAAAGAACTTCCTCTTTATGTCCAACCCTGCTCCAGTTTAAAACCATTGTCTTGCCTTGAGATGGGTCTGGAGAGCCTAGCTGGAAAATCTAAACATCCCAAGGAGGCCAACCCATGGAAAAGGAGCTGGGATATAGCCACGTGGAAGTGCATTAGAGCTGAACACCACCCTCACAAAAGGGTCACTTCAGACATTTCTGTGCCATAAACATAACACCCAGGCATAAAATGAAAGAGAGAAAGAAAGAGGAAGAGAAAGAGAGAAAGAGAGAGGAAGAAAGGGAGGAAGGGAGGAAGGGAGGAAGGGAGGGAGGGAGGGAGGGAGGGAGGGAGGGAGGGAGGAAGGGAGGAAGGGAGGAAGGGAGGAAGGGAGGAAGGGAGGAAGGGAGGAAGGGAGGAAGGGAGGAAGGGAGGAAGGGAGGAAGGGAGGAAGGGAGGAAGGGAGGAAGGGAGGAAGGGAGGAAGGGAGGAAGGGAGGAAGGAAGGAAGGAAGGAAGGAAGAAAGAAAGAAAGAAAGAAAGAAAGAAAGAAAGAAAGAAAGAAAGAAAGAAAGAAAGAAAGAAAGAAAGAAAGAGAGGGAGAGAGAGGAAGAGAGAGAGGAAGAAAGAGTGAGAAAAAGGGAGAGGAAGAGAGAGAAGGAGAGAAAGAGAAAGAGAGAGAAAAAGAGAGAGAGAGAGGGAGAGAAAGAGAAAAATAGAGATAAAGAAAGAGAGAGAGGGGGAAAGAGAGAGAGAGAGAAAAAGAGAGAGGAAGAGAAAGAGAAAAAGAGAGAGAGAGAGAGAGAAAAAGAGAGAGGAAGAAAGAGAGAGAGAGAGAGAGGAAGAGAAAGAGAGAAAAAGAGAGAGGGAGAAAGAGAGAAAAAGAGAGAGGAAGAAAGAGAGAGAAAGAGAGAGCAAGAGAAAGAGAGAAAAAGAGAGAGGAATAGAGAGAAAAAAGAGAGAGGAAGAGAGAGAAAGAGAGAGAAAGAGAGAGGAAGAAAGAGAGAGCGAAAGAGAAAGAGAGAGGGAGAAAGAGAGAGAGAGAGAAAGAGAGAGAGAGAAAGAGAGAAAAAGAGAGAGGAAGAAAGAGAAAGAGGAAGAGAAAGAAAGAGAGAGAGAGGAAGAAAGAGAGGGAGAGAGAGAGAGAGAGAAGAAAGAAAGAGAAAGACCAAAAAAAGTGTACCAAAAGTCGATATCACTCCAGGAAAAATAATAAGAAGGAGGCTGGGAAGGGACTTTCTCCAGCATGCAGCAGGAATGTGGATATGGTCTATAAAATGAATTTCCCCTTTCTGAGTGAAGAGAACCTTCTGCGCCGTTCTGATAAACAGCAGCAGCAGCATCCATTATCCTCCGCAGCACAACTTACAAAGGAGGAACTTTTATCGCTTGTGCATCCCTGCAATTATCTTGAGAAGCCTTTTTTGTTGACAGCCAGGGGTCAAAAGCCGGTCTTGGTTTCACCTGATCTCATTGACTTCTGCAGAGGCATTCCAGATTCACGCCAACACAAGAGCCATCAGAGCCGGGCTCGGGACACACAATGCTGCCATTCATGGCAGGAAGATGCTGGGCTCATGGAAAATCACTTCCCTTTGCTGTGGACAGCGTCTGCACAGAACATGGAAGGCAAGGACAATGCAGGAAAATGCAGTTTGACAAACAGCATGAATTTTAACTCAGAATGCTCTTCTCTGAATAAAAACTGTGGCCCTTGCTGGATGTTTTTGTGCTTTGGAAACTAAATGGGTGATTTGTATGTTTGACTGTGAATCTAAGCGCTTCTGGTGGCCTTGGAAATTCCCAGCTCACCCTAAAGCCTGGGATTTTATTCAGGCTGGTGAATTTTACCTGCCTGTCACCAGCCTGAGCAGCCATTTGGTAACATCTTTGAATTTTACTCAACGATGAATGTGCAGTGAGTAGCCCAGACTCGGGGAGATGCCAAAAGAAGTTGAATGCCACCACTCAGCAGTAGCTGCTCCAAGGGCAGCTGCCTCCAGGAGCTGCTGAAGGGTCTTCAGGGCTCACGTTACCACTTTTACCCACCAAAGGGTCTAGATCTGTAGCATTGTACTTCTCCAGACATCAGTCAAAGCAAGGCTGATTTTGCAAAGCTTGTAGAAAGCAAAACCAAGTGGAAATAAAGCCAAAACAAGCATGGCCAAAAGCAAGTGGATTTAAAATCTGCCTAATTTAGATGTGCTTTTCCTTGGTGCAGCAGCTAGGTTGGGCCAGGAGCCCCAGGGCTCCCATGGAAGCAGAGTACACCTCCAAACAAACAGCCCCTGGACATGCCAAGACTGTTGCACCCACAGGATGTCACTCTGTGCTAGGAAGCCATGGCTGGTGAAAGACCCTGGCAGAATGAAGATGACCTCGGTAACGTTCCCTAAGCCTGTGCCGGGGACCCAACCTGACGGGTGCACAGCTCCCCATCACTGCCTCCCATGAACCAGAAATGCTTTAGTGCAGTTCCTGCTTCCAGCTTTTTATTATTACTCACAAGATTATCAAATTTTAACTCTATTTTAAAGATGAATCCAGCTGTTGGTGAAGTCACTGTGAGTTCTGTTTCTTCTTGATGTTTAACAGCGAACACTGCAATTCCCATCCCACTCTTTTCTTCCCCCTGCTGAAGTGTGAGGCTCTGGAGCAGCTCTATCTCAAAGTGCAGAACAAGCAAAGCCAAAACACATTTACTTTTTGAGTGTGAGGTAGGCTTAAGACTTGAAAACTCAGATTGTAACTGGAAGGCAGGAGAAAAGAAAGCCTCCTCTGAAAGCGATTCTGCAGCTTTGGCGTAGAGCGCAATAAAGTCATTTTGCCAGCAGTTCTGTAAATGAGTGTGGAGAAAATGGTGTCCAGTTACAGACACTCTGGCAAGATAGCTCTTGGCAGATCCTGCAAGCAGCAAATTTGCATTGGGACTCTGTTGTTCAGACTCTGTTAATGTTCCTGAAGCTTCATTAATTGTCATCACATTTATTTTCCCCAGGCTAAAGCATTTGTCGCAGCGCTGCAAGTCCCCAGCTCGTTTCTCAGGCAGGAGCAGCCAAGCTTCCCTCATCCCTCAGTTAAGAGCCCAGTCTTGAAAGCCTTGCACCAGTGAAAGCAAACTGCAACTTCATTTATATAAGCAAAAAGTCACAAATGTGACTGCTTTAATGGCTGCATTGAAGAGAAACAAACACACCAACCGCTGCATGGAATGTATAATTTTGTTGCCATCCTCACTCAGAGGTATTCACAAGAGCTCCCAAACAGCACTTGGTAGGGTACCACTCCTATGTGCTAGACAGAATAAAATCAACTTGGGCTGAAACTATCCAGCCTGACCTTGTAAACCCTCACCCATGTGAGCAGTCTGAATGAAATCCCGTGAAATCCCTGGGATTACAGGCCTGGAAATACACTGAGAGGAAAAAAAAAATAGAATTAAAAGTTATAGAACTGTTTTGGTTGGAAAAGCCTTTTAAGATCATTGAGTCCAACCATTATCTAACTCGTTCAAGTCTGGTGCTAAATCATGCCCCTCAGCATCACCTCTGTGAAATTCCTCCAGGAATGGTGATTCAACCACCTCCCTGGGGAGCCTATTCCAGTGCTGGAGAACCCTTTCAGCGAAGCAGTTTCTTCTAACACCCAACCTAAACCTCCCTTGGTACAATTTGAGGCTGTTTCCTCTCATTCTATCACTTGTTCTTTGGGAGAAGAGACCAACCCTTACTTGGCTTCAGCCTCCTTTCAGGGAGTTGCAGAGAGCAATGAGATCTCCTCTCAGCCACTTGTTCCTCCAGACTAAACACCTCCACTCCCCATAGCTGCTCCTCACAAGACCTCTTCTCCAGAATTAAAGAGAAATGAATTATCTCCTAAGATGACAACAACAAAGCACAGGAAAAGGGAGCAAGGTGAGGAAAAAAAAAAGCCCTCAACCCCCAAACCAAGAGGCCATCAGGAAAACAGCAAACACAGGAATAATAAAATACCCTGGCCAAATAACCTGCTCCCAACATTTCCTTTTCCAGCTCAGAGAGAGGTTGAAGCAGTAAGAAAAAAATAAGCCCAGAAGACGTGGTTGATAAAAAGCGATTTTTTTTAATCTTATCAAATGGATCTGTACAAAAGTTAGCATTGCTTAGTCAGAAGCGAGTGAACAGATCAGTAACAGCCAAAAGCCTCTCAAACTTTACACAGAAAAATAGATTGCATAAAAAAAAACCCAACAGTTTTCTGTCACTTTTTTTTTGTTGTTGTTTTCTCCGCCGCTCCCCCACCCCGCCTCAACCCTCCCACCCCCAAAAAGGAAATCTGCCAAAAATAGTTGTTTCAAGACAGTAAAACAACCCCAAAAAAAGGCAAAACAACAACAAAAAAAAAGAGAGAGTGAAGGAAGGAAAATGTAGAAAAGGTAAAAACCTCTGAAATGTGGGTTTAGATTTACAAAGTTGTCTGTTTTGTTTTTAAAGGCACAAGTTACCATAAAATAGGTGGTTATTATATGCTCAGCATACAATGGAAGAAGTAGAAATATACCAACAAAATATTAGTCTAAAACTAAGTACCTAAACTTGTTTGTTTTGTTTTTTTTTACACACTTTTTTTTTATATATATATATCCTTAGTGGAGAAGATTTTAGTTTCACAGCTTGATGGATGATATCTGGTCCCTAGAGAAGCCAAAAGGTAAAAAGCAGACGTCGAATAATTTCTCATTCAAACCCCATCGTCCCGCAAAGCAGTCCTGGTGTTGGAGGTGTACAAAGACCCTGCGATGCCTTCAAGCCAATTGTGAACAGCCAGGAAAAAAGAAACTCCTGCTCCTTCCTGCAACTGTTTTGTTTTTAAGCCTCTCCGTTGAGCTAGCAAACTTTTCCACCCCTTTCCCCAACTCATTTTCCATTCCCCGTTGGTGACCAGGTCTGCGATGGGCAGATTCATTCAGTCCCACTCTCAAGCGACTGCTGCAGCGGTTCCAAATGAAGAAGAGACTAACAAAACCCTCCCCCCCAAAACCAACCTCCCCACCCCCCCCCCCAAAAGAAAATATTAATCTATCAGCTCATAACACCATTTTACTGTATCAGCTCCACTATTTTTTAGGCTCCCTCCCAAACCCCCAGCTTTAAAAATATTTTTAAATTCTACCTTAATTTTTTGTTTGATTTTTTTTTGTCCTTTTTTTTCCCCCCTCCCCATTTTGCACAAAATGATTTCATTAATTAAAAGACAAAAATAATACAGAACATAAATATTTAACAGATTGGGGTTTGTTTTTCTTCTTTAAAAAAAAAAAAAATAAACCAAACCCAACAAACCCAAAACAACCAAAAGACATTTTAAGCTTCCAAAAAAAAAAAGCCAAAACCAAACCAAACTGAAACACCCAGAAGGAACAAAATGTTAATTACAACCAAACCTTGTTTAGAAGTACTCCTGACTAGGAAAAAAGTGAAGAAAAAAAAAAAAAGATGAAAACAAATCCACAACAAAACAACAAATACTTCAGACACTGAATCGGTTGGTCCCACCAGACTCTTTTTGTTCCCACAAACATTACACGGAGTCAGCCGAGGATTTTTTTGGGGGTTGCCTCCGTGTTGGTCCCGGTGAGTTCTTGCCCTTAAGGTTGGTCCAGTTCCTCACATTGCAATAGACCCTCAAAGTCTCAAAACAGCCTTTTTTTTTTTTGTTTCTTTCTTTCTTCCCCCACCCTCCCCTTCCCTGCTCTACTTTTGCACTTGTCAACTTGCACGAGGAGTAAGTTCAGTCCTCACAGAGGAGTCAAATATCTTTGTCCTTCATTTACTCAAAAGGAATTGCTGGTCCCTTTTCTTTTCCCCCTCCTTTATTTTTTTCCTCCCCGCTCTTAATTACCTTTTAATGTTGATTTTTATTTTTTTTTTTCCTTTTTAAAGTTGTATTCATTAAAGAAAAATAAAGCTCTGTCCTTTTGGAGAGTTTTGAAGCAAGGGGACATCCAGTCACAATGAGCAGAGTTCCCAGTGGCTCAGGAGGCACTTCGGAAACTATCGCGGCACTCCACACTCCTTCTCTTCATTCCTTCATTAGTGCATATGCTGGGGAAGCCCTCGGGAGAGCTCCACACGTCCTTTAAGGCCTCGTCAGGGTCGTATAGACTGGCTGGTCCCAGTTAGCAGTGGGGCTGTGGGCCGGTGGGATGGACAAGCCATTGAGGATGGGCGTCGCGTAGGGTCGGCGGGAGGAGTGGAAATAGGGGTACTGGTAAATGCTGGAGGGGTAGCCAGGGTAGGGGTTGTAGTAGTTGGAGCTCTGGAGGTCCGTGTAGTCACACTGGGAGCTGGAGAAGGAGGTGGCAGCCGTAGCGGTGGAGGCAGTGGTGGCACAGGCCTGGGCGCTGTAGGAGCTGTAGTCGGAGTGCGCGGGGGAGCCGTGGGACTGGTCGCTGTAGTGGCTGGGGCTCAGCTGCTCCGTTTTGATGTGTGGCCTTTGCTGGCCAGAGTCGGCAGGCGATGGCGATGCAGAGGTTGGGCTTTTGTGAGTCCAGACCTGGTTGGTTCCACCAGCGCCCGCGGCAGAGTGGGAGTAGGACGTGCCGTAGGAGCCAGTGGCGGCGTTGGGGCCGTGGTCAGCCGGCAAGGCAGCGTGGCCGTTGAGCGGTAGGTACTGGTCAAACTCGTGCACGTCGAAGGTCTCCATGTTGTTGATGACCTCGCTGCTCAGCTCTGAGATGTCCACGTTGCTGAAGTCAATGTTCTGGCGACCGCTTTCCACGAGGCGGCGGCCCTCGTGCTTCAGCTCCTGCTTGCTGCCATGGTGCAGGTCAGTTTTGGGGGTGGTGGGTGGGGTGGGTGGCCCATGGGTCTGGCCTGGGGAGGGAAATACAAGAAGACTTTAACAAGTGTCCACAAAACATCCACATCCATCAGGGACAATTAAAAAAGGCATATTTCACCCCCTCCTAATCGATACAGAAGAAGAGGGATTTAGATCTACAACCCCCATTGTAGGAGCATTTAAATCCACGACCCCCATTGTAGGAGCTGGCTGATGTGCCCCTGCAACCACACCAAGGACCACGTCCTCAGGTGGAGTAAACCACCTGCATGGTTGATGCTTCACAGTGGGGAGGAGATGAGGAGCATGCCGATCCATCAGGATCACTCTGGGGCATGGCAGGACACCCTTAGCAGCACAAACTCCCCCTTGCCTGGGAAGCAGAACCATGGGGTGAGTTTGGAGAGACCATCTCAGCGTCTCCTCATAGGCAGCCTGAAGCCATCACTGCTCTCCTGGAGGCAGTGAAGCCATCGCGGCAGTGCAAGCTGGAGCCGGGATCCCCAGCCAGGCTGGGAGAGAGCGCAGACACGTCTGAGGCTGCAGGACGTTCGCAATCCTCCTGGAATCTGTCAACACACGCCCCGTGCCAATTCACAGCGTCGCTGAGAAGCGGGGAGCTTTGGGGGGAAGCTGCATCTCCAGGACCTGCTTCCCCAGCAAGGGGATTATTAACCTTTATTAGCTGGCAATTAATTCTCCCTGCTCCTGAGCCAGCTGGGGAGCAGGGATCCCAGCATTTGAGGAGTTTCCCATCACACAGTTTGCTCTATAAATATTTAGTAAAGAAAATTTGTGGCCACGTTCACAACTCGGTGCAAAACCACAGCTCTTGGGGGCAATGACTCCTGCTTTTAGGTGGCCTCAGTCCCACTAATACTCATCTAGAGGGGCAGATGAACCCATGCCCACCAGCGGGTTCACGTCCTGAAGGAGCATATGTGGAATTTGCAGGGTTTTTTTGCCCATGCTGGTCCTTTACCTGTGTGATCTCCATGATGGTGGGAATCAGCCATGCCTCCCAGCCCACTGTCTGCTTTGTAGATCTGCGTGCCGGCGTGGTGGCTGAGCTCAGCCCCCGAGTCGGAGTCGCTCTGCCCGGCTTTCACGCTTTTCCTCCTCCGGGGCTGGTATTTATAATCCGGGTGATCCTTTTTGTGCTGGACCCTGAGCCTTTCAGCTTCTTCCACAAAGGGACGTTTCTCATTTTCACTTAACAAGCTGGATTTTGTTAATTTAAAAGAAGAGAGGGGAAGAGAAAAAAAAAAAATCATCCCAAGTTAACATCTTTTCCTTGAAAGTTTTCACCTTACTTTCAGGCTCATTTCCCACACACCGATTTGAGCAACCAGAACAGTAATTAAGAGTATTTTCTAATCAAAGCAATTCGATGAAAACAAATTTGGCAAAACAGAGCTAAACTATACTGCAAAGGTGTATTTTTTTTTCCTAGAGGTGCAGAAGACACTGACCACTATGGACAATGACAAGAAGGCAAAACAAACTTCTTCTGCCCCATTTTAAATGCCTCTGCCAGATATTATTCTGATGTTTGTCCTAAAAATGCCATCCCTTTAACGAGACAAACAACATTGACCATTCCCAGCTTTGCCCTGTTCCTACAAAGAAAGCAATATTGACAGCATTAATTCCTTCAAAACTTTCCCCTGCCCTAGATCTCGCATTGGAAAGTCTTGGATAGTCTCAAAACAGCAGCGAGAGCATCACTGGCCCAAAGAGGCAGGAGACGACACACGTTCGGTGGAGCCAGACACGACTGAATATAACACGCGGTTAAAAATGGCTTGTAGAAGAGCGCTGGAGAGCTGAGAACACTCAAGAGGCCACCCAGCAAAAAAAACCGAAAAGGGTTTGAATCAGTAGGCAGCTCTGAGCCCACAGATAAGAAGAGAACTTAGAAAGTTGATTAAAGTAGCTGCTAAAAGGCAGTTTCTTTGGGTTTAGGGCCGTTAAGCCACGAGGCAGCAGAGAGAGGAGAAGTTGCAAAAAGCTTTTGTGAAAGAAGCAATTAAACAAAAATCTGAGCCTCCTGGGGACGGGATGCGGAAAACGAGAGGAAAGGGCCTAGGCTGCACATCTCGGGGACAGAGCAGGGAAAACCCACGCGTGGAGAAGGACCCTGCACACAGGGAAGTTTCTCGGGGCAAGGACCGGGGCATGCTTCATAGCCTGCGAAACCCAGGGGCTATTTCTGCACGTCAGCTTCAAACGCTGCAAGGTTCCCCCGCGGCCAAAAAACTAAGTCAGGATTGAAAAAAACAAGCCATAAGCGGTGGGAGGCAGGAGCCAGCCGCGCACCCTGAGGTAAAGCCTTCCCGGCCAGCCCGCGGGCGTCCCGCCGGTCCAGTCCCGCTAAGCGACTGGAGGCAGGGGTGAGGGTGTCTGTGTGCAGCTCAGTCCGGCGCGGAGACCCTGCAGAAGGGGACATGCGGAAAGCCACGTCCCGCGAAGGAGGAGGTGCGCGGGGCTGTACCCTTCAAGGGATGCGATGCGCGGCCGGGACCGGTGCCCTACGCAGCCGTGTCCGCGGAGGACGATGCGCTGCTGGCAGCCGTGCACTAGTCCGCTGAGAGGGAAGTGCGCGGCCGCGGTAACCCCGCAGAAGAGACGCGCAGATGCGCAGCACAGAACTCACCGCCAGAGCTTGCCCAGGGTCTTGCTGAGCTCGGCGTTGTGCAGATGCGGATACTGGTCGGCCAGTTTCCTGCGGGCGGCCTGCGCCCAGACCATGAAGGCATTCATGGGCCGTTTGACGTGCGGCTTGGCCTTGAGCGATCCGTTGCCTCGGACAGGCATAGGCACCAGGCTCCAGTCGTAGCCCTTCAGCACCTGCGAGACGGCGTCGCGGATGCAGGCGGGAAAGCGCTCGTCAACCTCGGCCGCATCCACCTTAGAGCCCAACGGAGCGGCCCCGGGAGGACGCGGAGCGGCTGCTGGGGCGCAGCCCAGACCCTCGGAACCGGCGGGGGAAAGCGGCGAGTCGGAATCCGAGTCCACGTGGGACATGGAACTGGTGGTGCCGGTGGGGCTGCACGGAGCCTCCAGCGCTTTGTCGTGCTCCTCGGTCATGTTGAGCATTGGGGTGGCCGTGAAGGGGTGAGGGTTAAAAAAGGAGGCGAAGGGGCTAAGCCCCCCCAAAAGGGGCGAAGATGTGCCCGGAGTGAAGTAGCGGGGGGCTGCGCACTCCTCCGCGGGTGCTCGAAAAGCAAAGAAAAAAAAATATTTTAAAAGAAAAAAAAAACTTTAGAAAAATAAAAATCAAAAGCCGTCAAAAAGGGAAAAACAACTTTAAAAATCAGCCGAAAAGCAGCAAACAACCAGAACCAGGCGCAGTCCTGCCGCCGTCCCGCTCCGCGCCCGCGCTGCAGGTCCGGTGCGAAACGCGGCCCCTGGCAACAAGTGATTTTAATGGGCGAGCAAGAGGCCCCGCCTCCCTCCCAGCTGCCCATTGGTGGAAGTTGATGTCTTATTTGCATAATGGGCGGAGAATCGCCCCCACCCGCCCATCGCGCTCCCTCCACTCCACTGACTGGAGCCGCCGCTGGTGCTGCTACCGCTGCTGAGGGGTCCTGCTGCCCCGGGCCGTCTTTTGGGGTGTGTGGAGTTTCCCCCTCCCTGCTGCAGATTATCCAGAAGGCCTCCCTCCCACCAGCAGTGTTTTATAGCCCCAGTGTGTTTTATATTCCCGGTGCGCGGAGGGTCCCTCCTAGGCTTGCCCGGTGGTACCGGAGAACGGGTACGGCTCGGCGGCGGGATGCTTAGCCTCTTCCCTAGCCCTATTCTAAGCCTTGTGGAATGAGGCAGGCGCGGTGAAGAATTGCGAGGTGCCACCGGGATAAGGCAACAGCAGACGACACCTCCCCGGGGCTCCGGTACAGCGAGAGCGGTTCGTACTCTGGGTACGGCCGATCACTTTTAAAGCTCATTTTCCGTGCGGGTTTTTAGGCAGAAGGCACCGGTGCGCCCCGGTTGTAAAAGAAGTTTGAACTGCCCGTTTAATCCCTTCAGCCCTCCGGTTGCCGAGCCCCGATGTTCCCGGTGCCGCCGTGCGCTACCCGCTCTCTCTAATGGCTAAAAAACGGAGGAAAAGCAGCAAATTGATGGGAAGAACCAAAACGATCTCCAGCCCCCTCACCCCGTCTCTCCCCGCAGCCTTCCCGCCTCTGGGCTCAGTCCCGGACACTCGGGAAGGCAGAGCCGGCGAGTCTCGCCCGGCGCCGGCGTCTTTGCAGCGTCCGGAGGAGGATGCGGCACCTCGGGGTGAGCTTTCGGGTCCGGGCTTCTCGGGGGGCTGGGGGAGGGAGTGTTACCCGCAAAATTTCGGCCCCTTCAGAAGAAACATTCCCTGTTTAAACGCTCTCTCTGCTTGCTGCCGCTCTCAAGCTCTCTCTGGTTTCGCAGCGTCTCTTTGGAGCATTTGATTTTAATTACCGGCGGAATCCAGCCTTCTAATTGCGACTAGAAAGAAAAAAGCAACTCCCCAAAGTTTTTTAGCCGCTGCTTCCCCGCAACTCAAGAAAGAAGAAGAAGAGAAAAAAAAAGAGGGTCAAGTACAAGACTCTTAAGGAAAGAAAAATTAAATAGAAATTGTAGGAGTACTTCAAGTATTTCAGCATGTAAAAAGTAGCAGGAATGGAAAGGGGGTGGGTGGGGATGAGAGCAGTTATTTAATTACTTCGATGAATAATCACCTTGAAATAAAGTATTTGCTTTGAATTTAAATTTAATTCGAATTTAAGCACTGTTTAAGTATGCCTCCATGTCCCAACACCTTCAAAGTGAAAATGAGAATATTCCATTAAAGTGCAGAGCGAGGACTGGATTGGATTTGAGTTTTCAATTCTCTCGTTTCCTTCTTAGTAGCTTCTCAAGATTTCAGCTTGCAGGGTCACAAAGTGAGTTACCGTTGGACAAAGTTCTTGGAAATAAGATTTTATGAAGTGTCTGTTAGGGGAAAAAAAAATCGCCTTGAAAGCTCATGGGTTTATCTGTTGATCTTATGAGGAATTGCTGCATTTTTCTTCCAGGGCACTATCCAAAGCTTAAAGAAGTTGTGGAAGAGTTTCTATTGCTCTGGTGGCTTTGCAGTGCTGCGGACACTTGACAAAACGTTGGGTTGGTTTATTTTTCCTTATGTGAGGTAAAAAAACCAGACGTATAATAAATGTACATTTCTGCCTTTTGGTCCTCACAGATCTTTAAGCTACTTGCTGAAACTCTGTGAGTAAGGGAAATTGTGATTTATTTGATTTAGAGGTGGCAATGATCAGTATTTTCAGTCTCTCTTTTCAAAGCCTGTCATGCCGAGCAGCTTCTTTGAGCCTCGCTGCGTGGCCGAGGCTGGGAAGGGATTTGTGGGATACTCACAGCTTTGGGGCGAGCCCATGAAGGTAGGAATGGAAACAAGCCCGAATTTTCTGATCCCTGTCTACAACTACAAGTCAAATTCCTGCCCAAGTTGCCCCGCAGAACAGCAGGATTCACAGACATTGGGTTTCTTCTCCCCTACAGACGGCTTCCCGGCTCTGCCCTAGGCAGCTAACTGCACTTCCCAGCCCACTGCTTCAATTCCTCCTTCTTCAATGCAGGTAAAAGGAGGAAGAGGACAAATTTCAGACTGCTTCCTCTTACTCCAGACATGGTGACAGGGAAGAAGTAGCGCTGGAAGGTAGCGTAGTGCTTCATGTCTGGTTGTTTGATGTCCCTGAGCTGGGGAGCAACGGTGCCTCACAAACTCACCTGAGCTGGGCAAGTCTGCAAGAGGCTGAGATGACACAATGAGAGGAGGGAGGGAGCTCGAGCACCTGGGAAGCTTCAACAGCTCCCATTTCCGGAGGAGTTCACTCATCCATGGAATGGAAAGAGATTATGCTGTGATAAGTGGGTTCAAGTGGTGGTGTTTGTTTTATGTGGTCTCATGTTCAAATGTTGTATGACAAAGTACCAGCGATGTTTGCACAGGGATGGGCAAGGGATGGAGCTGCAGGGCAGGTACTGCAGTAATCTCACATGATGCATCATCTAGACTTGGCCTAACGCTTCTCTGTCTTGTCCCTGCCTGCTGACACCAGAATTTCAAACAAAAAAAAAGAGCGCAGAGCTGGAAGCTCTAACCATTGCCCAGTGGAGCTTTCAAGACTGTGGGGTCTGTTGAGAGAGATTTGGTGGAAGAGAGCTGGCTGTTCCTGACAGAGTGGGCAGAGCAGAGGCTCTCCAGCTGCCTGACAGCATTAGCAACTAATTTTCCTTAAAGTCCAAGACAGAACTCCACTTCCCTGCCAGTTCACACCAGTGTTGTGCGGAGGTTGTAGCAAGGTGGGTGTTGGTCTCCTCTCCCTGGTAATGGGTGATAGAATGAGGTGTACCTTTCAAGGTGCACCAAGGGAAGTTTAGGCTGGACATTAGAAGAAATTTCTTCACTGAAAGAGTTCTCAAACACTGGACCAGGCTGCCCAGGGAGGTGGTGGAATCCCCATCCCTGGAGGTGTTTAGAAGATGCAGAGATGTGGTGCTGAGGGACATGGCTTAGCACCAGCCTTGGCAGAGTTAGGTAATGGTTGGGCTCAATGATCCCAAGGTCTTTTTTCAGCCAGGCAATTCTATGATTCTGTGATGATCTTAAAGGTCTTCTCCAACCAAAACAATTTTATTATTCTATCATGTATTAAATCAAAGGTCTGAGTGCTTTGCTCCATCACATTGTCATTTGTCACCCTCAGAATCCTGATGGGATGGACGTGGCTTGACCTCCCATCCTGCCTCCTCTCTGCCATACACGTTAGCTATGCAGGAATGTGTGTGTATGCATTGCCTTAGAGCACTCAGAACCCCACTGATACCGCGGAGGAGATATTTCATCTTCAGCAAAAGACAGGGAAGGAGTTTTGAGGGCAGATGGGAACGACTGCCCAGGACGTTATATACCCTTGCAACATGCACATGTGCTGCAGTCCTAGCCTGGCTGGGTGAAAGCTCTGCCCAAAGCCAGGCTCTATCACTTCATCTGATCAAGTGGTAAAAGTTATTCTTCAGAAACTGTCTACCTTTGAACTGTGAGCAGATTTTACATGGGAATTTCAAAGAGCAAACAGAAAGAGGCTTGCAGGAGGGGAAAGAGAAAACAAGCCCTGATCAGATAAGGGTAACCTATGCATCATGTTAAAATAAGCCTCTGACATCTGTGGGATTAGTGCTCTGCCCAGAGGATATGGCAGCTCAGGGATGGCTGTGAAACAAGGCTCAGACCTCTTCAGGAAAGCTGGGGGGAAAAAATAAATTAATAAAATCTGTGGTAACTTTCAACTAATTCCAAGCTACAGAAGAGCTGAAAAGCTTTGCTCTCGAGATGAACTGTACAGATGGGTCTGAGCCTACACTGTGGTCTTGTGAAGGCTCCTGCACACAACTTCTGACTGCTAGTGCTATTTTAAGACTAAATTTAAATGGCTATGTAGGCTGGTCCAGGTCCAAAACTTCTGAAATAAGCCTTAATGATCTGAACTATTCAGGAGTGAAAAGGACAGAGGCTTTTTGCAAATTGTCATTAATTCTTGGGGTGTTTAGTCCTCAGCATTTCCACTTCTGCCAACACGGTGTTTAGCTGTGCTCTGGATGTCCATATTCTCTCTTGCACAGCACAAGAGAAAAGTTATTAAAGTCGCTGTGTGTTCCCACTAAAGCAAGAAGTTTTTACTGCACAGCCTCATCCAAAGTCTGTCATTAGAGGCGCTTCCATGGATGGGGAAGAGCTGTGAGTGGATGCAGACTGGCACCCCTTGCACAACTGCTGCAGTCTGCTGAGAACTGGGGGGAAGTGAGAGGCTCAAAATGAGTTTAATATTAGTTTTTACTGTGTTAATGAGGTGCTTAACTCTGGCATTCCTTCTTTTTCTGGGCAGGAATAGTTTGGCAGCTGCAGGGTGAAAAATGGATGAACATGTCCCCCAGCAGCTCTTTTCCAAGCCATGATCATTTACCTGGCATTGATACAAGAAACTCTGCACACCTGCACTGAGCAGGACTGCACTGACCTCTCCTGCTTGAAATGCAAGCGGGGAGGAGTGTGGGTTCTGTTGCCCTCTTCTAGGCTTCCTCATGGCAGCAGAGAGCAGAGAAAAAAATGACATTTAGTTTTAGGAAGCTTTGACTTCAGTGTGGGTCAAAGGCAGGAAGGGCTTTGTGAAAGTCTTGGTAGATTGGGCTGGCCGTGGAATTTCTGCTAAATAAAATAGTGCTAGTGGATCTATAAGTATTACTTCTTTAGTATCTCAGTTCGAGGTCCCTTCCAATCCTTAACATGCTGTGATTCTGTGAAGTAGCAGATCACTTGTTCTGTGTTGTCCTCTTGCATCCTTCCCAGCTTGATGCTGCCCACCAAGGCAGCCAAGGAGGTGAAAGCAATTACAAACCTGACAGGGATGACCTTCACTTTCGGTCTCAAAATACAGAGATATGAATAAAGGCCCAAACCAGTGGAAACAAAAAGATGCACTGAGGTGTCACTTCTGTTCAAATGCTCAAAGACCTCAGCAATAAAACAAAACCAGGCATTGTAGTGTTGGGTTGATGCTTGGACTCGATGATCTTAGAGGTCTTTTCCAACCTTAATCACAGAATGAGTCAGGGATGGAAGGGACCACAAGGATCATCTAGTTCCCTGGGCAACCCATTCCAGGCTCTCACATATGTATCAGTTACAGGTTAAAGACCAGGTGAGACATTGGTAGAAGATCTCTTTCCCTCCCACACAGCACAGGCTGGGTGGCATCTGCTTGAAATAATGGAGAAGCAGAGTAATATTAATTACAATTACTGTGATCATTCATTGTTTGTTCTACAGAATCATGGAAGAGTTTTGGTTGGAAAAAACTCTAAGATCATCAGCGAGTCCAACCACCAACCCAACACCACCATGGCCACTAAACCATGTCTCTAACTGCCATGTCCACACACTTCTTGAACACCTTCAAGGATGGTGCCTTCACCACCTCCCTGGGCAGAGTCTGTTCAAATGCCTGACCACTCCTGAAGGAATTTTTCCTAATGTCCAACCTAACCCTCCCCTGGCACAATTTCAAGCCATTTCCTCTCATTCTATCACCTGATTCACCAATGCCTTCCATCACTTGAGGTTTCCCAAGAGCTCATTCCCTGCAGATAGCAATGCCATGGCTTCAAATCTCATGCTCTCCCTTAATATTTTTAAGTAGCAGCATACGACTCACATCCTTCAGTACTGCTTAGGAATCTCTCTTCTGAATCAGCACCCCCTCATTACAGATGCTGTCCAAATACAGGAGTGGGGGGAGGGAGAAGGTTAATTCTTCCTCTTAAAATCCTTTTCAGCCTTAATCCTGCAAACCCTGGAGCTAAAGCTCAGATTTCCACAGGGAAGAATTAAGGTTGTTGGGTTTTTTTTCAATGGAGAAAAAAATAACACCGCTGGAAAAATCTTAAATGTGTAGAAGGAAGCTCCCAAATTCTTTGCAAGATCCTTGTCTCCCATTGAGTGAGCGCAGCTGAACGCTCAGCAGGATGGTGTGTAACTGCTTTATACATAACTGAATGTATGTTTTCTTTAGAGGAGCCCCCCAAATGTTAATGCCTCTTTACAAAACAGTTATTGCGGCGTGCATTCACTTGCCCTGTTTTCTTTAAACCCAATTCCTGGCAGCCAAGAGGGACGAAAGACTAGACCTGAATGAACACAAGAGTAGTTTAGGGTGCCAGGGACAGCAGGGTTGAGGTGCTGGTGGGGACAGCTGCTGGGTGCTGTGACAGTAAATGCTTGTTTCTCTGTCACTTTTGCAGCTGTTTGGAACACAGCAAAATAGGGTCGGGCGGGGGGGGGGGGGGGGGGGGGGTGGGTTTTGTTGAATGAAGATCAGCATCAATGATGCCTCAGCGCCTGCCTGCCCGCCTGACATTTATGAATTGCTTTCCCTTGGAGGCTTTCAGGCTGGGAGCCTCACTCTTCAGGATCTCAGTCGCCTTACTTGCTCGGTTTTGACAGCTTCTTTCTTGTGAGAAGAGGGAAAAGCGAGGGGAAATTGCTATATGAGAATAAAAGCCGATAGGAAGTAGGTAAGCGAGCAGAAAACCTGATCCAGATGATGGTCCACACCAAGTTCTGTACCAGCAGGAGCTAAGGGCAGAGAGGAGGTCATCTCAAGGTTCTAATCTTCTGTTTTATCACACATTTGCCTTTATGGCTTGATCTATCTTCCAGTAAAGCTAAAGAATCACAGAGTGGGTTGGGTTGGAAGGGACCTGATAGATCATCTAGTTCCAACCTTGCTGCCATGGGCAGGGACAACTTCCATTAGACCAAATTGCTCAGAACCCCATCCAGCCTGGTACTGAACCTCAGGGAGTGGGCACTCACGATGGTCCTGGGCAATCTGTTCCAATGTCTCACCACCATCACTGTGAAGAATTCTGCTCTAAAATCCAGATCAAATCTCCTCTCTTCCAGTTCAAAGCCACTGCCCCTCATCCCCCACTACAAGCCCCTATAAAAAGTCCCTCTCCATCAATTCTGTAGCTTTTTCAGGTACTGGAAGGCTGCTCTAAGGTCTTCACTGAGCCTTCTCTTCTCCAGCATGAACTTTCTCAGCCTGTACTCATTGGGGAGGTGCTCCAGCTCTCTGATGGTCTTTGTGGGCCTCTTGTGGACCTGCTCCAAACAGTTTGACATCCTTCTTATAGAATCATAGAATCAACCAGGTTGGAAGAGACGTCCAAGGTCATCCAGTCCAACCTAGCACCCAACCCTGTCCAGTCAACCAGACCATGGCACTAAGTGCCTCATCCAGGCTTTGCTTCAACACCTCCAGGGATGGTCACTCCACCACCTCCCTGGGCAGCCCATTCCAATGCCAATCACTCTCTCTGCCAACAACTTCCTCCTAACATCCAGCCTAGACCTCCCCTGGCACAACTTGAGACTGTGTCCCCTTGTTCTGTTGCTGCTTGCCTGGCAGAAGAGACCAACCCCACCTGGCTACAGCCTCCCTTCAGGTAGCTGTAGACAGCAATGAGCTCTGCCCTGAGCCTCCTCTTCTGCAGGCTGCACACCCCCAACTCCCTCAGACTCTCCTCACAGGGCTGTGTTCCAGGCCCCTTCCCAGCCTTGCTGCCCTTCTCTGGACACCTTCCAGCACCTCAACATCTCTCTTGAATTGAGGAGCCCAGAACTGGACACAGGGCTCAAGGTGTGGCCTGAGCAGTGTTGAGTACAAGGGAAGAAGAATCTCTTTTGTCCTGCTGGCCACACTGTTCCTGATCCAGGCCAGGATGCCATTGGCTCACTTGGCCACCTGGGCACACTGCTGGCTCATCCTCAGCTACTCTCTACCAGCACCCCCGGGTCCATTTCTTCCTGGCTGCTCTCAGCCACTCAGTCCCCGGCCTGTAGCACTGCTTGGGATTGTTGTGGGCAAAGTGCAGAACCCTGCACTTGGCCTTGTTAAATCTCATCCCATTGGCTTCTGCCCACCCATCCAGCCAGTCCAGATCCCTCTGCAGGGCTCTCCTACCCTCCAACAGATTCACACCTCCTCCTAGCTTGGTGTCATCTGCAAACTTGTGTGAGGGGCAAAGGATTCCATCTCCTTTTATGAGAAGTGGATCGATCCATCAGAGCAACATTTAATAGACTTGTCTTGTTGAAATACGCTGCTGCTACATGATGTCTCTGAGCTTGGGTCAGCTGAGTTTGGTGTTTGCTCCTGCCACTGTCCCAGAGACTGCATCATGCAGACCTCAAAGCAATCCTCAGCACTGAAAAATCAACCTGCTTCAGTGTTTGCTTATTAGTTCCAATTATTCCATTTCCCTCCCCGCCCCCCTCCAAATCTTTAGCCTAAAGTCTCTTCCTCAGCAATTTCCTCAGTTTGCTTTACAGACATTTCCATTTCATGGGGAATTTGCTGTTGTTTTTTCCACAAAGACCCCACAAAACAAACTCATTAGCTTACATCTTTTTAAATTCATCTAGCCAAACCTCATGGCTAATCCAAAGGGAGAGGAAAACTGAAGTATTTTAGGGCCCTTTAACAAACAGCTTATTTTTCTGCTCCTATACAATGCACCATTATGTAGGGTTGGTTGGTGGTGGGTTTTTTTTTTCCCCTTTTCTTTTCTTTTCTTTTTTTTTCTGAGGAGAACAATGCAAGCAGCAGTGATGGGAAAGTGGAAAAACAAAAGGACCATTTAGAAAGGACCAGTTTACAGTCTGAAAAGCATTGAATAATATTACACCTGATAACAGATACTTTCTCAGAGCCCAACGAAGGGTTTTGCACGGTGGTGTTTACTTTAGTGGGATCTATGATGCATGTCTAAACTCATCGAGGGCTGCCAAGGCTGCTTTGTTCAAGTGGTTTTGCTGAAAAATAGTGTTTGGAGTCATAGAACTGTTTCAGTTGGAAAAGACCTCTAAGATCATCAAGTTCAACCACCAACACAACACTACCAGCGTCATTAAACCATGCCCCCAAGTGCCCCATATGCTTCTTGAATAACTCTAGGGACGGTGACTCCACCACCTCCTTGGGCAGCCTATTCCAGCCCCTGACCACCCTTGCAGCATGGAAGTTATTCCTAATCCTCAAATTAACACACACACACCCCTGGCACAATTTTAGTCCATTTTCCTCTCTTTCTATCACTTGATACTAGGGAAAAGAGACCAACATCTACCTCATTCCAACCTCCTTTCAGGGAGTTTTAGAGAGCAACAAGGTTTCAGTCTCCTCTTCTGCAGACCAAACATTCTGAGTTCCCTCAGCTGCTCCTCATAAGATGATTATCGAGATCCTTCACCAGGTTTTATGAACTCAGCATGGATTCATGCTGTTGATGGCTATATGAAGCAGACGTCACAGCACCACCAAGAGTGGCAAATGCTGTACACCTGAGGAATTTCCCCATTTCCATTCACTGGAACAAATACCATGGGGGTAATCTAAGAGTTAAGCAAATTATCTGAGCACCCACTGCAAAACAACTCATGACATCAGCGCTCATTTGTGGAGGTCTGATTTCAAAGATTTATTTAGTATTCTGACATAAAACTTCTGGAATCCAGGTTCACAAAGCAAAACTTGAAACACCTTGAGTGTGAAAGCTTCTGAGCCACTTTGTGCCATTAAGAAGCTCTGAAGGACTGGAGCCCAGGTGTGGTGAGGTGAGGGGGCTGCAGCTCTGCAGAGGGCTCTGGCTTCCTTCTGTGGGAGGTGGCTGAAGAGTTTTGGAGACAACTATTTTCCTTTCTTCCTTAAGTATGCACTTTCCTGTCGCTTTTCAAAGGACACAGCCTGGGGTTGGAGTGTACAAATGCCATTTACCCACAGAAATCCCAGCTGGGTCCTGCTGTGGCGCCAAGTGCAATGTACTGCACCTGGGCTGGAGCAGTCCTTGCTGTAGACACAGGCTGGGGGATGATGTGGCTGAGAGCAGTCCTGCAGAGAAGGACTTGGGGGTTCTGGCTGCGTGAAAAGCTGGACATGAGCTGGCAATATGCACTCACAGCCCAGACCCAACTGTGTCTTAGTGAGACACAACCTTTGCTGTGGTTTCCCTTCACGTACTCAAATGTATCTGTCAGGCCTCCCTGGAGCCTTCTCCAGGGTGTGTAAGGTCAACTCTTTCAGCCTGGCCTCACAGCAGAGTGCTTCCAGCCCCTCTAATCATCTTGGAGGCTCTCCTCTGGACCTCGCTCCATGTCCGTTCTGTGCTGGGGTCACAGTACTGCAGGTGAGGTCTCGTCAGAGCAGCAGAATCACCTCTCTTCACCTGCGGGCCAGGCTGCTTTTGATGCAGACCGGGATACAGTTCGCCTCCCGGGCCGCAGGTGCCCACTGCTGTCTCACGCCCAGCTTCTCGTCCCCAGCACAAGTCCTCCCCTCCGGGGCTGCTCTCAGTTTCATCATCCCCCAGCCTGGATTGATGACTGCCCCAACCCAGCTGCAGGACCTTGCACTTCAGCTCGTCGAACCTGACGAGAGTCACCTGAGCCCACTGCTCCGCCGCCGCCCCATAAGGAGCCTGCCCCGGAGCCTGCCCCAGCGCCCGCAGCCCGCGCCCGGCCCGGCGGCAGCGGCTCGGCGGGGCCGGCCCCACGCATGCTCGCTGCGGCTCAGACATGGCGGCCCCCAGCACGGAGCTGCGGCAGAGGCAGAAGCGGGCGGCGGAAAGCGCTGGCCCCGGGGCCCCGGAGCGGGCTGCGGCGGGCAGCGAGGCCGAGCCGCCGCAGGGCACCTTCTGGCTGACCCGCATCGTGCTGCTGCGGTGCATAGCGCTGCTGTACTGTGAGTGTCCGGGCGCTGCCCCACAGCTGCCCGGGGAGCGGGGGGAGGCTCGGGCCGGGCCGGGGGAGCCGCGGGGGGCGGGCGGATGGGCGGGCTCGTAGCCACCGTAAGCCCTGCGGAGAGCTGGGGGTGCCCCTTGTGCCCTTATGGTCTTCCCCGCTGCAAAGCCTCGGGTGGGGATGGGGTGAGCCCCCGGGGGCGGCGGGGTCCGTGCTGGCGCTACGGGGCTAGTCCCATCGTGCTGGGGCAGAAGGGCTGCGGCCGCTTCACCGCCTTGCTGGTGCTGCAGAGGAGGACCATGGCCCCCTAACCTCGGCGGCGAGCTGTGGGCAAATGCGGGGCTGCAGAGGGCTTTGCTCTAGTTCTGAGCTCCAAACCACGTCGTGGTGTGGAGGGTCCGGTTGCACCGAGCAGCCCAGGCTGCTTTTCTCCCAAGCCAAGCCCAGGCTGCTTTTCTCCCAAGCCAAGCCGGTCTGTTACGGACCACCGGACCAGGATGAGGGGACAGGAGACACCTGAGCAGCTGCCAGAGGTTTTGCCATTGCTACCCCTTGGTCTTCTGGGAGACTTCAGCTTCCAAATGTCTGCTGCCAGTGCAGTGCAGTGCAGCACAGCAGAGAGAACAGCGCGGAGGTGCCTGGGGTGGGTGGAAATTGCCTTCCTAGCACAACGGGTGAGGGAGCCAGCCAGGGAAGATGCCCTCCTGGACCTATCTCTTGTGAACAGAAGTGAACTTGTGGGGGAAGAAGAGGTTGGAGGCTCCCTGGGATGCAGGGATCGTGAGATGATTTGAGTTTTGGACCTTTGGCAAAGCAAGGAAGGGGCTCAGCAAAGCTGCCACCTTGGGCTTTGGCGTGCTCAGGACACCGATTGCCCCCGGAGCTTGTGGATGCTCCCTTAGGAGGTGTTCCATGAGCAACTTGGGATAGTGGGAGGTGTCTCTGCCCACGGTTTGGGGGAGTCAGAACTAGATGGTCTTTGAGGTCCCTTGTGATGGTTTGGGTGTACCCTGCCCCCCCACACTTTAGAAATTGCCCAGACTAGTCTCAGTCAGCTCTGGGAATATAAACGAAGCTGGGGTCAGAGTGGCTGGAGAGCAGCCAGACAGAGAGGGATCTGGGAGTGCTGATTGATACCCGCCTGAACATGAGCCAGCAGTGTGCCCAGGTGGCCAGAGAGCCAGTGGCATCCTGGCCTGCATCAGGAATGGTGTGGTCAGCAGGAGCAGGGAGGTCATTCTGCCCCTGTACTCTGCACTGGTCAGACCACACCTTGAGTGCTGTGTTCAGTTCTGGGCCCCCCAGTTTAGGAGGGACATTGAGATGCTTGAGCATGTCCAGAGAAGGGCGATGAGGCTGGGGAGAGGCCTTGAGCACAGCCCTACGAGGAGAGGCTGAGGGAGCTGGGATTGGTTAGGCTGGAGAAGAGGAGGCTCAGGGGTGACCTTATTGCTGTCTACGACTACCTGAGGGGTGGTTGTGGCCAGGAGGAGGTTGCTCTCTTCTCTCAGGTGGCCAGCACCAGAACGAGAGGACACAGCCTCAGGCTGCACCAGGGGAGATTTAGGCTGGAGGTGAGGAGAAAGTTCTTCACTGAGAGAGTCATTGGGCACTGGAATGGGCTGCCCGGGGAGGTGGTGGAGTCGCTGTCCCTGGGGCTGTTCAAGGCAGGATTGGACGTGGCACTTGGTGCCATGGTCTAGGCCTTGAGCTCTGTGGTAAAGGGTTGGACTTGATGATCTCTGAGGTCTCTTCCAACCCTGATGATACTGTGATACAGTTTCCAGTTGTGGCTGTGCTCCTTTGGCTCCGTCTCTGGCCAGGAGCACCGAGAGCTGCGCTCAGACCCCACTGGTGTTCCACTGGAGCAAAAATATTCGCAGTGAAACCCAAACTGACATGTAACATGCTACGTTACAAATTCTAAATGTGCCCCAGATTTGTCCACAGAATCGTTAGGATTTGTAGGCTGCCAGCCTGCTTAGATTATTCTGCATCAAAACCGTGCAGGAGCCGTAGTTTGGGCTGGGTTTGACACGTGCTCTGTTTCTAGTTTGGTTTCAGCTCTGGGTGAAATGCAGGGTTATGACTCTTTCAGTCAAAATGAAAGTGATTCCAAAATTCCCCAGTGGAAATCCAGGCTGCTGAGTTTCCCGGAGCTCAGCTTGCTGTTTCCTTAGGAAAAGCTGATTGGTGTTCTCTGCTGTGGGTTTGGAGGAGGTTGCTGCTGCTGCTTTCTGAGCTGGGGTTTGGCATTAGAAATATGCCACATCTGGCACTGAAATGCTGTCCTGTAGGGTGCTGCTGGCACGTTTGGTGGGGGGGAATGGGAAAAGAGTTGGTAAGGGGGTGATGAGTCAGAGGAGGGTGAAGAGTGAATTGGACATTTGGGACCTTCTGCTGAGTGGGAGACCTGATCTGGGCAAGTGAGAGCAGTAAGATGTGATGGGTCAGGTGAGTTTAATCCTAGAAGTGATTGAAGCTTAGTAGCTGCAGAGAGAAAGGGAGGAGGAGTGAGGATGCCTAAGGCAGAGAAAGAAGCCAAGATTGCAGGCTGGTGAATGAGAACAGGATGGCAGTGTGTAGGGAGAAGAACTGGATTTAGCACTCTTCGAAACAGGAGATGGCAGTGGGAACACCTGGGAGTGGCAGAAGCAGGGACGAGACCCCCAAAATGATCTTGTGGTCCAGAGTGAGGAAACCTTTTTGAGAAGGTAGTCTCAGAGGAAGGAGTTTGAGTAGTGGAGTTGGAAGGAGCAGGATAAGAGGATGCTTCTGTCCTCCTACCATGGCAGAGATGTGAGAGAGAAGTTTACCTGCTCGTTGCACAACTTCACCTTGGTTGTAGTCAGGTAGCAGTGACTTCTGCTGTTTGTTGTAGGTGAGTGATGGCCAAACCACCCCAAACCTAATGACCTAAAGCCAGAAACTTGGGCCAGGTTTGAGACGGGTCAGATTTGGAAAAAGGAAGACTGGGGGAGGAGGATCTCATCAATGCTGATGAATATTTAAAGGGTGGGTGCCAGGAGGGTGGAACCAGCCTTTTTTCTGTGGTGCCCAATGACAGGGCAAGGGGTGATGGGCACAAACTTGAACATAAGTTCCATTCAAACATGAGGAGGAACTTTAAGGGTGACAGGACACTGAAGCAAGCTGCCCTGAGAGGTGGTGGAGTCTCCATCTTTGGAGGCATTCCAATGCTACCTGGGTGTATTCCTGTGTGACCTTCTCTGAGTGAACCTGCCGTGGCAGGAGAGCAGGACTTGACCTCCAGAGGTCTCTTCCAACCCCTACCATTCTGTGAATTTGGGCTTGAGCTGTCACTTGCAGTTTTGGGTCTCCAGCTCTGATCCCAATGCAGGGGAGATGCTGCACAACTTACAACTGAAACACTCCTTGGTTGAAAACTAATTGGTCTGAGATGGAGATGGGGAGGTCTAGGCTGGATGTTAGGAGGAAGTTCTTGCCAGAGAGAGTGATTGGCATTGGAATGGGCTGCCCAGGGAGGTGGTGGAGGCACCGTCCCTGAAGGTGCTCAAGAAAAGCCTGGCTGAGGCACTTAGTGCCATGGTCTGGTTGATTGGACAGGGCTGGGTGCTAGGTTGGACTGGATGAGCTTGGAGGTCTCTTCCAACGTGGTTGATTCTATGGAGAGATTGTGAACAGGCAGATTCTTCTGTCAAAGGCTGCAAACCCATGATGTGGCTGTTGGGATGGGATGCTCTCAAGGGAGGGTGGTTTACCTTTTGATCTCTTCTGAGAGTCTGGGTTTAGAAACAGCAGCAAAGAATTTAAAGCCTCTGTGCCAAGCTGCTCTTCCAAGCTTGTTTCTGGAGATGGAACCATTTACCCTGACAGATTATTTCCCCTCCCCACCCCCTTCCCTGTTTCTGCACATGCTGAGTCTCAGCCTGGCTGAGGAAACGGCTGATGCCTGTGTGACAGTTTGACATTCCTCAGTCCTGGGATGTTTTCCCCCTTTCTTTCACTTCACCCCTTTAAACATAACCCTTTCACTCTTGCTGTGTTAAGTAACAAATCCTTTGGGGGTGGGAACTTGTGTTAAAGCATCATGGAAGTGGTCACCCCCCCTGGTGCTTGTAGCTCCTGCCTGTTAGAGCAGCTGTGGGAGCTGAAAGCTTGTTCTTCCTGGGTGGAAAGGGAGGAGTGGGAGAGTGAAGGAACCTATGGATGGGAGGGAGAGGAACAGGATTTGGGACATGCAGTGATGCTGAGGTGAGTAGCAAAATCACTGAGCATGGTCTGGGGGGCTGTCCTTTCCTCCTTGTCCCCAACTTCGTTCTCAAGGGGCTGTTTTATTGCTTGATGTGAGCTGAGTTGATGCTCTCCCTTTGGATCCTCTGTGGAAGGAGGATAGGCAGAGCAAGACAGGTGTGAAGTGTCCTTCTGTGTGTCCTCCTTTCTCCCCTGCTCCTTTGGTTCTAACTACTTTCCCCTTCTGGTTTGCAGAGCAAGACAGGTGTGAAGTGTCCTTCTGTGTGTCCTCCTTTCTCCCCTGCTCCTTTGGTTCTAACTACTTTCCCCTTCTGGTTTGCAGAGCAAGACAGGTGTGAAGTGTCCTTCTGTGTGTCCTCCTTTCTCCCCTGCTCCTTTGGTTCTAACTACTTTCCCCTTCTGGTTTGCAGAGCAAGACAGGTGTGAAGTGTCCTTCTGTGTGTCCTCCTTTCTCCCCCACTCCTTTGGTTCTAACTACTTTCCCCTTCTGGCTTTTTAAAGGGAGTTTCCAAAAGCAACCAGAGCCTGGGAAGTCCCTGGCAAAGCAGCTATTCTCTGAGAGGCAAGTTAGAGATGGGAAGGTGGGAAAGGATCTGACGATGTGTGGAGGTTAGCAACCAAAGTCACCTGCTGCTTGCAGGAGTGGGAAGGAAAGGGAAAATGGAGCCAAGCTGAAAGGGTTCTGTAAGGTTTGCTCTTTGCAACTGGGGTCACAAAACCATAGAATGGTTTGGGTTGGACCTCCAGAGATCTCTGCAGATCTGGAAAGTCTTCTTGTACTTCACCAAATAAGTGTGGGCAGACTTAATTAAAACCCTTCTGGAAGGGGAGAGTGTAAAGTAACACAATCCATCCCTGAACACTGAGGAAGAGAGCTTTGTGTTGGTCTTGCCCTCTGCTCTGCTGCTCAGACCCCTCTTTCTGTGAGGTGTCTTTACCTTGTCCTAAGTAACAAGCAATAGGGCAAGAGGAAATGGCCTCAAGTTGCACCAGGGGAGGACTAGGTTGGACACAAGGAACATTTTCTTCCTACAAAGGGTTGTCAAGCTCAGGAGCAGGCTGCCCAGTGCAGTGGTGGAGTGCCCATCCCTGGAGGGGTTTCAGAGCCATGGAGATGTGGTGCTGAGGGCCATGGGTTGTCAGTTGGACTTGGTGATCTTAAAGGTCTGTTTCAACCAAACCTGCTCTGTGATTCTCTATGATGCTGCTGTGCTATATGAAGATGCTTCCATCACTGCAGCCTGTCCCTTGGTGGCTAATTGCAGTCTCTAATACAGCAATTCATGGGACAAGGAGGTTTGCAGGAGCTCTATTCTGAAATGTCAAGGTTTTCCTCTCCTGCTCTTGCACTATATGTTTGCTCTTATGGCAGGGATTGGCATTTTGTCACTGCAGAGAGTCTTCAAGGTCTGCTTGGGGCGGCTGTTAGAGGTAAACAGCTGGGCCCACAGCTCTTGACAATAAGTGCCTGTTGTTTGCTCCCTTCACTCTCCTAAATCATTGTTAGGTGCCCTTTGTGGATGATGACTATCATCAGCTTCCAGATGTAGAAGTTTAAGTAATTAGATACCACCCTTCCCAATTCCAGCCAGGCTCTGCAGAGTGCTTTGAAATAAAAGCTATTATTTAAATGCAGTTTATCTTCCTTCTCCTCCTGTATTGTTTAATAGTAGTATTTTCTTTGCCCAGAGCTGGAGCTATGGGAGGTTCATGCTACTTCTTCCTAATTCTGAAATCTAAAGCCTCTCCGGTGGGGGGGGGGGGGGGGGGGGGGGGTTTGGCTTCCTGTAGGTTCCTGGCTCTCCCCAGTGTCCTTCCTCCTTGCTTTCTCTCTGCCATCTCTCCTCTGCTTTCTCCCTTCTCTACCCTCAGCTATATTAAAAGGCTCCCAATAGCTTTCAGCCTGCCCAGTCAGGACTATAATATATCTTCTGATGCTTTTTCTGCCTTGAAAGGTTTTATTTCAGTGAAGAGCTTGTTATCAAGTCTGTACAGCAGGAGCAGACTGTTTGCACAGTGTCCTCTTAGCAAGCTATACGTGCCCCCCCTTAACTGTGTACCCTAGAGCTGTGTGAGACAGGACTGTGTTTGGTCCTGAGCAAAGCACATTCACCAGAGCAACCAATGATAGTTAGGGGAAATGACAACAAGAACTGTGAAGGAATCTTATCTACCAGTCTGCTGTTTGCTCCAAGCTGATCTGGAGCAGAGGGATCTTCTCAGGGCATCCTCCAGCTGCAGGCTGGTGTGGTTTTAAAACAACCCAGGTCTTGGGGAGCTTCTTAGCAATGGCACAGCCCAGCTTTTTCTGTTTGCTTTCATATTCTTGCAAACAAAGAGGCAATGGGGAGATAAGACCTTTAAAAGCCTCCAAAGCAACCACTCCAAAGCTTTAGCTTTGCTGTGAATGGCAATACAACAGAAAAGTGTGAAGAGGAGCCTGCTTTGTTGTGTGTTCCTCTGGGGCTGTGGGGTTGCAGGATGAAAAGGAGGTGCTTGGCTTCACCCTGCCTCTTTGCATGCTACTACTACGCTGTTGTTGCTCCTGTGCTACAAAACTTTGCAGGGGAATTTATCAATTGAAAACTCATTTGATTCCTTTTGCTGCTAATAGTGAACATACCATGAATATTCTCTTCCCTCCCCCCCACCTCCTTCTTTTCAGAAGTACAACCTCAGCTTGCCAGCATCCAGCCTTCTTTGAGTGCTTTGTTGGGTCAAAGGTGCACTTGATATTTGGCTCCAGGCAGATTTTATTCGATGTGTGCAAAATGTAGTTTGGTTTTCATGCAAAGCTCTGTGCTCTTGGTTCGTTTCTTCTTGTGGTTTGGGCTTTGAGTAGAAGTTAAGACTTATTTTAATGGGGGGGGGGGAGAGAGGAGAGATCCCATATGACCAAAAAGGTTTCACATCTTTAAGTCTTTATAGAGCATGAAGAATAGGTTTCTCTCATTCTGCTACCATGACAGGCTGGGGGAAAGGAACTGAGGTGACAGGGCAACGTGGAGAGACCAAATCAGTTCAGATGGGCAACTCTTGTTTTGCATGCTTGGGTTGTGTTTATTGGTAGCATGTGGGTTTGAACAAGAAGCAGGTTCAGTTGTGGGGGGGTGGGGAGGGAGAGGAGGCTGGGAGAGGGAGGGGAGTTAATGGAAAAGTACAGTGAAGCATCTTCTGAGGTGAGAACAGGTATTGAAGGTCTATTAGCAGTTGCTGACAATTTACATGTATTACTTATGTAAAGATCAGCTGGCAGCAGGTAGGGGAGCGTGCTCCCATGTGAGCTGTCAAAGGCTCCATCTGCCTCTGGAGTGGGAGGGAGCATGGGAGTCACTGAGGCTGTTTTCAATCCATAAAGGTGCAGACTTTTTAGTCTATCAGGTAGTGACAGGACTAGGGGGAATAGAGCAAAGCTGGAGGTGGGGAGCTTCAGACTGGACATGAGGAGGAAGTTGTTGAGCATGAGTGGTGAGAGCCTGGAATGGGTTGCCCAGGGAGGTGGTTGAGGCCCCATGGCTGAAGGTGTTTAAGGCCAGGCTGCTCTAGGGCAGGGTGTCTCTGCCCATGGCAGGGAAGTTGGAACTGTCTGATCCTTGTGGTCCCTTCCAACCCTGGCTGATCCTATGAAATGCTCTGAAGAGTGGCAAAGTGCTTCAGGTGGAGCAGAGGAGACTGACCTGGGTTGGAAACACCCAACTCCTCATCAGCTGATTTACCAGATGGTGAATTCTGGCTTGTGGAGCAGAATTCTGCCACCTTCTTGCCCTTGAAGCTACAGAACAAACCAGAGAAGCAGTTAACCTTGCCCCATGCCCTGGCAGTGCAGAGAACATGCCAGCCAGTGCCCAAAGTGGAAGCAAAATTGTTTGACCGTCTTTACCTGGAGGGAGTGGGGAGATGGAGAGTGGAAAATCCCCAAATTCAAGGCCAGTGGGAGGGAGGCTTCAGAATAGGTGTTAGGGAAGAGGAAGAAAAGTACAGGCTTTGGGTGCAACAGGGACTTTTTCCCCCCTCTGTGACTAAGCCAAAAGGAAGGTTCCTGGAGAAGGGAGCAGGGTCTATTGCAGTCAGTTTAAGGATGCAGGTTCTTGAGATTGGCTCAGGAAGAGGAAGCTGTGACAAGGTGCTCAACAATTCTTCCCCCCCTGCCCCAGGATGTGTGCATCTCCTGTGTTGCTGAAATCCTTTGCAGAGTCTGCCTTTAGTTTCAACCAGTGCATGTATCTGATAACATGAGAACCACTTGGTACATGGTGAAGCCTCTTGAAGACTTATCTGGTGCCTGGATCTAGATGATTTGGTGATGGGGGTTTTGAGAAGTAGATCCTGTCTAAGGAGATGCTCTTCAAAGGTGGTCCAAAAGATGCTGGAGATGAGTGGAGGGGGAGAGCAGTGAGACAGCTGCTCAGCTAGGGGAGTGTCCAGGAGAGGGAGCTGGATCCAGGATGGAGCAGCACATCTAGGAAATGAAATATGAGAGCAATGAACAGTGATTGCTGGATGCTGGTTCTGGTGGCTTGGGAGGTGATGATGTAGGTGTTTAAGGCCAGGCTGGATGAGGCTCTGGCCAGCCAGATCTAGGGTAGGGTGTCCCTGCCCATGGCAGGGTGGTTGGAACTAGATGATCCTTGTGGTCCCTTCCAACCCTGACTGATTCTATGATTCAGTCAGGGTTTGGTTTGGGTTAGGTGAGCCTTTGGCAAAGTTAGGGCTGTTGCTGATGTGATTTAGTCATGAAACTGTAATAGATGAAATATCAGCAGTGCAGCATCTTGTAAGAAGTTGGTGCTGTGGGAGGAAACCACTTTGGAGCCCAAACTGGGCAGTCTTTAGATGTGCAGCTCCTGCCAACCTATAATGCAGCCTTTGGTGTTTTCAGACTTAAAGGCTGTGCAGTATTTTGTACATCCACTGTGTACTTTTCTGCAATTGCTATAGTTTTGCTTTTCCTAATTTGCCCTTTCCTTGTTTATCTTGCATACCATGCAGGGGCCTCATTTGGATTTTTTTTTGGGGGGGGAGGGGAATAAAAAAACTCTGATTAGCAGTTATGGGTTGGGGCAGTAATTTCTGCAGCACTTAGAGGTGGGTTTGATTGGCACTTTTGGAAAGCTGGGCAGCAAATTGCAGTGCTAATCAAGAGAGATCAAGCCACAGATTAAGATTTGGCCTTTCTCAAACCAAAAGTGAAGATATTGAGTTATGTGAAGCATTACACATCTGCCTGTTTTCCCTGTCAGGCTTTCTGATTTCACAGTTGTGTTGACCTGTGTTGGTAGAAAAAGGTGAATAAAATATAACCCCCTTAATTTGCTGATCCAAAATTGCTTCTGTAGTGTTGCAATCAGTTCTGTCCCTCTGTGTCCATTATCAAGTAAAAGATTCTGTGTGAATGGGCTTGGTTTTTTTCTTAAATTAGTTGGTGAAATCATGGAATGGTTTGGGTGGGAAGGGACCTTACAAGCTCATCTAATCCAATCCCCCTCCAGTCAGCAGGGGAATCAGCTGGAGAACAGCCCTAAGGAGGGGGACTTGGGGGTGCTGGTGGATGAGAAGCTTAACATGAGCCAGCAGTGTGCACTTGCAGCCCAGAAAGCCAACCAGAGCCTGGGCTGCATCAGGAGAAGTGTGGGCAGCAGGACCAGGGAGGTGATTCTCCCCCTTTGCTCTGCTCTAGTGAGACCCCAGCTGGAGTACTGCATCCAGTTCTGGAGCCACTATGACAAGAGGGATGTGGAGATGCTGGAGTGTGTCCAGAGAAGGACCACAAGCATGCTCAGAGGGCTGCAGCAGCTCTGCTGTGAGAACAGACTGAAAGAGTTGGGGCTGTTCAGTCTGCAGAAGAAGGAGGCTCCCAGGTGTGACCTTCTTGTGGCCTTCCAGGATCTGAAGGGGGCCTACAAAAAAGCTGGGGAGGGACTTTTTAGGCTCTCAGGAAGTGACAGGACTGGGGGGAATGGAGCAAAGCTGGAGGTGGGGAGATTCAGCCTGGACGTGAGGAGGAAGATGCTGAGAGCCTGGACTGGGTTACCCAGGGAGGTGGTTGAGGCCCCATGGCTGGAGGTGTTTAAGGCCAGTCTGGATGAGGCTGTGTGCAGCCTGCTCTAGGGTAGGGTGTCCCTGGGCATGGCAGGGGGGCTGGAACTGGCTGCTCCTTGTGGTCCCTTCCAACCCTGGCTGATTCTGTAATCTGCAAGCAGAGCAGGTTGCTTAGAGCCCTGAACAACCTGACCTGGAGTGGTTTCAGGGATGGGGCATCTACCACCTGTCTGGGTACCCTGGATCAGTGCCTTGCCACCTTTGGTGCAAAAATTTCTTCTCTGTAATCTGAATCTCCCTCTTTCAGTTTCCAACCATCACCCCTTGTCCTGTCTCAGGGGGCCCTGTTCAAAAGTCTGTGCCCATCTTTTTATGGGCCCCTAAAAGCACTGAAAATCCTTCACTGTGTGTGAAAGGCGGATGGGAAGAGGCACAACCAATTAAACTCCCAACTTTATTGTGTCAGAGCTGTGATTCAGGATCTGTTGAAATCAATAGGAGCCTCCCAGTGACCTCAGATACACGTTGGATTGGTTTTTTTTTTCAGTGGGTTTTGAAATGAGAACAAAATACACAGCGTGTCCAAAGAGCTGCAGTAAGTGCTAAGTGGATTAACTGAAATCCATTGGAGACCTTTGTGTGTGTCTGGGGGAAATGGGACATTTATTTTGATTCCCTGGGACTGCAGACTTTGATTTGCTAGTTGAACTTCAAAGAAATGATAATCTGGGTTTAAACTCAGGGGTATAATTTCACAGAGCCTTCCCACCAGTTTTCCCAGTGAGAGACAACAAGCAGCTGAGCACCAGAATTCATGTTTGCAGAGTGACAGTATGCAGATAAGGAAGGAAACAGATTTGATCATTAACTAAGGAGAATTGGAAGGAGGTGTGTGGTGGTGGGGGGGGGGAGGGAGGGACAGAAACCAACTGACCTTTTGCAAGAGCTCTGCTGTTGCTGCATGTGACGTGGCTGGTGTTTGGATAAGGTTTGAAGGATGGGTAAGTTAGCTGCTGGGAGCAAAATGCATGGAGGCTAATCAGGAAATGTTGGCCTTCATCAAGTTGTTTCTGAGAAATGGGGATGGCTGCAGTTATGAACTGCAAATTGGTAACTGGAGGAGATTCCTGAAATATGAGATAATCCCTAGAAGCTGACCAACTCTCTCTGTAGAACATCAAATTTTAGGTCTAGTATCTGTAATTAAATTGCTTATGTGCTGTTAAAAAAGCATCTGGCTGTTCTAAGATTGTCCAGCTCAAGAGCCTAGACACTAGAAATGAGAGAGTTGGAGCAGCATGTGAAAAGTAGCAATTTAGAGGAGAGGAAAATATTAAGCCTTTGTGTTTCCAACTTAGCAAGATGTGAGAGGATCCAGAAGGTCAACCATATGACTGTGTCCTGCAGTTGTGATGGGTAACCATTAACTGTTGTGCTGCCAAAAGAATTAAGGTGTCCTTTGAACACCTCCTGAGTGATGGGTATCAGCTTAAGCTCTCTCATTAGCAGCATTTTGAAGTATTAAGTGTGTTCCACACAATCTAATAGTTGATAAATGCACAGGCAGTGTGATAAGGAGATGTGTTATCCTCTGAAGTCAAAGCATAACCCTGAAGGCACAATCTGCCCTCAGCCTGCCCTGGGTTGTCCTGAGAGCAGCAGGAGTCCCAGGGCAGACCTCATTGCTGTCTACAACTACCTGAAGAGAGGTTGTAGCCAGGTGGGGTTGGTCTCTTCTGCCAGGCAAGCAGCAATAGAACAAGGGGACAGAGTCTCAAGTTGTGCCAGGGGAGGTCTAGACTGGATGTTAGGAGGAAGTTGTTGGCAGAGAGAGTGATTGGCATTGGAATGGGCTGCCCAGGGAGGTGGTGGAGTCACCATCCCTGGAGGTGTTGAAGAAAAGCCTGGATGAGGCACTTAGTGCCATGGTCTGGTTGAGTGGCCAGGGCTGGGTGCTAGGTTGGCCTGGATGAGCTTGGAGGTCTCTTCCAACCTGGTTGATTCTATGATCACTGTCAGCAGCAGACCTGGACAGCTGGAGCTGTTGTCCATTGCCACTGCAAAGTGTTTTGTGAATCTGGGGCCGTGGAAGTATCACAGTATCAGAGTATCATCAGGGTTGGAAGAGACCTCACAGATCATCAAGTCTAACCCTTTACCACAGGAGGGAACTGTGTGGCTTCTTGTGACTCCATTGACTGTGCTCCCCAAAATCCATGCATGGATGGAGGGTTTCTCAATATTTCCTCTTTGTGGAAAGGAAATGCCATCTGAAAGGCTTGAAATGAATGCATTAGTTACTCTCTGCAGTGCAGTTAGGCTCTCTTCCTCATCTGCATGAAGAGATGAATAGTTTCTGTGACTACCATAAGGTCACGCAGAGTCTAACAGAGCAGGGCTGAGCCTCCTGCTTCTACCCTGGGTCAGGTCGCTCAGTTACAGGCAGCTTTTCCCAGAAGGGCACTGTTGAGTTTGCCTGAAGCAAGTGGCATGTCCCTTACATCTGTTGAGGAGAAAATGATCTCAAAACAGTCCCTGTGCCATTTCCTGGTGTGAAGGCAGAGAGTATTTATAGAACTCTGCCTTCTGCATCGTGGCTCTGACAGAAATGAGTGTGTTGTGTTTTAATGGAGATGAGGACATGTGACAAAATTCCTTCCCAAAAGACATGAATATAATTCTGTAAGGCTGGGGTTAAAAGGTATATTCCAGCCTGGGTGATTGCTAATACTGTTTTGTGGGGGATTCTTCCCCTCCCTCTTCCTTGTTTTCTTCCAGTTGTGGCCTTCCTTGTGGCTTACCATCAAAACAAGCAGCTGATAGGAGAGAAGGGGCTGCTGCCATGTAAACTCTACCTGCAGAGTGTCAAAAAGTATTGCAAAGGGAAGATAAACCTGGATGCTCTGAGCTATGCACCAACAATCATCTGGTTTTTGGACTGGTCGGACATGGACAGCATCTTGGACTACCTCTCCCTGTTTGGCCTGGCAACTTCAGCTTTTGTCTTGGTGTCTGGATGTGCAAACATGGTCCTCATGGCTGTCCTGTGGCTTCTCTACCTCTCATTGGTCAATGTTGGACAGATCTGGTAGGTTCACAATCTCTCTACTTTGTTTTTCTCTGAAATCTCTTGCTGTTTGTTGCAGACATTGACTTTTTATTAGTGTCTGAGGTTGGTCACCTGCTGAGGAGTGATGTAGGAGTGTGCAGCTTGGGGCAGTGTGGCTGGAGAGCCTCCTGGCAGAAAGGGATCAGGGCATTGTAATAGGCAGCTGAATGTGAGCCAGCAGTGTGCCCAGGTGGCCAAGAAGACCAGTAGCATCCTGGTTTGTATTAAAAGTGCTGTGTCCAGCAGGAGCTTGGAGGTTTGTCCCTTGGACTCAGCTTTGGTGAGGCCACACCTTGAGCATTGTGTTCAGTTTTGGGTGCTGCAATGCAAGAGAGATGTGGTGGTGCTGGAGTTGGTCCAGAGGAGGACAACGAAGCTGGGGAAGGACCTGGGGAATAAATCTTATGAGGAGCAACTGAAGGAACTGGGGATGGTTAGTCTGAAGAAGAGCAGGCTGAGGGGAGACCTCATTGCTGTCTACAGCTACCTGAAGGGACATTATGGTGAGGCTGCTGCTGGTCTCTTCTCACAAGTAATTGGAGACAGAACAAGAGGGAATAGCCTCAAGCTGAGGCTGAGGAGGTTTAGATTGGGCAAGAGGAAAAAGCTTTTCTACAGAGAGAGAGAGTGGTGAGGCACTGGAATGAGCTGCCCAGGGGGGTGGTTGAGTTACTAACCCTGGATGTGTTTAAGAGTCATTTGTATTGCATTCTTAGGGCTGTGGTTTAAGGTGAATCTTCTAGAGTAGGGTTCTAGGTTGGACTTGGTGATCCTGAGGGGCTTTGCCAACCTGCATGTTTCTGTGATTCTGTGGGGGGCAAACTGGCTGCATAAAGTGCTGTGGAAAACTTCCCCTCATGGCTGGTGCAAGGGAATTCCCCTCATAACTACCTTGTGAAATGGCTTTGAGGTTTGACTTCTATCCAAAAGGCAGCTGGGACACCCAAAATAAGGACATGAAGCCTGTGGTGGAAAAGTGAAGCAGAAATAGTGACTCTGCACATTGATCTTGCTGCAGGGAGGGGCTCTGTTGCACAAGGGAAGGCTTTAGGCTGTCCCCACACTTGTTAAGGCTCCAGGTGTTAGTTCACCTCTTTGTCTCTGCCCGTAGCAGAGATGATGTGGTGACTTTGAGGAGGTAAAAGGCCAGGCCATGAAGAGATGCCCAAGCTGTGGACCCCATACAACTCATCCCTGGGATGTTCCTCCCAAATCTACCTCTGTAGCACATGGCAGGACACTTTTGCTGTGGATGGACTTGGTGAATGCAGTTTTAAGGGTTTGCATGTGCTTGGGCAGCCTTTTGTCTTGTCCTGGCCCATTCATTCCCATCCTACTCCAGCTGGTATGTAAGTGGGTGAAAGATAACAGCCTCTGCTTTCTGAAAAGCTCTGTTCTCTCAGCTCTCAACTCAGCATGAACTTCTGACTGTGGAAGAAAGCCACAACATTGGAAAAATAACTTGGTGGATAGTTTTCCTTTGCCCATTTCCCAAAACTGCTCTTGTGTTTTTCTAGATGTTCTATGTTATAGAGCAAGATTTCAAGCATCATCCTGCTCTCACTTCCAGAGATAAAGGA
This sequence comes from Pogoniulus pusillus, assembly GCF_015220805.1. NCBI lineage: Eukaryota > Metazoa > Chordata > Aves > Piciformes > Lybiidae > Pogoniulus > Pogoniulus pusillus. The sequence goes on along the minus strand of NC_087276.1, from coordinate 22,644,833 downwards.
GTTTGTGTCACTTTAACAGCAAAATTTGGGCAAGTTCCTTCCTTCTCTTTATGGTTCTGTTTATGGAGAGGGGAAAAACCCAACCCTAGCAATCTCCCTCTCAAGCTGAAAAGGTCTTGTGGCTTTAACACTGGACTTGCAGTGACTCCTGAGGCTGAAGGCTTGCTATGAATGCATCTGGACTAGTGGGCTAGTTAAGACATTAACATGCTTCCTTGGTTGCTGTCCACGAGGTGCTCTGGAATGCTCAGTGTGCTGGTGCTGTAGCTGTGAATATGTGCACAGTGTCTTGTTGGGCAGTTGAGTTCTGCTCTGGTCCTCTGCTCCCAGCTGCTTTTCCTGGTGCTGGCAGACAGAAAGCAAAGGGTGAGGGGGGGTGATGTCTTCTCTGCCACTGATGGAGGAGTGACAGAGCTGGGGAACTCTTGAGGTTCTGACAAAGAAATCCATTTGTGCCTGCTTTCATAGAATCAATCAGGGTTGGAAGGGACCAAAGGATCATCTAATTCCAACCCCTTTGCCATGGGCAGGGACACCTCACACTAGGCCAGGCTATCTGGAGCCTCATCCAGCCTGACCTTAAACACCTCCAGGGATGGGGTTTCCTCCCTGGGCAACCCATTCCAGGCTCTCACCACCCTCATGATGAAGAACTTCTTCCTAACATCCAGTCTGAATCTACTAATTTCTAGCTTTGTTCCATGTCCCTCAGTCCTATCACTACCTGACATCCTAAAAAGTCCTTCCCCAGCTTTCTGGCAGGCCTCCTTAAGGTACTGAAAAGTCACAATTTTGTCATCTTTCAGGGCCTTAAGGAAGAGTGGGCAATAAGGAGGGGAGGCTTTATCTGCTGCTGAGCTGAACCACCACCAGTGTCCAGCAGACTGTGTCCAAATGCTTCATCCTGAGTTGGGGTTTAGGAGCCACAGCCAAGTGTTATGTCTCTGCAGACAGTGAGCTGGCCATTGGGAATGCAAGAGGAACCTAGAGTTCACCTTTTGTGGGTCTTGTGGCTTAGAGGAATTGACTCTTGAAGCTTGAGATAAGGATGTATTTTTCTTTTCCTCCTTTGCAACTTCAGATTTGGAGTTTAAAAGCTACTCTGGCATAGGCAGATGATTCCTGGTGTAGAGCAGTGACACACCAAGGAAAGAGAGGGCAGGTTCTTCTCACAGAGTCATGAGAGAAGAGGAGGAGAGAGTGCTGTGTCCAGCTGTAGTGCCTTCAACATGGACATGAACCTGGTGGAGCAGGACCACAAAAATGAGCCAGAGGCTGGAACACCTCTCCTTTGAGGATGGGTTGAGTGGGCTAGGATTGTTCAGCCTGGAGAAGAGAAGGCTTCAGGGAGACCTCAGAGCAGCCTGCCAGTACCTGAAGGGGGCTACAAGAAGGCTGCAGAGGGACTGTTTGCAGTAACAGGATGAGGCAATGGTTTGACATGAGAGCAGAGCAGATTTAGATTGGGTGTGAGGAGCAAGTTCTGCAGCATGAGGCTGCTGGAACACTGCAACAAGTTGCCCGGGGAGATAGTTGAGGCTCTATGTGCCTGGAGCTATTGAAGGTGAGGCTGGACAACCTGATCTAGTGGAGGATGTTCCTGCTGCCTGCAGGAGGTTTGACTGGATGACCTCAGCCCAAACCATTCTATAATTCTATGGAAAAAGGAGGTGCTGCCTGAACTTCATCTCTTCTTAATTGTGGTATTGAGTATGTTGAACAGGAAATTAGGTGGTTCTTGTAGCAGGGTGAGGGAAAAGAATCAAAGCAACCCAGCAGTGCAGTTCATTCACTTGTGGTTATATTTTCCTTCAGATCCTCTGAAATGGATCACTGAGTGGTCAAAACCACATTATGATTGTGCATACAGTGTGACAGTCAGTTCCTGGAGAAGGCAATGCTGGGTGGCTAGGTATTTACAGTGCAAGTAAATTGGAGAGAGCAAAGGAGGGCCCAAGTGGTCTCTCATCTTCCTCCAGGATGTTGTGGTGGAACAAGGGATGAGCTTTGAGAGCACCTGAAGTAGCATGAAATCTGCTGCTGGCTGTGAGTGGGAGGCAACAGTGGCCTTAAAACTAAGAATCATAGAACTGTTTTGGTTGGAAAAGACCTTTCAGAGCACAGCCCAACCCTTAACCCAGCACTGCCAGGTCACCACTAAACCATGTCCCTCAGCACCACATCTACATGGCTTTTAAATACCTCCAGGGATGATGATTCAACCACTTCTTTGTGCAGCCTGTTCCAGAGCTTGATGAGGCTGGCTGTGAAACTCCCTTTTCACACTGGTTTGTGAGTGGGGTTAGATGGTCTGCTAACTTTTGGTTTACTGCCAAATTTGGACAGATTGAGAGGGTTTGGTGATTTCTGCTTGTTCTCCAAAGCATCTGCTAAAGACAGCAGGGACTTCTTAAGAAGAGGGAAAAAGGATAATGTTAGCAGGCATTCCTGATCAGAAATACCTGAGGACAGAGTGGCTGGAGAGCAGCCAGGCAGAAAGGGACCTGGGGATGCTGGTAGAGAGTGGCTGAACATGAGCCAGCAGTGTGCCCAGGTGGCCAAGAGAGCCAGTGGCATCCTGGCCTGGATCAGGAACAGTGTGGCCAGCAGGACAAGGGAGGTTATTCTGTCCCTGTACTCAGCACTGGTCAGGCCACACCTTGAGTGCTGTGTCCAGTTCTGGGCTCCTCAATTCAAGAGAGATGTTGAGATGCTGGAAGGTGTCCAGAGAAGGGCAGCAAGGCTGGTGAGAGGCCTGGAACACAAACCCTATGAGGAGAGGCTGAGGGAGCTGGGGGTGTGCAGCCTGGAGAAGAGGAGGCTCAGGGCAGACCTCATTGCTGTGTACAAGTACCTGAAGGGAGGCTGTAGCCAGGTGGGGTTGGTCTCTTCTGCCAGGCAAGCAGCAACAGAACAAGGGGACACTGTGAAATTGTGCTGGGGGAGGTCTAGGCTGGATGTTAGGAGGAAGTTGTTGGCAGAGAGAGTGATTGGCATTGGAATGGGCTGCCCAGGGAGGTGGTGGAGTCACCATCTCTGGAGGTGTTGAAGCAAAGCCTGGATGAGGCACTTAGTGCCATGGTCTGGTTGACTGGACAGGGCTGGGTGCTAGGTTGGACTGGCTGAGCTTGGAGGTCTCTTCCACCCTGGTTGATTCTATGATCAGGGTGAGGAGATAGCTCAGCAAAGAGACACCTGAAATGAGGAAGAAATTCTTCCTGTGGCCACGTTTTTGTAGATCTTATAATATCTTTCTTAGTGTTCTTCTGCATCTGGCAGGTGTGGACTCCTAGAAGTTGCCATGGCCTGACCTAACCCAGCAAAATCCTTTGCAATAGCTGCCTGGGAAGTCAGGGAATGATAAGGAGGGGAGAGAGTTCTCTTCTTTAGGCCAGTGAGGAACAATTTCTTCCTTTTATTGCCTTTTTTTCTATGTTAATTGTAAATGCTTCTATTTGTTTTGGGTTGGAGTCTCCAGATACCAAGTGCTGCTGAAGGAGAGAGTCTTTCAACTGCTGTCCAGCTGGCTTGGGCTCAGTCAGAGGAAGCTTTAGAAGAGCACACCATCTCCTTTGAAAGGCAGGACGTGTTGCCTGCCTGCCCCAGTACTGCTGACTTCCACCTGTGTGTCTGGGGACAGCTGAGCCTGCTGGGACAGCCCAGCAAGGGACCAGCTAAAGGTCTTTGGAGGGTGTAACAACCCTTAAGAAAGCTGCTCTAGAAACAGGCTGTTTGTGGTGGATTTTGTGGGATAAGGATTACTCTGGCAACCTAAAATGTTGAGAAGTGGAGCCAGGATATTGTCCTGCCTCTGGATTCTTGATTTGTGGCAGTTTATTGTTGGCTCTGCCAAAGTGCAGGTGAGCTGGGGGGAGATGCACTCTGGTGAGTCTCAAAACCAGGCTGGATTTCAGAGACCAGTTTTAATTCTGTTGCCTGTGAAATGTCACATTGGAAAGATTAATGCAATGGGAATCTCTTGGAATTCTGGGACCTCTGTTCCTAAAATACTTGTGGTCTTCTGAGGTCTCCCCCAAGTAAACCTGGGTGGCTTCTCTGGGTCACAGGACATGCACATAGTGGTGCTGCCCTTGCATCAGAAGCTCAGTGTATCTGTCTTAAAATGTTGTGGTGTTCTTTTTTTCCTCTGCCCTTTTGAAGTAGCAGGAGACTGCCAAGAATCCAAAAATCTGCCAGTGCAAAAGGATATTTAGTGTCTGACCTGAGGGCTGGGTGAAGGGCTTGATCCTTTTATTAGCTTTAGCCTTGGTTTTTCTTGTCATTACTGCAGACTGTGCCCAGTTGTAGTAAAACTGTATAAAAATGGCCATGAGCTGGCACTGTGCACACCCAGCCCAGAGCCAACCATGTCCTGGGCTGATCCCCAGCAGCATGGGCATCAGGTAGAGGGAGGGGATTCTGCCCCTCTGCTGGGGGCACAGCAGAGACATGGACTTGGTGAAGTGGGGAAGAGAAGGCCACAGCAATGATGGGAGGGTTGGAAGCTCTCTCCTGTGGGGAGAAGTGGAGAGAGTTGGGGTTGTTCAGCCTGGAGAGAGGGCTTCAGGGAGATCTTCTGGTGGCCTTTCAGTACTTAAATGCTGAGGAGAGGCTTTTTAGCATGGCCTGTTGTGACAGGACAAGGGGTGATGGTTTTAAACTAAGAAAGAAAGAGTCAGACTGAAGAGGAGGAAGAAATTTTTTACACTAAGGGTGATGAGACCCTGGCTCAGGTTGCCCAAATGGTCAGTGGATGCTCCATGCCTGGAAACTTCCCTACTTGTAGTTGTCCCTCCTGAATGCAGGGGGTTGACTGGATCTTGGAAGGTCCCTTCCAATCTAAAGCATTCTATGACTCTGAAAAGTGGACCCAGTTTGAGTGTAATAGAAGTTAGGCTGGACATTAGGAAAAACATCTCACTGGGAGTTTTGTCAGCCATTGGAACAGGCTGTCTGGAGGTGGTGGTTGAGTTGCCACCCCTGAAGGGGTTTAAAAGCTGTGCATGTGTGGTGCTGGGGCATGTAGCTTAGTGGTGGACTTGGTAGAGCTGTGGTTAATGGTTGGACTCTTCTTATCTTGAAGGTCTCTTCCAACCTTGTGGTTCTTTGTAATTACAGATGCTTAAAAAGGTTTTGTGGGAGTGCACCACAGTGCAGTCTGCAAGTCCTGCTTGTATCAGGTTCAGCCACTGAAATCACTTTTGCCCCAGAGCAGCTGATGCACTTCTAAAGAGAGTTAGTAATTGTGGAGTAGAGTCACTTGGAGCCCACTGTAAGGTGTCTCCAGAGAGTTACTACATTTTATGTGAACAAACTCTTACACTGTTCTGCCACTGATCTCCTGTTTCTTTTTCTGTTGTTTCCCCACTGAACCCCCAGCATTTTCAAATAGCATCTGAAAACCTTTTCCCTTGCTTATTGTGTTTCATTTTCAAAGCCTTTTGGCCTCTGTTAGTACAGTTTGTAAGACACTTGATACAAAAACTAGAATCGTGGGGTTTTAAATCCTACTGCTTTTCTTTTTCCTCCCCCTCTCATGGCTAAGATGCTGGTAGAGTTACAAGAGCTCAAGGGAATAGGTTAAACAAGCCAATAAATAAAATGTTATAGCATGAGGTGGCTACAATGTGCTTTTCACTCTGTTTTTCCCTTGTGGAACGTGGGTAAAATAAGCCTAAGTAGGACAGCAAAGAAGAGGAAACTGAGTGCTGTAGAATGGTGCTGGTGGTGGGGCAGTGTCTTCTGAGCTGTGCTTGTGGAGCCTTTGAGGCCATGTGCTTAGCTGGCTTCCAAGAAGTGCTGCCACACTTCTCTAGAACACAGAGAGGAGGACCTGCCTCTGTCTTTCTGGTCCCCAAAGCCTGGTGTTTGCTCATCTTCAGCTGATTGAATGCCGTGTTGATGGCTTTTAAGGACTTACTGGGAGGACAGATATGCTGCAGGTCATGACAGCCTGTCTCTGGGACATGTAATTTAATTGCAGTGAAATTGCCATCCTCAGAGGTTCATTTAGAGCAAAGAAAGAAGAAAGGCTTGTGTGCTGTGGAGGGTTTCTGGCTTGTGTCTCATTAAAACCCACTTGACCTGTGCAAGACTTCAGTCACAGTCTTGAGCAGCCACCAGCTCATCCACTAGCACACAAGGCTGAACTCTATTAAGTGCTGGGGGCTAATGAGATGCTCAAGGCTGTGTTTCTGCTCTCTAGGAGAGCATGAGTAGGCATTAAATGGACCTCTTCCCCACTTTCTTCCCTCTTATGGTCTAAGAGCTTTGGTTTTGTGGTCTGAAGCACTTGGGGCTTTGCCTGGTGTCATCCTGTCCAGTACAGGTTAGAAATTAAACTCTCCTGAGTTTCTTGTTCTAGCTGTAAAACAACAGATGTGTGAATTGTGGTTGGATGAGGCCTTGAGCAGCTGAGTCTAGTTGTGAGACATCCCTGCCTATGCCTATGGTGGGGAGACTGGAGTAGATGGTCTATAACGTCCCTTCCAACCTGCTTTAGTGGAAAGTGTCCCTGCCCATGGTAGAAAGGGGTTGGAGTTAGATGATCTTTAAGATCCCTTCCAACTCAAAATTGATCACAGGATATTAGGGGTTGGAAGGGACCCAAGGAGATCATTGAGTCCAACCCCCCTGCAAGAGCAGGACCACACAATCTAACATAGATTACAGAGGAATGTGTCCAAATTGGTCTTGAAAGTCTCCAGGGAAGGAGACTCCACAACCTCTCTGGGGAGCCTGTGCCAGTGCTCTGTGACCCTTACAGGAAAGAAGTTCCCCCTTCCAGGTTGAGCTGGAACCTTCCGTGCTGCAGCTTCCACCCATTGCTCCTTGTCCTATCCCAGGCAGCAGTGAGCAGAGCCTGTCCCCCCTCTGCTGACCCCCATCCCTCAGATAGTTATAGCCATTAATTAAATCCCCTCTTGGTCTTCTCTTCTCCAGACTAAGCAGCCCCAGGTCCCTCAGCCTCTCCTCATAAGCCATGCCCTCCAGTCCACTAATCATCCCTGTAGCTCTCTGCTACAGAGAGCTCTCTCCAGCAGATCCCTGTCCCTCTTAAACTGGAGAGCCCAAAACTGAATGCAGTATTCAAGATGAGGTCTCTGAATCCATGAACTTGTGTGTCCTGGGTTTCATCAGCAGACTCAGTTCACTTGGGAATGTTCTTAGTGACCTCACTGCAGAAGCAAGAATGGATGGATTAGACTATGTGTGTGACCTTGGCAAGGTCTTCCCATCAGTTTGTGTCCTGCTTTCGCTGCCTATCTGGAAGCTACACGAGTTGGTCTCTTGTCCCTGGTATCAGGTGATAGAATGAGAAGAAATGGCCTGGCAGGGTTAGGTCGAAGATTAAGAAAGTCTTTTTTTTTCCTGCAAGAGTGGTCAGGAATTGGCACAGGCTGCCCAGGGAGGTGGTGGAGTCTCCATTACTGGAGATGTCAAGAAACCTGTGGACATAGCAGTTTGGTTTAATGGCCATGATGGCATTGGGTTGATGGTTGGACTTTGATCTTGGAGGTCTCTTCCACCTGAGACAATTCTGTATCAACTCTACAGTCATTAAAGGTTGAAGCTTAAGCAAAGATTAATGCTGTGTACAATTCTGTGCATTAAAGAATCCCAGATAGAGTCACAGAATCATTTCAGTTGGAGAAGACCTTTATGATGGAGTCCAACCATTGTTTAACTCAAGTCTTACCTTGCTGCCAAACTGGAATCATTTGCAGTTTGCTGCAAACTTTGCAAATAAACCTACTTGCAGAGAACCCTTTTTGCAACCTTGCCTTTATTTTTTTGTCTAGCTCTCCAAAATATCCCAACAAGAAGAAAACTCAGAGTATCTTATTCCTTGATCTGGCCCTTGGCAATAAACCTCAGGAATTTCTTTTGTTATTGTGGATAGCAGCCTCCCACCCCTTTTCCTCCCTGACTCCCCTCCCTCTTTGCCCAGAAAGAAAAGCTTATCTCTAGAAACCTAAAGCCAAAGCTGAAGGATCTCAGGGGGTCATCCTTCCTGTCGAGGAAGCTGCTTTCTTGGCGCTTCCTCCTCGCACAGAAGAGAGGGGGCAGATCAGTTTCAAAGAACACTGCAAGCAGCTGATAGGACACATCAGTGAAAACAAAGAGGAGTGCCAGGTGACCCTCTTGCCATGCAGTGCAACCGGGAGCTAATGAGGCTAATGACAACCATATTTTCATTGGAGAGACTGAAAGTTAATCATGGCTGATGGTACTTGGCATTTCTCCCACATGCACCTCATTCAGTCCTGCGTGTCAGGGTTTCCCCTCCCTGCCCTAGGCTGGGTTTTGGCTTGGCTTAGAGGTCCTTGAGGGAGGGGGCAGCCTTTTGTCATCTCCTTACCTGGTATCCAGCGTGGCAGGGAAGGAGGGAGGTCATGCTGTGGCTGGATGACCCTCCTTAGTCTCTTGAGACCTGGAAGCTGTGTGAGGTGATTCCTTTTGGATGAGGCAGTTCAGTTGAAATGCAGATGGGAAAAGAAGGGTGACAGCACTGACTGGCTGCCCAGAGAGGTGGTGGAGTCTTCTGGAGTGATTCTGGAAGAATGGCTGAGAGTCTTGGGGCTGTTGAGCCTGGTGAAGGGCAGCCCCAGAGGGGATCTGATCAATGCTCAGCAAGAGCTAAAGGCTGAGAGGTAAGAGGAAGAACAAGGGTGACAGCACTGACTGGTTGCCCAGAGAGGTGGTGAAGTCTTCTGGAGTGATTCCAAACCCACCTAGACATAGCAGATTCATCTCAACCCATGACACACCTCTAGACGCCAACCACTTTTGCAAGTCGTGGCTGTTGAGCAAATGAGAGCAAAGTGATGCTGAGATGTAGTCAGTGGTATGGCTGTGCAGCATCTGAAGGACCAGAGGGCTCTGCCAGGCAAATAGTTTTGTTGGTTTTTTTTTTTAATTGCTTCTTGTCTGGCACATCTAATTGCCAGCTGTATCCAGTATGTGGACTTGGGTCTCGAGTCCACAGCTGAGAGGCTGAGGCAAAGAATGAATAATGGTTTTTTCATGATTCCTTTTTTTATTGTGGCCTGTGACTTGCCAAATAGCTTCATGCACCCACTCTGCTCCAGCACACGTTCATGGTGTTTAACTCATCTAACTTCTCAAACAGCTGTGGTTGGAAAGAATGTTAATGCAGTGCCTGGTACCACTGAAAAGTGAGTAGGGGTTAGAGAAGGGGCCAAGCTGTGGTGGGATCTGTGTTTACTAACTTCCCTAAGGATCTTAATCCAGAAATTGAGTCTTGAGAACAGGACTTGTTACCAGCAAGGCTGGCTCTTGGCTAGGCTGGGGTTTTTACTGCACAACCAGAGTTACTAAAGGGCTGAGCCATGTTGCAGAAGTGCTGTGGCTCTGACTGGGGAACAGCAATGCTCTGGCCTGGAGAAGGGAGGCAAGAGACTGCAGAAAAGTTCTCTGTGGAAAGAGGATGTACTGTAAAGTAGGTGGAAGCCTGCATTAGAATAAGTCGTGGCTTTAGGAATGATGCTGTAGGGGAAATGCCTGCTTGAAACCCAGAGCCTTGCTCTGCAAACTTCTTCATTTAATGAGGATTTGCCCCAGTCAGCAAATGCTGAGATGCTGGAGAGATTCCAGTGGAGGGTACAAAGATGCTGAGGGGCCTGGAGTGTCTCTGTGAGGAAGAAAGGCTGAGCACCCTGAGGCTGTTGAGCCTGGAGAAGAGCAGCCCCTCTGCAGAGGGGGATCTGATCAATGCTCAGCAAGAGCTAAAGGCTGAGAGGCAAAAGGATGGGGTCAGACTCTTCTCAGCGGTGCTCAGTGACAGGACAAGGGGCAGCAGGCACAGACTGGAACCCAGGAGATTGTCTGAAAGGGAGGAGGAACTTCCGTGGTGTGAAGGTGCTGGAATCCTGATGCAGGCTGCCCAGAGAAGTTGTGAAGTCTCCTCTGGAGAGATTCCAGACCCACCTGGACATTGTGATCCTTCAGGTAGTTGTCCTATCACTGCAGGCCTTTGCAAGCAGCCTCTCTGCAACCTTCTTGTACCCTCCTTCAGATACTGAAAGGCTGCTGTTAGGTCTCCCTGGAGCCTTCTTTTCTCCAGGCTGAGCACCTCCAGGTCCCTCAGTTGTTCCTCACAAGGCTTGTGCTCTGGACCTTTTACTGTCTTTGTTGTCCATCTTTGGACACAACACTCTTCAGCAGCTCCTCTTTCTTGAAGTGATGCTCACAGAAATTCACCTCTGGTTTCTAAACCCAGCCTGGTTGGCTGCTTTGTGAGGGGAACATACAGTGGTCCTTCAGTGATACCTGGGAGCTTCTGCATGCTCAGATACAGGCAAAGCCATGTGATGTTGCCTGACCAAGTCATGGCTGCATGGGATGGAATATGACTGTGTCTCCAGGAGGATCAGCCCAATCCTCCTCCACTGGCTGGCTCCAGCTCTGCTCAGGCACCTTTCCCAGCACCATGTGCAAACCCAAGGGTAAACCTCATCCTTGAGCACTCTTTTTTTAATGTTATCCCTGCTCCTTCCATGTAAATGTGGATGTTGTAATTACAGAGCACAGAATCCCAGTTTTTAGGGATCTGTGACCACAATAAAGTGAATCCAGAAACCAGACAAATGGTTTCATTTACTCCCATTCTAGCTTATTTCCTCCACTCCCTACCACCACTCTGCAGTACTAAAGGCTTGGCAACAACTGAAACCAGCTGTCAAAAATGCTTCTTGCCCCCACACTTTCCAGTTAATGGTGTTCTGTAATTAATGGTGCATGAGACTACTTCTGTCACATCATTTTGATGGACTTGCCATCACTTGCAAGTGGTGTTTGCCAACATGCTGCTTTGTTTTGAGGCAGGGTGCTGAGGAACTTGGCTCTCCAGGTGCTCATAGGTTGGACTGGATGATCTTGGAGGTCTCTTCCAACCTGGGTGATTCTATGATTCACATAGGCCTACATTGAGAAGATGCTTTTTGTGTCCTGAAGTGTTTATAGCTTTAATTTGGTTGGGGTATTGTTGGGATCTTTCAGTCCAAATCCACTGATAAAGCAGGCTCACCCACAGCAGCTTGCCAAGGATCACAATTTCCAGGCAGGTTTGGAATCTCTCCAGGGAAGGAGACTGCACAACCTCTCTGGGCAGCTCCAACATCATCCTTGCAGCAAAGAAGCTTCTCCTCCTCTTCAGGTGGTATCTCCTGGATTCTAGTTTGGGCAAGAGGCACATTGTGCTGTGCTTGGGTATCACTGAGATGAGTCTGGCCTCATTCACTTGTTCTCTCTTCACAGAGAGAGTGATTTGCCATTAGAATGGGCTGCCTGGGGAGGTGGTGGAGTCTCTGTCCCTGGAGGTGTTCAAGAAAAGCCTGGATGAGGCATTTAGTGCCATGGTCTGGTTGATTGGCTAGGACTGAGTGCTAGGGTGGACTGGATGAGCTTGGAGGTCTCTTCCAACCTGGCTGATTCTATGATTCCACCCCCACTTTAGCTCTTGCTGAGCATTGAGAAGATCTCTGGGACTGTTCTTCTCCAGGCCAATCAGCAAGACAGTGAGGTGAAAACTATTTAACCCAAATATTTGATGATGTTTATGACTCCCAGCTGATACTTAGAGCCTTTGTAAGTGTGACATGGTTTGTCTCTAATGACAAGTCTCAGCTAATTACATTGCTTTTCCACCCAGAAAACAGAAGTGCCATCACATATCAATTTGATTTTCAGAATCAAATGGGATCTATGTTGTGTTTTGCAGAATTTCTGGCTTTGACAGCATGCAAATCAAAAGTTACTCTGTCAAAATTTGCTGAGAAAATGCTCAATACCCCACAAGTGAATACCTGTTTTTATCTGTCTGTAATGGTTCCACTGCCAAGGCAGCCAGCAGGGAAGAGAAGTAGTTGTTTTTAGTAGATAGGAATCACAGACTCGCAGAATGTTAGGGTTTGAAAGGGACCTCCAGAGAGGGAGTCCAACCCCCCCCACCTCTCTGACAGAGCAGGGTCACTTAGGGCAAGTCATATAGGAACACATCCAGGTGGGTTTTCAAAGTCTCCAGAGAAGGAAACTTCTCAGCCTCTCTGGCTAGCCTGTTCCAGTGCTCTAGCCCCCTCTCAGGGTAAAGAAGGCACAGAAGTGTTCAGGTTAGAAAAGACCCCCAGAATCACCAAGTCCTTGTCCCTTCTCTACAAAGTTCACCCTTAAATCATTCCTCAAACACTACATGTAAACAACTTTTAAACACCTCCAGGGTTGGTGACTCCTCCACCTCCCTGGGCAGCCCATTCCAATGCCTGACCGCTCTTGATGGGCAAAAAATGCTTCCTAATGTCCAATCTAAACCCACTTAGTGGCAGCTTGAGGCCATTGCCTCTTGTTCTATCACTGTTTACCTGTGAGAAGAGACCAGTAGCAGCCTCTCCACAACCTCCTTTCAGGTCCCTGTCATCTTATGTTGCAGTGCAACTTCCTGGCTTCCAGCCTGTACCCCTTGTTCCTTGTCCTATCCCTGGGCGGCACTGAAAAGAGCCTGGCACCATCACCCTGTCCTCATAGCAGAGCTTCTCCAGCCCTCTGAGCATAGAATGATGGAATCAACCAGGTTGGAAGAGACCTCCAAGATCATCCAGTCCAACCTAGCACCCAGCCCGATCCAGTCAACTAGACCATGGCACTAAGTGCCTCATCCAGGCTTTTCTTGAACACTTCAGGGATGATGACTCCACCACCTCCCTGGGCAGCCCATTCCAAAGGCAAACCACCCCTCAGCTATTTATAGGTGTTGAGAAGATCTCCTCTCAGCTTTCTCTTTTCAAGACTGAGCAGCCCCAGGTTTCTCAACCTTAAAGACTGTTTGCTCCGTAGAGAGGAAGAATAAATGCTTGAAGCTGGAAAATGGTCATTAGGTTCCAAACAACAACCTGAAGTCTAGAGCAATTGAGTCCTTGCCTGCTTGTACCTATAAAACAAGCCCCTAAAATTCCCTACAAGAAGCCCTGCTGCTTTTATGTATTTGGAGTGGGCCATTTGGTTTGGTTTCCTTGGCATTTGCATGGCCAGGCTTCTTCAGAGAAATAAATTCACAAGTGTTTGCCTGTCATCACATGACAAGTTGGGGAGCCTAGATTGATGTAATCAGCAACAGCCACACGTCAGAAAACTTCATGTGGTTCAGAAGAATACAAGATGTTATTAATTCCTCATTTGGGGTGGGGGTTTGTGTGTGTTTTTTTTCAAATGAGCCTCAGGGGGTTCTTAACTTCTGCCAAGAAATAAACTTGTAGGAGCTATTCTTAATACTTAACTGCGCCACAACTGGGGTGGAGAGCAGGGAAGTTTAGGTTGTCCTTAATGATGGATGTCTTTACAAAGAGACTCTTCTGTTAATGAAGTTAAAACTTGGGGTGTGTGTTAAAATTGTTGTCTTCTGTGTGTCTATAGCCTGTATCAAGGGGACCTACAAGAAAGCTGGAGAGGGACTTTTTACAAGGGATTGTAGCAACAGGATGAAGGGCAATGGATTTTAGCTGGAAAAGAGGAGATTTAGATTGGAGATTAGGAAGAAACTCTTTCTAGAGAGGTTGGTGAGGCTGGAACAGGTTACCCAGGGAAGTCATGGATGCCCTCACCCTGGAGGGGGCAGGTTGGATGAGGCCTTGAGCAACCTGGTTTAGAAGGAGGTGTCGCTGCCTATGGCAGGGGGCTGGGAACTGGATGATCATAGAATCAGTTAGGGTTGGAAGGCATCACGAGTATCATCTAGTTCCCACCCTCCTGCCATGGGCATGGACACCCCACCCTAGATCAAATCTTTAAGATACCTTCCAATCCAAACCATTCTATGAGTCTGTGTTCCATGGTCCAGGTGTTTTTTGGTGTCCCTTGGTAGATATGTTTGAAACTGAAAACCTGTCAAGTTTGAAACAGAAGTATTAGACTTAATAGGATCCTACAGTTCATTGACCAAGATTTTAATGCTTTGTTTTTTTGTACTTCCTTTTGTTTTGCAGGTATTCCTTTGGTAAGTGAATAAAATGAGGAAAAAACCCTCTGCAGTTAGAATTTCTTGGTGCATTTGTGGGTATGTAGCTCTTGTGTTATTCTAGCTTGCTTTTGTTGTCTTTCTGTTTGAAGTTTCTACCTCTCTCTGTCCTCTTTCACTGAATTCCTTTCTGCTCATCTGCTCTTAAGGAGAGAAAAACTGGTGTAAAGTCTGTAAAATGGGATTAAGGGGACTGGTGGAAGGGTTGTGTGAGTACCAACATCATTTGGAAAGTGATGTTAAAGATGGATCAAGAAATAAGCCTGAGGTGACCAAACAAAGTGAAATCTGAAGGACATCACCTAAGGGAATGGGGTTCTCCCAGATCCCGGTTCCTCTTATACTGGTGATTTGTGTGAATGTCAAGGAGCTCTTACTCACATCATCTCCTTTCCCACTAGTGCAAGGTGCAGATGTTTAGCACAAGAAAGACATGGACCTCTTGGAGCAGGGCCAGCAATGATGGGAGGGCTGGCAGCCCTCAGCTGTGAGGCAAGGCTGAGACAGTTGGGGTTGTATAGCTTGGTGAATAGAAGGCTTCAAGGAGACCTTCTGGTGGCCTTTCAGGAATTCAAGGGGCCTGTCAGAAGGCTAAGGACAGACTTTTGAGCTGGGCTTGCTGTGACAGGACAAGGAGTGATGGCTTGAACTAAAAGAGGGAGATTAAGACTGGAGAGAAGGAAAAAATTTACACTGAGGATGCTGAGATCCTAGAGCAGTCTTCCTAGAGAGGTGATAGAGCTCCATCTCTGAAACCATTCCAAGTCAAATTGGTCTGGGCTCTGAACAAACTGCTCTAGTTGTAGATGTCCCTGCTGACTGCAGAAGGATTGGATTAGATGACTTTAAAGGATCCCTTCCAACCTAAAGCATTCTTTAATTCAGTGACTACTCCCTTGAAGGTCTGGAAGGTTTTGTGCTTACAGGTTAGCATTTGTTCAGCATCAAGTGCTCCAACGTGCAGCTGGAATGTTAAACAGAAAGTTAGGAACGTTGGTAGAAAACTCATTTCTCTCTGTAGAAATATTAGGAATGCTGCAAGTGTACTTTTGGTTTTCTGGTATCTGCTGCCATGGCCTAAGGTCTTATACCAGCTTCTTTGGTCATGCTTTCTCGTCCCTTCAGCCTGGCGGTTGTGCTGTTGGATGGGTGCATGCAGAGGGATGCTGCATCATTGTGGGGATGGAAAGGGGATTTGTGCTCCCAAGTTATCACAAAAAGAAATGTATTCGTTCTGTAGAAGCCACAAGAATAGCTAGGGTCTGTTTTTCATGGAATCCACCAGGTTGGAAGAGACCTCCAAAATCATCCAGTCCAACCTAGCACCCAGCCCTGTCCAGTCAACCAGACCATGGCACTAAGTGCCTCAGCCAGGCTTTGCTTCAACACCTCCAGGGATGGTGACTCCACTACCTCCCTGGGCAGCCCATTCCAATGCCAATCACTCTCTCTGGCAACAACTTCCTCCTAACATCCAGCCTAGACCTCCCCTGGCACAACTTGAGACTGTGTCCCCTTGTTCTATTGCTAGTTGCCTGGCAGAAGAGACCAACCCCACCTGGCTACAGCCTCCCTTCAGGTAGTTGTAGCCAGCAATGAGGTCAGCCCTGAGCCTCCTCTTCTCCAGGCTAAACAACCTGTTTTTTATGGAGAGTTGCACAAGTAATGGCTGAGGATGACTCAACTTCTCCTTCAGGGAGTCTCAGTATCATTAAGGTTGGAAAAATCCTCTTAAGATCAAGTCCAACTGTCAACCCAACACCAATGTGATCAGTAAACTGTGTCCTGAACTGCTATGTCTTGACTGCTCCAGTCAGTTTCAAGTGAACAAGCTGGATCACTGGGATGGTACCAGGTGGAGAAGGGTGTGGAGAACTGTTTCCTCTCCTGTGTGGTTTAGATGATATGTTCATATTGGATGTGGAATTTTAACCAGCTGGACTCTACAACATGAATCCAGACTTCTTTTGGGTTAGTGAGGACCTATCTTCATTTTCACTCAAGTTACTCAGAAGCATAGAATGGTTTGGGTTGGAAAGGACCTGCAAAGGTCATCCAGTGCAACCCCCCTGCAATCAGCAGGGACATCATCCACTAGAGCAGGTCCAGCTTCACCTTTAATAGCTCCAGGCATATAGAGCATTAGCTCCCTCCCTGGGCAACCTGTTGTGGAGTTCCAGCAGCTTCATGGTGTAGAACTTGTTCCTCACATCCAGTCTAAATCTGCTCTGCTCTCATTTGAAACCATTGCCCTCATCCTGTCACTGCAGACCTTTGGGAACAGTCCCTCTGCAGCCTTCTTGTAGCCCCCTTCAGGTACCAGCAGGCTGCTGTTAGGTCTCCCTGAAGCCTTCTCTTCTCCAGGCTGAACAATCCCTTGTCCTTGCTGTCCTTGCTCCAGCCCCCTGTTGATTTCTCTGGCCCTCTTCTGGACCCACTCCATCAGGTCCATGTCCTTCCTGTGTTGAGGGCTGCGGAGCTGGACGCTGTGTGTGTTTTCTGCTCTCACTGATGGCTGTAGAAAAACTGCTCCTTGCATGCAGTGTTTCATCTTTCCTTGGCCTTTCTTTGTGTCCCAACTGGATAGCCACCCTATGAAGATTACTGAAGTCCTTTGTACGCAGTAGGGTCTCTCCCTTCCTTGTTCTTGGCTTAAGGGCTACTTCTGAATAAGATGAATGAGATGTAAATCTTGAGTTACTTTTGTTAGAATACAGGAAAACCACAATATTTTTGTTATAATATAGCTGAAACAACAACATTGTCATCCATGGCTGGAAGAAGTACATTAAATATTGCTGAGCTCTGGAAGCCTTATTCTTTGGTAGCATCTACTTCAAAGCAAGATCTTACAATTCCTGGAGAGATCTCTATAAATGCTGACTGTTTCCTATTCTCCTCCAGGAAATGTGCTTTTTTTGATCCATCTTAGGATGGATTTTGGTAGCCTCTGTTAAAACTCCAGGCTGTCCCTATGAATTTTAAAGAACTCCAGAGTCTGGAAATAACAACAAGCTGTTAGGCCAAATGGGATCAAGCAGTATTGCCACAGGTTTTGCTCTTTGCTCTTGCTCCTGTCAGGTAACAGTTATTAAAACCACTTTTCACTTGAGGGAATGAACTGTGAAAGAGCCATGCAGGGGCATTCAGAGTGCAGAGCACCAGCCACCTCGGACTGTTTGTTTTTGGAAGGTGAAGAGGTGCTCCATGATGCAAATCTTGGAGTGATTGTCAGCCCCAGGGTTAGGGCTGTTCTGAAATGGGATGAGCTGTAAGAAGTTCTCAGCTTTATTTATTGTTATTTGGGTCCAAATTTGGCTTTAGATGTCGTGCCATGTGTTTTGGTGAGCGTGGGGTGGTTTTTTGTTGGGTTCCTCCCAGTGGGTGGGCATAGCTCAAGTGTGTGTAGCTCCTGGCCAGGAGACAGAAGCAGCTGACCTAAGCCTGAGGAAAAACTACTTTGAGCAGTCTGAGAAGGGATGTGATCGATGCTCAGCAAGAGATAAAGGGTGAGGAGCAAGAGAAGGGGGCCAGAGTCTTGTCTGTGGTGCCCATCAACAAGACAAGGAGCAGTGGGCATAAACTGGAAGCCAGGGGGTTCCATCTGAATAGGAGGAGAAACTTATATGTGAGGGTGCTGGAGCCCTGGAGCAGTCTGCTGCTTATAATTAAGGGCATCTTCTCTCCTAGCTTTAAAGGATACCAGAGCTACTTCAGGAGGTTTGTGATGTTCTAGGATCATAGAATCAACCAGGTTGGAAGAGACCTCCAAGCTCATCCAGTCCAACCAGACCATGGCACTAAGTGCCTCATCCAGGCTTTTCTTCAACACCTCCAGGGATGGTGACTCCACCACCTCCCTGGGCAGCCCATTCCAATGCCAATCACTCTCTCTGCCAACAACTTCCTCCTAACATCCATCCTAGACCTCCCCAGCACAACTTGAGACTGTGTCCCCTTGTTCTGTTGCTGTTTCTGTTGCTTTCTGAGCAAAGGTGCACTCCTTGAGCAGTAGTTCCTGATGATGCTTCTGTCTGAGATACCCTCAAGGACCTTTTTTTCTTTTCCTAATGGAAGTCTGGTTTAATACAGTGTTTTATTATCTCTGTTCTAACAGACTTTCAAGGAGATGATGCTCTCTTGCAGCCTTTCTTGTCCTCTTCTTCTCTCTGTCTTCTTTTAGTGCTCAGTAGCTCCAGATATTCGTAAGGCAGTCTGGTTACCCTAAGCCTGTCCTGAGATATTGGTCAAAGGAGTGGGAAGCTAAGCAGAGCTGCAGCAAATCTGCAAAGATCTAATGAGTTGTAATTAACAGCCACATTCTTCTGTAGAGGAAGAATCCATGTGTGGTATGGGAATAATGGTCACAGAATGGTTTGGGTTGGAAGAGACCTCAAAGATCATCTAGTTCCAATCCTCCCACCCTATGAGTAGGGACAGTTCCTACTGGACTATGTTGCTCAAGACTCCATACAACCTGATTTTGAATATTTCCAGGCTAGAAACCTTCACAGCTTCTCTGGACAACCTGTTCTAGTGCCTCACCACCCTCCTGGGGAAGAATTTCATCCTGATGTCTCGTCTAAATTGGGCTGCTTCTAGATTGAAACCATTACTCCTCATCCTGTCACTCCATGCCTTTGTCAGAAGTCCCCCTGCAGCTCTCCTGAAGCCCACTTCAAACACTGGAAGGCTGATGTAACTATCTGGTGAGATCCTAATTCCACATCACCTCTATGGCTGCCAGATGCCTCTTGGGGGTTGGTTTCCTAGCAAGGAAGAGGCAGAAAGGACAGAGATGTTTCTGTTCACCTTGTGACTATCAGTGGGATTATTAAACAGAAAGGATTGAGAAGCAGCTGATCTTATTTTGACATTTGATGCACACAAGTGTCCTATTTGGAGCCAAAGCAAATGTTTCCTCGGGGATGGTTCCAGAGAGCCTCTTTACAAGCCAACTGTATGGCTGGAATTAGAGGCATATCTTAAAGGAGCTTTCACCCCCACCCCCTTTCCCCCTTTTTTACTGTCAACTTTCTTAATTCTGATGAGGAGAGAAGTCAGTCACCGAAGCCTGAATTCAACTCCATGTTTCTTCCTTTATCTCTAAAGATGGAACAAGTAAATGATTTAGCCCATACCCATGCCTGCCCCCAATTCTGAGCTCCTCTTAGCTCAGAATTTCAGATGAAGTGTGTTTTGATTAGGAGGAGAATAAAAAGTTGAGAGCCGAGCGTACGTAATTCGCCATTACTTGCTAAATCCTTGCTCTTGACTTCAATGCAAATTGTTCCAAGGAGGATTTTCTTTTAAAAGGTCTTCAGGGATCTTGAATTTTAGATGTGCATTGACATAAAATTAAATGGTAGAGTGCACAGCTGGGGTTCTGGCTCTTGCTGTGTGAGATGGAGACGTCTCTCCTTTTGTGAGCCTGTGTTTCCAAGGAAGGAGCAAACTTTTCCCATTAGTTGGTCTCTACAACTACCTGAAAGAAGGTTGTAGTGAGGTGAGGGTTGATCAACAAGTTAACAAGTGATAGGAGAAGAAGAAATGGCTTCAAGTTGCACCAGAGGGAGTTTAGTTTGGATATTAGAGCAAATTTCTTCACTGCAAGGGTTCTCAGATACTGGAACAGAGTACCCAGGGAGGTGGTTGAATCCTCATCCCTGGGGGCGCTTTAGAGGTGGCCCCGTCCCTGGAGATGTTTTAAAGGGGCTGAG
The DNA here is from genome assembly GCF_015220805.1 of Pogoniulus pusillus. Lineage (NCBI taxonomy): Eukaryota > Metazoa > Chordata > Aves > Piciformes > Lybiidae > Pogoniulus > Pogoniulus pusillus. Next base: position 22,625,084 of record NC_087276.1, on the reverse strand, counting down.
GGACAGGACTGAGCATGAGACTTGGAAGAGTTAGAAAATGCTTGGCCTTGATGATCTTAAAGGTCTTTTCCAACCAAAACCATTCTGTGACTCTATACTGGTAAGCAGCACTGTGCTCATGAAAGAAAATGAGAGTAAGTTGAAATGATTAAGGTCAGACTTCCCCAGTACAGGTCCAGAGCTTGGTCTGACTGAGATGACCTGGTTAACTGTTGACCCTTAACAACCTGATCTAGTGAGAAGTAGAATCATAGAATGGCCTGGGTTGGAAGTGACCCTCAAAGGTCATCCAGTCTAACTCCCCTGCAGTGAGCAGAGCTTGGATTGGACTGGATGACCTTTGAGGGTCACCTCCAACCCAATGCATTCTGTGATCCTGAGATGGGGATGTCTGTGCTGAACGGTGCCCAGAGCTGACCCCTCAATTCCTGCAGACCCATCTGCAGGGGCTGTGTGGTGGGTGTGAGGTTGCCCAAGCACAAGAAAATCCCTTGGTGGAGGTTTGGTTTTTCACATGGCAGCACATAAGCATCGTGCCAGCACTGGGTGACGCTTGTCACTCTGGTGGCTTGCTGCACAGACGGCATGTGGGAGAGACACTGGCAGCAGAAGGTTGGTCTGTGCTATTCCTCCAGAACTTTATTCTGTTCACAGCAGGAGACCAGGGAGCCTCTGGAAAGGGCTGGGGGAGCTGAACACCCAGCTGGCCACAGGCTGCTGTTTATTCCTCCTTCCCCCCCCCACGGTGAGATGGAAAGGACAGGGCTGCTCACTGCCTGGTCCTGGCTAATATTGTGATCTGCTGTTCCTGTTTCTCGTGTAAGAGTGGGAAACTTTTCTCTCTGTCTTATTAAATCTATTTTTCAAGCTGTCACTTAACCAGGTCTAGTGACAGAGTCGGATGTTTATGTGGCCCTGGACACTTGAACTCTGGTGTTTTCAATCACAACAGCACCTTTTGCCAGCCGTTGTGAATTAAATACTCCTCCTGACCTTTTACCCTCGCCGCTCTTAAATTCATGCTTTAAAAACAGCTTAATGAGGGGTTTACTGGCCCAATTGGAAGTTTTTATTAAAACCTATTAGTGTGCTAGAGTAGCCTGCCTGAAGGAAACGATTAGCCCAAAAGCAACTAAACTCAGAGCTGGCCCCTAGCCACGCCAGGTTCGCTCTAAACTGTTTCCAGACCCATGTTAACCCTAACACTGCAGCTTGCATGGTATTCATATCCTCTGCTTGAATTTATAGCTTGTCTGATTCTCTCCCCAGCCCTTCTCTGTGTTCATGAGAGCGTTTGGTTTTAATGTAATTAGGCCTGCATTAAAGGGCAGTGTGCCTGCCTTCGGCCCTCACTCGTTTGGGAGCCTCTCCCAAAGTACTCTGCTGATGCTACATGCTCAAAGAGATGCCCCTGCAGGTGCTGGGATACTCCTGAGGTTAAGCTTCCTGGGAGGAGTTGGTTGTAATGAGGTGGGTGTTGCTCTCTTAGAATCATAGAATCAAGCAGGTTGGAAGAGACTTCCAAGATCATCCAGTCCAACCTAGTACCCAGCCCTGTCCAATCAACCAGACCATGGCACTCAGTGCCTCATCCAGGCTTTGCTTCAACACCTCCAGGGATGGTGACTCCACCATCTCCCTGGGCAGCCCATTCCAATGCCAATCACTCTCTCTGCCAACAACTTCCTCCTAACATCCAGACTAGACCTCCCCTGGCACAGCTTGAGACTGTGTCCCCTTGTTCTGTTGCTGCTTGCCTGGCAGAAGAGACCAACCCCACCTGGCTACAACCTCCCTTCAGGTAGCTGTAGGCAGCAATGAGGTCTGCCCTGAGCCGCCTCTTCTGCAGGCTGCACACCCCCAGCTCCCTCAGCCTCTCCTCATAGGGTTTGTGTTCCAGGCCCCTTACCAGCCCTGCTTTGTTGCCCTTCTCTGGACACGTTCCAGCACCTTAACATCTCTCTTCAATTGAGGAGCCCAGAACTGGACACAGCACTCAAGGTGTGGCCTGACCAGTGCTGAGTACAGGGGCAGAATAACCTCCCTTGTCCTGCTGGCCACACTGTTCCTGATCCAGGCCAGGATGCCATTGGCTCACTTGGCCACCTGGGCACACTGCTGGCTCATCTTCAGCTACTATCTACCAGTACCCCCAGGTCCCTTTCTGCCTGGCTGCTCTCAGCCACTCAGTCCCCAGCCTGTAGTACTGGTTGGGGTTGTTGTGGCCAAAGTGCAGAACCCTGCACTTGGCCTTGTTAAATGTCACCCCATTGGCCTCTGCCCACCTATCCAGCCTGTCTAGGTCCCTCTGCAGGGCTCTCCTACCTTCCAACAGATCAACACCTGCCCCTCTTGAACAGGACTGGGGCTAGCACTGATCCATGGGGAACACCACTAGTGACTGGCTGCCAACTGGATGTGGCACCATTCACCACCACTCTCTGGGCTCTGCCATATAGCCAGTTCTTGACCCAGCACAGAGTGAATCTGTCCAAGCCATGAATTTTTTTCCCTATCACAAGCAAATGGACAAAAGGAAATGATCTGAAGCTGCACCAGGGGAGGTGGTTTGGTATTAGAAGAAGAATGTTAGGTTGGATATTGGAAGAAGATTCATCAGTGAAAGGGTTCTGAAAACACTGAAAAAGGCTGCCCAGGGTTTGAATCATCATCTCTGGAGGTGTTTAAAAGATGTAGAGGTGTGGTGCTGAGGTGCATGGTTTAGCACCAGACTTGGCAGAGTTAGGGAATGGTTGAACTGGATGATTTTAAAGGTCTTTTCCAACCACAGTGGTTCTGTGGTGCAGCTGCCTTGGGGCAACACCCCAGGATTTGAAATGAAGGTGCGTGTGGATGATGCTCATAGCTCAGAGGTCTTTTCCAACCTTAATGATTCTATGATTTATTTTTAAGTAGTCTTCAAGGGGCAGGGAATTGGGCTTGGTAATCCTTATTGATCCCTTGCAACAGACCTTGGAGTAACATGCAGTAGCTGTAGGATGGAAACCCCATCTGGCTTCTGCTGCTGACTTCCATTTGGATCTTAGCTTGTTTGCTCTGATTCTGGTGTTTGTATTCAAACTGGGCTACTGGTTCTTGCTCATCTTAACCATTACAATGCTGCTAAAGCCCTGTAGCTGTGATGGAAACACGGAACCATTCCAGTTGGATAAGACCCTTGAGATCACCAGGTCCAACCATTAACCCTACTCTGCCAAGTTCCTCTAAACTGCATTGCTAGGTGCCACATCCAAATGACCTTTCAACACCTTGAGGAATGGTGACTCCATCACCTCCCTGGGCAGTCTGTCCCAGTGCTTCACCACTCTTGCAGTGAAAAAATGTTTCCTAAGATCCAATCTAAACTTACCCTGGTGCAGCTTGAGGCTGTTCCCTCTTGTCCTATCACTTGTTTTATCACCTGTGAGAAGTGACCAGCACCCACCTCTCAGTATTTGCTTTCCAGGTAGTTGGAGAAGGGATCTTTGTGTTGTTCTGTTCATGCAGTTGAGAGAAACAGGCTGAAGCCCTTACTTGTTAGGAAAATTGCTGTAGCATGTCCCAGGCCCCAGAAGTGCTGAGGCACTCTCTGATCTGTATGTGTTCCATCCTCATCCATGTGCCTGGCTCCTTGTCCAGGCTTCCTACAAAGTCTCCCTCTGAAAGCACAAGCTGTGTGGTGTGGCTGACAGGCTGGAAGGCAGGGATGCCATCCAGAGGGATCTGGACAGGCTGCAGAGGTGGGCACAGGCCAACCTCATGAAGTTCAACAAGACCAAGTGCAAGGTCCTGCCTCTGGGTCGAGGCAATGCCAAGCACAAATGCAGACTGGGCAGTGAGTGGCTGGAGAGCAGTCCTGAGCAGAGGGACTTGGGGGTGCTGCTGGATGAGAAGCTCAACATGAGCCAGCAGTGTGCACTTGCAGCCCAGAAAGCCAACCAGAGCCTGGGCTGCCTCAGGAGAAGTGTGGCCAGCAGGGCTAGGGAGGTGATTCTCTCCCTCTACTCTGCACTGTTGAGACCTCCCTGGAGTACTGCATCCAATTCTGGAACCACTATGACAAGAGGGATGTGGAGATGCTGGAGTGTGTCCAGAGAAGGGCCAGGAGGATGCTCAGAGGGCTGCAGCAGCTCTGCTGTGAGGACAGACTGAAAGAGTTGGGGCTGTGCAGTCTGGAGAAGAGGAGGCTCCCAGGTGACCTTCCTGTGGCCTTCCAGGATCTGAAGGGGGCCTATAAAAAAGCTGGGGAGGGACTTTTTAGGCTATCAGGTGGTGACAGGACTGGGGGGAATGGACCAAAGCTGAAGGTGAAGAGATTCAGCCTGGACGTGAGGAGGAAGTTGTTGAGCAGGAGAGTGGTGAGAGGCTGGAATGGGTTGCCCAGGGAGGTGGTTGAAGCCCCATGGCTGGAGGTGTTTGAGGCCAGGCTGGATGAGGCTGTGTGCAGCCTGCTCTAGGGTAGGGTGTCCCTGCCCATGGCAGAGGGGTTGGAACTGACTGATCCTTGTGGTCCCTTCCAGCCCTGACTGATTCTGTGATTCTTGAGTGAAGGAAGTTCCAGTACTCCTTCAGATATGTTTTGATACAGTAGCTGAGGATCACGATGTGGACTCTGGAAAGAAGCCAGCTCTCCCAGAATAAGAAACATAGACAGGAAATATCAAATAGAGGAGAAAAACCAAGGAGGTGCCCGAGTGCCAGCCAGGCTCTCATTGAAGTGACAAAGCCTTAAGCTCAGAGGGACACTTTGAGCGTCGTAAAGCATAAACAAAGCACAAACTGGTCCCTCTCCACCCCCTGTGTTTCCTCCTGTCTTTATTTTCCCTGGCATATGGATGCACCAACCTGAGGAGGTAGTTTTAAAGGATGTTTAAGGAGAAATCTGCCATTAAAATTATTACTGTAAAGTAGTGCCTTTGATTGCAGCAATTATGCAAATGATCTTAAGGGATGAAATACTTCTTAACAAGGACTGATTGAAATGGTGGTGCTGGAATGTGCATGAAGCTTCTTCAGACAAGATCTTCACGTGAGAGTCTTGTTGTTTCTGTTGACCAGCAGGTCAAGGGGGGGTTCCACTTCTGCTCTGCTCTGGTGACACCACAGTTGGAGTGCTGGGTCTAGTTCTGGGCTCCCCAGTTCAAGAGAGACTGGAGAGAGTCTAGTGGAGACTGTGAAGATGGGGGGAGCCTGGAGCATCTCTGTGAGAAGCAAAGGCTGAGAGTCCTGGGGCTCTTGAGCCTGGAGAAGAGGGGTTCTGATCAGTGCTGAGCAAGAGATAGAAGGTGAGGAGCAGGAGGCTTGTCCGTGGTGCCTAGCAGCAGGACAAGGGACAAGAGGCACCAACTGGAACCCAGGAGGTTCCATCTGAAAGCAAGGAGAAGGCTTTCTTGGTGTGAGGGTGCATGAGCCTTGAGCAGTTGTGGAGTCCTCTTGTCTGGAGAGATTCCAAACCCAGCTGGACCTTATGATCCTAGGTAAGCTGCTGTGGGTGCTCCTGCTGGGGTTGGACTGGATCATCTCCAGAAGTCCCTTCCAAGCCCTGCCATGCTGGGATCCTGGGATTCTCTTTGCCTGGATGGCGACCTGTGTAACCGATGACCGGCCTGCGGATGTGACTTTATTTTCTCTTAATAGAGGAATGTAAGTGGGTGGAATGGGAATGCTGGGCTTGCAGAAACTGGGAAACCCTTTCCCTAAGCAAATTGTTTCTCCATAGCCCTTGTGACTGACTTTTGTCCCAAGCCTTCAGAAAAAGGAAACAAACAAAAATGCATTTTGCAGGCAAGAGATTCTTTTTTTCCTCCAAAGCCAGCGAGTGGGACTGGGTGGCTGGCAGGAGTGGAGTTCACCATGATTTAACACATGAGGCTCAGGTCTCACTGTGTTCCTAGAGTGAAGTTAAATTGAATTCCTTCCAAAATTAGCATTAACATCTCCCATAGTATGTGAAAACGTTGATCACCATTGGAAAGCAAATATCTGTTGTTAATGTGGCCAAGAGAATGACCACACAGTGATGAGGGTCGGAAGGGACCTCTGGAGATTGAATCCAAGCCCCCTGCCAAGGCAGGGTGGCATAGAGAAGGCCACACAGGGAAACCTCCAGGTGGGTTCTGGATATCTTTGGAGGTATAGCCTCTCCAGCTCTGGGCATCCTGCTTGAGAGCTCTGGCACTCCATCAGGAAAGAAACTTCTCCTCATGTTGAGGCAGAACTTTCTGGGTTCCAGTTTGTGCCTACTGCCCCTTGTCCTGTCACTGGGTGCCACTGAGAAAAACCTCTGGTCCCATCCTCTTGCCCCTCCCCACCCTTTAGGTCTTGCTGAGCATTGAGAAGATCCTTTGGACATTGTGATCCTGGGCAAGCTGCTGTGGGTGACCCTGCTTTAGCAGTGGCGTTGGACTGGATGATCTCCAGAGGTCCCTTCCAACCTTCACCATGCTGGGATGAATGATGTGGTGCCCATGCAGAATGGGGGCTGTGTGTTTTTGTTAGTGATGCCTCTAATCTGCCTGAAAACCTGTGTTGGGGGGGACAGCTGCAGCAACTGAAGTTCTAACAGCAAAACTAAAGAGCTCATGAAGGTTTGCTGGCATGTTTGGGTCTCAGGGTGCAGCAGATTTCAGGGTGTTATGTTGAGTGTGTGCTTGCAGCCAAGCAGAGCCAGCCTGGGGATGCAGGAGTCTGTCCTTGCCAGAGCAGGCACAGGCAGCCCCCTTGTTCAGCAGGCACTGGGTTTGTTCATGAGCACAGGGCTGTGATAAGCACTGGCATGCAGATGGAGCTGTGGTGCCCAGCGTGGCTGCAGCAGGTGAGATCATTTGCATTTACCATCCTAGCTTCTGCTTCTTGCAAATTTGTGTGCAAACAGCAAGGGCATTGCATGCAAAGGGCACACAGTCTCAGGTTGTGCTGAGGGAGGTCTAGGCTGGATGTTAGGAGGAAGTTGTTGGCAGAGAGAGTGATTGGCATTGGAATGGGCTGCCCAGGGAGGTGGTGGAGGCACTGTCCCTGGAGGTGTTGAAGCAAAGCCTGGATGAGGCACTTAGTGCCATGGTCTGGTTGACTGGATAGGGCTGGGTGCTAGGTTGGACTGGATGATCTTGGAGATCTCTTCCAACCTGGTTGATTCTATGATGGTTCAAAGCTTCCAGGCCATCCTGTTTTCTCCTTAAATAAATGTATTCACCCCTTCTGGGTGCTTTACCTTGTGCATAAGGAAAGGATTTAATGTGCTCTTTGCAATGATGTTAATGACTGCTTACTTTGTGATTCTTTTAACATGATTTAGATAAAATGAGATTTGTATATGTGGGGGTTTACTTTAATTGCTGTTCAGTAGTTGGAGGGGGGGTTGGTCTCTTCTATATAGTACTAGGTGATAGAGTGAGAGCAAATGGCCTGAATTCATGCAGGAGAGGGTTAGGGTGGAGATTAGGAACAATTTCTTTGTTGCAAGGTTGATTAGGAATTGGAACAGGTTGCTCAGGGGGGTCCCTGGAGGTGTTCAAGAAGTGTGTGGCTGTGGCACTTTGGGAGGTGGTTTAATGGCCATGGTGGTGTTGGGTTGATGCTTGGACTTCATCTTGGATGTCTTTTCTAACCAAGACAACTCTGTGATTGTATGAAGTGTTTAGGAGTGCAGCTCTTCACAGATACCTCCCATCAGCCTGGTGCTGGCACTGAGCTCAGCTGTGTGTGTTATAAGGCCACCACTTGTCCTTATCTTGCTTTAGCATCTCTGTTATTTGCTTCCCTGAGCTTACCTGGGATTTGTATTAAGCTTTCCCATTCAACTTGTGACTTGCTGCAGCCTTTCTAGTTATGGCTTCCTGTGTAAAAGCAAAACCAAGGGGAGGATTAGTAGAAGTGCAAGTTCTGCCCTTTAAATAAATGGACAATCTTCTTTATAGCAACCTTTTCATCTAGAGGTGCACCTGAAGGAGAGGACTGGCTTCAGTCATCCTCCAGTTTGTAAGGAGGCTTTGACTTCTTTCCAGACATCCCAATTTGTATTAATTGCTGCTTTTTTTGTGTGAAGAATAGAAACAAAGAAGGCATTTCTCTTGCTAAAGATAAAAGGTATTGTTCCAGACTCGGAATGGGCAAGGAAAATGCTGCCCAGCCACAAAATATTTTGGGGCCTGAGCTTCCCCTCTGCATAATAACACAGGGGCCATGTCCAGTGTAGGACAGGGCAGCCCCAACCCCTTGTCTGCTTGTTAAGTGGGGTTTAAAGAGATCAACTGTAATGACCCTGTCAGAGTGTGGCGAGGGGAGAGTGATCAACTTCACTCCATCAGTAAAGCTGGTGGGAATTTTAATGACCCTGCAGATAACATCTTCAGGTTTTTGCATCCTTCCACCTGCCCAGCTCTGCTGAAAATGGAATGTGCTTGGATTCAGCAGTGAGGAGGATGAGGTGAGGTGTGAGTGCCATCTGCTGAGCTACCATCCGTGTCTGCCAGCACAGACGGGTTTGGAAAGGTGACCAGGCAGGTGTGACTGTTCTGACCTTGCTGAGGTTGTGGGTTAGAAGAGGTTGCAGCAGTTGTACTGACTGTTGAGAGTTGTTGCTTCTCCCTCTTTTGGTTGTTCCTACTGAAGCGTGTGAAAGGATGAGAGACAAGGAACTACTTGAGGCAGTCCAGTGGAGCCTACAAAGGTGCTAAGGGGCCTGGAGCATCTCTCTGGGACAGAAAGGCTGAGATCTCCAGGGGGCATTTCTCAATACTCAGCAAGAGCTAAAGGACTTGTGGGGATGAAGAGGATGGGGCCACTCTTGTCCGTGGTGCCCAAGGACAGGACAAGGGACAGTGGGCACAAATTGAACCCCCCACAGGTTCTGGAATAGGAAGAGAAACTTACTGGCTGTGAGGGTGCTGGAGCCCTGAAGGAGGCTGCCCAGAGAGGTGGTGGAGTCTCCTTGTGTGGAGAACTTCCAAACCCAGCTGGGCATTGTGATGCTGGGCAAGCAGCTGTGGGTGTCCAGCTTTAGCAGAGGGGTTGGACTTAGATGATCTCCAGAGGTTCCTTCCAACCCATACCATACTGGGATTCTGTGAGTCTCCCTCACTGCAGAACAGGAGCAAAATCTTTCAGCAATGGTAATCTCACACAACAGCCACAAAATTGCCCCTGTACCATGAGATCATTTTTCCTTCTGCTCTATTTTTAGACATCTGCCTGAAACAGGGGCTTGCTAAGTGTTTAGACAAGTCATAGATTCACAGACTGGTTTGGGTTGGAAGGGACCTTTCAAGGTCACCTAGTCCAGCCCCCCTGCAGTCATCAGGGACATCTTCAGCCACATTAGAATGCTCAGAGCAATTGCAAAGGACAGTATCTTATGTCCTCTCCTCGTTTAGGGGTTGCTGCTGGGCTTTGTGCTTCTAAATAGTAGCTTCCTTCTGGCCATGGTGCTCACCTGTGTGTCACTGTGTCTGAAGGATCTCATGTGAGATGCCAAGCAGGAGCAGTGGCATTTGTGTCTGCAGTGTTTGCCAGTTGCCCTAAATGTCAAGAGTCAGCAGAGCCCAGGCATGGTTCATCTTCTTGGGTTTACCATTTCAGAAATTATCAGTTCTAGCAAATGCAAACTGCAAGTTAGAAGACCAACATGAAGGCTTAATAGAGCCCCAAAGTGGGAGGTAGATAGTAACATTTTTTCTTTGTATTGGGGAGAATCCAAAGGGAAGAGGAGGCTTATTGCTCTCTACAGCTCCCTTGAAAGGAGGTTCCAGCATGGTTGGGTGTTAGTCTCTTCTCTCTTGTATGAGGTGTTACAAAAAGAGGAGGTGGTCTGAAATCGTGCTGGGGAGGTTTAGATTGGGTGTTAAGATCAATTTGCTTGCTGCAAGAGAGGTCAGGGATTGGAGCAGGCTGTCCAGGGAGGTGGTGGAGGCACCGTCCCTGGAGGTGTTCAGTGAACCTGTGGCCATGGCACTTTGGGATGTGGTTTAATGGCCATAGTGGTGTTGGTTTGATGGTTGGATTTGATGATCTTGGAGATCCTGTCCAACTGGACCAATTCTGTTATTCTGTAGCAGCCTAATGCACCTCAAATGCGAGGAGGTAGCTAACAAAGCCTTTTCTGACTTCTGGTGAGAAAGGCAAGTCAGGGAGAATCCAGGGAAAACAACAGATGAGCTCCATGACAGTGCTGGCTTCAGCAAGTTGACACTTCTCAGCCAGGCACTTACTAAATTCACTGTGATAGTGTCAGGCCTTCGAGGGTAGAATGATTAGAGAGGGGCAGAGGTGTCCTCAGGGCAAACTTCAGTCTACTGTGGTCCAGTTCTGCTCCCCTCAATTCAAGAAGGATCTCAGGGAACTGCTTGAAAGAATCCACTGCAGAGCCACAAAGCTGCTGAAGGCAGTGGAACATCTGCCTGTGAGGACAGGCTGAGGAAGCTGGGACTCTTGAGCTGGGAGCAGAGAAGCCTGAGGGCTGCCCTCAGTCATGTTGATCAAGATGTGCAGGGCAGTACCAGGAGGGCAGGGATGTCCAGTGACAGGACCGGGGCAGTGGGTGCCAGCTGGAGCAGAGGAGGTGCCATGGGAACATAAGGAAAAGCTTTGTCACTTGTGAAGGTAACAGGGACTTGGAGCAGGCTGCTCAGAGAGGTTGTGGAGCTTCATTCTTTGGAGACACTCAAAACCAACCTGGATGTGTTCCTGTGTGACCTGCTTTAGGTGATCCTGTTCTGGCAGAGGGGTTTGAGTGGATGATGTTCCAAGGTCCCTTCCAACCCCCTATCATTCTGTGAGAAGTTCCATTCTGGCATGGGAGAACAAGTTTTAGTTTTTCTTTCTTTCTTTTTTCCTGCAGTTAAATAAACCTCAACATGCAGAATAACCCTGGAATAATAATAATGAACTGAAGGGCATCCAAGGAACTGCTGCTGGCTTTATTTTCCATGAACCACACTGTCATTTTTAACGTGCATCTGGATTTATCTTCATCTGCTTAACCATTCAAGTGCCCTTTCTCTTGACCTCAGATAGATCACATCAAAGTTTTATGGCAGTAATTTATAGAGGATGATTATGGCTCTGAATGTAGAGCTTGAGAGGGGCTGATGGCTCTTGTTGGGTGTTCCTGAGGTATACATTAGAGTTATAAATTAAAGGCTTGAGGTCTTGACTTGACATCTCTGGGCAGCAAAAGGTAGTTATGTGTGAAGCTCTGAGGAAGGTTGTTGATGCTGTGAGCTCATCCAGCTCCATCAGAATGTTCTTCATCCTTTCTTTCTTCTGGGTTTGGAGTGAAGGAATTTGAGTAGAAGTCCATTGAGTTTTTTTGGATCCTTTTCATTGGAGTCACAGAATGGTGGAGGTTGGAAGGGGGACCCCTGGAGATCATCTGGTCCAACCTCTCTGCCAGAGCAGGATCACCTAGGGCAGGTTGCACAGGATGGTGTCCAGTGACAGCGCTTTGGGTGAGGTTGAATGGTTTAGATCTTTTGTCTCTTTAATCAGTCATAGGATTTAAAAAGAACCATCAGCAGACCTGCTCTGTCCCCTGCATGCCTCAGTGCACAAGCCCAGTCTGTGTTTGAGGGGAACATGAGGAAATCAACTTCCTTACAATAAGGATGATGGAGCATGGGACCAGGCTGCCCAGATAGCTTGTGGAATCTCCTTCTGCAAAGACTTTCAAGATCTATCTGGATGTGTTCCTGTGTGACCTGTTTTAGGTGATCCTACTTTGGTAGAGGGTTGAACTCTTGTCTCTGGAGATCACTTCCAACCCCTACTGTTCTGTGATGTGAAGGGAGCAGAAACAGCATTGCAATGGGAATGGCATTTTGGAGGGAGGGAGAACACTTTGGTACACATTTGTACCTGGTGCTAGCTTTTTTTGGACTATGCATTAAAAATCTGATATTAAACCTTCTACTTGACCAGTAAGGGAAAGGGCTGGTTTTAGGACAAGTGTCCAAGCATGTTCTGATCTCATAGCTGCCTTCCAGTGCCTGAAGAGATCCTACAGGAGGGCTGCAGAGGGGCTTTTCGTAAGGATGTCTAGAGACAGGGCATGGGGGAGTGGATTGAAGCTAAGAGAGAGCAGAGTTAGACTGGATCTCAGGAAGAAGTTCTTCACTACAAGGGTGGTGAGACTTTGGAATAGGCTGTCTAGGGAGGTTATGGCTGCCTCCTCCCTGGGGGTGTTCAAGGGCAGGCTGCAGGAGGCTTTGAGCAGCCAAGTCCAGCTGAGAGGTGTCCCTGCCCACGGTGAGGAGGTCAGAGTAGATGATCTCTGAGATCTCTTCCAGTCTAGGCCATTCTATGAGTCTATTTTTACTGCCTCTCTTTTTATTGAAAGTAGGAGGACTGGTGATGGGCTCCTTGTAAGTATTTGACTGTTGGATGCTACTGAGACTCAAAAGGTTAATGCATTTCTGCTGGCAGAGTCCCCTTTTCAAGCATCTGGGTTTCTTCTCAAGTTCATATTTTGAAACCTATGGCATGTTTTCTGCTCACTCCACATGTAAAGAGTGGTGGAAGTACTGGCTTTGGGTAGAGGAGGGAGAGCCAGAGGTCAAGTTTGATCTTCCACTAAGTGCTAGGCTCCTTGATCTTCCCCAGAGCAGGCAACAAGCTGTCACTCCTCACTGTCTTTGCAGAGACTGATGCAAAAAATGAGTGACCACATGAATGGAGCTGTCTGTGGGCTACTTCTTAAAGTGCCTTTGTCCAAAAAAAAGTCCTTATCTTGAAAGGGAGATGGCTTGTGGGAATGCCCTGGTTTGATTTTCTGGCTCAGGCAAATGACATCAGTGGTTTTGAAATGGTTGGAATTCTTTTTGCCATGTTTAAATGAGGAATAAGAAAGGAGTGTGTTGTAGTTCAGAGAGGTTTAGTGTGAAGAGATTCTGACATCTTGCAGTTGCTGTAGCAAAAAGTGCTTGCAGTGGTGAATTCGTGCATGTGGGAAACTCACAGTATCATCAGGGTTGGAAGAGACCTCACAGATCATCAAGTCCAACCCTTCACCACAGAGCTCAAGGCTAGACCATGGCACCAAGTGCCACGTCCAATCCTGCCTTGAACAGCCCCAGGGACGGCGACTCCACCACCTCCCCGGGCAGCCCATTCCAGTGTCCAATGACTCTCTCAGGGAAGAACTTTCTCCTCACCTCCAGCCTAAATCTCCCCTGGCACAGCCTGAGGCTGTGTCCTCTCGTTCTGGCACTGGCCACCTGAGAGAAGAGAGCAACCTCCTCCTGGCCACAACCACCCCTCAGGTAGTTGTAGACAGCAATAAGGTCACCTCTGAGCCTCTTCTTCTCCAGGCTAACCAATCCCAGCTCCCTCAGCCTCTCCTCGTAGGGCTGTGCTCAAGGCCTCTCCCCAGCCTCGTCGCCCTTCTCTGGACATGCTCAAGCATCTCAATGTCCCTCCTAAACTGGGGGGCCCAGAACTGAACACAGTACTCAAGGTGTGGTCTGACCAGTGCAGAGTACAGGGGCAGAATGACCTCCCTGCTCCTGCTGACCACACCATTCCTGATGCAGGCCAGGATGCCACTGGCTCTCTTGGCCACCTGGGCACACTGCTGGCTCATGATCAGGTGGGTATCAATCAGCACCCCCAGATCCCTCTCTGTCTGGCTGCTCTCCAGCCACTCCCAGCATCCCAGCATGATGGGGATTGGAAGGGACCTCTGGGGATCAGCCAGACCAACTTGCCTGCTAAAGCAGGGGCACCCACAGCAGCTTGTCCAGGATCACAGTGCCCAGGCAGGCTTGGAATCAATCAGTTGGAGGAGACTCCACAACCGCTCTGGGCAGCCTGCTTCAGTGCTCCAGCACCCTCACATCAAAGAAATTTCTCCTTCCTTCGAGACAGCACTTCAGGGTTCCAGTTTGTGCCCATTGCCTCTTGTCCTGTCACTGGACACAACTGAGAAGAGTCTGGCCCTATCCTCTTGTCCCCCCCAGATCCTTTAGCTCTTGCTGAGTATCAAGAAGATGCCCTCTGAGGCTGCTCTTCCCCAGCCTGAACTACCTCAGGTCTCTCATCCTTTCCTCCCTCTGAAAAGTCCCTCCTCAGCGCTCTCGTAGGCTCCGTCATGCACCGAAGGCTGCTATTACAGCTTTGTTATCAGTTTTGGTTTAAAGAGTGACTTAGCCAAATACTTCTGACCACCTCCTTATCACCACCCCCTCATCCACCCCCCCACCTTCAGCTCTTAGAGGATTTAATTCATTTATTTATGTTGTACTTCTCTCACGGATTCCTTTTCCGTTTCCAAGCTGGGTGAAACCGCAGCATTAAGCCTTCCTCTTCCCAGTCGTGTCTAGGAAGTGAGCAGGAGCCAAGGTACATATTTTCTGTTAGTCAAAAGAGATAAGTGTCCAGATTTCAAAGGAAATTCCCCCCCCCCCCTGCAATTTCCAGCTCTGCAGTCTCTGCTGTACCTTGGCTCTCCTGCCTCGATTCAGAACAGTTGGAGCTTTTACTGCAACTCTTTTGCATCTTAATATTGTTTTGGGGGTTTGGGGCTGAGGTGTCTACATGCATGGCAAAATTACCTGTCCAAGTCAGAGAACCACAGACTGGTGTGGGTTGGAAGGGACCTCAAAGATCATAGAATCTCCTGGTTCCAACCCCCCTGCCATACGCAGGGACACCTCCCACTGGAGCAGGTTGCTCAAGGCCTCATCCAACCTGGCTTTGAACACTTCCAGGGAGGGAGCAGCCACAACCTCTCTGGGCAACCTGTGCCAGTGTCACACTACCCTCACTGGAAAGAATTTCTTCCTAATTGCCAGTCTAAATCTTCTCTCCTCAAGCTTCAATCCATTTCCTCTTGTCCTATCACAAACACCAAAGGGCATCATAACCGAACATAAGACAAGGAGCAATGGTTCAAAACTGGAGCAGGGTAGGTTTAGGTTGGACATTAGGAGGAAGTTCTAAACAGAGAGGGCAGTGAGACACTGCAACAGGAGGCCCCATCCCTGGAGACATTCAAGGTCAAACTTGATGGAGACTTGAGCAACCTGCCCTAGTTGGAGATGCCCCTGCTCAATGCAGAGAAGTTGAACAAAATGACCTTCAAGGGTCCCTTCCAACCCAAGGCATTCTATGATAATCCATCTAGGAAAAGCCTTGAGTGGCAGGAAAACTGCAGATAGTTCTGGCCAGGAGGGGAAGAGGAAGGTGTGTGATGATGTGCTTGATCATCTCAGAAAGATTTCTGTGTGAAAGAGTGGCTCCTGCCCTGTCATAGAATCAGCCAGGTTGGAAGAGACCTGCAAGATCATCCAGTCCAACCTAGCACCCAGCCCTGACCAATCAACTAGACCATGGCACTAAGTGCCTCATCCAGGCTTTGCTTCAACACCTCCAGGGATGGTGCCTCCACCACCTCCCTGGGCAGCCCATTCCAATGCCAATCACTCTTTCTGCCAACAACTTCCTCCTAACATCCAGCCTAGACCTCCCCTGCCACAACTTGAGACTGTGTCCCCTTCTTCTGTTGCTGGTTGCCTGGCAGAAGAGACCAACTGCTCCCAGCTGGCTACAGCCTCCCTTCAGGTAGTTGTAGACAGCAATGAGGTCAGCCCTGAGCCTCCTCTTCTGCAGGCTGCACACCCCCAGCTCCCTCAGCCTCTCCTCACAGGGCTGTGTTCCAGGCCTCCTACCAGCTTTGTCACCCTTCTCTGGACACAGTGATCCATCCCCAAGGTTTGTACCTGTCATAAGAAGGGGACAATTAATGCTGAAGAGGGAGATGACCCTGAGGCCATGATCCCACTCATCTGGTGTGTGTTGACTGCATCTTCCACCTTCTTCCCTCACCCTCAGATGGGGATAAGGCTTTGCCCAGGGTGCTTGCAGAGCTGTAAAGCTGCTGCCTAAGGTTTCTCTTTGGTTAAGGCACACTGCCTAAAATAACAATGTTTTAGTGGTGGGATTTTGATTTCTATCCCATGCTTTCAGGCTCTGAGGTAATTAAACCACCAGTAAACCTGGACTGAAGGGCTCAGGGGTTTAGTGGAGAAGATAGCTCAGGTGTGGAGGTTTATGAGGTTACTTTTTCATTTATCTGTTGTTGTGGACATTTATCAGGGAGGAGATGCAGGATAATCACAGAATGATCTTCTGGTTTGTTTCATGCTTGCCTGAGCCATGCTGAGTTGTGTCTGATTCAGCAGCTAACCTCAAGCTGGGTTGGAAGACCTGCAGGGATGGAGGTTTTTTGCTTCTGTGAGTAGGAAGGGAAAGGAATCCCCAGGGCAGGCTGTGGTTTCAGTTGTGTAGCCTGAGCCTCTCAGCAAGGATTGCTCAACCTCCTTGGAGCTGGCTTGGGGCTGGCCAGCTCGCTGCGTGGGCAGCCTGGGCTCCAACCTGCCTGCTGAAACCCATGCAGGGATGGCTTCCAGAGATGGGTGGGAAACAGCTAAAGGCAGGGATAGGTCTTGTAGCTCCAGCCTTGACATCTGTCACCACCCAGCTGCAGATAGGAACGTTTTCCTCTGCAGAAGGGCAGGGGCTGGGGCTAGTGCAGGAAGATTTAGAATCAGAGAATCGATTTGGTTAGAAAAGACCTTTAAGATCATTGAATCCAACCATCACCTAACTAGTCTGGTACTAAACCTCAGCACCACATCCCTGTGTCTTCTAGGCTCCTTCAGGGTGGGAATCCAACCACCTTCCTGGGCACCCTGTTCCAGTGTTTGAGAACCCTTTCAGTGAAGAAGTTTCTTCTAATATCCAACTTAAGTCTCCTGGGGCAACCTGAGGCCATTTCCTCTCATGCTGTCACTTCTTCCTTGGGAGAAGGGACAAACCCAGACCTTATTCCAACCTCCTTTCAGGGAGCCATGGAGAGCTATAAGGTCTCCTCTCAGTCTCCTTTTCATCCAGGCTGAACAACCCCAGTTCCCTCAGCTGCTTCTCCCTAGCTCTGTTCTGCAGAGCCTTCACCACCTTGGCTGCCCTTCTCTAGAGTTGCTCCAGCCTCTAATGTCCTTCTTGGAGTGAATGGTCCAAAAGTGAACCCAGAATTTGAATTGTGACCGCAGTGGTGCTGAGTCCAGGGCCAGAATTCCTTTCCAGGTTCTGCTGGTTACATGACTCCTGATTTGCCCACAGTGGAGATCTGCCTGGGAGCTGAGTGGTGGTACTGAGGGGAAAAGTCATCCTGCAATCCTCCAAAAAGTAGTGGGGGGAGTGAAAGAAGAGGACAAAGATGATCTCCTCACCAAAGAGTGAGGGGCAATAAACAAGCTGTGCAATCTGAGTGCAGGGTAGGGAGGAGACACCAGGAAAGGGGTAAAGGAGGGGTGGGAAAGGTGGAGGGGCAGGAACTGATGGGGAAAAGGTTCTCATCCTCTGCTGCCTGAGGTAATATTTTGCACAGAGAATCATAGAATCAGCCAGGTTGGAAGAGATCTCCAAGATCAGCCAGTCCAACCTATCACCCAGCCCTATCCAGTCAACTAGACCATGGCACTAAGTGCCTCATCCAGTCTCTTCTTGAAGACCTCCAGGGACGGTGCCTCCACCACCTCCCTGGGCAGCCCATTCCAATGCCAATCACTCTCTCTGTGAAGTGCCGTCCCTGGGGCACTTCAAGGCAAGGTTGGACGTGGCACTTGGTGCCATGGTCTAGCCTTGAGCTGTGTGGTAAAGGGTTGGACTTGATGATCTGTGAGGTCTCTTCCAACCCTGATGATACTATGATACTATGAACTTCCTCCTAACATCCAGCCTGTACCTACCCCGGCACGGCACAACTTGAGACTGTGTCCCCTTGTTCTATTGCTGCTTGCCTGGGAGAAGAGGCCAACCCCCACCTGGCTACAATGTCCCTTCAGAGAGCCTGCGCTGGTTGCAGAGCTGTGTTCCCCTGTGTGACATCTTTGCTGGCAGCTGCAGGAGGAAGGCTGTGGGTGCTGGGAGTGCCTGGGCTGCTCTAGCTGCAGGACACAGCCATTTGTTATCACCACTTGTCACGGGGTAGGGGGGAAACTGCCCCGGGAGGTCCTTCTTTGAGAGTGGTAAACATGAAGCCCAGGTTCTGGGTGTAAATCTGGAGCAGTATCAGTGCAGTTGGATCTGCCCAGCTGTGCTGGATGTCTTGGAAGAAAGCACCCTGGGCTGCTGCTCAGCTCGGAGGCACTGGAAGACATCCAGAGGGATAGGGAAGGAGGTGGCAGTGAGGTGCACAAGGGGATAACACAGAGCTGGGGCTCTTCCCATCTCTTCTGTGCTTTGCTGAGCTTTGAATGACACTTTTTTTGTCTTCTGTATGATGTTCTTATTGTGGCCTTGCAGTATCTGAAGGAGGACTACAAGAAAGCTGGGGAGGGACTTTTTAGGATGACAGGTAGTGATAGGACTGAGGAGCATGAAACAGAGCTTGAAATAGATAGATTCAGACCTGATGTTAGGAGGAAGATCTTCACTGTGAGGATGGTGAGAGCCTGGAATGGGTTGCCCAGGGAGGTGGTGGAAGCCCCATCCCTGGAAGTGTTTAAGGCCAGGCTGGATGAGACTCTGGCCAGCTTGATCTAGTGTGAAGTGTCCCTGCTTATGGCAGGGGGGTTGGAACTAGCTGATCCTTGCGGTCCCTTCCAACCCTGTCTGATTCTCATTTACATGGCTGCTTTCTTAATATGACCCTCACTGTCTTCTTCAGCTTGTAAAACAGACATACTTGATAACTAAGGGCCAGGGGGAGGAGAAGGCTTCAAAGTGAGGATTTAGTGCTTCAGGTCCAGCATATTAAGTCTGACCTACAGAAACCCCATCTATAGGAATCACTGTTGACATGGAAATGTGGGTGCCTTCATCCTGAGGCTTCAACTGTTGGAGCTCTTCAGGCTGGAGAATAGAAGGCTCTGGGGAGACCTTCTTGTGGCCTTCCAGTACCTGAAGGGGACTACAGGAGAGTTGGGAGGGACTTTTTGACAAGGGCTTGTAGTGACAGGACAAAAGGCAATGGCTTTGAGCTGGAAGAGGGGAGATTGAGACTGGAGATCAGGAAGAAATGCTTTCCAGTGAGGGTGCTGAGGCTCTGGAACAGGGTGCTCAGGGAGGCTGGGGATATCCCCTTCATGGAGAGTTGAAGGCCAAGTAGAATGGGGCCTTGATCAATCTGCTTTAGTGGGAGCTGTTTCTGCCCATGGCAGCAGGGGTGGAACTAGATGATCTTTAAAGTCCCTTCCAACCCAAACCATTCTATGATATGTCTAGCTGATGTTGACTCTGAGCAGCCCCAAACACCAGCAACTAGGCCATGGGAATGGGCACAGGACCCCAGTGTCACCCATCTGTGCCCAGGACAGGCACTGGCATGGAGCAGCATTGCTCTATCATAGAATCAAGCAGGTTGGAAGAGACCTCCAAGATCATCCAGTCCAACCTATCCCCCAGCCCTATCCAATCAACTAGACCATGGCACTAAGTGCCTCATCCAATCTGTGCCGATTTCCATGCCCAGGCAGATCTGTGGGCACAGCACAGAGATCTTTGTCCTAAAAGGCTGCAGGATTTACAGCTGTGCTGGTTGTTGAGCCTTTGGGAAAGGACTTGGAAGGCTTTCAGTGCTAAGGGCTCTCTCGCTTGTGTCCTTGCTGCAGAGTGGGTGAGGCTCAATCTGAAGTGTCATTTGGGCTTGGAAACCTGCCCTCAGATACAGGAGTGAGACAGACTTTGGATGAATCCACATCCTTGGGGCTTTCTGGTGGGCTGCTGAGTCTTGTGATCAGGGCTGCAGCTCTTTCTGTGTCATGAGACAGCACAGCTCGTGGTGTCAAATCCTGGCTCTCATCACATCAGCCCTGCAGCGTGGCTCAGGCAGCGATTTGATGGATTTATAGCATCAGTTGATGCATCAGTTTCAATATACAGCAACACAGAGAGCTGCCTGGTGAAAATGGTGGCTAGATAGTCAAGAAGGGGGATTTGGCCAAGCCTTCCTGGCACACAGCTTGAACAGTTAACATAATTTATTATAATATTTCCCCATCTGTTAGTTATTATTAAAGAGGAAGTCCTGATGTTGCACAACCTTACCTTTTGGATTTATGTCCAGAAGAAGCCAGTGTATTTTACCAAGTACCTTTTAACTCTTCAAGGTAGGAGCAGCAGTTTGACCTTCTGCTTTGTGGATTTTTAAGCATAAATAAACAAATGAAACTCCTGATGGATGTGCCACTCTTTAAGGGTCAGCACTTTCTCTTTGGAGAATTTATCCTGTACATGGATATCTTTCTCAATTGCATCCTCAGCAACTTTGTGGGTGACTTCAAGCTGTGTGGTGCAGTTGACATGCTGGAGGGTAAGGATGCATCTAGAGGGACTTGGACAGTCTTGAGGTGCTTGAATGTGTCCAGGAAAGGGCACCAAGACTGGTGAGGGGGCTGGAGCACAGCCCTTTGAGGAGTGGCTGAGGGAGCTGGAGGTGTTCAGCCTGGAGAATAGGAGGCTTAGGGCAGACCTCATTGCTGTCTACAACTACCTGAAAGGAGGTTGTAGCCAGGTGGGGTTGGTCTCTTCTGCTAGGCAGCCAGCATCAGAACAGAGGACACTGTCTCAAATGGTGCCAGGGCAGGTTCAGGCTGGATGTTAGGAATTTCTTCACAGCAAGAGTGATTGGCATTGGAATGGGCTGCCCAGGGAGGTGGTGGAGTCCCCATCCCTGGGGATGTTTAAGAGGAGGCTGAATGAGGCACTTAGTGCCATGGTTTAGTTAATTAGAAGGGTTAGGTGATAGATTGGAGTCTGTGATCTCAGAGGTCTTTTCCAAGCTGGTTAATTGTGTGATTCTGTGAGAGGTGGGCTCATGCCAGCTTCAGGGAGTTTGAGAAAGCCATGTACAAGGTCTTGCACCTGGACTGGGGCAGTCCCAAGCACAAATACAGGCTGAGTGAGGAGTGGCTTCAGAGCAGACTCGAGGAGAGGGACTTGAGAGTGTCGGTTGATGAAAACCTCAGTGTGAGCTGGCAATTGTAGAATGGTTTGGGTTGGAAGGGGTCTCCAAAGGTCATCCAGTCCAACCCCCCTGCAGGCAGCAGGGACATCCTCCACTAGATCAGATTGCTCAGAGCCTTATCCAGCCTCACCTTCAATAGCTCCAGGCATGGGGCCTCAACTCCCTGGGCAACCTGTTACAGTGTTCCTGCAGCCTCATGGTGCAGAACTTGCTCCTCACATCCAATCTAAATCTGCTCTACTCTCATTCCAAACCATTGCCCTCATCCTGTCCCTACAGGCCTTTGCAAACCTTGCAAAGGCCCCTGCAGCCTTCTTGTAGCCCCCTTCAAGCTGCTAATAGGTCTCTCTGGAGCTTTCTTCAGGCTGAACACCCCCAGCTCCCTCATCCTGCCCTCATAGCAGAGGTGCTCCAACCCCCTGATCATTTTTGCAGCCCTCCTCTGAACCCACTTCACCAGGTCCATGTCCTTCCTGTGTTGAGGGCTCCAAGTGGCAGAATCACCTCTCTCCATCTGCAGTGTGCACTTGCAGCCCAGAAGGCCAAGTGGGCTACATCAAAAGAAGTGTGACCAAGCCTGTCCCAAGAGAGGGGGAAATACCTTGCAACTGCTCTGAAGGCGATCTCAGGAGCAGATGGCAGCACCTCTAAAGCAGTCACTCAAGGAATGCATTCATTTTATCGACAGAAACAAGCATCCAGGCTTTGATGCAAACTTTCAGTCGCTAATGGGAAACTCGTCGGTAAAGCTGGGGGCTGAAATTTGGTAACTGGAACCATGTGTGCAGGGAGCCTGAACACCAGCCCCACTTACTGCAGTGATTTATCATACACCTGAGGCTGCCTTCTGCTCACACCACTAAAGCCCTGCATGGAGAGGAAGGGGGAGGGGGAGGAGGGAAGGGAGGTTGTTTAAAAATCATTTGGAATGTGGGAAGGGAACAAAATGTAGTTCCAAGATATCTGTGTTATTTGGGAAAATAATGACTCTAGCAACCAGCCTGTTTTTATATGGTCCTGTTTAACCTGGGGAAGAGCAGCCTGAGAGGGGAACTGGTCAATGCTCAGCAGCAGCAAAAGGGTGAGGGGTAAGGGAATGGGGACACAGGATCACAGGATGTCAGGGGGTGGGAAGGACCCAAAGAGATCGAGTCCAACCCCCCGCTAGAGCAGGACCATAATCTAGCTCAGGTCACACAGGAACACAACCAGACAGGCTTTGAAAGTCTCCAGAGAAGGAGACTCCACAGCCTCTCTGGGGAGCCTGTTCCAGTGCTCTGTGACCCTTGCAGTTCCCCCTTGTGTTGAGGTAGAACCTCCTGTGCTGCAGCTTCCATCCACTGCTCCTTGTCCCATCACAGGCTCTTTTCACTTGCGTCCAGCAACAGGACAGGAGGCAACAGGCACAAACTGCAATAGGAAGAGAAACTTTGGTGTGAGGGTGCTGGAGCCCTGAAGCAGGCTGCCCAAAGAGGTTGTGGAGCCTTTTTGCCTGGAAGAGATTCCAAACCCAGATGGTCATTGTGATCCTGGGCAGGCTGCTGTGGGTGCCCCTTCTTTAGCAGAGGAGTTAGACTGGCTGATCTCCAGAGGTCTCTTCCAACCCTGGATGGGTTCTTTATGGCATCTCCCCAAACTGTACTCAATGTTTTGTGCTTCCAGGTTGGCTTTCCATAGCTGCCTGCTTACCAAACCCCACTGCCCCTTATCGAATCGCTCTTTGTTTGGGGCATATGCGTTTGCAGCCTGAATTAATAACGCTGTGGAGTGCAGGCAGAAGGCTTGGTGGATTGTTTCATATGGTTCATTTTATGCACTGAAGTCATTTGGTTTTCCTACAGCACAAGGAGAGCCAGGCTAGTGTATGAGCCTCGTGGTGTGGGGACATCTGTGAATAGCTGTTTAATATCACTTGTCACACTCTTGGGTGATTTTTCTTTTTACTTCATGTGGTTGATTTCAGCAGTTCATATAAAAAAACCTCCCAAAAAAAGCTGCTTCTTCCAATTAGAAGCAAAAATTCTAATGATATGCTACAGAATCTCCTCGTGAGTGGATTTGATGTCACACTGCATGGGAAAGCCACCACCCAAGTTGCCGGCAGCGTTAGCCCTGGCTGGTTGCTTCATGGTGAGGGGTGAAGGAAAATCTTGCTGCTTGCTCTGTTGTGTTGTAGTCAAACCACTGAATGCTTCCAACTGGCAGCTTCTCAGCCAAACTTGGGGAGTGGTAATATCTGTGGGAAAACCATGCTGCTTTTCCTCTCTCCTCCTCTCTTTACCAGGAAGACTTCGGGAAGTTTGCAGCCAGGCTGGAAATGAGGATTGCTCTGGAGTTGGATGTAGGTAGATGTTTGCTAGGGATAGAATCATGGCATGGTTTAGGTTGGAAGAGACCTCAATGATCATCTAATTTCAACCCCCCTGGGACAGGGGAAGGACAGGGGCAGTGACACCTCCCACTAGAACGGGTTGTGGACACACCAGATGAGTGGAACCATGGCCCTGGGCTCGTGTCTCTCTCCAGCATTAATTGTCCCCTCCTTACAACAGGTACAAATCTTGGGGATGGATCACTGTGTCCAGAGAAGGGTAACAAAGCTGGTGAGAGGCCTGGAACACAGCCCTGTGAGAAGAGGCTGAGGGAGCTGGGGGTGTGCAGCTTGGAGATGAGGAGGCTCAGGGCAGAGCTCATTGCTGTCTACAACTACCTGCAGGGAAGCTGTAGCCAGGTGGGGTTGGTCTCTTCTCCCAGGCAAGCAGCAACAGAACAAGGGCACATAGTCTCAAGTTGTGCCAGGGGGAAGTCTAGGCTGGATGTTAGGAGGAAGTTGTTGCCAGAGAGAGTGATTGGCATTGGAATGGGCTGCCCAGGGAGGTGGTGGAGCAAAGCCTGGCTGAGGCACTTAGTGCCATGGTCTAGTTGATTGGTCAGGGCTGGGTGCTAGGTTGGACTGGATGATCTTGCAGGTCTCTTCCAACCTGATTGATTCTGTGATGCCAATCTGAATCAGCAATTGCATGACCAGAAGGACCACGGTGGTGACTGTCCCATGTACTCAGAACTGGTGAGTCCACACCTTGAGTCCTGAGTTCAGTTCTGAGATCTTCACTTAAAGAAGGACATTTATGGGCTGGAACATGTCCAGAAAATGGCAACAAAGCTGCCATTAGAGAACAGCTCTGGTGAGGAACAGTTGAGGGAGCTGGGGTTGCTCAGCCTGGAGAAAAAGAGGCTGAGATGAGACCTCATTGCTCTCTACAACTGCCTGAAAGGAAGTCGGAGCCAGGTGAGGGTTGGTTTCTTCTTCCGAGGACTAAGTGATAGCGCAAGAGGAAGTGGCCTCAGTTTGCACCAAGGGAGATTTAAGTTGGACATGAGGAACAGTTTCTTCACCAAAAGGGTTGTCAAGGCCTGGCCCTGGCTGCCCAGAGCAGTGGTGAAGTCCTCATTTCTGGAGCAGTTTCAAATCCATGTGTATGTGGTGCTGATGGACATGGTTTAGTGGTGGACTTGCTAGCTTTGGGTTAATGATTCAAGTCTGTGATCTTGAAGGTCTTTTCCAGGCTAAACAGTTCCATGATTGTATTATTCTGCAGTCATCTGTGCTTCGCTTCTTGACTAAATTTGTGTGACAGCCTTTATGCTGCTGTGTCCTCAGGAATCTCTGCTGAATATCTGTGGTCAAAAGCTGAGCAAAACTCCTGCTGTAAAGCTCTTGCAGAATGATTCTGCTGTGGGATTCCATTCTGCAGCAGAAGCAATAAGCAGGAGATGTTTGTTAAGGTCTCTAGGAAGTAGGGAAAGGGCCAATGGTTCTAAAAATGCATTGCTGGGGTAACTCCCTCTTGCCATCTAGACTGGTAGACACATGAAAAGGCAAGATGACATCCTGTGAGTGTGGTAATGAGGTGGTCTTGTTTGGTTGGCTTTGTGGTTGTTGTGTGTTTCAGGGCTTCTTTTTTTGGCTAGTGGAGAGGAAAGATGGGACTGATTTTAAGGCTGTCTTCACTACTGTGTTTTGTTTCTGACTGTGGGGTGTCAATCTGACTACAAATAGAGTTGCAAGGCTTAAAGTATCTCTTGCTTCATAGTGTAGGAGATGCAGGGCTCCTGCACTGCGCTCTCTGGCCCTGCAGATGCAGCAACAGATGGCCAGACCCTGCAGCTGCAGGGAGAGCAGTACCCTGGGACAGAAATAATGAGTGGCCTTAATTCCCTCTCAGGGGAATTCCCCTGGCTGGCCTGTATTCAGATGAGTGTGGCCAGCAGGTCGAGGGAGGTTTTCTTGCCCCTCTGCTCTGCCCTGGTGAGACTGCATTCAGTTTTAGGCTTCCCAGCTTAAGAGGGACAGGGATCTGCTGGAGAGGGTCCAGCAGAGGGCTACAAGGATAACTAGGGGACTGGAGCACTGCCTGATGAGGAGAGGCTGAGGGTGGTGAGACACTGGCACAGGTTGCCCAGGGAGGTTGTGGCTGCTCCCTCCCTGGAGGTGTTTAAGGCCAGGTTGGATGAGGCCTTGAGTAGCCTGTTCTAGTGGGAGGTGTCCCTGCCTATGGCAGGGGGTTGGAACTGGATGAGCTTTTAAGTCTGTTCCAACCTAAACCATTCTATGAGTGTGAACTGGGGCTGCTTAGTCTGGAGAAGAGAAGACTGAGAGGGGATTTAATAAAAGTCTGTAACTATCTGAGGGCTGGGGGTCAGGAGGGGTGGGACAGGCTCTGCTCACTGCTCCCTGGGTTAGGACAAGGAGCAGTGGGTGTAAGCTGCAGCATAGGAAGTTCCAGCTCAACACAAGGGGGAACTTCTTTACTGTAAGGGTCACAGAGAGGTTGTGGAGTCTCCTTCTGTAGAGACTTCCAAGGCCTGTCTGGATGTGTTCTGTGTGACCTGAGCTAGGTTGTATGGTCCTGCTCTAGCAGGGGGATTGGACTCAACGATCTCTTTGGGTCCCTTCCAACCTCTAACATCCTGTGAGCCTGTGATCTACTCTGCCCTGGTGAGGCCACATCTGGAGTATTGTGTCCAGTGCTGGACTCCCTAGTTCAAGAAGGGCAAGGACTTGCTGGAAAAGGTACATCAAAGGGTTAGAAAAATGCAGAGGGGACTGAAACATTTTTCTGAGGAGGGAAGACTGAGAGAATTGTGTCTTTTTAGTCTGGAGAAGAGAAGACTAAGGGGGGGATCTCCACTCCTTACTGGACCAGGAGGGGAACATTATAACTGACAACGAGGAAAAGGCTGAGGTCCTGAATGCCTTCTTCGCCTCAGAGTCATTCATGCAGCGTGGGTAAATCAAGGTCTCAGCTTGCACCAATCTGAGGTGGCTGTTGCAGTTCTGGGAACATAGATCTGGTTTAATTCCCTTCCCAAGATTTTCCTTATTGCTCTCTTGATACTTCTCCCATCAAAGTATTCCCTTGACAGTTGGTCTTGACAGCTCAGGGCTCTCAAGAGCATTTGCAGTTGTCCCAGATGAATTTGGACTTGGAAGCTGTGTTGGAGGGGGACAGATGAGGACTTGTGTCACTTCTGTGGCAGTGCATGTGAAGTGCAAGTGAAAGGGGAAGATAAAGCATTTACCAGGATTGTCAGAAGGCATCAAACTCACCAGTTTGAGGGCTCAAGTGTGCTGCCATCCTCCTCTGCCCATGGGGCACAATCTGTGCTGTGATACAGGCACCAGTATGCAGCCCTCCCACCCCAGGATCTGGGCTGAGGAGAAGCTGAGCAAGAGGCTGATACCCAACTCCTGATAACTCTGTTAGGGAAAGGATTTGATCCAGTTTTGGGCCAGCCACTCCAAGAAAGACATTGAGGGGCTAGAGTGGGCCCAGAGATGGGCAGCAAAGCTATTGTAGGGTCTGGAGAAACTGGTGAGGAGCAGCTGCGGGAACTGGGGGTGCTCAGCCTGGAGAAAAGGACACCAAGGGGAGATCTTCTGGCTCTTCCTGAAAGGCTGCTGGAGCCAGGTGGGGATTGAGCTCTTCAAGTGATAGGATAAGGGGAAAAAGCCTCAAATTGTGCCAGAGCAGGTTTAGGTTGGACCTGAGGAACAATTTCTTCCCCAAAGGAATTGTCAAGGCCTGGCCCAGGCTTTCCAAGGCAATGGTGGAGTCTCCATCCCTGAAAGTGTTTCAAAACCACGGAGCAGTGGTGCCGAGGGCCATGGTTTAGTGGTGACCTGGCAGTGCTGGGTTAAAGGTTGGACCTGATGATCTTCAAGGTTGGATTTGATGATCTTCAAGGTCTTCCCTAGCTTAAAGGATTCCCTGATTCAACTGTGTCTGCTCTCCACACTCCCCCCTCCTCCTCCAGAGCACTCTTACTGAGGCTTCCTTCTTCAGGGTGGATTTCAGAGTCTCTTTTCAAACCATCACAAACAGTTAAAACAACCCAACCGCAGCTGTCAAAATAAATAACCCTGCTTTGTGGGGCTGTATCTTTTTTGTTTTCTTACCACTCTGAAACTTGCTTATTCCTAAAAATGGAATCCACAGTAATTCCTGCAGCTGCTGGTTCGGATTAATAAGGCTGTCTGTCTCCAGCTCTCTTGCCAGCCTCTGAGATTTTCCAGTTTAACAAGAAATATCTATACATGTGGCAAGGAAAGGCAGCAAATGCTACGTTAATAAGAGCAGCACTTACTGAGTGCCACATCTGGCTGCTTCTCAGCATCAGCCTGGTTTATATTTACCCCTCCTTTTTTAGCAGCGAAAGTCTAAGTAGATGTTTTAGATGCCTTTGAGATGTTTACTTCTGTTGTTTTGTAGGTTGTTACCTTGAGTGTCTGTATGTTTGTGCTTGGTATGGGTAGAAGCTGCTCTGGGGGACTGCTGAGCATCCCTGCTTTATAGAGTCAAAGAATTGCTTCAGTTGGAAGAGCCCTCTAAGATCATCCAGTGCTGCCTCGCTGCTCCAGTGAGACCTCATCTGGAGTACTGCATGCAGCTCTGGAGCCCTCAGCACAGGAAGGACATGGACCTAATGGAGGGGTCCAGAGGAGGGCTATGAAGATGATCAGAGCTCTGCAATGAGGAGAGGCAGAGAAGGGAAAGGAGAAGGCTCCAAGGAGACCTAATAGCAGCCTGCCAGTACTGGAAGGGGGCTACAAGAAAGCCGGGAATGGACTTTTTACAAGGGCTTGTAGTGATGGGAAGAGAGGGCATGGATTGAAGCTTGAGGAGGGCAGATTTAGACTGGAGATTAGGAAGAAATTCTTGACAGTGAGTGTGGGCAGACACTGAAGCAGGATGCCCAGGGAGGTCATGGAGTCTCCTTCCCTGGAGACTGCCAAGACCCTTCTGACTGGGTTTGTGTGACTTGTCCCAGATGACTTGGCTTTGGCAGGGGTGTTGGACTCAATCTCCAGAGGTCTCTCCCAACACCTACTGTTCTGTGATTCCCTAGAAAAAGTTACAATTATGACATAGCATGGCAAAACCATAACATTTTACCTCTTTTTTGTCATAAGGCAGCCGCAAACATGACTTCAGACCCACAGCATTTTAATGAGGTTTTCCTCTGTTTGAGCTGGAAATGACAGAGTTTGGTTCCAGGTAGCTGAGCGTGGCTCTGTGTCCCATGCTGGCCGTGTCCTCCTCCTCTTTGTTTCTCTGAAAGTCATTAACAAATTGGCTTTAAAAGTGTCCAAATGACACTTTTGGCCTTTTATCTGAGTGAGCAGTGATAGAGAAGAACAGCAACTTCTGCCATGGGAAGGTTTGCCTTCTGCTGCTTTGGTCCATGGCAGCAGATTCACCAGAGCAGGTTGACCTGGTTGAAAGTTCCTGGAGACAGTTGACTCAAAGCATGTCTTGGAGATCCATTTTGCTGTTGCTGACAGTAATTGTGGTGAAATACTTCAGATTTCAGTTCTTGTTCATAATTTTGAGTGCATTAGGTGCTAGTTTAGCTGTTCAAGCACTGAATTAAACAATAGCTGTTCTACTTCATCTCTTTTTATCAACAGGGAGCTTTCAAGGCTTAGAATCCTTGGTTCACAGTTCAGGTCTCTGACCAGCAGCATTTCTGCTTCTTTGTGTGTTTGCTCATATCTTTGTACTGTGCAGGGAGGGAAAAACTTCCTAATGCAGTGGACTTTATCCCTTAGCTGCCAAAAAACTGCTGCTTCCTCCTACATACTCACCAGACCCTGTTAAAATCAGATGGGTTTTTGATAGCAGCTTTTTGATTTCCTGAGATCTGTGTTTGGTCACCCTCTTTCTTCCTTAGTGCTTGGAGGTCAAAGTTGTGGGTGTTGAGGTCCCATTAGTCATTTTGGCCACTTCTGAGCTCATCACGTTGAAAACCGCCTGGATGAAGCCATTCCTGAATTACAGCGTGTTTACGTCACTGAGGCTTCAGTGGTTGAGTTCTTCAGAGTGATGTAGCTGAATGGGAAGTCTTAAGTCTTGTTTACTTCTGCTGGAAAAGACCTTTAAGGTGGCCAAGAGAGCCAATGGCATCCTGGCCTGGATCAGGAACAGTGTGGCCAGTAGGACAAAGGAGGTTATTCTGCCCCTGTACTCAGCACTGGTCAGGCCACACCTTGAGTACTGTGTCCAGTTCTGGGCTCCTCAATTCAAGAGAGATGTTGAGGTACTGGAAGGTGTCCAGAGAAGAGTGACAAAGATGGTGAGGGGCCTGGAACACAGCCTTGTGAGGAGAGGCTGAGGGAGCTGGGGGTGTGCAGCCTGCAGAAGAGGAGGCTCAGGGCTGACCTCATTGCTGTCTACAACTACCTGAAGGGAGGCTGTAGCCAGGTGGGGTTGGTCTCTTCTGCCAGGCAAGCAGCAACAGAACAAGGGGACACAGCCTCAAGTTGTGCCAGGGGAGGTCTAGTCTGGATGTTAGGAGGAAGTTGTTGTCAGAGACAGTGATTGGCATTGGAATAGGCTGCCCAGGGAGGTGGTGGAGTCACCGTTCCTGGAGGTGTTGAAGCAAAGCCTGGCTGGGGCACTTAGTGCCATGGTCTAGTTGATTGGCTAGGGCTGGGTGCTAGGTTGGACTGGATGAGCTTGGAGGTCTCTTCCAACCTGTTTGACTCTGTGATAAGCTCCAACCATTATTCAACACTACCAAGTCTACTGATAAGTGATTTTCCTCAACAGCTCAGCTACACAGCTTTAAAATCCCTCTTGGGGGAGGAACTCCACCACTGCCTTGAGCAGCCTAATCCAAGCCTTGACAGCCCTTTTGGGGAAATACATTGTTCCTGATACCCAACCTAAATCTTCCTTGGTGCAACTTGAGGCCACTTCCTCTTGTCCTGTCACTTGTTCCTTAGGAGAAGAGACCAACCCTCACCTGGCTTCAGCCTCCTTTCAGGGAGCTGTGGAGAGCAATGCCGTCTCCCCTCAGCTTCCTTTTCTCCAGGCTGAACACCCCCAGATCCCTCAGCTGCTCTTCACCAGACCTGTTCTGCTTTCTGTCTGCTAGCAAGAGCCTGCCAGGTGCCTTCATGGGCTTGGTTTCAATTTGCTCTTGCTTCAAGTGGAATGATAGTTTTGCAATGGTGAAGAAAGCAGGCTGGTTGAGCTGTTGGGCTCAACGTTGCCATGCTAACCATGTTAGCAGCTGCTAATGGTTTCTTAAGCTGCCAAAGCAGCCTGAAGATAGATTTAACACCCAACAGACACCTGTTTCTAGCAATTTAGCTTTGCAGGCACATGGCACAGTGCTGCAGGGGTCCTCTCTCATAAAGAGCAGATAAAATGTGTTCAACAGGTTGCTTGGAGAGGGTGGACATTGCTGACTTTCTGCTTCATAGTTGGGTTTCCTTGGTGGAAAGTAAGGAGGAAAAGCACAGAATGAAGGAATCTAACTTGGGAGAGATGAGCTCCAAAGGGAATTTGATTGGTATTGCAAGCTCAGTTCTGTCTGGCAGAGCCCTTAGTATCTTCACCTCAGTCAAAAGACTCTTTTGCAGTGTCCTCCCAATGCACAGAGTGCTCTGCAGGTAAGAATAAGGTGCCACTTCTTCTAGGTGGCACTGGGGCAGGCTGCTTAGAGAAGTAGTGGAGTCATTCCAAAGCTGCCTGGATCCTATCTTGTGCAGCCTGCTCTAGGTGAACCTGCTATGGCAGTGGAGTTGGACTGGATGATCTTCAGAGTCCCTTCCAACCCCTCTCATTCCATGATTCACTGCACAAAAGGGATTGTGAGAGGTTTCAGTTGCTGATTGGCTGTTGGCTTCATGGAGGGAAGGTGCTGCAAATACTGGAGCAGGATTTTTGTGTGGACTTCCCTGCAGAGGACAGCTCTGTGTTTGCAGAGCTCTGTACAGACACTCTCTGGGCTGTGCAAGGAAGTGGTGGATTTAAGGCTTTTCCAGTCCCATAGCAGGAGCATGCATAACAACCTACAATTCCTGGCCAAACCCTGGCTGTTCTGATTTGGTAGCCTTTGCCTTTCTTATCCTTTGAGTATCTCTGTTTTTGCTTCTTTTCTTTTAAGCCCAAACCTTCTGAGTCAGTGCACTTGGCTGTGCCATCATGTGTTGTTTTCATCTGATCAGCATGAGTTCCCACAGCAAAAAAGCCTCACCAGAAAACTGTAACTGGCTTTTTGTTGTGTCACAGACTTCAAAGTGATGGGCACAGAAAGGATAATTGGAAAGAAAAGCCCTTCCAGGTTATAATTATTTTGGCCCAGGAACCAGAGCTCCTTGCTGCTGATACTTATTTTTCTTTCCCCTTTTGTTTTGCTAGTGCCATGAGAACCTGGCAGTAGGTGGTCTCTGCTGCTATGTGCAGCATATACCTGAACCTTCACAGAGAGGAATGGGAGAATCACAGTACTGGATGCAAACCAGTGATTCATCAAGACTCGATGGATCACCTTCCAGCAGCACCAGAGCCAAACTGCTTCAAAGGAAGGCAGAGCTCTGCAGTAGGCAGGTTATCGGCTTCGCAGGGAGAGCTTCCCAGTGACTCCTGTCAGCTGGGAATTGTTCTTCTCTTCCAAGCTTTCTTGTTCCAAGCTTTTTAAAGCCTTTTTATTTAATCCTGCTGAGAACTAATTGAGTGGGAGCACACTGCTGTGCCCTAAAGCAGAGTGGAGCACCAGTACCGATGGATGTCACCTGATCATGGTGGCATTGCTTGTCCTTGGCTTTTCCTTTGGTGTCTGTTACTGGCTTTGACATCTCATCTTGTACAGTGGACATCAGAAGAAACTTCTTCACTGAAAGGGTTCTCAAACACTGGAACAGGCTTGCCCAGGGAAGTGCTTGAATCTCTATCACTGAGGGTGTTAAAAAGATGCAGGTGTGGTGTTGAGGGACATGATTTAGCACCAGGCTTGGACAAGTTAAAGCATGGCTAGATTTGATGATCTTAGAGGTCTTTTCCAACCAGAATGATTCTCTGATTCCATCATCAATTCATCTCACAGTCAAGCCCCTCTGTCACTTCCCATTGCATTTAGGAAGCTCTATGTGTTGTACATGATTTGTTGGACCTTTAAAGCTAACTTAGTGCAGCCCTCTGCAGTCAGCAGGGACATCTGCAACTAGAGCAGGTTGCTCAGAGCCCCAGACAACCTGACCTGGAATGGTTCCAGGATGGAGCATCTCTGAGCAACCTGGGTCATGGTCTCACCATTCTCAGTGCAAAAAGTCTTTCTTCATCTCTACTCTGAATTTCCCTCTTTTTGTTAACCCATTGCCTCTAGTCCTGTCCCAGTAGGCCCTGCTTAGAAGTCTGTCCCCAGCTTTCTGATCAACCCCATTGAGAACCAAAAGGTCTCCCTGGACCCTTCTCTTCTCCAGGCTGAACAACCTCAACTCTCTCAGCCTGGCCTCCCAGCAAAAGGATCCCAGCCTTTTGCATCATTGCTGTGGCCTCCTCTGGCCCTGCTCTAACAGGTCCATGTCTCTGCTGTGCTGATCATAGAGCCAACCAGGTTGGAAGAGACCTCCAAGCTCATCCAGTCCAACCTATCGCCTATCCCTATCCAGTCAACTAGACCATGGCACCAAGTCATCCAGTCTTTATGACTCCAAAGCTTGGCTGCAGCACTGCAGATAGGGGTCTAAGCAAGGTGGAGGCAGAATCCCCTCCCTCAAGTAAGAAGTCCACAGCAAGTGCTGTGGTTATGCATCTGCAGAGACAACACAGCTCTCACTGAAAAGCAGCTGTGCTCCTGTGTTCTTCTTGCTTTGCTGACCACGTTCGGGGGCTGCCGATGCCCCTGAGCTCCTAGGAAGGAGATGAAATTATTGTTGTTACTTGAAGATGGAGTAATTAAATCCAGTATGTACAGATCCCTCCGAATGACAGCCGCCCACAGAGCTAAAAACAGGAAATCCATTAACTTCATTATTGAAAAAAGAAAATACAAATCTTCCCAACTGATTCCTCTGTCACTTAAAGTTCTGCATGGAAGGAGGGCTAATTTAACGCTGCATTAACTCCCTGTTATCACTCTCCTGTTACCTAAGTAGTTTCTAATGACTACCCTGGAGAGCACTTGGAAGCTTTTAAAAGTTTTTATGCTAAATTTTTTTTTCTTGTCTTTTTTTTTCTCTATGTGGTTTATACTTTAAGAACAAAAGTTATTGATAACGTTTTCCCAAATCTTCTGACAACAGCCAGAACTATTCTGGTGGCTGCAGAAATGGGAGGTAGCACCACCCTGTTATCTCTTTGGCAAGGGAGAAATGTGAAACATGTAACAGAGGTGGGGTTTTGTAGAATTGTAGAGTTGTTTCAGTTGGAAAAGACTTCTAAGGTCATCCAGTCCAACTCTCAACCCAACACCACCATGGCCATTGGAATCATAGAATCAAACAGGTTGGAAGAGACCTCCAAGCCAATCCAGTCCAACTTGTCACCCAGCCCTGACCAATCAACTAGACCATGGCTCTAAGTGCCCCATCCAGGCTTTGCTTGAACACCTCCAGGGACAGTGACTCCACCACCTCCCTGAGCAGCCCATTCCAATGCCAATCACTCTCTCTGCCGACAACTTCCTCCTAACATCCAGCCTAGACCTCCCCCAGCACAATTTCACAATGTGTCCCCTTGTTCTGTTGCTGCTTGCCTGGCAGAAGAGACCAACTGCTCCTAGCTTGGTGTAATCTGCAAACTTGTTGATGATGGATTCACTCTCCTCATCCAGATCATCAATAAAGATATTGAACAGGATTGGGCCCAGCAATGATCCTCGGGAAACCACATCCCAAAGTGCCATGGCCACACATTTCTTAAATGCCTCGAGGGATGGTGACTCCACCACCTCCCTGGGCAGCCTATTCTAGTGCCTGACCAGGAAATAAATTTTTCCTGATCTCCAACCTAAACCTCCACAATTTCAGGCCATTTCCTCTCATCCTATCACCTGATATCAGAGAGATGAGACTGACCCCTACCTCACTCCAACCACCTTCCAGGCTTCACAGAACCATAGAATAGCTTGAGTTGGAAGGGAGCTTAAAGATTATGTCGTTCCAGGAGAGATCCATTAATCCTCCCACTGGACCATGTTGCCCAAAACCTCATCCATCCTGGTCTTAAACATTTCCAGGGATGGGGCATCCACAGCTGCTCTGGGCAACCTATTGCAGTGCTTCACTAACTTCATAGTAAAGAATTTCTTCCTAATGTCCAGCCTACATCTCCCTTGCTCTAGTTTCAAACCATTGCCTCTCATCCTATCACTGCAAGCCTTTATAAGTAGTCCCTCCCCAGCTTTCCTGTAGCCCCCTTCAGATACTGGAAGTCTGCTCTGAGGTCTCTCTGGATCCTTTTGTTTTCCAGTCTGATCAGCCCCAATGAGTATTTACAGACTCCAGTTCACAATCAGAACATCCCATAGTCACCAGCATAAGCCTTGTTCTTTCCAACAGGTGTTTTAAGGCTAGAGCTGGTATTACATCATGCTCTGTTTCAGGGAGGTGGGGAACACAGAGAGGCTGGGGAGGAGTTAATGCAGTTGCAGTGGAAGCTGGTTCGTATTGGATGTCTCTCCCGCTTTGGCTGCTGGGGTGGCTGACACACAATATTCATGGGCAGACAGCTGCACTGTCCACTGCCAACTCCTCTCTGTCCAGGCTGCAGAGCTCCAAAATCCATCTGCATTGTGTAGAAGCATTTCTCTGTGCCATGCAAACCTGAATTTGATGTGTAAATGTGAGAGGCAATTCACCTTATTCTGCATTTTAGGAAGGAGGAGTAACAAAGCTAAGTTCACAGAATTGTTTCTGTTGGACAATAAATTATTTTGGCCAGATAATTTTTTTTTAACCTCAGAAATATAGATTCAATAAAAGAAAATTTATTGTCTTTAGACTTGACCACTTTGTATTTAGGTCTGAAAGCTTCTTGTTCTTCTCAGCCTTGTTGCTTTCTCTCACCTGCCCCTTGTGAACAGAAAACTGGTTTGGGATAGAATCATGGAATCACAGTATCACAGTATCACAGTATCACCAAGGTTGGAAGAGACCTCACAGATCATCAAGTCCAACCCTTTACCACAGTGCCCAAGGCTAGACCATGGCACCAAGTGCCACATCCAACCTTGCCTTGAACTGCCCCAGGGACGACGACTCCACCACCTCCCCAGGCAGCCCATTCCAGTGCCTAATGACTCTCTCAGTGAAGAACTTTCTCCTCACCTCGAGCCGAAATTTCCCCTGGCGCAGCCTGAGGCTGTGTCCTCTTGTTCTGGAGCTGGCCACCTGAGAGAAGAGAGCAACCTCCTCCTGGCCACAACCACCCCTCAGGTAGTTGTAGACAGCAATAAGGTCACCCCTGAGCCTCCTCTTCTCCAGGCTAAACAACCCCAGCTCCCTAAGCCTCTCCTCGTAGGGCTTGTGCTCAAGGCCTCTCACCAGCCTCGTCGCCCTTCTCTGGACACGCTCAAGCATCTCAGTGTCCTTCCTAAACTGGGGGGCCCAGAACTGAACGCAGTACTCGAGGTGTGGTCTGACCAGTGCAGAGTACAGGGGCAGAATGACCTCCCTGCTCCTGCTGACCACACCACTCCTGATACAAGCCAGGATGCCACTGGCTCTCTTGGCCACCTGGGCACACTGCTGGCTCATGTTCAGGCGGGTATCAATCAGTACCCCCAGATCCCTCTCTGTCTGGCTGCTCTCCAGCCACTCCGACCCCAGCCTGTATCTCTGCATGGGGTTGTTGTGGCCAAAGTGCAGCACCCTGCACTTTGAGCTATTGAACCCCATCCCATTGGCCTCTGCCCATCTGTGCAGGCGGTCAAGGTCCCAACCAGGTTGGAAGAGACCTCCAAGATAGAGAAGAGCAACTAAGCTGGTGTGGAGCCTTGCACACAGGTCTTAGGAGGAACAGCTGAGGGAACTGGGATTGTTTTGTCTTCAGGAGAGGAGGCTGAGGGGAGACTTCATCACCCTCTACAGCTCCCTTATAGGATGCTGGAGCCAGGTCAAGGCTGGTCTCTTCTCACATGCAACAGATGACAGCACAAGAGGAAACAGCCTTAAGTTGTGCCAGGGGAGGCTCAGGTTGGCTATTAGAAACAATTTCTTCCCTGAAAGGGTTCTCAGCTACTGGAACAGGCTGCCCAGGGAGGTACTGAAATCGCCACCCCTGGAGGTCTTTAGAAGACACATGAACGTGGTGCTGAGGGATGTGGTTTAGTGGCAGTGGCTTAGCAGTGATGGGATTGCGAGCCCTAGGTGAGCGGTTGGACTTCATTGTCTCAAAGGTCTCTGCCAACTTCACCAGGTCTCTGATTTGAAGGTGCAGTGTGTGGGGCTGGATGGGAAGGGGTTGCACTCTACAGCCCATGGACAAGCTGGCTGCTTTTTCCATCAGGTATTTGATGGGCAATAATAAAGATGAAAATTGGAAACCTTAATGATATAATGTTCCATAATCTATATTCCATTAGAAATAATCCTGCCTATAGGGAGCCATAACGGGGCTGCTCTGGACTTTTCCTGGAGCCTGTTCATAGCAAATGAGGGTGGGTTTTTTTGTCACATTAAGCACCAGTCCATGTTTGCTCCAGCTCATCAGATGTTCTGCCAACGTGTGCGGTGGCTGCCCAAGGACTCGGGGAGACCGCGCGGTGCCGGCTTTCGCCGTTCCTCTTTCAAGCAGCAAATGAGTTTTGACTCTGGAGATCACTTGATGTGGGGCTAAATTTCCTAGCTGAAAAGTTACAACTCTTGGAGGGTTTATAGCATTTTCAAGAAGAAAACCATTTGCAAACCTTAAAAGGGATATGGGAAGTGAAACCATTAGGGAGGTCATATAATTTTTCCAAGAAGAAAACCAATCGAGAAACCCTCAAAAAGAGGATATGGGAAGGCTGTTTTTCCAACTTCTCCTTCTCCTCTGCCCCAGCTTGTTGGTTCTTTTTCCTTTTGCATCCTCCTTTTCCCTGTTTTTCCAACTTCTCCTTCTCCTCTGCCCCAGCTTGTTGGTTCTTTTTCCTTTTGCATCCTCCTTTTCCCTGTTTTTCCAACTTCTCCTTCTCCTCTGCCCCAGCTTGTTGGTTCTTTTTCCTTTTGCATCCTCCTTTTCCCTGTTTTTCCAACTTCTCCTTCTCCTCTGCCCCAGCTTGTTGGTTCTTTTTCCTTTTGCATCCTCCTTTTCCCTGTTTTTCCAACTTCTCCTTCTCCTCTGCCCCAGCTTGTTGGTTCTTTTTCCTTTTGCATCCTCCTTTTCCCTGTTTTTCCAACTTCTCCTTCTCCTCTGCCCCAGCTTGTTGGTTCTTTTTCCTTTTGCATCCTCCTTTTCCCTGTTTGTCCAACTTCTCCTTCTCCTCTGCCCCAGCTTGTTGGTTCTTTTTCCTTTTGCATCCTCCTTTTCCCTGTTTTTCCAACTTCTCCTTCTCCTCTGCCCCAGCTTGTTGGTTCTTTTTCCTTTTGCATCCTCCTTTTCCCTGTTTTTCCAACTTCTCCTTCTCCTCTGCCCCAGCTTGTTGGTTCTTTTTCCTTTTGCATCCTCCTTTTCCCTGTTTTTTCCAACTTCTCCTTCTCCTCTGCCCCAGCAAAGACCCCTAGAAAACGCCAGGCTGTGGATTTTGCCACCTCGAGTTTGGAGCGTGGAGCGAAGGCGTGTGGGGTGAGCGCAGCCACCATTGGCAGCTTGTTTTAGTTCCATTTTTTTTCTCCTTCCTCCCCCTTCCACTGAAAAAAAAAAAAGGAGAGAGAGAAATCCACCACCCCATGGCTCCCTCTCCGGCTGCGCGGGAGATAACAATGGGGTGCTTTGTGCTGCTCTGCAGCTGCTGAAATTTGACTAGATCCAACTGAAGAAAACAGGAGCAGGTGGGTCAACAACGTGACCCTTTCGTTCCCAGCAGTATCACTGTGCGCTGGGGCCAGAGGGACTGGCTTTGGAGGTGAGCCCTCGGAGTTTTTAACCCAGTTTAAAAGGATGTGTGTTGGTTGGTGCTGGGAGGATGGGAGCTGGTGTTCTGAAATGGCCACGTATCGTCACGGGGGTTTTGTTGCTGTGGATAACTCTGAAAACATTAGGATTGGGAGATGTTGCTGTGCGTGGCAGACTGGTTTCTCACTGGTGTTTTGATTTACATGTTGCCACTGGTGTCTTGGTTTATGCCTTGCTGCTCTCATGGCTTCTCCTAAAGACCACAATGCCTAGAACCCACTCTCCCCTCCAGATTGGATGGGGCCTTGAGCAACCTGGTCTAGTGGAACTTGTCCCTGCCAATGCCTGGGGGCTTGGAAGTAGATTGTCCTTAAGGAGGGCTGGGGAGGAACTATTTGCAAGGTCTTGTAATGACAGGACAGGAGGTAATGGGTTTAAACTGGTAGAGGGGAGATTTAAACTAGATGTTAGGAGGAAGTTCTCTGCACTGAGGGTGGTGAGACACTGAAACAGGTTGCCCAGGGAGACTGTGGATGCTTACTCCCTGGAGGTATTCAAGGCCAGGTTGGATGAGGCCTTGAGCAACCTGCTCTAGTGGGAAGTGTCCCTGCCTGTGGCAGGGGATTATTACTGGATGATCCTTGAGCTCCCTTCCAACCGAGACCATTCTATGGTGAGATCCCTTCCAACCCAAACCATTCTGTGAACTCCACAGCCTTGAAACAGGGGATCACTTGATTCTTTCTCTAGATTGCCCCGAGTCACAGAGTTGAATTTCTTCGTGTCCATGTTTTTGCTATGTACTAAAAATATCAAGAGTAGGCATTTCTGCAGCTCAGGGAAAGGTTTGGAACGCGATTCCCAATATGTTTAGTTGAGATGGAGGATGTGGTTGTGTTGGGTTGCTTTGCCTGGCACTGCAGCATCAATAAATACATCTCATCAATAAATACATCTCATCAACAAATACCTCATTAACACTGCCCACTTGATAGCAAGGGGAGGAGAATGAGGGGAAAAAAACCCTGTTATTCCTTAGGTCAGCCAAGTTCCTAAGGTCTCCACTGCCAGGGTGGGATGACTTGGGTGATTCCTTGTTGGTGTCACAGTGTGTTTGGGAGCCTCGGTGGCATAAAAGGTGGTAAGGCTCAAACTTGAGCAGCATTCAGCAGACACATGGTTACAGCCTCAAACCTGAGATGGCAAAGGATTTGGAGTGTGAGGCTTTTCAGGGGTAGACAGGAACAATTGTTTGGAAATCAGTGGTTAGAAACGTGAGGTTTCTGTTGATGGATCTCATAATCTTGCTTTCTGTTATCAACTTACAACCAAGGGAACGTGACACAGAGCAGAGCTAGCTCCCCCTTCTATGCTGTGCGTGCAGTTGTGATGTTCAGCAATATGTCCATGTTCCTGAAACTCTTCATGATTGAGCTGTAAGCTTTACTGGAACATAGCCCTGCTGTCATGAGCGCTTGTGCTGCTTCTAAGGTAGGATCAGCTTCGAGGCTTATACACCATGGAGAACCCTGTAAGAGCCAGGGTGAGATCCATGCTATACGGGGAGGAGGAAAGCAGTGACAGCTTTAGCATTGGGTCAGGAGCAGGAGGGCTGCCTCAGAGAAGCATCCAGGATAACCTGTTGCTGCTAGTGGAAGGGAAGTTGATGGTCGGACTTGATGATCTTGAGATCATTCCCAACTGAAAGAGCTCTGTGAAGCTGGAGAGGAGGTTCCACAGCCCAGGGCAGGGTGTGTGACTGTTTGGGTGATGCATGCTAGCGTGGAAAATCGATCTGCATGACCACATTACCAGCTGTGGGGGCTGAGTCTGTCAGGAAGAGGGTTGTTAATAAATCAGAGGCTCTCCACGTGCATCCGCAGCTTCAGTTTGGCTTCTAGCAGGAACTTGCTGCGGTCTGCCACGCAGGTCGGTAGCAAAGCTCCGCACCTCAGCTCCGCTAGCAAAAGGACTCATTGCTGGGTGCGGAGCTGGACAGGATTGAACCACAAGCCGAGGAGCTTTAAACAGGCGTCTGAAGCTGTGCCGTGACCCCAGTTTGTCCTTGGCTGCACTTGCAGCTCAGCCTTGTTCGGTGCTGGCTGAGCGGCACCCGTTGTGAGCGCGGGGTCAGCTCAGCGGCCGCTCCCAGCCGCTGGCAGCAGGGTCTGCTCCCAGCAGCTGGCAGCAGGGTCTGCTCCGGCCCTCCCCTCCCAGCAGCTGGCAGCAGGGTCTGCTCCGGCCCTCCCCTCCCGCCACGGCTCCGCGCCGGCCCCGCCGCTGGCACAGCTCGCAGCGCCTTGTGCCGCTGGAGTCGCAGCCGGGTGGTGGTGGTGCCAGGAGCCGAACTTGTCGCTTCGGAACGAGAAGCACAGGTGCAGGCTGAACTCATGGTCCCTGGAGGTCAGCACATGCCGGGAAGGCTTCAGCCTGGCCTCGGACACGGGCGCAGCCGCACGCGTCCCGGCCTGCCCCCGTCACCTGCTTCGTGCGCAAGGGAAGTGATGCTCAGGGCGCTGCTTTGTGCCCCTTCCCTCCGCGCACGCAGACACCTCCCTGAGAGCTCGGTTCGAAAACAAAACTAAAAAGAATGCCCCCGTGTCCTGCAGGGTGAGAGGCGAAGCTGCCGGCAAAGGGAGATGCGTACGCGGGGCTGTGAAGGTTGTTTGGAGACGTGGAGAAGTTTGCCTTTCTCCTGCTTTGAGCTGGAGCAGAGCTGATGCTGCTCAGTGCTGTCACTTCTCAGCTCAGGCACTTTCTGCAGTTCAGGGCAGCTTTGCACAGCCAGGGGCTGCTTCTAGCAGGGAGAAGCTGATGGGAAGAGTTCCTGCCTAGGGCTGGGCTGCAGAAAGCCTCTGCCTAAGACTTGTTACTGTGCAGACCAAGAGCACTGCCACAGCTTGTGCCCCACCTTGGGGTGCAGCAAGTCAGAAGTGGCAGCTGTGAGGAGGAGCAGACAGGACAGGTGACCCTCAACTGCCCAGCAAGGGCTTGCATCCCATGGACAGCATCTTCAGGATCAAGCTGTGGTATTACCAGGGCCAAGCCTCTCCTTCATTGCCTGATATCTCAGAAGGGTTCTGTCCATTCTTCCTGTGATCCAAATCCAGGAGTTGCTGGATTGAGTTCCAGAACCCAGCTCCTGAATCTGGTTCCCATCTTCTTCTGAGTCCAGCGCCTGCCCCCAGCAGCAGTGGTGCCAATGGTGCCATCGTTGCCATCTAGGGCTGGGTTCCATGTTGGTTTGTATTTTTTTGTCTGTATTTTATGGGATTGTTCTTTCCATCCCATCTGGTTTAGTTGCTTTCCCACCCCATCAGTCTCTCCCTTCTTCCCTTCCTTCTGGGAAGGCAGAGGGGTCCATAGAGAGTGGCTGTCACTCATCTGGTGGCCAGCCCAGCCTCAAGCCTTGAGAGGCTCCCTGCTCAGCCACCCAGCACACATCCTATACGTCTGCAGGGGAAGACAGCCATTACCATATGAAAGCAGTGATAACAGTGGGATTCTTGTGCAGGCAGAAGCACAGGAGATATACAACCATTTTGGTGCCAGTTAGACCCATAACTGCTGTTTGTGGCTGGGTTTAGCTACAATTAACCTTTCACATTTTCTATCAGTCATTGCCTTCCTGGTGCAGCTGCTGTTATAACAATATATCCTGCTTCTGCTCTCCCAAGAGCTGATTTTGGGCAGTTAGGATATCTGTTGAAGAAGCCAGAGGGTGTGTGGAAGGGGAATTAGGATGTTTTTAATACCACATTGATGGATAGTGATATTTTTGAGGGGAAAAAAAACCCAAAAGTGATAATTTGTGCTTATTAAGCTGAAAAAAGAAGATTACACCTGGAGAAAGGGTTAGACCCACCCCCAGGGAGAAGTTAGGAGGAGAAGTTAGGAGGACCTGAGGTCAAGACCAAGACCACTACCCCAGGAGGGTTAACCCTTTACAGGCAGGTAGCTCCCAAACCGTCACAATGGGGCTCAGGGCATCATTTGCAGGAAGGGGGCAGAAGTCTAATGGTAGGTTCTTCTTTACTACATACAAACCAGAGCAAATGCTCAGGCAGAAGAGTATTTATAGGAGTAAGAACCTGCCCCTTGCTTGGAATCTGGGCTCCGGTGTTGGGGGATGTAAGCAGAGGGATGTAAGCCTTCAGTTGTCTTACTGAAAGCAGAAAACCAATTTACAACAGTTTGTTGCAGAGAGCTTTCAGATGTTGGAGTAGATAATGTCTATGGTCCCTTCCAGTGAAGGAGAAAAGGACCTGGGAGTCCTAGTGGATGGAAGGATGATTATCAGCCATCAATGTGCTCTTGTGGCCAAGAAGGCCACCCTGGAGTGTATTAAAGTGTTGCTTGATGTGACAACATCAAATGATGGGTTTGAAAAGTTTTTAGTGGTGTACAGCTGGATGGCTCAGACTGGAATTGGAAGAAGTAAATGCCTTTGCTTGATGTTCCCCCACATGTTTGAGCTGGGTGAAGAAAGGAAAAGTA
Source organism: Pogoniulus pusillus (assembly GCF_015220805.1). Lineage (NCBI taxonomy): Eukaryota > Metazoa > Chordata > Aves > Piciformes > Lybiidae > Pogoniulus > Pogoniulus pusillus. The sequence continues at coordinate 22,582,301 of NC_087276.1, read as the reverse complement.
ATGGACCAAAATTTGAGAGCTTCTCACTTTCTAAAATTCCTTGCAAGGAGGTTGGTACCAGGTAGGGTTTGGTTTCTTCTCTGAGGATATGAGTGATAAGACAAGAGGAAATGTCCTCAAGTTGCATTAGGGGAGTTTTAGGTTGGACTTGTCAAGGGCTGGATCAGGCTTCCCATGGCAGCAGTGGAGTCCTCATCCCTGGAGTGAGCTGTCCTCATCCCTGGAGAGAGCTGTCCCCACTAATGTGCCTTTTTGTTTTTTTAATGGCATTTAAGTGCAATTTTATCTTGCAGAAGCACATCTGGATCTTAGAGCATCTGAACTGGCATTGTGTGGGATGGGTTGGTCAGAGTTGGTGTCTAAGTTCCCTCAAATGAAACTTGAAATATTCCAAGGTGGTGTTTTGTTCTCTTTTGATTTTGCTTTCTGAGTGTTTAAAATTTGAGGAAGGATAACTTGGAGGACTACTAAAATAACTTTTTTTCCTTCTTTCTCCTCTGTTGGCACAACAGGATGGGAATCACAGCTTCTGGAAACAGGGTTCCTGGGGATATTCCTCTGCCCGCTCTGGACCCTTTCCCGCCTGCCGCAGCACACTCCTCCTTCCAGCATTGTCATCTGGGGCTTTCGCTGGTTGATCTTCAGGATCATGCTTGGAGCAGTGAGTAGAGCTCTATGCTTTTGCTTTTCTTTGAGGTGACAGCCACAGGAGTGTCTCATCCTAGCAGAAAACATGCTTCTGGTCCAACACATTGGAGCTCTCTGGGGTAGGAGCTTTTCTGTTTATAAGGAAGAAGTGCATAGCAGGAAATGCTTTGTGCTCTGGCTTGCTGAACCTTTCAACTGACTAGTGGCTCTTTTTAAGGAGGGCAAACAGGAGTACCTGAAAGGGTCTACAAGAAAGCTGGGTAGGGACTTTTATAAGGGGTTGTAGTGATAGGACAAGGCTTTGAGCTGGAAGAGAAGAGACTGAGATTGGGAAGAAATTCTTTCCAGTGAGGGTGGTGAGACATTGTTATGAGCTGCCCAGGGAGGTTATGGGTGTCCCCTCCCTGGAGGTGTTCAAGGCCAGGTTGGATAGGGCTTTGAGCAACCTGCTCTAGTGGGAGGTGTCTCTGCCCATGGCAGGGGGGGGTGGAACTAAATGATCTTTAAGGTCCTGAATTGGAATGGAATGATCTTTTTGCTGGATGATAGGTTGGACTGGATGATCTTGGAGGTCTCTTCCAACCTGGTTGATTCTGTGATTCCAACCCAAACCATTCTGTGGTTCTGTAATCTGGGTTGATGGTGATGGCTCTTGACAAATAGTAAGTGAAGCTTGTGACTTGGGCATCGTGGCTTGGCTGGTTTTGGTGAGGTGGTTGGGAATCTAGTGGGTAATTCCCAGGAACCAGGAGCTTTACCATGAGTTGTTTTTAGCTTTGTGTGTGCATCACTGCAGTGTCATTGTCTTCTCCATTTTTTAAAAGAGAATAATTGCTCCATTACTGTCCCAGGCTTTGAGGAAATTCCCAAGCAGTATGTAGAAGTGTCCATCAGGAACTGACAGTATAAAATAAAGGGGTAACAGGGGAGGTTACCAGGTCATCTCCAGCCACACATCAAAATATCCCAGAACTTAAAGCGAGGCATCATCAGCATAGAAAGAGAATGAAGATGTGTGAGACCTTTCAGGGTCTGTTTTCTCTAAAGTCCTACTCATACCCCAGCTCTTCAAGTGTTTGAACCTTTTGTTGAGCTCAATAAGCTCTTCATTATGCTCCTGCTCTTAAAGAAACAAACTTCTCTTGTGTTAACTTTAGTGTTACCTGTTCTCAAGACAGCATTATTAGAGAAGGTGTCCTCACAGGAGATAATCTTCATAAATGTTTTGTATGTTTGCTGCATTAAAAGGTGACTTCCTTGGTGGTTCAGCAAATTCAGCTTGAGAGAGCAGAGAAGTTTGCTTTTTCCTATGTGCAAGTGGTATTTCAAAGCTTGTTCTGGTGTTACATTCATTTCACTGTTGTAGTGCAGTGTCAAGTTTAGCTCAGCTTCCTAAAGCTGCAGGTCTTGCTTGTTATTAATCCTGCAGTGATTGCTTGGGATGAATTTCTGCAGTTCTTGCTCTTGATTAATTAAAAGGATCTGATTCTACCTCAAGATAATATAGCTAATTCAAATGATGTGTTCAGTTTTGGACCCCTTGCTCCAAGAAGGACATTGAGGGGCTGGAGCAGGTTCAGAGAAGGGCAGCAAAGCTGGTCTGGAGCACAGGGCTGGTGAGGAGCAGCTGAAGGAATTGGGAGTGTTCACCCTGGAGAAATGCAGACTGAAGGGAGACCTCATTGCACTGTACAGTGAGATGAGGGTTGTACACTTACAGTGAGATGAGGGTTGGTCTCCTCTCCCTAGTATCAGGAGACAGAACAAGAGGAACTGGTGTGAAATTGTGCCAGGGGAGGTTTAGGTTGGAGATTAGGAAAAAATTCTCTCCTGCAAGAGTGCTCAGGGATTGGCACAGGCTGCCCAAGGAGGAGTCACCATCCCTGGAGGTGTTCAAGAAATGTGTGGCCATGGCACTTGGGGACACGGTTTAATGGCAGTGGTGGTGCTGGGTTGATGGTTGGACTGGATGATCTTTAGAAGTGTTTTGCAACCCAGACATATGGTTCTATGTGTTTATAGAAAGACCATGATCCCAAGTGTAGGCAAGCAGGCTATTTTCTCAACAGGTTGGATGATCACCGAGTTTACATCCTGCTCTCCTTTTGGACTGGCAGCCTGAGCTTTGCTCTGCTCCTGCTGATTTGTAATATGCCTTCTGAATTATGGGACAGACTGGATGTAAAGGGAAAACTGTGCTCACCAAACATCTTTGTTATTGTGCTCTCTGTGCTGCTGCTTGGTTTTATCTGGAGGGCAATAACTCTCCCACTATTTTATGGCGAGCCCCGTGCAGAAGAGATGCTGCCCCATGAGTCCCCTGTCTGTCTGGGTTGCTGATATATAACTAACAGGCATGGGAGAGGAAAAACATGGAAAGGTCATTAAATGGGAATCTACACAAGCAAGTGGAAATTGGTGATTGATGGGATCTTTAATGTTTTGGGGCCCAGACACATGTAGGTTTCCTTCTTGGCCAGGGTAATGATGCTTGCAGGCACCAGGAAGCGAGTTTAATGCGTGAAGTTGAGGTCTCCTCCTGGAGTGCAGATGCACCTGCTCACAGACCATCTTGGATTTCTCCCCTAAGCTGGGCCGAAGCTTTGGCATGTGCACAAATGGGGGCTGAGGGAGGTTTTTCCCAGGGGTGGGATTGGCCATGATTTTATCTTACACAGAAGGGAAGTTCAGCTTTCTCTGGGGATTCTTTTAGGTGGTTCTGGTAAGGTTTTCCTTGGAAAGTGTCTGAGAATTGTGGGATCACTTCAGTTGGAAAAGACCTTTAAGATCATCAAGTCCAACCATTCTCTAACTCTACCAAGTCTGGTGCTCAGTCATGTCCCTCAGCCCCACACTTGTGTGTCTTTAAAGCACCTCCAGGCATGAGGTTTCAACCACCTCCCTGAGTGTCCTGTTCCAGTGTTTGAGAACCCTTTCAGTGAAGAAATTGTTCCTTATGTCCAACTTAAACTTCCTCTGGTGCAACTTGAGGCTGTTTACTCTTGTCCTATCACTTGTTAGGGGTAGAAGAGACAGTCCTCCTTCTCAGTCCAGCCTCCTTTAAGGGAGTTGTAAAGAGCCAGAAGGTCTCCTTTCAGCCTCCTCGCTTCAGCCTGAACAATTCCAGTTCCTCTTCACCAGCCCTGTTCTCCAGACCCTTCACCAGCTTTGTTGTCTTCTGGATCTGCTCCAGCATCTCAGTGCCCTTCCTGGAGTGTGGAGCTCAAAACTGAACTTGGTACTCAAGGTGTAGCCATGTCAAAGGCCATGTCTGGTGTCTCCCTGGTAATCTTTTCTGCCTAGGAGGTGAGCACTGCTCCTGATGCTCAGCAACATCCTCAGCATGGTCCCATTTCCTCCTTTCCTAGTCTTAGCAAGGTGATAGCTGCTGAAGTATTTTAAGAAGTCACAGAATCATAGAATCAACCAGGTTGGAAGAGACCTCCAAGATCATCCAACCCAACCTAGCATCCATCCCTGTCCAGTCAACCAGACCATAGCACTAAGTGCCTCAGCCAGGCTTTGCTTGAAGACCTCCAGGGACGGTGCCTCCACCACCTCCCTGGGCAGCCCATTCCAATGCCAATCACTCTCTCTGCCAACAACTTCCTCCTAACATCCAGACTAGACCTCCCCCCGCACAACTTGAGACTGTGTCCCCTTGTTCTATTGGTGGTTGCCTTTGAGCACTATCATCCAGCTCTATGCTGGTTATAAGGGAGCCTTACTGCCCCCAGCCTAATCCTCTCCCCAAAATGACATCCAGATCTTGCTTTCTGGTTTGTGTGGGCTGGCAGGGCTTGCTTAAGTGCGATACAGAACATGAGGAGTGAGATAATCCCAGCTGGGTTCTTGCAGGAGGAGGGGAGCAGAGGCAAGATCTGCTTCTGGGGTTTGATTGGCAGCAAGCACTGGGCTGATCTCCAACATTGCTGACTTTGAAAAAGGCATAATTACATGACTCAATCTATATGTTTGATGCTGCAAATCATCCATTAATGGGGGATGTAAAGATGGATGCTTCTGGAGAAGACGCAGAGGCAACAGAAGAGGGGTCCCTTTGTGTGAGCCAGCAGCTTGTTGGGAAATAAGTGATGCAAACAGACATCTGCGGGGCTGAGCTGCCTCAGAAGTGCTCGCTGACTTGATGGCTCTGTCGTTTTGCTTGTGACTCTCTGTCACTCTGGTTTCTTGAAGCTTGGAAGATGCAAAGCGTTGTGTTTCCACAAGAGGCTGCGTAAGCTGCAGAAGAGGAACAACCTCCTGCACCGGTGCACCTCTGCTGGGAAGCAGCTCAGGGGAGAAGGACCTGGGGGTGCTGGTGGACAGCAAGTTCGCCATGAGCCAGCCATGTGCCCCAAGAAGGCCAATGGTCTCCTGGGGTACATGAAGGAGAGCATGCCTAGCAGGTTGGAGGTTCTCCTCCCCCTCTACACTAATGAGGTCACATCTGGAGTATTGTGTCCAGTTCTGGCTTCTCCAATTCAAGAGAGACAGGGAACTACTGGAGAGAGTCCAGTGGAGGCTGTGAAGATGCTGAGGGACCTGGAATATCTCTGTGAGGAGCAAAGGCTGTTGAGCCTGGAGAAGAGCAGCTCCAGAGGGGATCAGCAGCAGATGGAGACCAGATTCAGGAACTGACTTTTGGAAATGGATTCAGGAACACATGGATCCAGAATCTAAGGCAGAAAGGACAGAGTCACTCTCAGATACCAGCCAGTGAAGAAGAGGCTTGACCCTGGTAATCTCTCAGCTTTTTCCTGAAGATGCTGTCCATGGGATGCCAGCCCTTGCTGGGCAGTTGAGGGTCACCTGTCCTGTCTGCTCCTCCTCACAGCTGCCACTTCTGACTTGCTGCACCCCAAGGTGGGGCACAAGCTGTGGCAGTGCTCTTGGTCTGCACAGGAACAAGTCTTAGGCAGAGGCTTTCTGCAGCTCAGCCCTAGGCAGGAACTCTTCCCATCAGTTTCTCCCTGCTAGAAGCAGCCCCTGGCTGTGCAAAGCTGCCCTGAACTGCAGAAAGTGCCTGAACTGAGCAGAGCAGAGCCTGAACTTCAAAGTGCTAACACAGAATCAGATCTGCTCCAGCTCAAACCAGGACAGGTTTACTTGTGTAGTGGGCAAGTTTCTGTTTCTGAGGATGTTTTTTGGTGATAGCTCATTGCTCATGAGCTCTCCTTCATCAAAAAACGCAGTTTGTGCCTGATCTCCATCCAGGAGGTGTTAGTGCCATTCTTCACAGTAGCTCTTTCGATCCTGAAAGCCACCAGTGATCTGTTTCATCATTAGTCGAGAGTCTAAGAGATGCTGATGCTGCTTGGAGCCACGAGGATCTGACTTGTGTCAGCACTGGTCTGGGTAGCTACAGTAGCACTGCTAACAGGAACTGAAGGCCACGTCTGAAGGGAGAGGAGTTCAGGAATGTGGTTTAACTAGATTTTGGAAGAGCTGTAGACAAGTGTCATCCTTCAGCCTCCTGCAGCCTGTCTCACTGCATAAGTGGTAGCAGTGCTGAGGCTCAAAAGCATCTCCTGATTTCTCTATCAAGGTGTTTCTTTGTGTTGCATGAGGTTCAGCAGTCCCCATCCAGCTTGAGGTGTGATGCCACACTGCTCTAGAATTGCTCAGGCTACATCTTGGCATGCACCAATCTGAACCATGATTTGCAACAACTTGCAATGCAGTGTGCACTTGCAGCCTGGAAAGCAAACCAGAGCCTGGGCTGCAGCAGAAGTGTGGCCGGCAGGACCAGGGAGGTGATTCTCCCCCTCTACTCTGCTCTGAGACCCCACCTGGAGTACTGCATCCAGTTCTGGAGCCACTATTACAAGAGAGATATGGATGTGCTGGAGTGTGTCCAGAGGAGGGCCACAAGGATGCTCAGAGGGCTGCAGCAGCTCTCCTGTGAGGACAGACTGAAAGAGTTGGGGCTGTTCAGTCTGGAGCAGAGGAGGCTCCCAGGTGACCTTCTTGTGGCCTTCCAGGATCTGAAGGGGGCTACAGAAAAGCTGGGGAGGGACTTTTTAGGCGATCAGGGAGTGATAGGACTGGGGGGAATGGAGCAAAGCTGGAGGTGGGGAGATTCAAACTGGGCATGAGAAAGAAGTTCAGCATGAGAGTGGTGAGAGGCTGGACTGGGTTGTCCTGGGAGGTGGTTGAGGCCCCATGGCTGGAAGTGTTTAAGGCCAGGCTGGCTGAGGCCGTGGGCAGCCTGCTCTAGAGTAGGGTGTCCCTGCCCATGGCAGGGGAGTTGGAACTGGCTGCTCCTTGTGGTCCCTTCCAACCCTGACTGATTCTATGATGGCTTTAACCAGGAAACAGGAGGATTTAGACTAGATAGAAGGAAAAATTGTTGACACCGAGTATGGTGAGACCCTGACTCAGCTTGCCCAGATAGGTGGGAGATGTCCCATCCCTGGAACCATTCTAGGTCAGGTTGTTTGTGGCTCTGAGTAGCCTGCTTTGGTTGCATGTGTTCCTGCATATGGCAGAGGGGTGGACTAGGCTAGCTTTAAAGATCCCTCCCACCCAAAGCAGTCTGGGATTCTGTGTGTACATTAGTCAGAGGACTGGGTAGGTCACCAGCCTGATGAGGTGATGTTCTGTACAAATACTTATCACTGCTGGAGATGCAGTGAGGAGGTGTGTGGGGGAATTCAAGCATGGGGGTGCAACAGCAGACTGGGCAACAGGAAGTAAACAGAGAATGAAGTTGGAGCTGTGTCTTGCCAAGGATCGCAGACATATGGAACAAGTTACCAGGAAAGGTGGCTGGAGCAGAGGCTGTAAGTGAGTCTGAGACATCTTGATTAGTTTCTGGAGGAAAGGATTGAAGAGTGTAGTGAAAAAGCAGGGAAACAGGATTTAAAGCACATTACCACTTTAATTTAAAAGTGCCCAAAGCAAGGAAATTCAGATTTAAAGCTGCCAATCTCTCACTGGCTGCTGCAGGTGTTAGGGTTGGGGGGACTCCGCGGGGTCTGGGTGTAGATGGGTCCATGCCCTGCAGGCTCTGCTCCCTGGCTTGGAACCATGAGCTTGGGCAGGTTAGGCTCAACCTCAGGTGTGCCCCAAGAATGAGGTCCTTTAATATATGCCTCATAGAAAAATAATCATATTTTATAGAGAACATTTCTCTTCTTTCTTTTTCCCCACTTCCCAAATTTCCCTTTCTAAATGTGAACTACAGACTCTGAATCCCTCCATATCCAATCTCTGAATCTCCAAGCTGCTCAAAACATCCTCAGAAGCAGCTTAGAGAGGTTTGGGTTTGGAAGGGATCTCCAAAGGTCATCCAGTCCAACCTCCATCCTCCACTAGAGCAGGTTGCTCACAGCCTTGTCCAGCCTCACCTTCAATAGCTCCAGGCATGGGCCCTCAGCTCTCTTCCTGGGCAACCTGTTGCAGTGTTCCTGCAGCCTCATGCTGCAGAACTTGTTCCTCACATCCAATCTAAATCTGCTCTGCTCTCATCTCAAACCATTGCCCTCATCCTGTCCCTGCAGGCCTTTGCAAACAGTCCCTCTGCAGCCTCCTTGGAGCCCCCTCCAGCTACTGGCAGGCTGCTCGGAGGTCTCGCTGGAGCCTTCTCTTCTCCAAGCTGAGTGACCTCAACTCCCTGATCGTTTTCATGGCCCTCCTCTGGACCCTGCTCCATCAGGTCCATGTCCTTCCTGTGTTGGTGGCTGCAGAGCAGAGGAGTCCTGGAGCATGTTTGTTTGTTGGATAACCAGACTCTTAGAAGATTATTTCAATCCTCTGCCGTTTCAAACCTACACAAAAGCTCTGCCCTCTCTTTTAACAGGAGGAAAAAGAAAAGATCCTTTCCAGTGGTAGTCTGGGGCAAGAAATAGTGCAAAAAGGTTTCTACTGATTAGCAATGAATGGTTCCACTCGATCCTCCTCACTGTTTGCTGGTAAATGTTGTCCTTCCCTCCCCCAAAGATGTGGTTGGATGGGTTATTTCCAGGTTATTTCGCTATCCTTAGAGATGTAATCTTTCTTCAAAGCCATTTGTAGTTTTCTTCTCTTCAGGAAAAGTGAAGGCAAGGCAGCAAATTCTCTTAGAAACCAGAGGTTCCCCTGGAACTCTTTCATTTTCCCTTGTTTTGTGTTTTGGCTTTGGATGCCGTTAGAAGTGTCATAACGTGGGTGGCATTTGAAAGGTTACTGGAAAGGGTGGGGACGTGATTAGCTAATAAGGGAGATGAACTTGCTGGCAAGAAAGAATGAAGACTTTGAAGCAAACAGAATCTGGATGCCTGTAGTAAAATTGCATTAGATGTATAACAAAGTGAAAGGGGACACACACACACCAAAAAAAAAGAAGCTGGAATTTGGGCAATCTGGGCTGCTCTAAAGGAGGAGGAGGAGGAGAAGGAGAATCAAACGGATGTAGTTGTCATTTCGGTGACAAGCGTGCCCTGATCCTGGGCATTAGGGCTCTGAAATGGAGAATAATTATTCTAATTTGTTTTATTACATTAGCGTGGGTAGGAGGGAAGAAAGGGAGCTTTCTTTGATGGCTTTCTCATTATTCAGCAGGCAGCCCGGCGGGGCCAGGCTCCCGGCTCCCCAGCCCAGCCTTCATGGGAATTTTTGGAAAGTGATGTCTGCAGCGCTCTGACCTTTGCCGTCCCAGCTGCAGCCCTCCTCCTCTCTGCAGGGATCCCACACTTGACTCCTTAGCAACCTCCTTTGTGCCTCTGATCTCTCTCTCTCCATTTTGTCTAGTAATAGCCCTTGGCAGGAAGAGTTGTTGTTCCTCCGCTGCTTGTAAAAGCCTGCGAGCTGCTAGCGCCAAGGACTTTTCAGACTGCCTTTCACCCTGGCTCTTTGCGGCGCTCTCTTCAAAGCCCCTCAGATGTTGGTGTGCTCCTGGTGGCTTCTCAAAGGAGCTTGCTGGTGGCTGAGGTTGGGGAAGAGCAGGGCGACAAAGGCAGCAGCCCAAAACCCAACGTCATGGAATGGGAGTCATAGAATCACAGAATCAACCAGGTTGGAAGAGACCTCCAAGCTCATCCAGTCCAACCTAGCACCCAGCCCTATCCAGTCAACTAGACCATGGCACTAAGTGCTGCAGACAGTCTGTTCTTGAACACCTCCAGGGATAGTGCCTCCACCACCTCCCTGGGTAGCCCATTCCAAGGTTGGAAGGGACCTCAAAGATCAGCCAGTTACAATCCCCCATCGTAGGCAGGGACACCTCCCACTAGAGCAGGTTGCTCAGGACCTCATCCAACCTGGCCTTGAACACCTCCAGGGAGATTGTGGATCACAGAATGTGATCACATTCTGTGATTCTGTGATCCACAACCTCCCTGGGCAACCTGTGCCAGTGTCTCACCACCCTCACTGGAAAGAACTTCTTCCTGACATCCAGTTTCAGTCTCCCCTCTGCCAGTTTAAACCCATTCCTTCTCATGCTGTCATTACAAGACCTTGTCAATAGTCCCTCCCCAACGTTCCTGTATCACATTCTGTGAGCCACAACCTCCCTGGGCAACCTGTGCCAGTGTCTCATAGATCACATTCTGTGATCCAGAACCTCCCTGGGCAACCTGTGCCAGTGTCTCATAGATTACATTCTGTGATTCTATGAGCCACAATCTCCCTGGGCAACCTGTGCCACTGTCTCCAGTTTAAATCTCCTCTCTGCCACCTTAAAACTGTTACTCCTCATCCTGTCATCATAAGACTTTGTCAATAGTCCCTCCCCAGCCTTCATGTAGGCCCCCTTCAGATACTGGAAGGCCACTATAAGGTCTCTTGGATGCCTCCTCTTCTCCAGGGTGCAGAGCCTCAACTCTCATAGCCTGTCCTCATAGCAGAGCTTCTCCAGCCCTCTGAGCATAGAATCATAGAGTCAAACAGGTTGGTAGAGATCTCCAAGCTCATCCAGTCCAACCTAGCACCCAGCCCTGTCCAGTCAACTAGACCATGGCACTAAGTGCCTCATCCAGGCTTTGCTTCTGGGCAACCTGTTGCAGTGTTCCTGCAGCCTCATGCTGCAGAACTTGCTCCTCACATCCAGTCTAAATCTGCTGTGTTCTCATTTCAATCCATTGCCCTCATCCTGTTGCTGCAGACATTTGCAAACAGTTCCTCTGTAGCCTTCTTGCAGCCCCCTTCAGATCTGGCAGGCTGCTTTAAATCTCTTTGGAGTCTTCTCCATGCTGAACACCCCCAGCTCTGTCAGCTTGTCCTCATAGCAGAGGTGCTTCAGCCCCCTGAGCATTTTCATGGCCTCCTCTGGACCTTCTCAATCAGGTCCATGTCCTTGCTGTGTTGAGGGCTGCAGAGCTGGATGCAGCACTCCCAGTGAGGTGTCATGAGAGCAAAGTAAACTGACAGGATCACCTCTCTGCATCTTGCATGAGTTTTATGGCTCTGACCCAAATCCAGCCTCTGAACCAGCATGTTTTGTGGCAAACCCTGTGCCAGGACACTGTGCAGCTGAAGAACTGGGCTCATAAATTATGCAGATATTTCGAAGTATGCAAACAACATCAAGAGCCATTACAAGAACCTCGAGGTGTAAAAGGACCAGAGAGAGTGTATTGAATTCTCCAAAAGCCAGATTCCCTGCTGGGCTTAGGAGTTAAATATTGTGCCTGTTTTGGGGTATATAAGGAAAAAAAGACAACAAAACACAGTCATAAGACCATGTGGTGGAGGTCAGAGGCACTTTAACATGTCCAGCAAAAGGATTGTGCCATTGCTGGGTGTTGCTGCTGTATTCTCTCACTTGTCTGGTGTTGTTCTCCTGATGGCTCACAGAATCAGTCGGGTTGGAAAAGACCTTCAAGATCATTGAGTCCAAGCTAACACCTTCTAATTAACTAAACCATGGCACTAAGTGCTTTATTCAGTCTTTTTAAACACCTCCAGGGATGGGGACTTCACCTCTACCCCGGGCAGCCTATTCCAATGCCAATCATTCTTTCCTTGTAGAACTTCTTCCTAACATCCAGGCTAAACCTGCCCTGGCACAGCTTGAGGCTCTGTCTTGTTCTGTCACTGGTACCCTGGCAGAAGAGACCAACCTCCACCTGACTACAACCTCCTTTGAGGTGGTTGTAAAGAGCAATGAGATCTCCCCTGAGCATTCTCTTCTCTAGGTTGAGATACAGCATTTGGTCATTGTGAGGTTGAAATAAAATGCAGGAATGTTATGAGATTTATCCTTTTAAATGCAGAAGGAAGCTGGAGCAGGTTGGGCAGCCTGGTGCATAACAGCAGGAAAACTCTTAAGTGCTTCAGGTGGTGAGACGCTAGCCTGGGTTGCCCAGAGAGGTGGTTGAGGCCCCATCCCCAGAACTATTTCAGGTCAGGTTGCATGGAATGACCTGCTGTAGGTGGAGATGGCCCTTCTGACTGCAGGGTTGTTGGGTTAGATGACTTTCAGAGGTCCCTTCCAACATAAAGCATTCTGTGATTCTGTTGTTGTTGTAGAATCAGAGAATCAAGCAGGTTAGAAGAGATCTCCAAGATCATCCAGTCCAACCTAGCACCCAACCCTGTCCAGTCAACCAGACCATGGCACTAAGTGCCTCATCCAGACTTTGCTTCAACACCTCCAGGGATGACAACTCCACCACCTCCCTGGGCAGCCCATTCCAATGCCAATCACTTTCTCTGACAACAACTTCCTCCTAACATCCAGCCTAGACCTCCCCTGGCACAACTTGAGACTGTGTGCCCTTGTTCTATTGCTGCTTGCCTGGCAGAAGAGACCAACCCCACCTGGCTACAGCCTCCCTTCAGGTAGTTGTAGACAGCAATGAGGTCAGCCCTGAGCCTCCTCTTCTGCAGGCTGCACACCCCCAGCTCCCTCAGCCTCTCCTCGTAGGGTTTGTGTTCCAGGCCCCTCACCAGCTTTGTTGCCCTTCTCTGGACATGTTCCAGCACCTCAACATCTCTCTTGAATTGAGGAGCCCAGAACTGGACACAGGACTCAAGGTGTGGCCTGACCAGTGTTGAGTACAGAGGAAGAATAACCTCCCTTGTCCTACTGGCCACACTGTTCCTGGTACTTGGTTTGATGGCCATGGTAGTAGGGATATTGGTTGGTCTTGGTGATCCAGGTTCCTGACCAGCTTCGTCCCCCTTTTCTGGTCCGAAGGCATTGTGTCAGGTCCCTGAGATCTGAATGCTTCTGACTCCAGCAGAGCTGTGTGTCAGGTCCCTGAGATCTGAATGCTTCTGACTCCAGCAGAGCTGTGTGTCAGGTCCCTGAGATCTGAATGCTTCTGACTCCAGCAGAGCTGTGTGTCAGGTCCCTGAGATCTGAATGCTTCTGACTCCAGCAGAGCTGTGTGTCAGGTCCCTGAGATCTGAATGCTTCTGACTCCAGCAGAGCTGTGTGTCAGATCCCTGAGATCTGAATGCTTCTGACTCCAGCAGAGCTGTGTGTCAGATCCCTGAGATCTGAATGCTTCTGACTCCAGCAGAGCTGTGTGTCAGGTCCCTGAGATCTGAATGCTTCTCAATCCAGCAGAGCTGTGTGTCAGGTCCCTGAGATCTGAATGCTTCTCAATCCAGCAGAGCTGTGTGTCAGGTCCCTGAGATCTGAATGCTTCTCAATCCAGCAGAGCTGCCTGCCACCTTCTAGCCCTTCCTCAAGCCCTTCATCAGGTCTCCTTTTTAAGAAGCATTTTTCATTTTAACTTTGTAAAGCTCCTTCCTCTTCCATGAATTTTATCTTGAGAAGACACTGGTGGACCTTTGGCTTTCAGAAGCTCTTCCAGCTCCTTGTTTTGTGGGCAGTGGGTGGCTGAGGGTGTGAAGTGCCAGGCACCATCTGGAGCAGTTCGTATTTATAGCGTAAGGAAAAGTTGAAAGCTAGAATTCAAGATTACCCTTCATTGAGGTTTTTCACCCTCCTTCTGCCTCACAAAGCACAGGAAGGACTTTAGACTGTGATTTCACTTTTTGCTTTTGGTGTTTTTTTTTCCACTCATCTTTTGTATCACCAAGGCACAGAACAGTCTTTAAATTGTGGGTTTATTTTGCTTTCTTTTTTACCCTTTTTTTGGTATTGTGAAGATACAAAAAGGTCTTAAAATTGTGATTTGAGGTTTGTTTTTTGCTTTCAGTCATTTTTTTGTGTTGTGAAGATGCAGAAAGGTCTTGAAATTGTGACTTTACTTTAGTTTTTCCTCTCTTTATAGGCTGGATGTTAGGAGGAAGTTGTTGTCTTTATATTGGGAAGATACAGAAAGGTCTTAAAATTGTGATTTGAGTTTTGTTTTTCCTCTCTTTTTGTATTGTGAAGATGCAGAAAGGTCTTAAAATTATGATTTGAGTTTTGTCTTTTTCCTTTCGGTCATCTTTTGTATTGTGATAATACAGAAAGGTCTTATAATTGTGGTTTGGGTTTTGTTTTTTGCTTTCAGTCATCTGTTATATTGTGAAGATACAGGAAAGTCTTAAAATTATGATTTTATTTTAGTTTTCCCCTCTCTTTTTGTGTTGGGAAGATTCAGAAAGGTCTTAAAATTGTGATTTGAGTTTTGTTTTTTACTTTCAGTCATTTTTTTGTGTTGTGAAGATGCAGAAAGGTCTTAAAATTGTGATTTGAGTTTTGTTTTTTACTTTCTGTCATCTTTTGTATTGGGAAGATACAGAAAGGTCTTAAAATTATGATTTTATTTTAGTTTTTTTCCCCTCTTTTTGTATTGGGAAGATGCAGAAAGGTTTTAAAATTGTGATTTGAGTTTTGTTTTTTGCTTTCAGTCATTTTTTGTGTTGTGAAGATACAGAAAGATCTTAAAATTGTGATTTGAGTTTTGTTTTTTTACTTACAGTCATTTTTTGTGTTGTGAAGATACAGAAAGGTCTTAAAATTACTGTTTTATTGTAGTTTTCCCCCTCTTTTTGTATTGTGAAGGTGCAGAAAGGTTTTGAAATTGTGATTTGAGTTTTGTTTTTTACTTTCTGTCATCTTTTGTATTGGGAAGATACAGAAAGGTCTTAAAATTGTGATTTGAGTTTTGTTTTTCCTCTCTTTTTATATTGTGAAGATGCAGAAAGGTCTTAAAATTGTGATTTGAGTTTTGTCTTTTTCCTTTCAGTCATCTTTTGCCTTGTGATAGTACAGAAAGGTCTTACAATTGTGATTTGAGTTTTCTTTTTTGCTTTCAGTCATCTTTTATATGGGGAAGATACAGAAAGGTCTTAAAATTGTGATTTGAGTTTTGTTTTTCCTCTCTTTTTGTATTGTGAAGATACAGAAAGGTCTTAAAATTGTGATTTGAGTTTTGTTTTTCCTCTCTTTTTGTATTGTGAAGATACAGAAAGGTCTTAAAATTGTGATTTAAGTTTTGTTTTTTACTTCCTGTCATCTTTTGTATTGGAAAGATACAGAAAGGTCTTAAAACTGTGATTTGAGTTTTGTTTTTCCTTTCTTCTTGTATTGTGAAGATACAGAAAGGTCTTAAAATTGTGATTTGAGTTTTGTTTTTCCTCTCTTTTTGTATTGTGAAGATACAGAAAGGTCTTAAAATTGTGATTTGAGTTTTGTTTTTCCTCTCTTCTTGTATTGTGAAGATGCAGAAAGGTCTTAAAATTGTGGTTTGAGTTTTGTTTTTTTCCTTTCAGTCATCTTTTGTACCCCAAAGACACATAAAGGTCTTTGAGTTGTTTTTTCTTTTCCCTTTTACACCCAATTTCTGTTTTGTGAAGACACAGCAAGGTCTTGAAATAGTGATTTTATTTTTCTCCTTTTCACCCATCTTCTGTTATGTGAAGATGCAGAAAGGTCTTTAAATTGACTCCAAATTGATACTACTGGTGCTCATACCCCACTCCCCTCTCCAGGGCTGGGATCAGTGAGGGGTTTGCAGACACAGCTTGAGTCACCAGGCTATTTTTTCACTCAGCTTCCCGTGCCATTGGCCTGTCTGTACCATTTTTATTTCTTTGCCTTTTTTTTTTCCCCCCAGAATTAATTTTGGGCTGAAAAAGTCTCAAAGAGTGCTTTGTTCCTCTTTGACACTCACTCCAGGGAGGGGAAAAACAGAAAAAAAAGGGAAAAGAAAAAAAATGAAGGGGAAAGAAAAAAAAAGATAAAAGAAAAAGGAAAAAGCAAAAAGCCAAAGGGAAAAAAAACCTCAAACTAATCCCAAAACCTAACCCCCCCCAAAAACCCTGTGCAAAATCTGACATCTGCATTGTGGAGAAAAATCAATAGATAGGGAGGAATATAATTATCCCCCACTCCTGAAGATGTTTTTTTGTAGCTGTGACTCATATCAGCTTAGAGCTTGAATGACATTTTAATCATTTAGGCTTCTTTTGGGGGGGAGTTGATGTTTTGGGTTTGAGTTGTTGGGGTTTTTTTTTCTCCTTAATTCCTTTTTCCTTCTGAATCACCCAAGTACAGCAGCCTGAAAGGGGTCAGGTTGGCTTGAGAGATCTGCCCGAGATGAAAAGGGAAGATTTGATGCGTTGGGAGCTTGGCCACTTCCCTCCCTTCTAGTGCTGTGTGAAGCAGGAATGTGCAGAGCAAGGTCACAGAATGGTTTGGGTTGGAAGGGACATGAAAGATCATTTAATTCCAAACCACATGCCATGGGCAGGGACACCTCCCAGTAGAGCAGGTTGCTCAAAGCCTCATCTCTGCTGAACAGGAGAGCCCAGAACTGGCCAGAATATTCCAGGTATGGTCTCACCAGGGCAGAGTAGAGGAAAAGGAGGAAGTTCTACATGGGAAGGCTGATTTGCCATTGGAATGGGCTGTCTGGGGAGATGGTGGAGTCCCCATCCCTGGAGGTGTTTAAGAGGAGGCTGGGTGTGGCACTTAGTGCCATGGCTTAGTTAATTAGAAGGGTTAGGTGATAGGTTGGACTCAATGATCCTAGAGATCTTTTCCAACCTGGTTTACTCTGGTTTACAACCTTCTTGCTCTGTACAACTCCCAGAAGGAGGTTAGAACCAGGTGGGAGTTGGTATCTTCTCCCAAGGAGCAAGCAATGAGACAAGAGAAAATGGACTCAAGTTGCACCAGGGGAGATTTAGGATGGACATCAGGACGAATTTCTTTGCTGAAAGGGCCGTAAGACATTGACCCAGGCTGCCCAGGGCAGCTTTGGAGTCCACATCCCTGGGGAGGGGGTGGGTGGGTTCAAAGCTGTGATGCTGAGGGCCATGGTTTAGTGGAGACCTGGCAGTGCTGCCTTAACAGTTGGACCTAATGATCCTGGAGATCTTTTTCAGCCTTCATGATTCTGTGCCTGAGTTTGGGAAGCACTGTTGCTACGTGACCGTGGCCACGTGGATGCAGAGCAGGGCTGCTGGGTGGGAACTGCAGGAGCGAGGGTGGCAGAGTGGCTCCCCTGATTAAAACCAGGCACTTTATTCAACACCATTCAAGTACTAAATGAAAAAAAAAAAAGGGGGGGTGGGGGGAAGCCCTAAATGAAATTTTCTTTCCCCTGTGAAAAACGTTGGGGAAATTAATGCACCTTAATTGTGGGAGCCCAGAAGTTGGGATTTTCGCAGTCCAGGCAGGTGCTGCATCTCCATCCTCCCCTTTGCTCCTCAGCCGTGCCCTGAAGGGAGCAAACTTGGTAGGGGAGAAGGTATTGAGCACATATTTCATTCTGGATGCTAATTCAATCCAGGGTGAAGGTTTTTATGGGTCTCATGAGGACAGCAGCGAGGGCAGATTTCTGAGTGTGCAGAATGGCCTGGAGCCACAACCCCCTGTAAATTAATATGACAAAAGATCTCAACTTTCCCCTTCCCCAGGCCAGCCTCTCTTATTGCTGGAAAGAACTGGTCTGCATGGGCTGGCTGCCACCAGCTTGGCCAAAACCATCCAACCACCCCCACCTTGATCTTTGGAGCCACCATCCCATCAGTATGAATTTAATAATGGTAGGTAGAACTGGATTCAAAGCAAGGGCAGAGGGGTGAAAGGGCAGTTGCTGGTTCACTTAGCCACCTGTTTCCTTCCCTTTAGCTTCTATTTAATTTGCATTGCTGAATACCTTTCCCTTCTGATATGCAGGGCTTTGAAAGTCTCTTCACCCACCCCCAACCTGCAAACAGAGCAGGACTTTCTGGGATGCTTGGGTTTTTTTTTTTTTGTCCTGGATGCTTGCTTTTTTTTTCCTGGGGTGCCTATTTTGATTGGGTTTTTTTTCCCCCTGGGGTGCTTGAGATTTTCATGGACATTTGTTTGATTTTCCCTGAGGTGCTTGCTTCTTAACTGGGGTCCTTATATTTTCCAGATTCCCTGTTGTTTTTCCTGGGTGATTGAGTTTTATTTTCTCTGAGGTGCTTATTTCTTAATTGGAGTCCTTGACTTGTTCCTCTGAGGAACAAGTTCTGCACCATGAAGGTGCTGGAACACTGCAACAGGCTGCCCAGGGAGGAGGTTGAGGTCCCATCCCTGGAGATATTCAAGGTTTGGCCTGACAAAAGCTCTGAGCAACCTGCTCTGGAGGAGGATGTCCCTGCTGACTGCAGAGGGGTTGGACTAGATGACCTTTGGAGGTCCCTTCCAAGCTGAATCATTCTGTGATTTTCCCTGGGGTGCTTGTTTCTTAATTGGGGTCTTTATATTTTCCAGATTCCTTGGGTTTTCCTGGGTGCTTGAGTTTTATTATGGGGAGTTTGCTTCTTAATTGGGGTCCTCCTCTTTTTCCAGTGTCCTTGGTTGTTTTTTTCTTTCTTGGATTCTTGTTTTATTTTCCCTGAGGTGCTTGTTTCTTAATTGGGGTCCTTGTCTTTTTCCAGAGTCCTTGGTTTTTCCTGAGTGCTTTTGTTTTCCTGGAGTGATTGTTTCTTACTTGGGGTGCTTGTTTTTTAGACCTCCAAAAAGGTGAAATATTTAGTGGAGAGTGTGTAAAACAAGATCCCATCCGAGCAAGGAGCTGGAAAGTATGTCCCATTGCTGTCTACAACTACCTGAAGGGAGGCTGTACCAGGTGGGGTTGGTCTCTTCTCCCAGACAACCAGCAACAGAACAAGGGGACACAGTCTCAAGTTGTGCCAGGGGAGGTCTAGACTGGATTTTAGGAGGAAGTTGTCGGCAGAGAGAGTGATTGGCATTGGAATGGGCTGCCCAGGGAGGTGGTGGAGTTGCTGTCTCTAGAGGTGTTGAAGCAAAGCCTGGCTGAGGCACTTAGTGCCATGGTCTGGTTGATTGTCTAGGGCTGGGTGCTAGGTTGGACTGGATGAGCTTGGAGCTCTCTTCCAACCTGATTGATTCTATGATTCTAAGAGCTCATCCTGAATGTGTCCATGCCCAGGATCCACTTTTCTTCACAGCCACCATGGCTGGTTCTCTCTTCATGGTCCTCCTCAGGTGAGATGAAGCTACAAAATACCCAGGGTCCATACCTCTTCAAAGGCACTGTAGCTACTTCTCTTCCTCTGATGAGAAGCAGCTACAGAATGTGTAGGTTTTCCTGCCCTATAGTTTTTTTAGTCCAACTTCATTTGGAACCTGGAAATCTCACGTGGCAGCGTGGGAGTGGAAGTGGACTCGAAGACAGCAGCAGGGTGAAGACGACTTGAAACACCCCCTAATTATGAGAGTGGGAGTTTTCTCTGCTGAAAAACAGCTTTGATATGAAGAGCTTCGAGTGACTTTCCTGTTTGAAGGCTTCATAGTAAACAAAATGTGATTAACTCCCTTTGGTGACTCATTGTAGGGAAGAGTTTGGATTTTCAAGTGTGGTGTTTTTCTGTCATAGACTCGTTTTAATTATCCCTGCTGAATAATAGAGCTTGATAAGAGGCTGGGCAAGGCAGGAGGGAAGGTCATCAAGATAGCTCTGTCCTGCTTTAATATTCCAGCAGTCTTGCACAGAGCCTTTCTCAGTGTCCATCCTGCCACTGACAGGGCTGTGGCACATCCTGGGAGATGCTATCAACACATCCTGTAATGTTAGAAAAGCTTCGAGGGGCAGAGCCAGGCTGGGGATGATCTGGGAGGGGGTGATGAAGCTGGGACTGTTGACAGCCAGTCTGTCTTGTCCCTGTCTCCCCTGCTCCAGCCCTTGTGGAGTGATGGGATCTGATGAATGACTTGCTGGTGAGTAAATCCACAGAGCAGCCAGCAGTGCCCAGTAGCCTGCTTTCCTGGCTCATGAGGCTTCTATGATAACACTTTGCATCCCTTGTGCTTTTTTCTGTGCCTTTGTGGAATTGGGCTGGATTGGAGAAGACCTTGAACATCAGGTCCAACCATTAACCCAACACTGCCTGGTCACACTAAACCATGACCCTCAGAACCGCATCTCTGTGGTTCTGAAATCCCTTCAAGGATGGGGGCTCCAGCACTGCCCTGAGTATCTTGTTCCAGGCCTTGACAACCCTTTTAGGGAAGTAATTCTTCCTTATGTCCAACCTAAACCTCTCCTGATACAACTTGAGGTCATTTCCTCTTGCTTGTTCCTTAGAAGAAGAGGCCAACTTCCATCTGGCTGCAACCTCCTTTCAGAGACTTGTAGAGAGCCACAAGCTCTCCCCTCAACCTCCTTTTCTCCAGGCTGAACAACCCCAGTTCCCTCAGACTCACATCACAAGACCCTTTGTTCTCCAAGAGTAGTCACCAGCTTTGTTGTCCTTCTCTGGACCTGCTTGAACTCAAGCAGTGTGCCTTTTAATTGCTATACTTCAGGATTGTGGACAGCCCTGTTGAAGGCTGGGGGGTGGGGAGGTTGTCATCCCTTTCCCCAAACCAGAAACATCTAAACATCTCCTGGTGCAAGGCTCAGACCAAGATGCTGCCTATTTCCCATTAGCTTATCCTGTCAGATAGCTTTGTAACTCTTACTGTGGATCCTTGCTGGCTTAAAAAAGTCCAAGTTGAGTTAAGACCAAGGTCCAACCAATGTCTTTGATTGTCTGGATATTTGTGGATATTTACTTACAAGATCTGGACAGGTTTTGGGGGTCTTTAACTGGTATTTGGAAGTTTTCTTGAGCTTCTAACCTGCTGAACTTTGTTTAATGCTGGAAGTGGAGATCATTTGTTTTTTTTAGCCATTTGGGTGAAATCCATAGAGCAGGATGTGCCTTAATGCTAGAATCTCCTCCTCCACTGAGCCCTCAGATTTTAGCACACTGGTTTCTTGGTCCTCTTTCCTACTGCATGTATAAGGAAGGTTTGGGATGATCCTGGTGCAGCCAGCAGTGGATCCCCATGGAAACTCCCTGTATTTTTTCTACCGAGGAAGGCAGGAACGTTATAATTAGGGGCAATGTCAGAGGCAGGTGAATACCCCCTAATTGTATGCAGATGATAGAGCTGGCTCAGCCTTTTGACTAGTGAAGCTTTCCTCAATTTGGGATATTGTGATCCTAATCAGGGACCTTTCGCCACACATCAAAGCTGGACCTGCATACCTTGGGGCTGGCACAGCTTGATTGCAGAGCTTCCTGCTCGCAGGCTCATCCTTGGCCAGGTGTCTTTCCTGCTGTGGACGACTGATTCCTTTCTACTCTTCATCGCTGAGGCAAAGAAATTTAATCCCAATATTGCTGCCAGCCCTGGAATGGACCCACTGGTTTGGAAATTTCACCCTCTGGTTGCCCTGAAATATCAACCCACAGCAGCCTTCCGATACCTGCTTATTTCACTGCCAACCTCTAACCTGAGGTGGAGCAGACCTGTCATTAGGGCATTCATCTGGGGTTAGATCTGTCAGCTTCCTTCCCCTTCTCCTCTTTTGTTTCTCTAATTACTTTGATTGCATCTCTGTAGCCAGCTCAACCGCTAGCCGGGCAGTGGGGTCCTCATCCCAGTCTGTCCCTGGTTCCTCTTCTCTACAGGCTTTGGGAGAGAGGGACAGTTGGGTTTGGATTTCAAAATGACAAATGCTGCTGCATTTAGGTCTGCAGGGAACTTACCAGTCTGTTCTACAAAATCATCCCAATGATGAAGTCTGATTTTCAGACTTGCCCTGGTGCTTCTCGCTGCTCTGCACCTCCCTACCAGCAATGTTGGTAGCCCATACTGGGAGCATTACACTGCAAAGCCTATGCTGTGGGTAGAGCATCTTCCAGCACACTTTAAGCTTGGGAGCATATTCCACAAGGATTTTGTGTCCAATCTTCAGTAAACACAAGAAAGAAATTCTTTACATGGAGGGTGATGAGACACTGGAACGGGTTGCCTGTGGTTGTCCCCTCCCTGGAGGTGTTTTAAGGCCAGGATGGATGGGGCCTTGAGCAACCTGCCCATGGCAGGGGAGTTGGAACTGGATGATCTTAAAGGTCACTTCCAACCAAAAACATTCTATGACTCTATGAATCCACAAATTTTGTGTCCAATTTTCAGTGGAAAGAGTCATGTTGGAGTTGTGTTATGTTCCCTCAGGGGTGATGACTGCACCTGGGGTACAGATGTGCTGTGCATCTCTGTTGGGGTCGTTCCAGCCTCTGCAATCCCATGTTGTCAGGTTCTCCTTGCAGTTTAAGCAGAGTGTTTGGTATCCTGAGATGAAACCTTAACATACAAGATAAAGTGAAATAAAATATTTGTGATAGTATTTTTTTGACCTATTTTATTGCTTTTTCTTTCCTCCAGGGGCTGATTAAAATCCGAGGGGATCGTTGCTGGAGAGAGTTGACTTGCATGGATTACCACTATGAGGTGAGTGATCTGCACTTCCAAACTCCTTTTCTTTTTTGGTCTGCTTTACCTTGCTAGAAGAGTTTTTTCTCCTGCTTTCTCTCCATGTTTTCTTGCCTTACCAGGGCCCTTCTATCCCCAGCAGCACAGCCAGCATCCATGTGCCAGCTTGGTGATGCTGTTTTCACCACCACACTTCTAAAAGCCAAATTTCTCTCCTCCCTTCCCCATCACAGCTTGATTCAGGAGCAAACCTGAACCCCACTGGGACCTCTCTCTGTAAATTTAGTCTGGAGAACAAACTGAGGTGCTGGAGCAGGTCTAGAGAAGGGCAGTGAAGCTGGTAGAGGGTCTAGAGCACAAACCTTGTGAATCTTTCATGTTGATGAAAAGCTCAACATGAGCCTGCAGTGTGACTGCAGCCCAGACAACAACCTTGTGCTGGGCTGTAGCAAGAGCAGTGTGGCCAGCAGGGCAAGGGAGGGGATTCTGCCCCTTTACTCTGCTCTCCTCACACCCCACCTGCAGTCCTGTGTGCACTTCTGGAGCCCCCAGCACAAGGAGGGCATGGAACTGTTTGAGCCAGTCTAGAGGAGGCCACCAAGATGCTCAGAGGGCTGCAGCAGCTCTGCTATTAGGACAGGCTATGAAAGTTGGGGCTGTGCAGCCTGGAGAAGAGAGGGCTTCCAGGAGACCTTGGAGTGGCCTTCCAGTATCTGAGGAGGGCCTACAGGAGAGACTATTGGCAAGGTCTTGTAATGACAGGACAAGGAGAAATTGGTTTAAACTGGCAGAGGGGAGATTGAAACTGGGTGTTAGGAAGAAGTTCTTTGCAGTGAGGGTGGTGAGACACTGGCACAGGTTGCCCAGGGAGGCTGTGGCTGCTCTCTTTCTGGAGGTGTTCAAGGCCAGGTTGGATGAGGTCCTGTGGGACCTGTTCTAGTGGGAGGTGTCCTTGCCTGTGGCAGGTGGTTGGAGCTCGATGATCCTTGAGGTCCCTTCTAACCTAGACCATTCTATGATTCTAAGAGCAGCTGAGGAAACTGGGGATGCCCAGCCTGGAGAAGAGGGGGCTGAGGGCCCTCTTAGGCCTCTAGAACTCCCTGAAAATAGGTTGGACTGAGGAGGGGATTGGTCTCATCTAACAGTTAACAGGACAAGAAGAAATGGCTTCAAGTTGCACCGGGGGAGGTTTAGATTGGGCATGAGGAACCATTTCTGTACTGAAAAAGTGGCCTGGCATGGGTGGTGGAGTCACCATCCTTGGAGATGTTCAAGAAATGTGTTGACATGGCACTTCAGGACATGGTTCCTGGGCATAGTGGTGTTGGGCTGATGGTTGTGCTTGATGATCTCAGAGGTCTTTTCTAGAGCACAGGAGGTTTCACTTGAACTGAAGGAAAAGATTCTTTACTTGGAGGTTGCTGGAGCCTGCTGGAGCAGGCTGCCAGAGTGGTTGTGGAGTCTCTTCTGGAGAGATTCCCACCCCAGCTGGCCGTTGTGACCCTGGGCAAGCTGCTGTGGTGCCCTGCTTTAGCAGTGGGGTTGAACTGGATGATCTCCAGAGATCCTTTCCAGCCCCCCACCGTGCTGGGATTGTGTGAGTTACTTTTTGTGGGACAGGCCTGCTGAGCTGTGGGAACAGGGATGCTCCTGCATCCTTGCACCAGGAGAGCTGCATTTGAGTGCCAGGGACCACATTACCATTCCTGTTCCAGGACTGGGATTCCTCTTCCCAAAACAGGAAGAAAATTCATCAATTCCCCAGGTGCTGACACCTTTATTTTTCACTCCTGTGACTGAGTTAACTGGTTGCACGTTTCAAAATGGAATTCTGCAGGTCCAGAGTGCTGCAGTTGCCTTTTTAGCTTTAATGCTGCCTTTTTTTGTTGCCTTTAATGGGATTTCCCCCACTGAATGGCAGGGTAACCTTGTATGAAGGCTGCTGCTGGGTTAGCTCTTGTTGGACCATCGATGTCCTCCTTTGTTCTGGGTGAAACTTTGGATGCAAAGACCCTTCAGTGCTGTCATTCTTAATCCAAACACAAAGGCAACCGCAGAAAATTGTCTTTCATTTTCACCCAGGCCTGCAAGGGTTCAGCTCCACGTGCTGCCAGCAACCAGTCTGAGAAAACCCAGCTCAAAATCAGCCCCCACCCCAAGCATCCCCCAACCGGCTCTGCTGGTGACCTCAACCCACAACAGTCAGCCTGCATAATCCCAACTCTTTCAAATCAAAACCAGAATCAGTTCTGTAGCCCAGAAGGCTAATTAAGACCATTCCTGTCATATCCATAATGTGGGATCCTCAGCCTGGACAAGTAATTTGGAACAGGGGCTGGGCTGGGGGAGGGGCAGATCGTGTTATCAATATCAATTATTTTAATCCACACCAAAGAACCTGCAATAAAAGGAAAATGGAAGAGGCCCAACTTTGTCTACCAGACAAAGGACTGCAATTCACCTGCTGCTTTCAACCAGCCAGAGGGAGGTAGAAGAGGGTGAAGCTGAAGATACCTCCATGAGGGAAGGAGGGTGCTGGGAATCTGCTGGTAATTAGGATGATCAAAGTGGCTATTGGACCAGCTCATGAATGGACTCGGGCCAAGTAGAGTCTGCTGTGATGTATGTTGGCCACCCCAGCTCTCCTGTTGCAGTCCTGAGCTGCAGTCCAAGATCTACATGGGCTGCTGTGCCAAGAGAATTAATGCAAACACATGGCCTCCATCCCTTGTGTGGTGAGTGCCTCCTGCACTATTTATTTGTAGTAGAACCAGCAGCTCTGCTGGTGGAAAATAACATTTCCACTTTTGTCAGGAGTCCTGTCTGAAACAGTCAAATGTTGTTATGGCTTGGCTAATTAAACAGAGCAGGGTTTTTTTTTGAGTGGTGGTTGGTTCTTTTTTTTTCCCCTCCCTCTTTTTCTTTCTGATGTTCAGGGTCTTAATCCCAGCCTTTATGGAGATCTTGTTCCTCAACTGAAGACCCTCTGTTTAGGGGGCTTACGAGCTGTGACGCTGTGTAGTTTGGAGAGGGAAATGGCAGAACTCATGGTTTACACAGAGAAGGTATTTTCCAACCAGCCTGACTCTGCTCTTGATCCCTGGGGGTGTAGATGGGCTCCATTAAGTATGGAAGAGAAAGGCAGATGCTGATGGAGATGAGAAGGCTTTGCTACATCGCCATCCACAGCCTGGCACATGGAAGCTATCTGGATGCTGGGGTGAGGGGTGGGGCTAGAAACACTCTGTGGATTAATCGTGCCTCTGGGTGCCAGGAGTCCCAGACTCTAATCCCAGCTTGGCAGGACACCATGAACAGGGAGTTTAACCAACTCCTGCGTTAGTTTTTTTGCTAACGTGGCCAGAGGCCCCAGGCTAGGGTGGGTAGGTTTGCACCATGCTGTGTGTGCAGCTTGGGGTTCCTCATGCCCATGGTGGCCAGGAGCTTCACGTGCAGCAATGTCCACATTAGAAGCATAGAATGGCTCAGGTTGGAAGGGACCTCAAGGATCATCCAGTTCCAACCCCCTGCTGTAGGCAGGGACACCTCCCACTAGAACAGGTCCCACAGGACCTCATCCAAACTGAACACCTCCAGGGAGGGAGCAGCCACAACCCCCCTGGGCAGCCTGTGCCAGTGTCTCACCACCCTCACTGCAAAGAACTTCTTCCTAACATCCAGTTTCAATCTCCCTACTTCCAATTTAAACCCATTCCTCCTCATCCTGTCATTACAAGACCTTGTCAGTAGTCCCTCCCCAGCCCTCCTGTAGCCCCCTTCAGATACTGGAAGGCCATGCCAAGGTCTTTTCAAAGCCTTCTCTTCTCCAGGCTGCAGAGCCCCAACTCTCACAGCCTGTCCTCAGAGCTGCTGCAGCCCTCTGAGCATCTTGGTGGCCTCCTCTGGACTGGCTCCAACATTTCCATGTCCTTGTGCTGGGGGCTCCAGAAGTGCACGTAGGAGTGCAGGTGGGGCCTGAGGAGAGCAGAGTAAAGGGGCAGAATCCTCTCCCTTGCCCTGCTGCCCACACTTCAGGCCAAGGGAGGTGATTAGCATGAGAAAATGGAGCTCTCTGAGGGGTAAGTGGCAGGTGAAGTCTTGCCATGTGGTGGGCTCATCACGTGTTAGCTTTGCCATCATCTCTCTGTTGGCTGTGGTTAGATGACTTTTTTCCTCCTTGTTAGAAGTCCCAGTAAAAGTTGGGGATTTTTTTTTGCTCAGTGGAACCTGTTTCTGATGCAGTTAATGTGGAGAGAAGCTGCTTCTGGCTTGGAGATGTGTTTGTCATCAGGATTATGAGGCATTTATCTGCTGTGTACACAATGGCTTACAAATCTGCCTGTGGTGGTTTGCAGCCTGGAGCTGGAGTTGTGCTCCCAGTGGAGCACGTGGCACGAATCCCCCAGCGCTCGGTGGCATCCTGAGTTCCCTTCTCGTGTCAGCAGGGAGATGTGGCTGAACATGTCCCCCTGACCCTGACTGTCCCTGCCTCCTCCAGAGCTCAGCCTTCATCTACAGAGCGTGGCAGCTCCCTGCACAGCCAGGCTCCCATGTACACTGTGGGCAACATCTGCTGTGGAAGCTTTGGTGCCACTTGAGGCTTTTTTTGGAGCAGGACATTGCCCAGGCATGGGCTGGAGGAGCTTTCTAACCACTGTTAGTAGGTACTGGCTCCGTGAGCCATGCATGCCATAGGGGAGCATCAGTTTGTTCCCTAGAGGCCTCTCACCACTGCTTCTTGTGCCAAGCTTTATCTGGCCCAAACTTTGCTAGTTCTGGGTGTGCTGCTTACCTGGCATGAGTACAATGTCATAATGGGCTCCAAATGGAGAAAATCCTCTTCTGCCAGACCCAGATTTTCAACTCTCCCCACCAATCCTGCAGCTCTCTGACCCTTGTGCCCAGACTGCAGAGCACCTCCTGACCAGATGATGTCTTGGCTTGGGGCAGGTCTGAGTGGCAGAGGCAGGAGATGAGTATTTCTGACCCACAGTCTGTAAGTTTGGATGCTGGTGGTGGTCTTGGCAGATAGCCTTAATGGTTTAGAGATGGGAAAAGTCCTACGTGGTCACATCCAGAATGTCTCCCTGTGTGCCACTGCAGAAGTCATAGATGTAAAATGGCTTGGGGTGGAAGGGACCTTCAAGATCATCTTGTTTCAGCCTCCCTTGCTGTGGTTGCTCAAAGCCTCATCCAGCCTGGTCTTAAACACTTCCAGCAATGAAGCGTCCACAGCTTCTCTGGGCAGCCTGTTCTGGTGTCTCACCCTCACTAGTAAAGAAGTTCTTCCTAATGTCCAATCTAAATCTCTCCTGCTCTAGTTTCAAACCATTGCCCCTTGTCCTATCACCACAAAAGTCCCTCTCCAGCCCTCCTGTAGTCTCCTTCAGGTACTGGCAGGCTGCTGTTGGGTTTCCCTGTACCCTTCTCCAGGCTGAACAGCCCCAGCTTGCTCATCCTGTCCTGGTAGGGGAGGTGCTGCAGCCCTGAGGGATGCAATCCAGTGATGCATTTTAATCATGACTGCCAATGTATTGTTGCTTTTTAATTACAGACAGAGACCTTGTAAAATTCAGCCACCAACTGGTAGGAACAGCTGCTGAGGCAGCTGCTCGGGTGTGGGGGAGAGTCCTGCTGGGTGTCCTTCTCCTCTGCCAGCATTGCACCAAAACTGCACAGGAGCTGTTAAATCAGAGAGCCTTCCTGTCCTGATGGCCTGTCCTTGGCTAAGTCAGTAGATGGGTGAAGCTCAGCAGAGTTGTGAGCCCTGGCATGGACCATGCAAGAAGCTGGTGGACTTTCTGCTTGGAGCTGGAACAACTTGGAGTTATACTTCTAATGGAAGTGGTGTTTGGAAGGGAATGTTTTGCATAT
Source organism: Pogoniulus pusillus (assembly GCF_015220805.1). Taxonomy (NCBI): domain Eukaryota; kingdom Metazoa; phylum Chordata; class Aves; order Piciformes; family Lybiidae; genus Pogoniulus; species Pogoniulus pusillus. The sequence goes on along the minus strand of NC_087276.1, from coordinate 22,554,184 downwards.
CTCTGTGAGGAGGAAGGGCTGAGGGCCCTGGGGCTGTTTAGCCTGGAGAAGAGCTAGTCTCCAAAGTCTCTCCTTCTCTGGAGAATTTCAAGTCCCATCTGGATGTGTTCCTCTGTGAGCTGAGCTAGACTGTATGATCCTGCTCTGGCAGGGGGGTTGAACTCGATGATCTCTTTGGGTCCCTTTCAACCCCTAACATCCTGTGAGCCTGATCAATGCTCAGCAGAAGTTAAAGTCTGAAGGACAAGAGGATGGGGCCAGGCTCTTATTCAGTGGTGCCCAGGGACAGGACAAGGAGCAATAGGCACAAACTGGAACCAGGAGGTTCCATCTGAACAAGAGGAGAAACTCCCTTGGTGTGAGGGTGCTGGAGCCCTGGAGCAGGCTGCCCAGAGAGGCTGTGGAGTCTCCTTGTCTAGAGGGCTTCCAAACCCAGCTGGGCATTGTGACGCTGGGCAAGCTGCTGTGGGTGCCCTGCCTTAGTAGGGGGCTTGGGCTGGATCTTCTCCAGAGGTCCCTTCCAGCTCCCACCATGCTGGGATTCTGTGAAAGCCTTTTATCCAAGGGCTTTTCAATGGTTTGCATCCCTTGCTGCAGAAAGCCAGGCTGATGAGGCAAACATGCTACTGACACAAAGGTGATGCAGCTGGATAAAGGGAAAGAAAAACAAAAACCTGCTGCCAAAGCAACAAAATCTTGTCAGTGCTGGAAGTAAGATTCAGGATTTGCTTCCCTGCTGTGTACTTGTCCGTGGGTGCTCAGGATGGGTTGGCTGCCACAAAGCAGGGAAGCTTGAAGGACTTTGCTGAACCAGCCTTACGTGAATAACCAAGTCCCGTTTGAGTTCTGAACGTGTCAGTGCAGCTGAGCACAGCTTTGTTCTTTGCATAAGGCTCTGCACAGCCTCAAAGGTCACTTCTGATTCGTACAAATTGTCACTAATTATTCTGTAACTGCTGTTCTTAAATGGAGGCTGTCAATCAGTGCTCCAGCTTCTGGCCTACAGCAGCTCTCCTGTTCCTGGCGCAGCTCTGAGGAGCACAATGTCTTTTGTAGCTAATTAGGGGCTTGCTGACTGATAGCTGTGCTGATAAGAGTGAGAAGGAAGCTCCAACTGCTCTTTAACTGCCTCTTGATGTCTTTTCTCCCTTCTGTTTGCTGTTTTGAGACCTCGTTAGAGTTTTCATCTAGCTTTTTCCAACCTGTTATGAAAGGAGAAATAAATAACTTCTAGGAATTCAGTTTGATAAGTCAGCAAATCTCCTGCTTTCACCATCACTGATGTCTCAGGATGGGCTCTATTCCAACAGTTTTCATTGCTGGAAGCAAAAAATGTTCCAAATGTTGTCAGACATTGAAACAGGGAGATGGTGGAGTCACCTTCCACATGAGGTGTTCAAGAAATGTGTGGACATGGCACTTCAGGACTTAGAATCATAGAATCATAGAATCATAGAATCCAGGCATGACAACTCCACCACCTCCCTGGGCAGCCCATTCCAATGCCAATCACTCTCTCTGCCAACAGCTTCCTCCTAACATCCAGCCTAGACCTCCCCCAGCACAACTTGAGACTGTGTCCTCTTGTTCTATTGCTGCTTGCCTGGCAGAAGAGCCCATCCCCACCTGGCTACAGCCTCCCTTCAGGTAGCTGTAGACAGCAATGACCTCTGCCCTGAGCCTCCTCTTCTGCAGGCTGCACACCCCCAGCTCTCTCATCCTCTCCTCACAGGGCTGTGCTCCAGGCTCCTCACCAGCTTTGTTGCCCTTCTCTGGACACCTTCCAGCAGCTCAACATCTCTCTTGAATTGAGGAGCCCAGAACTGAACACAGTACTCAAGGTGTGGCCTGACCAGTGCTGAGTCCAGGGGCAGAATAACCTCCCTTGTCCTGCTGGCCACACTGTTCCTGATACTTGGTTTAATGGCCATGGTAGTAGGGATATTGGTTGGTCTTGGCAATCCTGAGGGTCTTTTCCAAGCAGAATGCTTCTGTGATTTCTGTGTAGGGCTGATGTCTGGACTTGATCATCTTAGAGGTCTTTCCCAGCTGAAACAATTCTGTGATTGTGTGAAGTATGTAAGAGATATGCCCCTTAGCTGCTTTAAGGGTGATGGAGCACTGCAGGAGGCTGCCTCCAGAGATGCTGGAGTCTCCTTCTCTAGAGACATTCCAAACCCACCTTGAATGTGTTCCTGTGTGACTTTCTCTCGGTGAACCTGCCTTGGCACAGGGGCTGGGCTCAGTGATCTTCAGAGGTCCCAACCATTCTGTGACTCTGTGTGATTCTCCCCTCACTGGACAGCTTGCCCCATAGAAGCCAAGGCTCACAGTTGATGAATCCTCTGCAAGGAGACAAATCTGCATTTGCAGGGAGGTCACTTCCAACTCCTACTTTTCTGTGACTCTGTGACAAGGTTCTGCCTGCCCATGATGGATTTCAGTGTTATGACAGCAAAATGCAACTTGAGTTGAGGTGACTGATACCAAAGAGAGGAGCAGGCTTCTGTTCAGTTCTCTTTGTTGATTTGGAGGTTTTTTTTATCCATTCAGCATGAGAGTGGTGAGACCCTGGACTGGGTTGCCCAGGGAGGTGGTTGAGGCCCCATCTCTGGAGGTGTTTAAGGCCAGGCTGGCTGAGGCTGTGTGCAGCCTGCTCTAGGGTAGGGTGTCCTGCCCACGGCAGGGGAATTGGAACTGGCTGATCCTTGTGGTCCCTTCCAACCCTGACTGATTCTATGGTGAGAGGTCTGGCAAACATGATGTGTGAGAAGCGGCTGAGGGAGCTGAGATTGTTTAGTCTGGATAAGGGAGGCTGAGAGGAGACCTTATTACCCTCCACAACTACCTAAAAGGAGGTTGTAGTGAGGCTGGAGCTGGTCTCTTCTCCCAGATTACTAATGATAGGACAAGAGGAAATGGCCTCAAGTTGTGTCAGGGGAGGTTTAGGTTGGATGTTGGGAGGAAGTTCTTTACTGAGCAGGTGGTCAGGCACTGGAACAGGCTGCCCAGGGAGGTGGTGGAGTCACCATCCCTGGAGGTGTTTAAAAGGAGAGTGGATGTGGTGCTTGAGGCTATGGTCTGGTGATTAAGGATGCTGGGATAAAGGTTGGACTGGATGATCCTGGTGGTCCTTTCCAACTATAGTGATTCACAGTGATGAGATGCTGTGCTGAGGGATTTGGTTTAGTCAAGGACTTGTCGGTGTGAAACTAATGATTGAACTCTGTGATCTCAAAGGCCTTTTCCAACCTCAGGCATTCTGTGATGCTGTGATTCCATTTGATCTCTGAGAAATGGCCATTCCAGAGGCCTGATTGAGAAGACACTTGTCCCCCTTCACACGTCTTGCTGGGCTGCTCAGTGTGAATTTGAAACTGAGGATTAGGTGCTTGCCTCTGGTTTCTGGTGATTTGCATGATGTCAGGGCTAGTGCTGGGAAGAAAGGCCAATTCCTGACCTTGCCTGTGATCAGTTAAGTAACAAGATCCATCATAAGGTAAGTTCATGAAGCAATGATATTGGCAGATAAACGTCAACATGACATCAAAAGGTTGTTATGCTGTATCTGGATTTTGTATCAGGCTGCTGCAAGAAGGTCTCCATGTGAGACAGGTTTCAGATGAATCCCAGGTGCTTGGCATGGGAGGCAAGATATCTCTGAATGCAATTGGCCAGAATGTTTCTTATTCCCAACTGTGAGCTCAGCTCTGATGTTCTAATAATAGTTTAATCCCAGAATTCCAGCATGGGCAGCTGAGCTGGTGAAAAGTCTGCAGAGTAGATCTGGTGAGGAGCAGCTGAGGGAACTGGGGATGTTCTGTCTGGGGAAAAGGGGGCTGAGGGGAGACCTCATTGCTCTCTGCAACTCCCTGAAAGGAGGTTGGAGCTAGGTGGGTTTCCTCTCCCGAGTAACAAATGATGGGACAAAAGGAAATGACCTGAAGTTGAACCAGGGGAGATTTAAGTTGCACATTAGAAGAAACTTCTTCACTGAAAGGGTTCTCCAACACTGGAACAGGCTGCCCAGGAAAGTGGTGGAGGCCCTACCCCCTGGAGGGGTTTCAAAGCCATAGAGAACACAGAATCACAGAAGCATTCTGGTTGGAAAAGACCCTCAGGATCACCAAGTCCAACTGTTCTCCCTCCTCTACAAAGTCCACACTAAACCATATCCTTAAGCACCACAGGAAAATTACTTCTAAACACATCCAGGGATGGTGACTCCACCACCTCCCTGGGCACCACCTCCCATTCCAATGCCTGAGCTCTCTTACTGGGGAAAAAAATGTTTCCTGAGTCTAAACCCACCCAGTCACAGCTTGGTGCCTTTCCCTTTTATCCTGTCACTGTTCACCTGTGAGAAGAGACCAGCAGCAGCCTCTCCACAACCTCCTTTCAGGTCCCTGTCGTCTCATGTTGCATGTCCTTTCTGGTAAGCTGTAAGATGTGGTGCTGAGGGCCATGGGTTTAGCAGCAGGCTTGGTAGAGCTGGAGAATGGCTGGGCTGGATGATCTGAAAGGGCTTTTCCAACTGAAAAGATTCTGTTGATTCTTCAGGCAAGTCCAAGAACTTCTTTTCTTTGTGTTTCTCCACCAAAGCTATCTGTAGCTAAGCAATCAGAACTGAACTGACCAGCCCCTCTGCTTTACCCTTTGATGTCATCAAGCAGGTTAGTGACACCTGCCACTTGGGTCACCCATCACTTCCTCCAGCTTTCCCCTCATTTCCAGCAGTATTAAATCCAAAGAGAATTAAACTAGGAAAAGTTTGATGGGAATGCTTCCTCCCCAGGGAATTTTCCTTTGGGAGCTCTTTGAGGTTTTTCGAAGCGGAGGAAGAGAAGATCCCTCCCCACTGCTGGGACTAGCAGCAGAAGTGTCAGTCAGGGGCTGGAAGTGCATTGGGAAGATGCCAATAGGGTTTTCAGCAGTAACACAATTCCTCTTCCTGGATTCTTTTCTGTTTTTCTTAAGGATTTGTTTTAAGCCTGGTGAAAGCTTCCTGTACAACGATTGGATTTCATCTCTTCGTTACACTCTCCCACTGTTTCAGACTCGTTTACAGACCACCCAGGACCCTCAGCACTCCTCCTCCATATGCTCCTCTTTTCTCTTCCTTCCCCCTCCTAATCAAATTAATTCCTACAACCCACTTCACTGCCACTTAACCAGCTCTCCGCGCTCTGAGCCTCTACCTGGCTTTCATCCTGGCCACTGGAGAAGATGCCCACCAGGAGTGATGGTGCCTGAACATGAGCCAGCAGTGTGCCCAGGTGGCCAAGAGAGCCAGTGGCATCCTGGCCTGCATCAGGAATGGTGTGGTCAGCAAGAGCAGGGAGGTCGTTCTGCCCCTGTACTCTGCACTGGTTAGACCTCACCTTGAGTACTGTGTTCAGTTCTGGGCCCCCCAGTTTAGGAGGGACATTGAGATGCTTGAGCGTGTCCAGAGAAGGGCAACGAGGCTGGGGAGAGGCCTTGAGCACAGCCCTACGAGGAGAGGCTGAGGGAGCTGGGATTGGTTAGCCTGGAGAAGAGGAGGCTCAGGGGTGACCTTATTGCTGTCTACAACTACCTGAGGGGTGGTTGTGGCCAGGAGGAGGTTGCTCTCTTCTCTCAGGTGGCCAGCACCAGAACGAGAGGGCACAGCCTCAGGCTGCACCAGGGGAGATTTAGGCTGGAGGTGAGGAGAAAGTTCTTCCCTGAGAGAGTCATTGGACACTGGAATGGGCTGCCCGGGGAGGTGGTGGAGTCGCCGTCCCTGGAGCTGTTCAAGGCAGGATTGGACGTGGCACTTGGTGCCATGGTCTGGCCTTGAGCTCTGTGGTGAAGGGTTGGACTTGATGATCTGTGAGGTCTCTTCCAACCTTGGTGATACTGTGATACTGTTCTTCCCTCTGCCTACCAGGGGGCTGTGGGGAACAATCTGCTGCTCCTGAAACGTTCAGGACCCAGGAGGTTTGTCAGCTTTGAAGATAACAGAAGCAGTGCTCCCATAATTACTTAAATTGTGGATTTATGAGCTAGTTAATGGTGTGTTTTAAGAAATCTACAAAGAGAAGAAGATGACAAATTTTAGTGCTCTTTGGAAGAGAGAAACAAGAAGGGATGATGGTAGAAGAAAATGTAAGAGGTTTGCAGCCTTTCCAAGTAGCAGGCTTGTTGTCTTTCTTGCTTTATGGACAAGAATTACTGGGTCCAGTTCTGGGCTTGCTGGATCAAGAGAGACAGGGAACTACTGAGGAGAATCCAGCAGAGGCTACAAAAGATGCTGAGGGGTCTGGAGCATCTCTGTGAGGAGTAAAGGCTGAGAGCCGTGGGGCTGGTGAGCCTGGAGAAGAGCAGCCCCAGAGGGCATCTGATCAGTGCTCAGGAAGAGCTGAAGGACTGGGGGCAAGAGGATGGGGTCAGACCCTTGTCAGTGGTGCCCAGTGACAGGACAAGGGGCAATAAGTACAGATTGAAACCCAGGGGATTCTGTCTGAAGAGGAGGAGAACATTCCTTGTTGTGAGGGTGCTGGAGCCCTGGAGCAGGCTGCCCAGACAGGTTGTGGAGTCTCCTTCCAAACCCAGCTGGGCATTGCGATGCTGGGCAAGCTGCTGTGGTACTTTAGCAGGGGGCTTGGACTGGGTGTTCTCCAGGGGTCCCTTCCAAGCAGCAGCAGCATGCTGGGATTCTGGGAATAGAGCATTAGCACTGTGCATGAACGAGTTAATAGCAAAGTCTCTCTGGTGTTTTGCTCCGCAGTCGTGTGCGCCAAACTGACCTTTAATCTTGGAATATAAATCACTTTCCAGTCCTATTATTTGTAAAATCCTCCAGGCTTGCAAATGCACAAAAGAAGCCTTTGTCTCTTATTAATTTAATTTATAGGTTAAAGTTTCAAATCAGTGGCAAGCACAAGCTGATTTACTATTCACTTCAGGAATGGCTGCTCTGGAAAGCACAGCGTTTGCTAGGCTGCCTCCAAGTTGTGATGTGTAATTAGGAGCTTCTGTAATTATATCTAACGTAATACAATTTGCTTATCTTTTTTGGTATGCCTTCTATGGAAGAGCTGAGAGTGTGGATTAGCTCTTTCAGCCCTAGAAACCTGACAGGTCAGTAAAGCCACTGAGCTTTGTCATCTTCTGTTATCATTGGGGCAAGATTAATATTTTCAGGCGTTGGAAGTTGCTGTCCTTTTCCTTTGTGCAGGGTTCTGCACTTTGGCCACAACAACCCCAAGCAGCACTACAGGCTGGGGACAGAGTGGCTGGAGAGCAGCCAGGAGGAAAGGGACCTGGGGGTACTGGTGGATAGTAGGCTGAAGATGAGCCAGCAGTGTGCCCAGGTGGCCAAGAGAGCCAATGGCATCCTGGTGTGTATCAGGAACAGTGTGGCCAGCAGGACAAGGGAGGTTATTCTGCCCCTGGACTCAGCACTGGTCAGGCCACACCTTGAGTGCTGTGTCCAGTTCTGGGCTCCTCAATTCAAGAGAGATGTTGAGGTGCTGGAAGGTGTCCAGAGAAGGGCAACAAAGCTGGTGAGGGGCCTGGAGCACAGCCCTGTGAGGAGAGGCTGAGGGAGCTGGGGGTGTGCAGCCTGCAGAAGAGGAGGCTCAGGGCAGAGCTCATTGCTGTCTACAACTACCTGAAGGGAGGCTGTAGCCAGGTGGGGTTGGTCACTTCTGCCAGGCAAGCAGCAACAGAACAAGGGGACACAGTCTCAAGTTGTGCCAGAGGAGGTCTAGGCTGGATGTTAGGAGGAAGTGCTTCACAGAGAGAGTGATTGGCATTGGAATGGGCTGCCCAGGGAGGTGGTGGAGTCCCCATCCCTGGAGGTGTTGAAGCAAAGCCTGGATGAGGCACTTGGTGCCATGGTCTAGTTTACTGGACAGGGCTGGGTGCTAGGTTGGACTGGATGAGCTTGGAGGTCTCTTCCAACCTGGTTAATTCTATGATTTGTATGTAGAATCACAGAATGGTTTGGGCTGCAAGATGCCTCCAAAGGCTTCTCCTCCTGTTCAGGTGGAACCTCCTGGCTTCTAGTTTGTGCCTGTTGCCCCATGACCTGTCACTGGTGTGATAGTTTAGGTGTTCCGTGCCCCCCCCCCCTTGTGAAAATCACCCAGACTAGACTCAGCTGATCTGGAAATTGAAGAATGAAGCTTTATACTTAGAGCTTAGCACAATACACAGGCAGATGTTTACAACATCTACAGCTACAGACAGACATAGACAAGTTCAAAAGCAATACAGAAACACAACAGCCCTCCCAGAAACCAGAGTCCCCAGGAGGGGCTCCCAACCACCCTTCCACCTCCTTGCCACCCCTCTACTTTACCCCAGACTTTGCCTTATGCTCATGGTGAGTTCAGAGGGTCGTCCAGGGGGCTAAGAAGCAGATGGATTAGTCAGACAGCAGGTTAGGTTAGAGAGAGAAGTGCAGCCCAAAAGCCAGAGAGCAAACAACTGCATTATCTGTGTTTGTGTTCTTGGTTTTATACATCTCAGCAAGCCTATGAGCGAAGCAGACATCACCATTTTTCCTTTTCACAACCTATCATCTAATTGCTCTCAACAGAATATCCCAGCTAGGCTCAAACTAGCACAGTTGGGCACCACAGACAAGAGTCTGGCCCCATCCTCTTGCCCCCAGCCCTTTAACTCTTGCTGAGCACTGAGAAGATCCACTCTGGGGCTGATCTTCTCCAGGCTCAACAGCCCCAGGGTTCTCAGCCCTTGCTCCTCACAGAGATGCTACTCCAGGCCCCTCAGCATCTTTGTAGCCTCCCCTGGACTCTCCTCAGTAGTTCCCTGCCTCTCTTGAGCTGGGCAGTCCAGAACTGGACCCAGTACTCCGACTGTGGCCTCAGTAGGGCAGGGTAGAGGGGGAGAAGTCAGATGGTTTCTAGTGTCAGGTCAGGAGCATTCCCACCTGCCTCTCGGGGCCATGAGATTTCTAGGCAAGCAAATTTTGTAGCCACTTGTTCTAATCTGGGTCACAAGATCTGGAGACAAAGAAATGAGATTATTTTTCATACTCTTGCTATCCAACCACATTCCAGAGTAAAAGTTTTGGCATCTCAAGGTGCTCACAGGAGGCTTTTATCTCTTGACCAGTTTGCCTGGAGATGTAGGTAGGGCCTGTGAATTGTTCCCCTTGCAAGCACCATGGAAATGTTTGTCTGAAAAAAACTGTCACTTATCTGAGTCAGATTCATGAATTCTCTTATCTGTGTTTTGCAAGGATCATATTCTTCCTCTTCCCCTTCAAGCCTGGCTGTCTCAATGGCTGAAAGGGGTTTCATGGCTTTAGCATTCATCAGGACATATGACAGGATTGAACTGGATCCTGTCCAATTGCATCAGGACAATATTGAGTTTCCAACTGTTGTGTTGGATCCATTGGGATGTAACACAAGCAGGGCAGGCTCTGCAGTCAGTGTAGTGGTTGAATAAGCCCAGCTCAAGGTGAGTGCCTGCCTTTCCCCACAGCCATGCTCTGTGTTAGGGCTTCTCAGCAGCTCCTCAGCCAAAGCTCTGCAGGACAAACAGGGAGAAGGTTTTGGTTCTCATCGTAGTGCCACACTCAATGAACTCACCTTCCTCGAGGAACCTGCTAACATCTGGAGCCCTCCTGTTGGTTCTTCTCTTCCTCTAGGCTCAACATGCTGAACCAGTGCCTGCCTCGGTGAGTTGGGACCAGCACCCCTTTCCTATCCATGTTTCCCTTTAAGGATATAGAGAAGGAAGACATATTTTATGCTGAGGGTGATGGAACACTGGCACAAGCCTAGAGAGGTAGGAGATGCTTCATCCTTTGAACCATCCCAGGGCAGGTCGTTTAGAGTTCTGCTCTAGTTGCAGATGTCCCTGCAGGCTGCAGGGGCTTGGATTATTCTTCACAGAAAGAATGATTGCCCATTGGAATGGGCTGCCTGAGGAGGTGGTGGAGTCCCCATCCCTGGAAATGTTTAAAAGGAGGCTGGATGAGGCACTTAGTGCCATGGTTTAGTTAATTAGAAGGGTTAGGTGATAGGTTGGACTCGATGATCCTAGAGGTCTTTTCCAACCTGGTTAATTCTGTGATTAGATAACTTGGAAAGGTCCCTTCCAACCCAAACCAGCCTGGGACTGAATGATTTTGTGATTGTTTTTTTCTCTTCTGGCTGTCAGACCACTCCAGCAATGGAGAGCAGGGGGAGATGTTCACCAGCAACTGCTGGAGCGGAGCAAACTGCTCTGCAAACACTGCTCTTTCAGAGCATTTCTTGGCATGCAAGCTGGGAGTGGGCTTTAATCCCCACTTGACTAACTGCATTGCACTGAGAAGAAGGAGGCTTGTTGGTAGCTCTAGGGCCTTGCAGCAGTTTTTATCTTGTTGGAGATAGAATCAGTATCCCACGCAGGAGGTGGCTCACACTCTGTGTGGAAGGAGCTGGGATTGAGAAGTCCTTAAGGCAATTGTTGCAATTAACAGTTTGCAGCCCACCATGGAAATCTGCTGAACGTGTTAGCCCCTGACCCTGAGGCTAAGAAGGGAAATATTTCAATTCAGGGAGTTAATTGCAATTTTAGCAGCTTTTATGTGTCAGGTTTGACAGATGAAGGTGAAATGATGTCCTGCTTGACTCCAAGCCAAATGAAACCCCACACAGTGATAGGACAGGAGCAAAAGCCTCAAGTTGCACCAGGGGAGGTTTAGGTTGGGCATGAGGAAAGGCTTCTTTGCTGCAAGAGAGATCAGGCATTGGAACAGGCTGCCCAGGGAGATGATGGAGTCACCATCTCTGGAGGTATTCAAAACACATGCAGCCGTGGCACTTTGGGACATGGTTTTATGGCTGTGGTGCTGTTGGGTTGATGGTTGGAGCAGGTGATCTTAGAGAGCTTTTCCAACTGAAAAAGATCTGTAATTCTGTGTGGAGTTAGATAATGGTTGGATTGAATGATCCTAAAGGTCTCTTTTCAATCCAAATGATTCTATAAGCAAGAAGAAGAGGCTGGGAATGTTTCTTGACCCCTTATATTATTCATTAAGTAGAGAATGGTAAAGCTCAAAAGGGACCTCTGGAGACCCTCTGGTCCAGCCTAATGGTTTCTGGTGTTTCTGCAGCTCTGTGTTGCTGCAAGTCAGAGTTACAGATTCACAGAATGTTAGGGGTTGGAAGGGACCTCAAAACTTCATCCAGACCAACTCCCCTGCCAGAGCAGGATCACCTAGAGCAGGTCACACAGGAACACATCCAGGTGGATTTTGAATGTGTCCAGAGAAGGAGACTCCACAGCCTCTCTGGGCAGCCTGCTCCAGGGCTCTCTTATCTTCACAGTGGAAAAGTTCCTCCTCATGTTCCCATGGCACCTCCTGGCTTTGTCCTCCTGACACTGACATCTTTATAAATGTGACTGAGGTTACATCTCAGGTTCCTCTTCCCCAGGCTGAAGAGACTCAGCTCCCTCAGCCTGTCCTCAGAAGAGAGGTGTTCCACCTCAAAGAGTATTTCCAGCAGCTACAGTAAAAGCTCCATGAGCAGGAAGCAAGGACAGATCCTCAGATCTCTACCCAGTAGCTCTGTCTCCCTTTGTCCTTGCTCACTGGTTCTGTTGATAAACAGAGCTGAGGGACATTTCCCAGCCTGTTCCTCCCTTTGAACATTGAACCTGAACTATATGAGTGCACAAGGGATTGACAGGAGACAACAGGAGCCAAAGAAAAGGGCAGAAACCTCTTTTCTCTGCCAAAAGAAGTGAAAGGAGAATGTAGGTCGTCATCAAAGGGTAGTTTGCTCCAAGCTGGTCAAACTTGTCTTTCTTAATTGAACTCTGGGTTTATTATAGGGAGAGCAACTTGCTTCTGTAACCTGCTGAGCTTGAAGGCATAAAGGCATCTCTCCACATCTACACAGCTTTGAAATCCCTCCAGGGATGGGGACTCCACCACTGCCCTGGGCAGCCTGGTCCAGGTCCTGATAACTCTTTGGGAGAAGAAATTGTTCCTCGTGTCCAACCTAAACCTTTCCTGGTGCAACTTGAGACCATGTCCTCTTGTCATCTTCCTTGTTCCCTGGGAGAAGAGACCAGCCTCAACTTGGCTCCAACCACCTTTCAGGGAGTTGTGAAGAGCCAGAAGGTCTCCCCTTAGTCTCCTCTTCTCCAGGCTGAACACCCCCTGCTCCCTCAGCTGCTCCTCACCAGCCCTGTTCTCCAGACCCCTCCCCAGCTTTGTTGCTGTTCTTTGGAGCAGTCCACAACTCTGTGGAGAGATTCTACAGAAATTGCCTAGGGAGGACCAAGACCTCAAACTCTCCAAGGAAATGCAGCTGGCCCCTCTCCATGTCAGGTTGCCTCAGTTTGGTCCTGTGGCTCCTAAAGGGATGCTCACCTGCTAAATGTGTGTTCTTTCTGCCAATGCTCTCCTTGTGGTGGCCTTGCAGGGCAGGAGGCAGCTGTGAGGGGCTGTGAAGCTCAATCGTTTCGTAGCCAAACCCATTTTGGATGCTGCTTGTAAGAGGTGCTGAGCATTTCCAGCAGGCTGATCCTCTTCTTTGTCAGAAACTTGCAGAGACCAAGTTTCCAAGGGGTAATCCTTCAATTCTTTAAGCCACTGGTTTGGATTTCTGTGAAGGTCTTATCACTGAGAACTTCCTTGAGGAGTTTGTACCAACATCACCAGAAACAGACTTTTAAAAGCAGTTTTTCTCCATTAAGATCTTCTACTTCTGCAGAGGTCTTGATGGTTGCTATTTGTGTGCTTTTTTTATCTGGTAGTTCCTGCTGGACATTTTCCTAACCAGGAGCAGGATCTAACAAAGCTTTTTTTTCCCTACCTCCCTTTGGCAGCTTTCCCTGCCAAATATGCAGCAGCCACATGCATGACCTGCCTGTGCCACCAGCAGATGAGGGCTGGGTGACTCCCTCAGGGGACTGGAAAGGCCAGTGGTGGTTAACAAACGTGCCTGGTTTGCTGCTTAAATCCCAGAGCCTTGCATTCTCTTGGCTTTACAGCAGTCCTGAGGAGAAGGACTTGGAGGTGCTGATGGGTGAAAAGCTGGACATGGACGTGAGCTGGCACTGTATGCTGCCAGCCTGTCCTGGGCTGATCCCCAGCAGCGTGGGCAGCAGGGGCAGGGAGGGGATTCTGCCCTTCTGCAGTGTTGGGGACTCCTCAGCACAGCAGGCAGGGACTTGTTGGAGCAGAGCCAGAGGAGGCCACAGCAATGCTGGGAGGGCTGGAAGCCCTCTGCTGTGAGGTTGAGATTATTCAGCCTGGAGAGGAGAAGGCTTCAGGGAGAGCTTTTGGTGGCCTTTCAGTGCTTAAAGCTGGGGAGGGACTTTTGAGCAGGGCTTTCGTGACAGGGCAAGGGGTGATGGTTCAGACTGAAAGGAAGGTTTTAGACTGGAGAAAAGGAAGAAATTTCTTACCTGAGGGTAGTGAGACCCTGGCTCAGGTTGCCCAGAGAGGTGGGAGATGCTGCCTGGAACCATTGCAGGTCAGCTTGTTTGGGGCTCTGAGCAACCTGCTCTAGCTGTAGATATCCCTGCTGACAGGATGACCTTTTAAGGGTCCCTTCCCACCCAAACCCACCTGGGATTGTGTGATCAGTACAGAAGAGGTTATGTTGTCTTTTTTCTTTCCTTTTTTTTCTTTCTGAAATGCAAAACCTTTCTGAAAGTGGCACTGAGCTGCTTGGGTGCCCTTGAGGGTTTTATTCTTAGCTTTATCCTGTTGAATGCCTTTGTATCTGCAGCCCGACTCAATTACTGGGTCTTACTCTTCTTCCTAGCCAGAGTAACCAAAGAGTAACCCAGCACAGGGGGCTCAGGAGTGGGACCCTGCAAGGCTGGAATGGCTGAGGGCAGAAGCTGAAGCTCAGCAGCAGGTATTTGTTTTACTTCTTGCTTGTCTCCTGGTTTTTTCTGCCAAGAATTAGACCAGGTTTCATTTTATGGGCTTTGCCTTTAGCAAATCTCTGAGGATCTCATGCCAAGCTTGAGACCTTGCAACCTGTCTCCCCCTGAGAGCTCTTTTTTTGGGCAATAAGGCAGGCTTTTAGAGGGTTTCCTTCTTCATCAAGAGTGGTGTGGGTTTAATTAGCCAGTTAAGATGTTCCTGACTTCTCCTGGCTTTCTAATGTTTCCTCTGCTACGAAATCCTATACGTCACCTAAACAGGAGCTGTTTGGGCTGGGGGGTTGTAGGAGAGCACTCAGGAATTACTGTTTCTCTAGCACTTTAGTTCAGTTTACACTGTACACTGAAGAAATCCTTCCCTTTGGGTTAGGATAGGTTACACCCTCTCCTCCATGGAAGAACAAAGGGCTGTCTGTTATGGAGGGCACAGGGAGAAGCTTGGAAGTGATGCTGCAGACGGCGAGGATGAGGGGTGGGAGTTTGGGATGTGTTTCATATTTAGGGGGGTGATTAGCAATGAGAGCACTGCAGTAAAATGGGACTCAAACAACTCCTTCAAGAGTGGAGATGTGGAAATAACCGAGATGGCTTCAAGTCAGGGTGTTGGCTGCGTTGTTGTTCCCTTTAGGGACCCTGTGGTAGCTCTTTGTGGTCTGGGGAGGCTGGATCCTGTGGTCCTGGCAGGGGGCAGTGGGGTCAGGAGGGACAGTGCTGCCCTTGGGCTGTATTTCTGCCTGCCAACAGCTCAGCCCGGGTTCCTCCACCTCCTGCTCCATGGAGTCTGTTGATACCAGCCTTAACTTGCACCTTTGTACCAGATTTGGGCCTTTTTCAGTGCTGCTGAGGTGCTGGTCTGATGTCAGGCTAAAGGTGATGGCCCAGACTGGATGAAGTCCCTTCTTTTTTTTTCTGGCTTCAGTTATTTAACCAGATCTTCATGAGAAACCTTAGGTTTTGCCTTCCTCTGACTTGTCCTAGGTGCCTGGTGTCCTGTATCTTCTGTCATGTCCTCTCCAATGCCTTCAGGCTGGTAGAGCCTATCCTTACATCTCGGTGTTCTGACATCCCCAGAAGTGCATAACATGACCATCACCATGCTGTCTTTTCATGCAGATTTTGATTCCATCCCCTTTTTAGATCCCACTGGAAGTGTTCCCCATGGCCTGCTGGTCCCATCCATGGCTCTGGTGCATGCAAACCTCTGCTCAGTAGCAAGCCCTGACCTCTCGTGCTGGGAAAAATGAACCCCCATGGACCCTTAATAGGTATTTCCATGTTGGGTTTAAGGAGGCTCCACAACATGCTGGGTTTATGAGTATTGTGTTTATGTGCACCAGAGCTTGGGCTTAGGGTGAATGGCTCAGTTATTCCCCTTCACTTTTTTCCCCAGATGTATTTAGAGGTAAAGCAGCTGCAAACCTGTAGAATATCTCCTCTGCCATCAGATGCTGCTGCTGGAGTGACTTAACAGAATCATACAAGGGTTTGGGTTGGAAGGGACCTCCAAAGGTCATCCAGTCCAACACCATGAAGTTGGCAGGGACATTCTCCACTAGAGCAGATTGCTCAGAGCCTTGTCCAGCCTGATATTCAGTATCTCCAGGCATGACACCTCAGCTACCTCTCTAGGCAACCTGTTGCAGTGTTCCAGCACTTTCATGCTACAGAACTTGTTCCTCACATCCAATCTAAATCTGCTCTGCTCTCATTCCAAATCATTGCCCTCATCCTGTCCCTGCAGGCCTTTGCAAACAGTCCCTCTGCAGCCCTCTTGTAGCCCCCTTCAGGTACTGGCAGAGTGCTCTGAGGTCTCCGTGCAGCCTTCTCTTCTCCAGGCTGAACAACCCCAAATCTCTCAGCCTGTCTCCATAGCAGAGGTGCTTCAGCCCTCTGAGCATTTTCATGGCTCTCCTCTGGACCTGCTCCATCAGGTCCATGTCCTTCCTGCATGGAGGGTGCCATAGCTGGACACAGCACTGCAGATGAGGTCTCAGCAGAGCAGAGAGGCAGAATCCCTTCTTTCCATCTCTGGCCGTGCTGCTTTGGATGCATCCCAGGCTGCCATTGGCCTTCAGGGCTGCAAGCTCACCCTGTTGGCTCATATCCAGCTTCTCATCCCTCATCCCCCAAGTCCTTTCCTGCAGGGCTGTGTTCAATCTCGTTATCCCCCAGCCTGGATGGATAACCTGGCCTAAGTGCAGGACCTTGCACTTTAGCTTATTGAGCCTCATCTAGGTGTGGAGCAGGCAGCTTGCTGGGCACCAGCATGTCCAGGGGAACTCAGCCAGACATCAGTGAGTAGTAATTAACAGCTTAGCACTGTGTGTTCTTAATGGGTCTAGGTCTGCTCAAGAGTCAGGCTCTCTCAGATCCTGGGAAGTTTCCATAGGCCATTAGGAAAGCTTCAAGAATTGGTTCTACCTGCTGAAAGAATTTATTGTAGAAGATATTGAGAGCTTTGTCTTGTTGTGTTCCTGAGTTTCACAGGATAAACAGGAGCAAGACTCTGCCTGTCACACCAGCTGGTTCTGATAAACTATCAAAGAACCCCATCTTGAGTAAATGAAACACAAGTTTGGTCAAACAATTATGCAGTGGGCTTTTCATCCCCGTCCCTCAGTGCTTGTGTTTAATTTTATTGCTTCAGATTTAGCAGAAATGTAATACTTTGTCATCTTCTGCAGAGGGAACCATCTCTCTCTCTCTCTCTCTCTCTGAGGCTTCAGCATTCCTTTGGCTTTGTGCAGTGTGGAGTTGGGGTTCCAAGCACAGCTTATGTTTGGCCAACTTTCAGTTGCTTTGTACTCAAGCTGCCCAAGTTTACAGTGGATGATTGGAACTTTTGAAGCTGGCTCAGGAATGTGCTTTTTTTTTTTGTTCACTTGTGTGGCAGGAAAGATTCCTGCTTTTTAGTTCTTCCTTTTAGGTAGCTGTTGGTCAGAAACCCAAACTCAACCAAGATGCCTTCAGTCACCCATCTTGCAGAGCATTGGGTTAGGCTTGCAGGGGTATCTGCTTGTTCCATAGTGATCCAAGGCTTACCTGTATTGAAAGTAAGTCATGAATCATAGTATCAGTCAGAGTTGGAAGGGACCACAAGGATCATCTAGTTCCAACCCCTCCTGCCATGGACAGGGACACCCTACCCTAGATCAGGCTGCCCAGAGCCCCATCCAGCCTGGCCTTAAACACTTCCAGCCATGGGGCCTCAACCACCTCCCTGGGCAACCCATTCCAGGCTCTCACCACTCTCATGCTGAACAACTTCCTCCTGCCCACCTCCAGCTTTGCTCCATTCCCCCCAGTCCTGTCACTCCCAAAGAACCTGAAAAGTCCTTCCCCAGCTTTTTTGTAGGCCCTCTTCAGATCCTGGAAGGCCACAAGAAGGTCACCTGGGAGCCTCCTCTTCTGTAGACTGAACAGCCCCAACTCTTTCAGTCTGTCCTCTGAAGAGAGGGCTTAGGGGAGACCTTGTTACCATGTACCAGTACATAAAGAGTGGCTACCAGAAGGATGGAGACTTTTGTACAAGGAGTCCCATGGAAAGGGCAAGAGATGATGGGGACAAGTTACTGCTGGGGTGATTCCCATGGGACTCCAGAAGAAATATTTTCCCCATGAGCACAGTCAGACACTGGAAGCATCTCTCAGAGGAAGCATCTTCCCCTACACTGGACAGTTTGAACACTCAGCTCGACAGGGTGCTGGACCAGCTCTCTTCAGCAGTGCTGTTGCCTGCTGAAGCAAGTGATCCTTGGGGTCCCTTCCAACTTGGCACTCTGTGATCCTATGATTTAGAGCACTTGGACTTGCGAGCATCTGTTCTGCTCTGCAGTGGGGTTGTGGTCCTCCAGCTTTACTAAGTGACAGAGGTTTCATCTGTGTCTGTGGAGCTCTGGTGTGATAGATACTTTCATGTGCATGACCTCCTCAATGCTTATAAAGATGCAAAGGGTGAGTGCCAGGAGGCCTTAGCCAGGCTCCGCTGGGTGATGCCCAAGGACAGGACAAGGGGCAGTGGGTGGCAGCTGAGGCATAGGAAGTTTCATGTAAACATGAGGGGGAATTTTTTTCCCTGTGAGGGTGACAGAAGCCTGGAACAGGCTGCCCAGGGGAGCTGTGGAATCTCCCTCTCTGGAGATATTCAAAACCCACCTGGATGCATTCCTGTGTGATCTGGTATAGGAGATCCTGCTCTGGAAGAGATGTTTGACTGGATGAGCTTTGGAGGTCCTTTCCAGCCCCTGACATTCTGTGATTTGACACTTCAGGATAAGAGTTTTGTGGACCTTCATGCACAAAGGGATCCACCAGCTTGGCACTGAGGCTGATTCTAATCAAACAAAAGGTGATGAATGCTGCTGGAGAGGGAACATCCAGCACGTAGATGGAAATTGAAGAGGGTTTAAGCGGTGTAGTGGGCATGGTAGAGCCTGAGGTAGCATGGTGATGATGTCATGGGAAGTGTGGTGGGTGAAGAAGATTGAAATGGGAAAAGGAGGACATGATCTGTAGGAAACCAGGCTTCAGAGCTTCAGCTCCTGATGGCACAGCCCTGGTGGCTTTTGGCACTGCTCGTTGCACGCAGATCTGCCTCTCAAGAGAGAAACATGGGAAGGAAGCTAGCATTGTTGAGGCATTCATGCACCCAGAAGCTACCTCCTAGATCAGGGTATGGCCTGGTTCCAGAGATGAGGCTGCTTCCCCCGTTGTAGGCTGTCTCCAGGAGTGCCATCTAGTGCTTCCCCTTAGTACTGGAGCATCCCAAGCCTTCCTTTTCAGGAAAAGAAGGCCTCCATCGACTTGTTTGGTTGTGCCAAACCAAAAGCTTGTGCAAATAGTTATGTTCCCAGTGTCTTTGGAGGCTTCTTGGTTTGAGTTTGTGGACTGAGTGTGAGATACGAGGTGGAAATCTCCTCCAAGAGGTCTATATGCATAGTGCAAAATGAGGTTGTACTGCTCTCCTCTGTGCTTGGGAGGGGGAGGATCTGCAGGCACAAGGATCACAGGACAGAGCTGGGGGCAAAGGATGTGTGCACCTTCTCTGGGGGTGCTCAGATGTAGCTCCCAAACTGCAAGAGTGAATTTGTTAGAGGCAGTTTTTGGTCTGCTGGCTGTTAAACCATGCCCATGTTCTCTGTTAGCAAATGTGGCTGACCCTGGTCTTTATGAGATGCTGTACTGCTCTCCTCTGTGCTTGGGAGGGGAGGGATCTGCAGGCACAAGGATCACAGGACAGAGCTGGGGGCAAACGATGTGTGCACCTTCTCTGGGGGTGCTCAGATGTAGCTCCCAGACTGCAAGAGTGAATTTGTTAGAGGCAGTTTTTGGTCTGCTGGCTGTTAAACCATGCCCATGCTCTCTGTTAGCGAATGTGGCTGACCCTGGTCTTTATGAGATGCTGTACTGCTCTCCTCTGTGCTTGGGAGGGGAGGGATCTGCAGGCACAAGGATCACAGGACAGAACTGGGGGCAAACAATGTGTGCACCTTTCCTGGGAGTGCTCAGATGTAGCTCCCAAACTGCAAGAGTGAATTTGTTAGAGCCAGATTTTGGTCTGCTGACTGTTAAACCATGCCCATGCTCTCTGTTAGCGAATGTGGTTGATCCTGGTCTTTATGAGATGCTGCTCCATGGAGTTCCCCCCTTGCTCTGAATGCTGAGGGGTAAAACTCTTGGCTTTAAATGTTCCTTTCCAGTCTGCTGGCTCAAAGAATGTCCTTTGTTCCTCCACACTAAACCAGTGCCATTTCTGTGGCAGGACAGTGCCCTGGGCTATCTCGTAGGAGGGCTGAGGTGGGTAGAAGAATGACCACATTATTCCCAGCAGACATGTGGTGGAGTGCACCCACGGAGGGGCTGCTTTTATGGGGGTCTGCCAGGAGGGCGAGGTTGCTTCTCATTTGCAGGAGAGAGGAGGAGGAGCTGCCAACCACTTGGCTTTGTCCCAGAGGGCTTCACTTCAGAGCTTATCAAGACTTTATAGCCTTTGCCTTTGGGGAGTTCTGGGCTGCTGTGAAGGTCCTCAGCTCCCCATGAGCACATCTTCAGGCAGCATGTGCCAGGGCTGTGTTACTGTAACGTGGCTGTTGGAGCCTCAATCTGTCCATGTTGTGGGGTACCAGTGAGAGCTTTTTTTCTTTTGCAGTGTTAAAGAAGCACAACATTGCTGATTTTTCTGCCTTTTTTTGTTGCCTTTTCTTTTTGAGCTGTAATGCTGGGCATCTCCTGCCCTAATGCAGAGATGGAGGAAACAAGTCCCATTTTCAGATGAAATAGATCATCTGCTTTCTGATATTGGGAGTGAGTCCATTTCTAGTGCTTTTCTTAAGGGTGTTTGTGGGCAGCAAGCTGGCACAGGGATGATTCACAGGATCTCAGCAAGGTGGGGATTCGAAGAGGCCTCTGAAGGTCATCCAGTCCAAGCTCAGTGCTGGAGCAGGGGCACCCACAGCCCAATATCACAATATTCAGGGCAGTCCACTGCATCCATGCTCACATGCAAGTGGAAGATGTTCCACAGCCAGCAATCTTCTGATAAAATCACAGGATGTTAGGGGTTAGAAAGAAACTCTGGAGATCTTTGAGTCCAATGCTCCTGCCAGAGCAGGACTCTAGAATCACACAGGAACACATCCAGACACCCTGCTGCTGTCTTCAAGTCCACTTCCACTCCCACGCTGCCATGTGAGATTTCCAGGTTCCAAATGAAGTTGGACCAAAAAAACTATAGAGCAGGAAAACCTACACATTCTGTAGCTGCTTCTCATCAGAGGAGGACCACAAAAGGAGAAGTAGCTACAGTGCCTTTGAAGAGGTATGGACCCTGGGTATTTTGTAGCTTCATCTCACCTGAGGAGGACCATGAAGAGAGAACCAGCCATGGTGGCTGTGAAGAAAAGTGGATCCTGGGCATGGACACATTCAGGATGAGCTCTTAGAATCATAGAATCAATCAGGTTGGAAGAGGCCTCCAAGCTCATCCAGTCCAACCTAGCACCCAGCCCTAGCCAGTCAACTAGACCATGGCACTAAGTGCCTCAGCCAGGCTTTGCTTCAACACCTCCAGGGATGGTGACTCCATCACCTCCCTGGGCAGCCCATTCCAATACCAATCACTCTCTGGCAACAACTTCCTCCTAACATCCAGCCTGGACCTCCCCTGGCACAACTTGAGACTCTGTCCCCTTGTTCTGTTGCTGCTTGTCTGGCAGAAGAGCCCAACCCCACCTGGCTACAGCCTCCCTTCAGGTAGTTGTAGACAGCAATGAGCTCTGCCCTGAGCCTCCTCATCTCCAGACTGCACACCCCCAGCTCCCTCAGCCTCTCCTTATAGGGGTTGTGTTCCAGGCCTCTCACCAGCTTTGTCCTGTAACTGGCCACCACTGACAAGGGTCTGGCCTCATCCTTCTGACCTCCAGCCTTTAGATATTTCGACCCAGGCCTCTGAAAGGCAGGGACAAGTCTTTGCTGCGGGGACACTTGCTGGCAGGTGCCCGAGGCGTGCGGCGCTGGCAGGAAAGCCATTGTGAAGCCCTTAAAGGTGTCACGGTTCTTATCTGCTCTTTGGGTATTGGAAGGGGAGGGGGAAGAAAAGGAAAAGAAGAGAGAAGGCTACAAATAAAGCAGTGTCACAAGATCCTGCTTGTAATTGAGGGTCCTAAATTAATTAGCTATGGTGGATGTTCTGCATGGCTTTCTCTCTCCCCTGAAGAAGGACTCCTTTGTACATCCTAGCCGAAGGCTGCTCGGGCAGGATCCGCACATGAAATACCTGAGGGCATCACAGGGCCTTTTCCTCCCTCTCATCTTTTCACACTTCTTTTCCCCTTTCCCTGCCTGTCCTTTCAAATTCTTCAGCTGGGAGGATTTCCTGATGTCTCTTTTCAGAGTCACTCCCCCTTCAGCTCCCTTAATGCCTCTAAAACCCACGGTAGTAAAAGTGCTACCTCTGTGGTTTGATGTTAACATCAGAGCTGATGCCGTGGAATTCCAGAGCTTTGCAGGCTGGTAGATGCAGCTGATGCCTTTCAGTGGTCTGATGCTGCTCCTTTCACTCATTTTCTATTGCTTTGACCAGTTGTGATGGGTTTGACCCATCACAGTTTTGTACTGTGCTGCTTCATTTGGGCCTTACTGATTTCTCTTTAGATTTGCCTTCTCATAGAATCGTTAGGGTTGGAAAAGGCCTCTAAGATCAGCAAGTCTAACCAGCAACACAACACCACCATGGCCACTAAATCATCACCCAGAGTCTATACATGTCTTTGAACACCTCCAGGGATGATGACTCCACCACCTCTTTAGCCATTTTTTTTGGTGATAATTGATACTGTTTTGCTTTTTATCTGTTGACTGAACTCTGGTTTGTGACTTTGGCTGTAGACTGAGCTTTGGCTTGCAAGACAATCATAGAATCATAGAATTAACCAGGTTGGAAGAGACCTCCAAGATCATCCAGCCCAACCTAGGACCCAGCCCTATCCAATCAACCAGACCATGGCACTAAGTGCCTCATCCAGGCTTCTCTTCAACACCTCCAGGGATGGTGCCTCCACCATCTCCCTGGGCAGCCCATTCCAATGCCAATCACTCTCTCTGCCAACAACTTCCTCCTAATATCCAGCCTAGACCTCCCCCAGCACAACTTGAGACTGTGTCCCCTTGTTCTGTTGCTGCTTGCCTGACAGAAGAGACCAACCCCACCTGGCTACAGCCTCCCTTCAGGTAGCTGTAGACAGCAATGAGGTCACCCCTGAGCCTCCTCTTCTGCAGGCTGCACACCCCCAGCTCCCTCAGCCTCTCCTCATAGGGTTTGTGCTCCAGGCCCCTCACCAGCTTTGTTGCCCTTCTCTGGACACCTTCCAGTGCCTCAACATCTCTCTTGAATTGAGGAGCCCAGAACAGGACACAGCACTCAAGGTGTGGCCTGAGCAGTGCTGAGTACAGGGGCAGAATAACCTCCCTTGTCCTACTGGCCACGCTGTTCCTGATACACACCAGGATGCCATTGGCTCTCTTGGCCACCTGGGCACACTGCTGGCTCATCTTCAGCCTGCTATCCACCAGTACCCCCAGGTCCCTTTCCTCCTGGCTGCTCTCAGCCACTCATTCCCCAGCCTGTAGCACTGCTTGGGGTTGTTGTGGCCAAAGTGCAGAACCCTGCACTTGGCCCTATTAAATCTCATCCCATTGGCCTCTGCCCACCTATCCAGCCTGTCCAGGTCCCTCTGCAGGACTCTCCTACCCTCCAACAGATCCACATCTGCTCCTAGGTTGGTGTCATCTGTAAACTTATTGATGCTGGACTCAATCCCCTCATCCAAATCATCAGTAGAGATATTGAACAGGACTGGGCCCAGCACTGATCCTTGGGGAGCACCACTGGTGACAGCTGCCAACTGGATGTGGCACCATTCACCACCACTCTTCTGGGCTCTGCCATCCAGCCAGTTCTTGATCCAGCACAGAGTGAATCTGTCCAAGCCATGAGCTGCCAGCTTGGCCAGGAGCTTGTTGTGGCAGACAGTGTCAAAGGCTTTGCTGAAGTCCAGGAACAATTTGCAGGAACAAGTCTGGATTTCTCTTATTTTAGGGGTTTACTTCCTTCTTTCTATTCAGTCTCTTCAAACTTTTTTCCCTAGCAACTCTTGCAGAAGGAATTGAAAGTCTACAAAGAGTTCTTAACCTTGAAAATACAGTTGTGCCTTTCCTAATTCTGTTTACTATTTTATGGTACATTCTATGTACTAAAACTATAGTTTAAAATAATTAATCATGAGCAGGTTAAAGGCTTTGGTAGTTTTTATGTTCAGTCTGTGCTTCCTGATTGTGCAAGACTGAGCTCTACTCTCACAGTAGCCTTTCCCTACCCCCCACACCTTCATTTCATGGCAGCACAGAATGGTTGGGGTTGGAAGAGACCTCTGGTGATCATCCAGTCCAACCTCCTGCCAAGGCAGAGTCACCTAGAGAAGGTCACACAGGAACACATCTGAGTGGGTTTGGAATGTCTCCAGAGATGGAGGACTCCACTCCAGGCTCTACTCTCTGGGCAGCCTGCTCCAATTCTTTGTTGCCTTTAAATTAAAGGAGTTGCTCCTCATGTTTAGGTGGAACTCCTTACATTCCAGTTTGTGCCTGTTACTCCTTGTCCTGGCACTGGGCACTACTGAAAAAAGGACTGGTCCCATCCTGTTGACCTCCACCCTTTATGTATTGATCAGCATTGATGAGATCCCCTCTCAGTCTGCTCTTCCCTAGACTAGACTGAGAGGGAGATCTGCAGCTGGGGACTGGAATTTGTCCATCAGCTCCCAAATAAATCAGGATGGGAAGTGTGTCAGGGCAAGTAATCTGGCAGCTGTTCCACCAAGCTGTCACTGATCACTCCCAGACAAGGATTAGTCCAATTTAACAAATGTGGGGACATTCTGTGGGCACAGCCCTGCTGCCCCAGGTTGTCACTGAGCTTCATGCAGAGTATACCCTGTAGCTGAGCATCCTCCCTGATGCATTTGTGCTATCAGAAACACATTCTCCTGCCCCAGGAGCTCCTCCAGCCACAGCTGTCTTTATGTGGGTAACCTTAAAGAGGGAAAAATTCAGTGAACTCCCAATTCCCTCACAACCAACCTACCAGTACAGCCTGGGAACCTGCCTGTGATCTGTTCCAGTTGTAAACTTACAATCAGTCCTCACTCCATGCAGAGTGTACCCTGTAGCTCAGCATCCTTCCTGATGCATCTGTGCTATCAGAAACACATTCTCCTGCCCCAGGAGCTCCTCCAGCTGCGGCTGTCTTTATGTGGGTAACCTTAAAGAGGGACAAATCCAGTGAACTCCCAGTTCCCTCACAACCAACCTACCAGTACAGCCTGGGAACCTGCCTGTGATCTGTTCCAGTTGTAAACTTACAATCAGTCCTCACTCCATGCAGAGTATACCCTATAGCTCAGCATCCTCCCTGGTGCATTTGTGCTGTCAGAAACACATTCTCTGCCCCAGGAGCTCCACCAGCTGCCTTTATGTGGGTAACCTTAAAGAGGGACAAATCCACAACCAACCTACCAGTACAGCCTGGGAACCTGCCTGTGATCTGTTCCAGTTGTAATCTTACAATCAGTCCTCCCCCTTACTAGCCTTTTAATACTTTGGGGGCTGCTTAAGCTAAACCTGCTCAGCATGAGTATAATCTTACTTTACTGAGCAGTGCGCCGTCGTTGCGAGCAAGAGCAGGCTAATTAAACTCCACAGCCACTTGTGTACCCACATTTTTTGATGGGAGTAGCTGGAATAATTCATGCTGAAATCCAGCAGCCCAGCCAAGCCTAGCCTGACATTGGAGACATATTTCATAGAGCCAGTAATGAGCCTGAATTTCAGGTATGCGTCCTCTTCCCTCCGCCATGGGGCTGCCACTCTTGTTTACTCAAGGAAATTAAAGCCAGCAATGTGCATGCTGAGGGGGGATTTGATTTGGGGTGTTTGTGTGTGTGTGTGTAGAGAGAGAAACTCAACACAAAAAATAATGATTAAAGAAAAAAATCAATTCACTACTCACAACACTCTCCCTGCCTGGTGGAGTAGCAACCCTCTCTGCCTGGTGGAGTGATACCCTCCTTGCTAGTGAAGTAATACCCTCCCTGCCTGGTGGAGTGATACCCTCCTTGCTGGTGAAGTAATACCCTCCCTGCCTGGTGGAGTGATACCCTCCCTGCCTGGTGGAGTGATACCGTCCCTGCCTGGTGGAGTGATACCCTCCCTGCCTGGTGGAGTGATACCCTCCTTGCCTGGTGGAGTGATACCCTCCTTGCTGGTGAAGTAATACCCTCCCTTCCTGGTGGAGTGATACCCTCCTTGCTGGTGAAGTGATACCCTCCCTGCCTAGTGGAGTGACAACTCTCCCTGCCTGGTGGAGTGACACCCTCCCTGCCTGGTGGGGTAACAACCTCCCTGCCTGGTGGGGTAACAACCTCCCTGCCTGGTGGATCAACAATCCTCCCTGCCTGGTGGAGTGCCACCCTCCCTGCTTGGTGGAGTAGCACCCCTCCCTGCCTGGTGGACTCTGGTGGACTTTGGTGGATGATTGATGCTATTTTAAGTGAATGGATTTTAAAAAGAACAATTTTTTTTTTTCCTTTTTTAGTTGGTTTTTTTTCCCTTTCTTTCTTTCTTTCTTTTCCTCATGACCACATTTCAAATCATCCATCCCAAATCACCAGGGAGACATTTCTGTCCCAGCTATGTTTCTCTCCAGTTTTCTTTTTAATTGTGAGACCTGGATGCGTGCAAACTGTTTCTTGAAGGTAATTGGATGAGGGTCA
The DNA here is from genome assembly GCF_015220805.1 of Pogoniulus pusillus. Lineage (NCBI taxonomy): Eukaryota > Metazoa > Chordata > Aves > Piciformes > Lybiidae > Pogoniulus > Pogoniulus pusillus. The sequence goes on along the minus strand of NC_087276.1, from coordinate 22,527,962 downwards.
CTGCCTGCCCCTGAGATATATGGGCACACTAATCAGAGAATAATTTCAGCCTGGGTTGAAGTTGCCAGTAAAAGTTGTAAAAGTTAATTTTATAGGAGTTTGGTACCAAATATCAGTGAGTGGTGGGGGGAGTTATGGTTTATTTGCTTTGTCCAGTGACATTTTTATGGTGGTTTATTATTATTATTTGTGCTTTAAGTGGAATTTTGGGGGGAAGGAGAAGAGGAGAGAGCACTGACCTGATTAGCAGTGTGTACAGATGGATCAGCCTCCAAGTAGGAGGAATTTCTAGACTGATAGGAAGTGCCCTGGTCCCAACCAGAATTAAATCACGTTGCAAGGTGATCTGTGTATTCTTCATAGAATCAAAGAATGGTTTTGGTTGGAAGGGACTCCCAAGATCATCCAGTTCCAACCCCCACTAGAACAGGTCACTCAAGGCCTCATCCAACCTGGCCTTGAACACCTCCAAGGAGGCTATGATCATAGATCACATTCTGTGATTCTGTGATCCACAACCTCCCTGGGCAACCTGTGCCAGTGTCTCACTGCCCTCACTGCAAAGAACTTCCTAACATCCAGTTTCAATCTCCCCTCTGCCAGTTTAAACCCATTACTCCTCATCCTGTCATTACAAGACCTTGTCAGTAGTCCCTCCCCAGCCTTCCTGTAGCCCCCTTCAGATACTGGAAGGCCACTCCAAGGTCTTCTCAAAGCCTTCTCTTCTCCAGGCTGCAGAGTCCTAACTCTCTCAGCCTGTCCTCATAGCAGAGCTTCTGCAGCCCTCTGAGCATCTTGGTGGCCTCCTCTGGACTGGCTCCAACAGTTCCATGTCCTTCTTGTGTTGGGGGCTCCAGAACTGCACACAGAACTGCAGGTGGGGCCCGAGAAGAGCAGAGTAATGGGGCAGAATCCCCTCCCTTGCCTTGCTGGCCACATTTCTCTTGCTGGAGCCCAGCACAAGGTTGCTGTCTTACCCTTAGATTCTTCTGCTTGATTTCCAGCAAGTGGCAATGCCCCTCCGGAGTGCATTAGAATGAGAGGAAATTGCCTCAGCTGCACCAGGAGAGGCTTAGGTTGGAGATGAGGAACAATTTCTTTGCTTCAGGAGCGGTCAGGAATTGGAAGAGGCTGCCCAGGGAGGTGGTGGAGTCCCCATCCCTGGAAGTGTTTAAGAAACCTGTGGCCATCGTGCCCTGGGACATGGTTTAATGGCCACAGTGGTGTTGGGTTGATGGTTGGACTGGATGATCTTGGAGGTCTTTTCCAGTGATAGTGGTTCTGTGATTTGGTCAGTGGGGTTATATATGCTGTAAGGCACTCAGGACGTGGCTGATGTGGTGGGAATCTGCACAATTTGGGGTGTCTGCACAACAGCAGATGCTGAGAGTAGTCAGTAAGTTTGGAACACCATCAGACCCATTTCAGAAGATAATTTTTGTGTAACAGTACTATGAGTCCTTCCTAGATCTGCCTCTAATATTATTAGATGTTGTGGTTCCTGTTAGTATTGATAGGTCTGTCTGAAACCCAATGTCAGCAGGCAGAGATGGCTTCCAGTGATATTCTTCCTTCAGGTGAAATGCTTCATACTTAGAATCCTAGAATGGTTTGGTTTGGAAGAGTCCAGTCCAGCTCCCCTGCAAGCAACAGGGCCATCTTCCTCTAGATCAGGTTGCTCGGAGCCTTGTCCAGCTTTGCTTTCAATAGCTCCAGGGATGGGGCCTCAACTCCCTCCCTGGGCAATCTGTTGCAGTGTTCCAGCAGCCTCATGCTGCAGAACCTGTTCCTCACATCCAATCTGAATCTGCTCTGCTCTCTTTTCAAACCCTTGCTCCTTGGCCTGTGAGGATGTGAGAGCCACAAGTATGATTAGGGGACTGAATCATCTCTGTGAAGGAGAAAGGCTGAGCCACCTGGATCTGTTGAGCCTGGAGAAGAGCAGCCTGAGGGAGGATCTGATCAATGCCCAGCAGGAACTAAAAGGTGGGGGGCAAGAGGATGAGGCTGGGCTGTCTTCTCAGGGTGCCCAGTGCTATCACTGGCAAGGCACAAAAGGTAAAAGCTAGGATCCAGGAGGTTCCACCTGAACAAGATGATAAACTTCTTTGGTGTGAGGGTGCTGGAGCCCTGGAGCAGGCTGCCCAGACAGGTTGTGGGGAGTCTCCTTGTTTGGAGACCTTCCAAACCCATCTGGGCATTGTGATTCTGGGCAAGCTGCTGTGAGTGCCCAGCTTTATCGGGGAGGTTGGACTGGATGATCCTCAGAGGTCCTGTCCAACCCCTCTCTTGAGCCCCCTTAGAAGGCTCTGAAGACATGAGCAGGCACCCTGCCAGGAATGGGCTCTGCTTGGGTACCTCACCAGAACACAGGGCACAGAAGGTTAGAGCCTTAGAAATGAGTAATGGCCTTGGCAGAAGCCCTGTTAAAGGAGTGAAGGATGTCAGTGCCGTGCAGTTAGCCATTAAGCTGGAGCAAACACCTAGAGAGGCCAGGCGAAGCTGCTGCCAGCGCCGCTGGATCATAGTCCAGCTCTTGTCTACACTCTGTGTTGGAAGGTCTGGCCCCAGGAACAGCTCCCTGCTTTTTCAGCAGCATGACTTCAACCTTGGTTCTCAAAATAATTTTTGCTGTGGCCCTGCAGAATCCCCTGAGCTTTGCAGTCTAAATAAAAGGCAGACCTCAAATGAAAGCTTTGTTAGCACCGAAGGAACCCACGTTGACAGTTTCTTCAGCACGGCACGACCCTCCTTCCAAAAGCAAACAAGATGGTCACACTGCTCAGGGAAAGATTTGGGGCTACTCAATGGCCTGAAATGCTTTTTTTGGTGCCTGTCTGGTTGCCTTTGTGTCTTTTTCCTTCCAAAGTAAAAGGTCTGGAGGTGCTGTTAGCAATTTGGGGTTCGTGCTTGGTCTATCCCCAGCCGAGATGTTGATGTTTGGCGATGAGGCGTGGTGTTGCCATCTCATCAGATTTTCCTTGGAGGTTGTTCAGCAAAGGTTTGGAACACAGGCTAGGAGAGAATCGTTCACAGTAGTTTGTCATGGTGTCAAAGGAGCATCTTGGATGTGAAATGGTGTTTCTGCTGCCCTGTGATTTGCCTCATGCTGCCAATGCACCAGGCTGCTCCATCGGTGCAGTGCTCTCTACAACCACCTGAAGGGAGGCTGTAGCCAGGTAGGGCTGGGCTCTTCTGCCAGGCAGCAGCAACAGAACAAGGGGACACAGTCTCAAGTTGTGCCAGAGGAGGCCTAGGCTGGATGTTAGGAGGAAGTTGTTGGCAGAGAGAGTGATTGGCATTGGAATGGGCTGCCCAGGGAGGTGGTGCAGTCACCATCCCTGGAGGTGTTGAAGCAAAGCCTGGCTGAGGCACTTAGTGCCATGTTCTGGTTGACTGGACAGGGCTGGGTGCTAGGTTGGACTGGATGATCTTGGAGATCTCTTCCAACCTGGTTGATTCTATGATTCTGTGCTCCTGAGGTCAGTTCAGGGAGTCACAGAATGGTTTTGGTTGGAAGAGACCTCCAAGATCATCCCATCCAACTCTTAACCCAGCACTGCCAGGTCACCACTAAACCATGGCCCTCAGCACCACATCTCCACAGCATCAAAACCTCTCCTGGGATGGGGACTCCACCACTGCCCTGGGCACCTGGGCCAGGCCTTTAGAACGATTGTGGGAAAGAAGTTGCTTCTTGTGTCCAATCTAAACCTCCCCTGGTGTGTCTTGAGGCCATTTCCTCTTGTCCTGTCACTGGTTACAAGGGAGAAGAGGCCAGCTGCTACCTGGCTCCAACCTTCTTTCAGGGAGTTGCAGAAAGCAAGCTTCCAGTCACTCAAGGTTCTGTGATGGCTTTGGGAAGTTCTCCCTTCATGCAGGAGGTGAGATGAAGGAGCAGAGAACAGGACTGAGACACACACAGTACCAGGTTGGACTCTTGAAGGTCTCTTCCTGGATGTTAGGAGGAAGTTCTTCACAGAGAGAGTGATTTCCCATTGGAATGGGCTGCCCAGGGAGGTGGTGGAGTCACCGTCCCTGGAGGTGTTCAAGAAAAGACTGGATGGGGCACTTGGTGCCATGGTCTGGTTGACTGGATGATCTTAGAGGTCTCTTCCAACCTGGTTGATTCTATGATTCTATGATTCCTCAGAAATGACTTTATGTGGTTTCTTGTCTGTGTTTTAAATGAAACATTTGTAGCTGAAAATGTCTGGTCTGAGATTCTTGAGTTTGCTCTCTGCACCAGCCTGAGCTTCTTCTGGATGACACATCTCTGTGGCTGTGCACACTGCTGACAGCAGAGAGGTGCCCTGTAGAGAGGAAGAATGGGATGGGTAAGCATGTCAGAGCTGTACAGCAGAGACCTCTGCGTGTGGTGCTGTGATGGACACTCTTCTGTCCTAGCAAAGTTGTAAGGGAACAGAGTGGGCTGGAAACCCAGCAGCTGATAGAGTTATAGAGTTGTTTTGGCTGGAGAAGCCCTCTAAGATCATCCAGGCCAACTATCAACTCAACACCATCATGGCCAACTATCATCTCAGCACCACCATGGCTATGAAACTGTGTCTCAAAGTGCTCTGCCCCTGTGTTTCTTGAACACCTCCAGAGATGGTGACTCCACCACCTCCCTAGGCAGCCTGTTCCAGTGCCTGACCACTCTTGCAGTAATTGCCAGGTGGTTCCAGGCTTCCAACTTGCACAACTGGTCAGTGTTTGTGCTTGCTCGTGGTCACAAGTGTTCCAGAGCCACTTCACGTTAGGAGAAAATAGGACTTTTGGAAGAGGGGGGTTGTGTAGTTGGAGTTGTTTCTTGGAGCCTGTTGTGAGCACCATTCTTACTCACCTTCCTGTTGCTCATCTGAGCTGCAAAATCCCCTCGAGTTTCAGCCTGGTAGCAGAGAAATTACTTCAGAGAGATCTCAGGGGACTTCATCACTCATAATAAAGTGCTGGAGGAATCAGGAAGTGTTTTGCACTGGCATTCAGCATGGGATGGGCACGTTGCCATTTGACTTCAGAGGGCACTTGCTTTGCTTCTGGCTTCTTCCGACCTACTGCTTGTGCTTGTGCTCGGGCTGCTCAGCTGCTCCCCCTCAGCCATGAGCCAGGTGATGGTTTTCATTATACAGAACTGATAACACTGAATGTAAACAGCTATGGAGAAGTGAGGAGGAGTGGCTGACACCCTGTCAAGCTGTGCTGCCGTGGAGTGAGATCTGGATGGGCTGGAGAGGTGGGCAGAGGGAACCTCTTGAAGGTTAGGCATAGAGTCTATGCCTGGGGAGGAACAACTCCCTGCACTTTAGACAGGTGAGGGTGAGCTGCTGGGAGCAGCTCCATGGAAAATAATCTGGGAGCACTGGTGGACACCAGGTCCCCATGAGCCAGCAATGCGCCCTCCTGGCCAAGAAGGCAAATGGTGTCCTGAGGTGCATGCAGAAGAGTGTGACCTGCTGGTTGAGGGAGGTTCTTCTTCCCCTTTACTCTGCCCTAGTGAGGCCACAGCTGCAGTACTGGGGCCAGTTCTGGACTGTCCAGTTCAAGAGAGACAGGGAACTACTGGAGAGAGTCCAGCACAGGCTATGAGGATGCTGAAGGGCCTGGAGCAGCTCTGTGAGGAGCAAAGGCTGAGAGCCCTGGGGCCGTTGAGCCTGGAGAAGAGCAGCCCCAGAAAGGATCTGATCAGCACACAGCAAGAGATAAAGGGTGGAGAAGAGGAGGCTCAGGGGTGACCTTATTGCTGTCTACAACTACCTGAGGGGTGGTTGTGGCCAGGAGGAGGTTGCTCTCTTCTCTCAGGTGGCCAGCACCAGAACGAGAGGACACAGCCTCAGGCTACGCCAGGGGAGATTTAGGCTGGAGGTGAGGAGAAAGTTCTTCCCTGAGAGAGTCATTGGACACTGGAATGGGCTGCCCGGGGAGGTGGTGGAGTCGCCGTCCCTGGGGCTGCTCAAGGCAGGATTGGACGTGGCACTTGGTGCCATTGTCTAGCCTTGAGCTCTGTGGTGAAGGGTTGGACTTGATGATCTGTGAGGTCTCTTCCAACCCTGATGATACTGTGATACTGTGAAGATGAGGCCAGACTCTTGTCAGTGGTGCCTACTGCTAGGACAAGGGGCATTGGTCACCAGCTGACCCAAGAGATGCTGAAGGGAGTGTAGCTGTGGTCATGCCTCTGGCACTTTTTCTGTGCAGTTGGCTCCAAGTCACATAAGCCCACAGACAGATGTGAACTGTGGGAGGTGACACAGAAAGTAAATGCCACTTGGTTCTGTTTCTGCATTGTTTAACACATGGGTCCTGGTCTGCAGAGTGCCCCTCTCTAATGCATTCTGTAGAGAAGGCTTCATTAAGAGGCTGATTAAGGAATTCTTGAACTCTTTCCCAGCGGTTTCCTTCATTACTGCAGATGCTGAATTCCAGGAGCTGGGTCACCAACAATATTAGCCCAGGGATGACAGATGGACACTTTCATTTTGATGCCTGTGTTGCTCCAGTTTGGATGCTGAAGTTTCATTACCACAGTAACAAAGAAGCAGTGAGGTCAGGAGAGATCTGACACAGCAGCATGTTCCTCTGATGGTGAGGTGAGGCTGAGCTAGATCACAGGATTACAGAATGGTTTGGGTTGGAAGGGACCTCCAAAGGTCACCCAGTCCAAGCTCCTCACAGGCAGCAGGGACATCCTCTGCTAGATCAGGTTGCTCTGAGCCTTGTCCAGCCTCACCTTCAATACCTCCAGGGATGAGGCCTCAGTTACCTCCCTGGGCAACCTGTTGCAGTGTTCCAGCAGCCTCACAGTGCAGAACTTCTTCCTCACATCCAATCTCAATCTGCTCTGCTCTCATTTCAAAGCATTGCCCTCATCCTGTCCCTGCAGGCCTTTGCAAACAGTCCCTCTGCAGCTTTCTTATAGGACCATGAAGCCACAGCACAGAGGAGGGAAGAGAGAAGGAGAAGGATGACCTTTGGAGACCCCTTCCAACTCAAACCATTCCATGATTCTAGGATTTCGTGGTGCTCAGTTAATTTATTTCACTGGAGTGGGACATTGCTGGAGCACCTCTCCTATGAGAAGGGACTGAGGGAGTTGGGGCTGTTCAGTCTGGAGAGGAGAAGGCTCCAAGGTGACCTTATTGTAGCCTTTCAGTATCTTAAGGGGGCCTACAAGAAAGCTGGGGAGGGACTTTTTAGCCTGTCAGGTAGTGACAGGACTGAGGGGAATGGAACAAAGCTGGAAATGGGTAGATTCAGACTGGATGTTAGGAAGAAGATCTTCAGCGTGAGCATGGTGAGAGCCTGGAATGGGCTGCCCAGGGAGGTCGTTGAGGCCCCATGCCTGGAGGTGTTTAAGGCCAGGCTGGATGAAGCTGTGGAGAGCCTGATCTAGTGTGAGATGTCCCTGCCCATGGCAGGAGGGTTGGAACTGGCTGATCCTTGTGGCCCCTTCCAACCCTGACTGATTCTATGATTCTATGATGATTGAAGTGAGGACATTCCACTTGCTATCTAAAATCCCCTTGCTGGGAGATGACACAGATGCTGGAGATGGTTATTCCTAGCACCTATCTTGGCAGAATGTCTCAAAAAGAAGAGGGGAAAGAAATGTTTTAATTATTATATGTAGGGGGAAATAAAACTTTGCATTATTAAAAACATCTGCATCCAGCCCAGGCTGCTCTTATCAAGTGAAAGGCTAATTGCTTTTGACTGCAGCAGCAGCCTGTTTATTCAAAGGTGCCTTTCATTTTGGTGATACTGCTAATGAAGCCTTTTATTTGATTTAGACAATTATGTCTAAACAGTTAGGGAGTTACAGGAGCTCTGTCTGAGCTCTTTTCTTACCTGCTTCGAGGTTACATGTGGCTTTAAATCATAATGTCATTAAGGTTGGAAAAGACCTCATCAAGTCCAACCTTCTACCCGACACCTTCATGACCATGTACCACAATCTTCTTGGTTTTTGAAGAGTGAGGGATGGGGCTGGGGTTTCAAACTGCAGAATCAGCACAAATTGGCCAACTCCCAGTTCCTGTTCCTGTCTGCAAAGTTTACAGGGAGGGTTGAGGAGTTCGCTTGATGCTTTTTAGTTCTGTTTATCGGTGGATTCTGCTTTCCACAAGCCTGTATTGAAGTGCTGGGGATGTGGGATGATGGTCCTGCAAAACCCAGACTTGCTCCTGGTGTGGAATGGGTTGCCCAGGGAGGTTGTGGCTGCTCCCTCCCTGGAGGTGTTCAAGGCTAGGTTAGATGAGGCCTATGGTAGGGTGTTGGAACTGGATGAGCTTTGAGGTCCCTTCCAAACGAATTCATTCTATGATTCTATAAGCTGAGGAGCTTAAGGTTCTGTAGGTCTGCAGGAGGAGCAGGAATATCCATTGCATCAGTCTGTAGATAAACCATGAGCTACTTACTGCTCCTTCAGCCCTGTGAGCTTTCATTCCTGCCGAGCACCTGCTTTTGCTCCCAGTTCTCCCAGCTGTTCCTCTTCTTCCATCAATATCAACCAACAGCAACACCACTGACTTCATCAGGGCTGGGGGGGAGGAATGGCCTTCTGCAGGCCTTTGCTTGCAGTTTGGTTTCTATTTTTAGGGATGTTGGAAGAAAAATAGGTTCCTTTCTCTTCTGGTCACCAGGCACCCGCTGCTCCATCTCCTCTCCTTCTCTCTGTGCCTGGCACCCCGAGCTCAGTTGCTGCTCTCTGCTGCTTTAACTCTTGCTGCCTTGGCATGCTCTGTCATACTGGTTTCTTTGCATTTGTAAATCATGGAAAGCCAAGGAAAAAATCAACCCAACATCCAAGTACTAACCCATCTATTTCTATGTGTTCTTTTTATTGATAAAGCCCTCTGTTTGCACTGGAAGTAATAATTCACAGCCTCACACATAACTTCTCCCCTCCTCTGCTGTGCAGCAGTTCTGGACTCAGAGCTTCGAGTTCTTTCTCTCTCTTGTTCTGTTTTGTTTCTCACCATCTGCCCTCTTTTCCTTGCTCTGTGGTTTCCTCTGCACTGCAGCTGCCTCCTCCCCACTCTCCAAGTGTTTTTTTTTCCCCAAGTGGATAGGACTGAAGGGCTGAGATGGCCTCACTGGAGCTGCCTTTTCTTCAGTGTCTGGGCAGGATCCATCCCAGCTCCTTCAGCTCTCTCTGACTATGCTCCTGCCTGGAAAGTTGTTCTCTGGTGGAAGCAAGTGAGGCAAGATTCCCAAACCACTGTATCAGTTTAGTAACGGGGATCAAGAGTTGTTTTAACTACATTTCCTAAACATATTCCAGGTGTGAAATCTCTAACCTGCATTTCTTCCTTTTCTCCTTCTTTCCTTCCTCTCCTTTGGGGGCTGTGGTGTGAGTTTCTTTCTTGGCTGCAGCAAAAAGCCACAGCAAACCCTCTCTGTGCCTGGATCTGAGGTGGTCCTGTGGCTTTGCTGGTGAGGGTTGGAGATAACCCTCTGAGGGTTAGAATAACATCTGAGGATGTTATTTCTTGAGTAGTTCTTGAGAAGAGCTGCAGACCCTCAGTTTGAGATTGGGATGCAGCAGTGCCTAGTGCTGCTGAGCTAGGGAGTAAAGGGTTGGAGGAGTAAGTGTTGGACAAGTTAGGACCCAGTCTGGTGGGCAACCATCTGCACTTGATTATGTTAACACAAAATAGAGCACCACATCATAAAGGACCTCATGTACAAGGGAGAATCACAGAATGTCAGGGGCTGGAAGGGACTTAGAAAGCTTAACCAGCCCAAGCCCCCTGCAGAGCAGGATCTCCTATACCAGATCACACAGGAATGCATCCAGGTGGGTTTTGAATATCTCCAGAGAGGGAGACTCCACAGCCCTCCTGGGCAGCCTGTTCCAGTGTTCTGTCACTCTCACAGGGAAAAATTCCTCCTCATGTTTACATGAAACTTCCTATGCCTCAGCTGCCACCCCTTGCCCCTTGTCCTGTCCTTGGGCATCACCCAGCAGAGCCTGGCTCCAGCCTCCTGCCACTCACCTTTACATATAAACATTGGTGAGATCACCTCTCAGTCTCCTCTTCTCCAGGCAGCAGAGCCCCAGCTCCCTCAGTCCCTCCTTGTAAGAGAGATGTTCCATTCCCTTCATCATCTTTGTGGCTCTGTGCTGGACTCTCTCAAGCAGTTCTGTGTCCTTCTTGAACTGGGGGCCCCAGAACTGGACAGGGTTTGGTGTCAGACCCTCAATGTCTGTGAGGCCAGGGCAGGAGCTGCTTTTGGAAAGCAGGCAGAGGTGTGTGTGGCCTTCTCTGGCTCTTCTCCAGCAGGTCCATGTCTCTCCTGTGCTGAGGACTCCAGAGCTGGCCCCAGCACAGCAAGTGGGGGCTCAGCAGAGCAGAAACTCTGGTCTCTGCTCAGGGGTATCAATGTCTGTCAGGGTTCCTAACGGCCTGTTGGTTTTGTACCTGAGGACCTCTCTGCCATCTTAGTCCAGTCTCTCAAGGAAGCTGGGTTTTTCTTTTCTTCAAGCCAAGGGCTTATTCTCATTTTCCATAAGGTGATGGCCTCTTGCAGCCACATATGTTTGGGGCCAGTCTCAAGTGCATGCACATGTCCTTGCTGAACAGTGTACATCTGTCCTGCTAGGAGGCATGCTCCTTGCTTGGAGCGTGGATGCTTGCTGTAGGACAACTTCCATCACCCAGTGTGGGGCTGATGGACAGTCTGCTCTGAGATGGGTGCTCTGCTCCCCACAGACTCTTTGCTCTTCCAATAAGCATGCACATAAATAGAAATCAATACTATTTTGGCAACAGTGTGGAGTGTGGGGAGGGATGTTTTGAACCTTGCAGCATTGTTTGTAAGGAGAAGCAGCTGAAGACCTCTCTTGCCTTTTCCCAACTTGTCTGTGCCTGCCAGGCTACTTATGAAATTAAAAATACCCATGCCCTTTGGGCTTGTGTTTGGTTCAAGCACCAGGGTTGGTATTTTAGAGCTGCTGTGGTCTACACACTTAGAAATATCATAGAATCAACCAGGTTGGAAGAGACCTTCAAGATCATCCAGTCCAACCTAGCACCCAGCCCTGTCCAGTCAACCAGACCATGGCACTAAGTGCCTCATCCAGGCTTTTCTTGAACACTTCCCAGGGATGGCAACTCCACCACCTCCCTGGGCAGCCCATTCCAATGCCAATCACTCTCTCTGCCAGCAACTTCCTCCAAACATCCAGCCTAGACCTCTCCTGGCACAACTTGAGACTGTGTCCCCTTCTTCTGTTGCTGGTTGCCTGGCAGAAGAGACCAACCCCACCTGGCTACAGCCTCCCTTCAGGTAGTTGTAGACAGCAATAAGGTCACCCCTGAGCTTCCTCTTCTCCAGTCTAAACAATCCCAGCTTCCTCAGCCTCTCCTCACAGGGGCTTGTGACATGGGGTACTCTGCCCTTCTTCATGTCCTCCTCTCTACTGTCCCTCAGTATCTCCCCTGTGGTCACTTAGATGCTGGTGGTGCTGGTAGTGGGCATGGAGGAAACCACTGATTCCCCTAAACTGTGGAAGCTCCACATGCCTGGGACTCTGATGGTCATCCAAGGTGCAGTTCCTTTGGGGCTTGCATACAGCTGAGCTCATTATCCTCATCTTCCTTGCCTGGAATCCAAGCAAATAAAGTGATTACTGGACATGGGCTAGCTGGTAGCATGGGTTACTGCTCCAAATGTAGCTGTAGTCCTGCAGTTTGAACAGGAAGATGATGTTACTGCCCTGCCCCTTCTGTCTGGGTTGAGGCAGAAGGGTGTGTTTGGCTGCACCAAGAAGAGGAGGATGAAGAGAATAACTCATTCTCCTGTTATTTCTGCCCTGTCCTGGAAAACCTCTGGGGAATTGCTCAGTGGAGCACTGAGGTCTCAGGTGTTGGCAGGTGTCTGTCTCAGTTGGCAGCTGCCCTGATCAAAAGCTATTTACTGTCCTGGGGACAAGGAAGGGCTGTGTTATGTCAGGTGTGACCAGAGGCTAACAGGATTTGGTCCTAAAGACAAGTGTGTCCAGCAGATCTAGGGAGGTTCTTCTCCCCTGTTTTCCTGCCCTGGTGAGACCACACCTAGAATATTGAGTCCAGTTTGGGGCTCTCCAGTTGAAGGGATCTGCTAGAAAGAATCCAGCAGAAAGCTACAAGGCTGCTTGAAGGACTTGAACATCTCCACTACTAGGAAAGACTGAGAGACCTGGGACTGTTTAGTCTGGGGAGGAGATCTGATCAATGTCTCTAAATATCTGAGGGGTGGATGTCAGGATGAAGGTGCCAGGCTAATTTTGGTGGTGCCCAGTGATAGGACAAGGAACAACAGGTACCATCTAGAACACAGGGGTTCCATCTCAGTCCTCATGGTGAGGGTGACACAGCACTGGAACAGGTTGCCCAGCGAGGTTGTGGTGTCTCCTCTGGAGTCTGCATCCTGCTCTAGGTGATCCTGCTTTGGCAGTGGGGTTGGACTGGATGATTTCTAGAGACCTCTTCCAACTCCTAACATTCTGTGATTCTGTAATTCTTGTTTTGTGGAGCTGCTTGGGAGGTGTCACATGCAGAGGAGATCTCAGTGGTGGAGCAGAGCAGGTGAAGCACAGACTTGCCCTTCTCCTTCAGAAGTGGTCTGGGTTTGTTATTGCTGTGCCTAAAACCTCAGCAACGGGGACATATTTCCTTGTTTGTGTTTGCTGGGAATGTCAGGGGGATGATGGATTTGACTGGGAAGGTAAATAATCCACCAAGATGAAGTGTAGCCTAAGCAACCCTGAGAAGGTGCAGTCACTATCTTGAAGACCTTTCATTTGTTAGATTTGATTTGACAGACTTGGGTGATTGCTCAATATTTTCTCTCTGCTTTGGAGCTGGCACTGTGAGAAGTTAATTCAGCATCCCAGCTTTGCTTGTGGTGCAGATCAATACAGAATCAGCTTCCAGGATTTTCACATCTTATGAGAAGCAGCTGAGGGAGCTGAAGTTGTTCAGCCTGGAGAAAAGGAGGCTGAGAGACCTCCTGGCTCTCTACAGCTCCATGAAAGGAGGCTGGAGCCAGGTGAGGCTTGGTCTGTTCACCCAAGGAACAACTGGTAGGACAAGAGGGAATGAGCTCAAGCTGCACCAGGGCAGGTTTAGGTTGGACATGAGGAACAATTTCTGTCCCCAAAGGGTTGTCAAAGTGTGGCCCAAGTTGCCCAGGGCAGTGGTGGAGTCCCCATCCCTGGAGAAGTTTCAAAGCCATCTAGTTGTAATGCTGAGGGCCATGATTTAGTGGTGACCTGGCAAGTTGAACTTGACTATCTCGAAGGCCTTTTTTAACCCAAACGATTCCTGTTTCCTGATTTAGGGTGCAGGGTAAGGTGCTTGTGGGAGTAAGTTGGTGCTCCTTTTTAAAAGGAGGTTCCCTACAAGGAGCATCTCACCAAGGGCTCCTTGGAGTGCATTGTCTGATGGGAGATACCCAGTGGCAGGCCTGGTAAGATCATAGAATCATAGAATCAACCAGGTTGGAAGAGACCTCCAAGATCAGCCAGTCCAACCTAGCACCCAGCCCTAGCCAGTCAACCAGACCATGGCACTAAGTGCCTCATCCAGTCTTTTCTTCAACACCTCCAGGGACGGTGCCTCCACCACCTCCCTGGGCAGCCCATTCCAATGCCAATCACTCTCTCTGGGAAGAACTTCCTCCTAACATCCAGCCTAGACCTCCCCCAGCACAACTTGAGACTGTGTCCCCTTCTTCTGTTGCTGCTTGCCTGGCAGAAGAGGCCAACCCCACCTGACTACAATGTCCCTTCAGGTAGTTGTAGACAGCAATGAGGTTACCCTGAGCCTCCTCTTCTGCAGGCTGCACACCCCCAGCTCCCTCAGCCCCTCCTCATAGGGTTTGTGCTCCAGGCCCCTCACCAGCTTTGTTGTCCTTCTCTGGACACATTCCAGCACCTCAACATCTCTCTTGAATTGAGGAGCCCAGAACTGGACACAGCACTCAAGGTGTGGCCTGAGCAGTGCTGAGTACAGGGGCAGAATAACCTCCCTTGTCCTACTGGCCACACTGTTCCTGAACCAGGCCAGGATGCAAGATCAGAATGGAAACCACTTCCAACCCCATTTGTAAGCAAAATAACAAAGCAGTGCTGCAATTAAAGCTGTGAAATGTTCCCAGAGCAGAAAACTCCTGGTGCCAAACGCTGATCTTGCTGGATTTGATGTGGAGCCTGGGTCCATCCATGGCATGGTGCCAGCTGGGTGCACTCAGCTTCCTGCACAGGGGCAGGGCTGTACCAACCTTAGCCAGGTGCCTACAATGAGGGCACAGCTAATGAGGGCTGGGGGATGGAATCCCCTTAATTGGTTTTGTTTTATTTCAGCCCTCCCAACAAAACCAACTCATATCTACCCAGTGCCTGGAGCCATTTGGAAGCAGATTAAAAGTTTTCATCAGCTCTTCTTAATAGAGCCAGATAAACCAGGCTAATAGTCATGTGTTGAGTTATTGAAGGGAAGTTCAGGTAATATTCAATCACCTTTAACCTTCAGCTTCCTAAGACCTCCTGCCTGGCGATTGTTTGTCTGTGGTGTAAACCATAGTCCAGTTCATAAATTATTATGTAGTCCCACCAACCTTAATGCAGTGCAGGTTTCACGGTGTTTCATTTTGTAGGGTAAGCTAATTCTGGCTGTGCACACAATAAAGCCCCAGCCCTGCTAGAATTAACCCTTTCCTTGACAGCCAGCAGTTTGCTGGGAAAGGAATTACTGCTACCGGTGTGCCCTCTGCAACAGCCTCAAAGGAGGCCGGGGTGAGGTGGGAGTTGATCTCTTCTTACAGTATCACAGTATCATCAGGGTTGGAAGAGACCTCACAGATCATCAAGTCCAACCCTTTACCACAGAGCTCAAGGCTAGACCATGGCACCAAGTGCCACGTCCAATCCTGCCTTGAACAGCCCCAGGGACGGCGACTCCACCACCTCCCCGGGCAGCCCATTCCAGTGTTCTTGCATGCAGCAAGTGGCAGGACAAGAAGAAATGGCTTCAAGTTGTGCCAAGGGAGGTTCAGGTTGGATATTAGGAAAGATTTCTTCACAGGAATGTTTCTCAGGCTGCCCCTGTGGAGGGGTTTGAAAGAGGCATAGGTGTGGTGCTGAGGGATGTGGTTTAGTGGCAGTGCCTTAGCCCCCAAGGGGCATGTGAGCTCAAGGCGAGCGACTAGACTGGATCTCAAGGGTGTCTGCCAACCTGGACAGTTCTGTGTTGTCTGTGTTGTTCCTGATATCTGTGTTTTGGACACGAGTATGATCTGTGTGTCAGTCCTCTCTTGCAAGTTCACAGAAACACAGAATCATAGAATCAACCAGGTTGGAAGAGACCTCCAAGCTCATCCAGTCCAACCTAGCACCCAGCCCTAGACAGTCCACCAGACCATGGCACTAAGTGCCTCAGCCAGGCTTTGCTTCAACACCTCCAGGGATGGCGACTCCACCACCTCCCTGGGCAGCCCATTCCAATGCCAATCACTCTCTCTGCCAGCAGCTTCCTCCTAACATCCAGCCTAGACCTCTCCTGGCACAACTTGAGACTGTGTCCCCTTGTTCTGTTGCTGGTTGCCTGGCAGAAGAGCCCAACCCCACCTGGCTACAGCCTCCCTTCAGGTAGTTGTAGACAGCAATGAGCTCTGCCCTGAGGCTTCTCTTCTCCAGGCTAAACACCCCCAGCTCCCTCAGCCTCTCCTCATAGGGTTTGTGTTCCAGGCCTTCACCAGCCTTGTTGCCCTTCTCTGGACACCTTCCAGCACCTCAGCATCTCTCTTGAATTGAGGGGCTCAGAACTGGACACAGGACTCAAGGTGTGGCCTGATCAGTGTTGAGTACAGAGGAAGAATAACCTCCCTTGTCCTACTGGCCACACTGTTCCTGATCCAGGCCAGGATGCCATCAACCCAGTGCTACCATGACTTTGGGTCAGCAGTCCATGTCTCTCGTGGATTTTGGACCCCAGGACTCTCCTTTTCTTCCAGCTATCCCTGCTGTTGTGTGCTTGGGCTGCTCTGCACAGTCACCTCTCAGAGTGCTCAGCAGGAGCCAGGTACAAGCCCCTTCCTATCTCATCGCTGCTCACATCTCCTTGGAGCTGCCTGATTTATTATTTTTCCCCCAAGGAGTTCATTTTCCTTCCAGCAGCAGCAGCCAGTGTTGGTTTTTCCATCTCCAATGGGAACCACACTCCTCATTAAAGCCATTCCAGGGCCAGAGGAGGAGAGGGAGCCAATTCCTTCCAACAACACAACTGTGCCCCTCACAGCAGGCTGGACGCTGGGGCAAGCAGAAAACATTGACCCATTGAGGAATGTAGGCACAGGCCTGTGAAAGGCTGCAGCTCTCCTTGCTGTGAGCTCACACCTACTGGCAGCACCACCCCAAAGAGGTTCCTAAAAACTGAAGACTCCTCTCTAAATGTAAGCAGAATAAAACCAAAAGCAGAACTTTCACATTCCTGTTAGCTTCTTGGTGACCCATCTGAGGAGCCCAGCGAGGTCCTTCAGGCACTGATTCCACAACTCCTTCCCTTTCCCAGGCTTGTTTATCTGGATTTATTAATCCATCCCAGCCTTAAAATGGTTTGGGAAGCCTGTTGCTCTTTGCTTTTCCCTTCAAGGCCTGTAAGAGGAGGACAGTGAATTTGTAATGAGACTCCAAGGTGTTTTCTGGCTAGGGAAAACAAAATGGTGAAAATGGATTCAGACAACTCTGGATTTTACACCCTCAGCTGCCCTTGAGTTCTCGTTGCTGTGGCTTGACTTCTCTTGACCCTCTGCAAAGCTCTTTAGTACTTGGTGTCCATTTCATTTGGTAGGTAGTGTTGAAAAAATGGGCAGTGAGTGGGCAGGGTGGTGTTGGGTTGATGGTTGGGCTCAGTGGTTAGCAGTTCAGAACTACTTTTTCATATAATCTCAGAATTCCATCATGGTGTGGGTTGGAAGCAATGATCTGGAGATCATCTTGTCCAAACCCCCTCCTCAAGCACAGTCACCCACAGGAGCTTGTCTAGGAGAGCAACCCTGCAGAAAAGGACTTGGGGGTGGATGAGAAGCTGAATATGAGCCAACACTGTGAGCTTGCAGTCCGGAAGGCCAGCAGGTCTAGAGAGAGAAATTTGCTCCTGTGCTTTGTTCTGCTGAGACCTCATCTGCAGTGCTGTGTCCAGCTCTGGAGTCCTCAGAACAGGAAGGACATGGACCTGATGGAGCAGGTCCAGAGGAGGCCATGAAAATGCTTAGGGGGCTGGAGCACCTCTGCTATGAGGACAGGCTGAGTGGGCTGGGAGTGTTCAGCCTGGAGAAGAGAAAGCTCCAGGGAGACTTTGAGAAGCCTGCCAGTACCTGAAGGGGGCTGAGAGAAGGCTGCAGAGGGACTATTTGCAAAGGCCTGCAGGGACAGGATGAGAATCAGTGGTTTGGAATGAGAGCAGAGCAGACATAGATTGGATGTGAGGAACAAGTTCTGCAGCATGAGGCTGCTGGAACACTGCAACAGGTTGCCCACAGAGGTAGTTGAGGCCTCATGCCTGGGGCTATTGAAAGTGAGGCTGGACAAGGCTGTGAACAACCTGCTCTAGTGGAGGATGTCCCTGCTGGTGGCAGGGGAGTTGGACTGGATGACCTTTAGAGATCCCTTCCAACCCAAACCATCTTGTGCTCACACTCAGGGCAGTCCATCATGTCCATGTCCATGTATCAGGGGAAGATGTTCCACAGCCAATGACTCTGCTCTGCAAAAATGAAGCAGGGCAAACAAACTGCACCACAAACAGAGCAGTCCAATGAAATAAAGCCACAGGCTCATCCCTTCTAGGGGGCAACAGAAAGCAACGTGCCAGGCATAGGGAATGTGGATTTTCCATCACCCCCTTCCTTCAGCAGTTGTGCACAGAGGCAAACTTTCCCCAAATAACCTCTCAGCTATTTGTTGTTATTAAATTACATCTTCAGCTTGCCACATGAAACACCTCTGAGACTTTGTGCCTTCCATAAAAAGTTTCAGAAGTCAGCTTCTCGCCCACACAAGCAGCTCAGTGCACTGAAAGGCTGCACCAGCCCCCAAAGAAGAGTTGCTGGAACCCATGGCTGAGTGATTAGCAGGTTTCCAAGTGGATGAGCTAATTAAAAGAAAGGGTAGAAATAAATAAGTCAGGAAGTAAAATTCTTTGAAAGCTCTGGATGTTAAACATCTTAGCTCACCAGAGATGGCAGTTTGCTCCTATGTCCAGCAGGTCGAGGGACATTCTCCAGCTCCTCTACTCTGCCCCAGTGAGGCCACATTGGGAGGATTGGGCTGGACTCTGGAGAGCTGGGCTCTCCTCTTTGAGAGAGACAGGGAACTACTGGAGAGTCCAGTGGAGGCTGCAAAGATGCTGTGAGAGGCTTGGAGCAGCTCTGTG
Organism: Pogoniulus pusillus; assembly: GCF_015220805.1. NCBI lineage: Eukaryota > Metazoa > Chordata > Aves > Piciformes > Lybiidae > Pogoniulus > Pogoniulus pusillus. The sequence goes on along the minus strand of NC_087276.1, from coordinate 22,509,543 downwards.
AGGAGCAAAGGCTGAGAGCCCTGGGGCTGCTGAGCCTGGAGAAAAGCAGCCCCAGAGGGGATCTTCTCAGTGCTCAGCAAGAACTAAAGGGTGGGAGATAAGAGGATGGGGCCAGGCTCTTGTCAGTGGTGTCCAGTGATAGGACAAGGGGCAATGGGCACAAAGTGGAACCCAGGAGATTCCATCTGAACAGGAGGAGAAACTTGTTTGGTGTGAGCCCTGATCCCTGGAGCAGGCTTCCCAGAGAGGTTGTGGAGTCTCCATAACTGGAGAGCTTCCAAACTCATCTGGCCATTGTGATCCTGGGCAAACTGCTGTGGGTGCCCTGCTTTAGCAGGGGGTTTGAACTGGATGATCTCCAGATGTCCCTTCCACCCCCCAACCATGCTGGGATGCTGTGAGTTGGACCCACTGATCACTTGCACGTCCTGCTTGTCATTACAATAAACTCCATTTCTCTAGATAAGGACCTTTTTACCTCTTTCCAAAGGCCCACATGCCATAAGACTTACTGAAAATTCTCATTTTGGATCAGGGATATTTTAAATCTAATGTTTTAAAATTCTCTGTAGAGCTTTCTGCTCCTAACAGCTATCCCTTAAGTGGCACTGAGTTAGAAATCAAAGACCGGGTCAAACCCTGGCTCTTCTCTTGGTAACTTCTGGGAACTCAGGGCACTGCCCTCCATCCTCCTGCATCATGTTGCAAGCTCCAGGTCTATCCAGTAATGAAGTTATGCCTCAGAGAGGAGAGGGATTATAAAAGGAAATGTCAAATGATTTGCAGCAGAAGTGGCATGAAATGTCATTAGCAGGGAGGTGATGGAGGTGGGAGGACTAAGGGACAGGAGACCCCTCTTCTATCCTGGTCCCTGGTGTTGAATTAATACAGTGATGATTGAAGGCAGCACTGATGGAAGGCAGCATTTTAGCCACATGACTTTTCCCTGCTCCTTCCCTCTCTCAAGTTATGCTGTGTCTCTCTGAGGCTTTCTGCTCTCCTCTCTCACTTGCTGGCTATTTCCACAGCATTCAGCACAACTGGTCCCAGACACGGACAAGCTGCTCTCTAAACAGCAAAAAAAGCCAGCAAACACATTTGGGATGAGCCACTGCAGCAGCTCTGAGCTCACTCTCACCTTCTTGTTTGCTCCTTCTTGGCAGTGAGATGCTCAGGACTGGGCTTGGATAGTTGGAATCATCCCTAAATTACTGGCCAAAGCTGTGGCAGATTGGGCAGATCTGTGCAGTTATGGGCAGTGTCTCACAGAAGCACAGAGGTTAGAAGGGACCTCTGGAGATCATCCAGTCCAACTCCTCTGCCAAGGCAGGATCACCAAGAAAAGGTCACACAGGAACATGTCCAGGTGGCTTTGGAATGTCTCCAGAGATGGAGTCTCCACCACTTCTCTGGGCAGCCTGCTCCAGTGCTCTGTCACCCTTAAATTGAAGAAGTTCCTCCTCATCTTCAGATAGAATTTTTCATGTTGAAGTCTGTGCCTCTCCTGCCTTGTCCTGTCACTGGGCACCACTGAAAACAGCCTGGTCCCACCCTCCTGACACCCACCCTTTAAGTATTGATCAGCATTGATGAGATCCTCTCTCAGCCTCCTCTTCTCCAGACCAAACAGCCCCAATCTTGTCTCAGTCTTTCCTCCTCAGAAAGGTATCCCACTCCCCTCAGCATCTTTGTAACCCCTTGCTGTACCCTCTCCAGCAAGTCCCTGTCCTTGCCTCGGTGCAGCAGGGCTGTAGGGCTTCACAAATCCAAATTACTTAAATCCTTGGGTAGGCAGAGACGTGCCTGGGGGTGTCCTCATCCTACCATTGCTCTTTTGCTCTCACAATTTCTTGCGGCCAGTGGCGTTCGCTTTATTTTGTCCTTGATTTAAGTACGGCTGGCAAGGCAGCTTAGGCTGTATTTAATAACTACTCCTTCAACACAGAGAGGTGCAGAAAGTAATTTGTCCCCTTGCCAAGCAGCAGAAAAGAATGGGCAGTTTGTTCTTGGCTTCACAGTGCTTTTACCTGGCTGTATGATGGAAAAAGAGAGACAGAGCTGTGCTACTGTTACCCTGCGCGCTGTGTTGATTTATTGAAACTGGAGCCCGCGAGTGCCAGTCCTGAGGTCCATTCTGACATGGAATTTCTAGGAGAAATATACACTTGGCCTGGTTATTATTTTTTTCCCCTCCTCCCTTGGCTTGGGAGTGTTTCCAGCTTTTACACTAAGGAACAAGGCTTTAAATTAGCCTTGGATTTTAACACGCTGCAGCTTCGCCTTTGTGTTCCCAGAGTTTTCTTGTGAAGCAGCTGAGCTGCTGCTCTTCTTTCATCTCCATCACCTTGCTCATCTTCATGCCCTTGCTCATCTGCACTGAAATTCATCTTCATCTCCTTGCTCATCTACACTGAAATTCATCTTCATCCCCTTGCTCAACTGCACTGAAATAGGTACTTTCTTCCTTTTGCCTTTTATCATTTTGCCTTTTCCACTTTCTTTTCCCTCTTCTTTTTCCCTCTTTCTTTTACTCTTATTCTACCTTTTTTTCCTCTTCCTTTTTCTTTTTCCTTTTCCTTCTCCTTTTTTTCACTTTCTTTTCCCCTTTTTTCTCTTACTTTCCCACTTCCCTCTTCTCCCTCCCTTCCTCCTTTCTTTCCCCTCTCCCCAACCGTTTTTCCCCTTCCCATCCTTTCCCCCTTCTCTTCGCTCCCCTCTTCTTCTGGAGGTGTTCAAGGCCAGGTTGGATGAGACCTTCAGCAACCTGTTCTAGTGGGAGGTGTCCCTACCTATGGCAGGGGGTTGGAACTGGATGGTCCTTGAGGTCCCTTCTATAATTCTATTCTCTTCCCCCTTCACATCCCCCTCCCCTTCACATTCATCTCTCTTTCTCTCTCTCACCTTCTCCCTTCCCCTTCTCCCTCTCCCCTTTTCCCTCTCCCACTTCTCTTGGACATGAGGAACAATTTATTCCCTAAACAGGTTGTCAAGATCTGGCCCAGAGCCGTGTTGGAGTCTCCTCCCCTGGAGGGGTTTCCAAGCCCCAGAGATGTGCCAAGGGGCATGGTTTAGTGGGGACCTGGCTGTGCTGGGTGATCTTACAAGCTCTGTTCCAGCCAAAATGTTCTGTGGTTCTATGATTCTATAGCTTCATCTCTTGTTTCAGTAGAAGCCCTTGTGAAAGGCAGGAGGAGGCTTTGCTGGGTGAGGTGGTGTAGCTGGTGTCTTTTATAGGGCTTTGTTTTGAGTTCTCTGCTCGTACATCATTTTTTATCTGCTGCTAGAGGTTGATAAAGGCACAGCAGATGTGTTGGGATGAAGATGCAGGGCTGAGAAATGGTCTGTTCATTCCAGGTAGTGAGGTCTGAAGGTTGTGACTCAGCCCAGGTTCAGGAATTGCCGCATCAGAGGAGGTTTGACTCAGGCATTACAGTCACACATCTAACACCTAGGAGAGTTTGAGCTGTAGGTGGTGAATTATGGCCTCACCTCTTTGTCTGTTAAGATCATCACTTAAAATCTATTGATGTGTTGGAGGGAGGACATGGGGGTGGTGGAGCATTGGCTCTGTGTGGCAGCCAGATGTGTGCTGACACCAGGGGAGGGCTGGAAGAGCCCAACCTCTCCTCTCTCACAGGGATTAATAAAGCAGGAGGTGAATTGGCCACAAAAAAGAAATGACACAGATGAGAAAACCACAGAAGAGAAGTTGGTTTGAGACATGGTTCATTATATTTAGAGCAAGAAATTCATGCTGACTATTTCACACTTGATTCTTCCAGACACATTATGTCTCTATTAGATATTCAGGTTGCTTCCCCTCCACTTGTAAATTATTTACCTGGCAGGTTTTGACTCTTAGAGGAAAGCTCTGATCTCAGAGCTCTGCAAACCCAGTGGGGTGAGATTACCTTGAATCTCTCCCCATTAACAAAGTCTTGACGTGTGAATTTGGGCTTTGAGCACTGCAATGCTTGGATTTTCTCTGTGCTTTGCCATTAGCAGGATTCTGTTAATTATTGTCCCACACAGCCATTACCAGTACCTGTAGTAATCAAGTTAAAGCATTTCCACAGCCTGATAGTTCTCCAGGGAAAACATAGAGCCATAGAATCTCTTCAGCTAGAGAAGACCTTCAAGATCCATCAAGTCCAACCATCAATCCAACACTAGCAAGTCCATGGCCCTCAGCACCACAGCTTCTAAACCCCTCCAGGGATGGGGACTCCACCACTGCCCTGGGCAACCTGTACAAGGCCTTGACAGCCCTTTTAGGGAAGAAATTGTTCCTCATGTCCAACCTATATCTCCTCTGGTGCAACTTGAGGTAGTTTTGTCCAACCTAAATCTCCTCTGGTGCAACTTGAGGTAGTTTTGTCCAACCTATATCTCCTCTGGTGCAACTTGAGGTAGTTTTGTCCAACCTAAATCTCCTCTGGTGCAACTTGAGGTAGTTTTGTCCAACCTATATCTCCTCTGGTGCAACTTGAGGTAGTTTTGTCCAACCTAAATCTCCTCTGGTGCAACTTGAGGTAGTTTTGTCCAACCTAAATCTCCTCTGGTGCAACTTGAGGTAGTTTTGTCCAACCTAAATCTCCTCTGGTGCAACTTGAGGTAGTTTTGTCCAACCTAAGTCTCCTCTGGTGCAACTTGAGGTAGTTTTCTTTTGTCTTGCTGCTTGGGAAACCAGACCAATCCCTACCCAACTCCAACCTCCTTTCAAGTAGTTGTAGAGCGTGAGGTTCCAGTAACCTGAGGTCCTCCTGTGGTGGGGAATTGGCTCTGGGAGGTTTCCTCTCAGCCTCCTTTTCTGCAGGCTGAACAACCCCAGTTCCCTCAGCTGCTCCTCACAAGACCTGTGCTCTAGACCCTTGACCAGCTTTGTTGCCCTTGTCTGGACATGCTCCAGCACCTCAGTGTCTTTCCTGTAGTGAGTGGCTCGAAACTGAAGGCAGTGCTGAAGGTGCAGTCTCAGCAGTACCTGCTGATGCGCAGGATTCAGCAGAACACCTCTCCACGTGCTTCTTTGATACTGGGAGCAGTTATTTGATGTCAAATCAGGATTGGCATGGTGGTGGTGCCTTGCTGAAAGGCAGTGGTCCCCGGCACTGGGATGGTCAGAGGTGATTTTTGTCAGGACACAAAGGACAGAGAGCTGGCTGGTGTGGTGAGACTGCGGCAGCCTAGCACAGATCCTCTGTAGTCCTCACACTTCCCTCTCTTCCAGCTTGCTCAATGGCAAAAAGCCTCCTGTCCTCTTGGGTGAAAGATCAGCTCCCAAATAATGATGTCCAGCTGTACTGGCAAAATGTATTGCTCGTCAGTTTGGTAGATGACTGAATCTGGGCTTGATTAGCATCTTGGAGACTGTCCAGGCGATCAGAAATGATGAGACAGCTTTGCTGCAGCCCGCAGCTTACTGCACGTTTTAGCATCTTCCCAGCTGTTGTGTAGCAGCAGGGGCTGGTGTTGAGGTGCATGCTTACCCTCCACAAAGCCTGCTCTTAGGGAGGGAGGCTGCACTGAAGCCAGGATGCTGTTTTAGGGACAGGGTGTGAACCGGAATGGCCTGCCCTTGTGTCACTGTGTTGCAGCTGCAGGGGGCATGTTGGTGGCTACTTTGGGCAGAGGTACAGAGCATCCCGTGCTTGCCTCAGGGCATCTTTGAATCGCAAGAGATTGTGATTGGAAGAGACCTGGAAGATCATCAAGTACGATCCTTAACCCATCATTGCCAGGTCACCACTAAACCATGTCCCTCAGTGCCACATCTCTATGGATTTGAATCCCCTTTAGGGATGGAGACTCTACCACTGCCCTGGGCAGCCTGCTCCAGGCCTTGACAACCCTTCTGAGGAAGAAATGTGTCCCACTGTCCAACTCTAAACATCCCCTGGCACAACTTCAGGCTGTTTCCTCTTGTCCTATCACTTGTTCCTTGGTAGAACAGACTGACTCCTACCTGGCTCAAATCTCCTTTCAGGGAGTTGCACAGAGAGAGGAGGTGTTCCCTTAGCCTCCTTTTCTGCAGGCTAAACAACCCAAGTTCCTTCATCTGCTCCTCACAAGAGCTGTGCCTCAGACCCTTCACCAGCTTTGTTGCACTTCTCTGGACTTGCTCCAGCCCCTCAACGTCACAGTATCACAGTATCATCAGGGTTGGAAGAGACCTCACAGATCATCAAGTCCAACCCTTAGTGAAGAACCCGAGACTGAACCCAGTATTCCAGACATGGTCTCACCAATGCTGAACTCACAGAAGTTTTCTCTGTCCATGAACCCTAAGAGTGATAAAAATCCTCTCCTTCCCCCAAAAGCTGCTTCCTTAAGCAACTCAAGTTTCTGCTTGTAGTTTCCATAGAATCACAGAATCAAGCAGGTTGGAAGAGACCTCCAAGCTCATCCAGTCCAACCTAGCACCCAGCCCTAGCCAGTCAACCAGACCATGGCACTAAGTGCCTCATCCAGGCTTCTCTTGAACACCTCCAGGGACAGCGACTCCACCACCTCCCTGAGCAGCCCATTCCAATGCCAATCACTCTCTCTGGCAAGAACTTTCTCCTAACAACCAATCTATACCTCCCTTGGCACATCTTGAGACTGTGTCCCCTTGTTCTGTTGCTGCTTGCCTGGCAGAAGAGACCAACCCCACCTGGCCACAGCCTCCAGATAGCTGTAGCCAGCAATGAGGTCTGCCCTGAGCCTACTCTTCTGCAGGCTGCACACCCCCAGCTCCCTCAGCCTCTCCTCACAGGGCTGTGTTCTAACAAAACCTTTTGCTACTGGAGGGATTTGAGAAGCAGGAGAAGAGGACAAGACCTGGGGAAGGGATAGAAACTGGGACACTGAGCTGTGAGTCGAAAGCCCTTCTCCTTCCTAGGAAGGGTTAAAGCTGGAGCAGGGACTGCTGGAAGAGTTCAGTTGTTTCACATTAGGCTGGGGCAGCCCTGGCTGCCTTCCGTGCTCGGGGAGCCGGGGGCCGAGTCCCCAGCGTTAAATCTGCGTAACCGACGCCGTACAACTGGCACCAGCCTTGACCACAAGTGGCCGTTAAAATAAACATCCCCGGGCTTAACTGACAGGCAGGCTGAAGGAGAAACAGCCCTGCATGGTGGGGAATATTAAAGACCCAGTGAGAACTTCACCAGGCAAACAGACGCACAACACCCCCCCCGCACACGCACCGCCACCGCCACCTCTGCCGCCGCGCCAGCCCCGCAGCATCAATGGGCGCAGTGTTTGGGGCAGGCTTGTGCCTCTCCCAGGGGGAATGGGCTGGTGCCAGCAGCAGGGAATGTGGGATAAATCCAGCCTTGAAACCCACCCCAGGTAAACAGAGAATCATAGAATGGGTTGGGTTGGAAGGGACCTTAAAGATCATCCAGTTCCCAACTCCTCTGCCACGGGCAGGGACAACTCCCACCAGAGCAGGTTCCTCAGGGCCTCATCCAGCCTGGCCTTGAGCACCTCCAGAGAGGGAGCAGCCACAGCCTCCCTGGGCAACCTGTGCCAGTGTCTCACCACCCTCACTGGAAAGAATTTCTTCTAATCTCCAGTCTAAATCTGCCCTCTTCTAGCCCCTTGTTCTGTCACAACAAGCCCTGGTCAGAAGTCCCTCCCCAGCCTTCCTACAGCACCTTCAGGTCCGGGAGGGCTGCTCTGAAGTCTCCCTGGAGCCTTCTCTTCTCCAGGCTGAACAGCCCCAACTCTCTCAACCCATTCCCGTAGGAGAGCCACTCCAGCCCACTGATCATCTTCATGGTCTTCCTCTGGACCTGCACCAACAGTTCAATGTCCTTCCTCTGTTGGGAGCCCCAGAACTGGACAGTCCAATGGTGTGAACCCCACAGCAGCACAGGGCATGGTGACACAGAGAGCTGGAGGAAAGGGGCTGCCAGCTCTTGGTGGCTCAAGCTCCTGCTCCCAAGATGTTGTTTGGTGTTAGGAAAGGAGGTAAAAGGCTTTAATAAAAAATGAGGCATTTGGCTTAAGTTGGCAATCTTATTTATAATGTTGATTTGCAAGCTCTCCAACTGGGGACAAGTGTGAGGCCATTATTAAGTCCACAGGGGTAAAGGAGCGACACATTTATTGGGTGGAAAATAAATGCTTTTGGGTTTCCTTTTGCTTTAGAAAAGCACAGAAAGAAGCAGCACTTGGAGCACAAGCAAAGGCCATTGCACAAGAGAGGTGCTTGAAGGATCTCGAGGCAAAAGGTCACTTCACAAACTGCTTTGCATAGGAAAGGACCTTTCAAGGTCATTCAGGCTGACACCTCTGTAGTCAGCAAAGACATCCCCAGATAGAGCAGGTTGCTCAAAGCCCCCAATAAACCTGATCTGGAATGGTTCCAGGGATGGGGCATTTCTGTGTGACCTAGGCCAGGGTCTCACCACCTCTATGTAAAGCATTTCTTTCTCTCCAGTCTTTCTGTTTCAAACCACCACCCTTTGTCCTGTCACAACAGGACAACACTCCTCAAAAGTCCTTCTCCAGGTGAACAGGACTAAGATGTGCAGATGTGATAGTGAGGGACATGGTTTAGTAGTAGTGGCTTAGCAGTAGTGGTGGCATTGCAAGTAGGTGAGCAGTTGGACCTGATGATCTTAGAAGTCTCTTTCACCCTCACAGAATCATGGAATCAACCAGGTTGGAAGAGCCCTCCAAGCTCATCCAGTCCAACCTAGCACCCAGCCCTATCCAGTCAACCAGACCATGGCACCGAGTGCCTCCTCCAGTCTTTTCTTAAAGACCAGTCCTATGATTCTGTGCTGTCTCATCTGCCACTGCAGCTGGTTGGTTGTCACACTTCCATTTGAGGCAGATGGTGCTGAGCATGCTGTGTCCCTTGGGCAGCTGGAGAGTTAAATGAGCCTGAGTGACTCCCAGTTCCCCCTCCTGCCCGTGGTGCTGGATTGTGCACGAAGCATGGTGGTGTTCCAGGTGGGAGAATTCAAACGACCATCCAGGTAGTCAGTTCCTGGATGCAGCACAATTTACCCTTTGTGAACATGTTTTATGAAAGATCTCACTGTTTGTCTTAAGTTGGGGGAAAAAAAATAACACCCAACCTAACCCAACTGTAAAGGTCCAGGCCATGGAACTGCCTAATCTAAACACAGGCACGAGCCAGGGGCTTTGCTTGCCTTTGCCACCCATGGCTTTTGCCCATGTGTTCCTTGGCCTGAACATCCTATTTATGAGTGCCCACCAATAAAAGAGTCTTCTGAAGGAGATACAAGCCTGGGTTTAGCACTGTACTTTAAAAGTGATGCAGTGAGAGCCTTTGGGAGAGCCGCCGTGGTACGTTTATAGAGACATGAATGATTAAAGCCCAGGGTCCCTGGGTCTGCCTGGGCAGATGTTGTGGCTGGAAGGATGTTTGGAAATATGTTCTTCCACCCTCTATCTAAAGCAGTGGATCTGCCCTTCAAATCACATTCCCAAATAGAGAGAAGGGACAAAGCTGTGTTGCAGTGATCTTTGGTGTAGATGGAAAACAGACACTGGCCAGTAGAAAATAACTTGCAGTTTGGGGCAGATCCATGAGGATGATATGACCCTCTCATCTCTGTTATCCTGTCCATCTGTATCCAGGGTTTTCCCTGCTGCAAGAAACCTCTCAGCCTCCCACACTGGGAAGGGGAGATGAGAGTAGAAAGGCTGTAAAGGACCTGGCAACTGCCATGGTCCCTATGGGCATTCCAGATGCTCACAGGGTGACAGAGGACTCCATTTCTTAGCAGAGTGTCTCCTCTTACTGCACTCATTCTCTGCTGAGCATAGTAGGGTAGCCAGAGACCCAGAAGACAGTTGCCTGAAGTCCCTCAGCAGGGAGAGCTCTGAGGACATGGACTTTTTCTTAATGGAATGCAAGTTTGTCTTCTTAATGCTTGGACCCAATCATCTTAGAGGTCTTTTCCAACCAAAGCAATCGAGAGTTCTATGATTCTCCTTTAACATGGCAAATTGTTCTTACTTCTCCCCTTCTTATGATCCTCAGTGCTGTAGGTTCACCTGCAGCTGCTTAGGGCAGCCTGTGATCTGTGTTTTTAGTACATAACTTGCATTTTAAATGCTTTTCTGAGCCTCTGGTAGTTGTGATTCTATCTGTTGGCAGCAGAACTCTGTCACAGATTGGAGATTAGGAGCAATTTCTTTCCTGCAAGAGTGCTCAGGCATCAGAACAGGCTGCTTTAGGAGGTGGTGAAATCCCTATCCCTGGAGGTGTTCAAAAAATGAGGAGATGTGGCACTTCAGGACGTGGTCTAGTAGTCATGGAGGTGTTGGGTAGAAGGTTGGACTTGATGATCTTGATGTCTTTTCCAACCTTGATGATCCTATGAAGTGTTGGCATCCTTTCCATTTTGTACTTGGGCAGAATAAGGAACTGGAAGAACTTTGTTGTTGGAAATCATAGAATCATGGAATGGTTTAGCTTGGAAGGGACCTCCAAAGGTTACCCAGTCCAACTCCCCTGCCACCAGCAGAGACATCCCCCACTAGAGCAGGTTGCTCAGTGCCTTGTTGAGCCTGACCTTTGAATAGCTCCAGGGATGATGCCTCAACTACCTCCCTGGGGAACCTGTTGCAGTGTTCCAGCAGCCTCATGCTGCAGAACTTGTTCCTCACATCCAATCTAAATCTGCTCTGCTCTCATTTAAAATCATTGCCTCTCATCCTGTCGCTGCAGGCCTTTGCAAACAGTCCCTCTGCAGCCTTCTTGTAGCCAGCCCACTTCAAACACTGGCAGGCTGCTCTGAGGTCTCCCTGGAACTTTCTCTTCTGCAAGCTGAAAACCCCCCAGCTCCCTCAGCCTGTCATCTCAGTCCACTTGATGGTGGAGACTTAGGTCATGCAGTGCTGATAAATGCTTGAAGTGGTGTCCTAGCTCAGTTTCCTCAGCTCCTTATTTCTGGGCTGTAGCAGCGTAGCTGTTGCCTGAGTTGCTCAGTAAGGTGGTACCTGGTGGGAGCTGGCAAATCCATCACTGTGCTCATGTACCAAAGCAATACCTCTGGCCTGCAGGAGAAAAGGCTAAGTGAACCCAAAAGTGACTTGTATGAAGAGAAAATGTAGCGTGGCAGAGGCCACATGAAGCAAGCAGAGGTACTTTCTAGCTGTCTAGTCTAACGTTTGGTATCATTTTTCTCCAGGATTACAGAGGCTTTCACCTCATAAATTGGTGCCTGTTTGAGGTCGTTAATCTTTCTTTACATGTTGCCTTGCAATGTTAGAGCTTTGCCACCACCTGGGATCACATTTTAAATGGAGTTTCCACTCAGTACGTTCCCTTGCATGGAATTATTTATATAGATGGAGAAATAGCAAATAAATACACAGGGGCTGGCTTGTTGTGAAACATTGTCAGTGCTTTTGCAAGGGCTTACCTCGCGTGGCAAAACTTGTCTGCTCTAATTGGGAGCTGTAAGAGTGACCAATTAAGGGATCACCTTGGCAATGTGTTCTTAAATGGCAGGTAAAAATATTGGGGAGCAATCAGGCTCCTGATCTCCTGGGGAAGGTGAGCTCCAGTGGAGAGCAACAGCCAGGAAGTGAGTTTCTGGTTTGGGAAGTCTCTCACAGAATGTCAGGGGCTGGAAGGGACCTCAAAAGCTCATCCAGTCCAACTCCTCTGCCAGAGCAGGATCTCCTAGACCAGATCACACAGGAATGCATCCAGGTGGGTTTTGAATATCTACAGAGAGGGAGACTCCACAGCCCTCCTGGGCAGCCTGTTCCAGGGTTCTGTCAACCTCACAGGGAAAAAATTCCTCCTTGTGTTTAAATGAGACTTCCTATGCCTCAGCTGCCACCCCTTGCCCCTTGTCCTGTCCTTGGGCAGCACCCAGCAGAGCCTGGCTCCAGCCTCCTGCCACTCACCCTTTAGATATAAACATTGGTGAGATCACCTCTCAGTCTCCTCTTCTCCAGGCAGCAGAGCCCCAGCTCCCTCAATCCCTCCTTGTAAGAGAGATGTTCCATTCCCTTCATCATCTTTGTGGCTCTGTGCTGGACTCTCTCGAGCAGTTCTATGTCCCTCTTGAACTGGGAGTATGCACACCAGGAAAGCACCATCTGATGGCAGCTGGATATCAGAACTGGAGAGCTGAAGAATCATAGGCTGCTTTGGGTGGGAGGGACCTTTAAAACTCATCCAATCCAACACCTTGCAATCAGCAGAGACATCTGCAGTTAGAGGAGGTTGATCAGATCCCCAGATAACCTGGCCTGAAATGGCTCCAGGGATGGGGCTTCTCCCTCATCTCTGGGCAACCTGACCTGTCATCTCACCACCCTCATAGTAAAAATGTCTTTGTTCTCTCTGGTCTGAATCTCCCTCTTAGTTCAAACCCATCACCCCTCATCCTGTCACAACAGACCCTACTCAGAAGTCTGTCCCCAGCTTTCTGAAAAGTCAGCATCTTTAAGTACTGAAAGACCACCAGAGGAGCCTTCTCTTCTCCTTCTCCTTCTCCTTCTCTTTCTCCTTCTCCTTCTCCTTCTCCTTCTCCTTCTCCTTCTCCTTCTCCTTCTCCTTCTCCTTCTCCTTCTCTTTCTCTTTCTCTTTCTCTTTCTCTTTCTCTTTCTCTTTCTCTTTCTCTTTCTCTTTCTCTTTCTCTTTCTCTTTCTCTTTCTCTTTCTCTTTCCCTTCCCTTCCCTTGGCTAAACCCCCCAACCCTCTCAGCTTTGAGGATTGCTGCATCTCCCCTGTCACCTTTGGGATGAGACTTTCATGACAAGCACATATTGCTCTTTGCTCCTGTTGCTTACAGATGTCCACTCCCTAAACCAAACATGCCCCATCTCTGGTGCTCTTAATAAACAAACCTTCTCCCCAAAGGCAGGAATGACCCACAACTGGTTGCACCAGCTTCTTCTGGCCCCTCCAGAGCCAAGCTGTCTGTTTCAGGCTCCATTAATTATTTTGAAGGGATTTTGAACAAATAAATAGCCTGAACAGTTCAGTGGCTCCTTTTGTAATTTTAGCTCTGGAGCCCTCCAAGAATGTCCAGAATAAATAGGTGAATCTGTAATAGATCCACAATTAACTCCATGTAAAGCAGCAGCGAGCAGACATGCCGTGGAGGAGCAGTGTCAATAAACAGGTATGCTGTGAGCCCTGGAAATGTGGTCTTTGTTACTGGAGAAGGACAGCTCTGACTAGGAGGCAGGGTGCAGCCTGGAAAAGCAAACAGTGCAGCTGAAGAGCCTTCTGCCCCCACCCAACCTGCTGCAGTTCAGAAATCCCTCGTTTCACCGTGCCCCTGGTGAAGAGCATCCTCACTCGTGCTGGTGTCAGTCAGCGTTGGCTCTTGCAGTCATGGAATCATAGAATGGTTTGGGTTGCAAAGGACCTTTCAGGCTCATCCAATCCAACCCTCTGCAGTCAGTGGGAACATTTGCAGCTAGAGCAGGTTGCTCAGAGCCCCAAATAACCTGACCTGCAATGGTTCCAGGGATGGAGCATCTCCCATCCCTCTGAGCAACCTGGTACAGGGTCATGCCAAAAATGTCTTCTTTCCAGTCTGGATCTCACTCTTTTAGTTCAAGCCATCACCCCCTTGGCCTGTCACAGCAGACCCTGCTCAAAAATCTATCCCCAGCTTCCTCATTAGCTCCTTTAAGCACTGAGAGGTCACCAGAATGTCTCCATGGACCCTTCTTTTCTCCAAGCTGAACAACCCAAACTCTCTGAGCTTGCTCTCACAGCAGAGAGCTCCCAGCCCTCCTGTCATTGCCATGGCCTCTTCTGGTGCCATTCTAACAGGTCCCTGTCTGTGCTGTGCTGAGGGCTGTGGAGCTGGACACAGTACATGATGAACAGAGCTTGGCTTTGTAGCTCAGTGTCCTGGATGCGGCAGGAAGGTTTCACCTACGCTGGTGACTTTGCAGGAAAGCAACAGGTAAATAACTATTCTTTGGGCTGTTTTATAACTCCAAGACATGACATTGCACAGCAGAATCTTCCCCCAAGACCCTTTCCCCTCCAGTGTTGGTAGCCACAAGTGCAACCATCATCCCCCAACAGACATGAGTCATTGCTCTGATTTTTCGTGCTTTTAACTTCTCGCTGCTGAGGTTTCCCTCGACCAGGAGAAGGATGGACCTGGTTCAGCTTTGAAAATCCCCTTTAGCTGGAGGGACAGCTGAGGAAAGGAGTTAAAAATGAAACAGCAGATTTATATATATATATATAAAAGTAAAAATATATGTTCTACATCTGAAGTTTATTTAGGTCCTTTGGGAGAGTGGCGCGGCACCACGTCTCTACTAAATTGCCAACATTTTATGGTCGTACTGGCACTGAGTCAAACACACATCTCCTTGGCTTGCTTTTCTGTCTTAAAGCAGGCAGATTCCAGTCTGTTTTTCTGTGAACTGAATATTACCATTGACTGGGCAAGGGTCTCTCTGCCCAAGAGGATTTGGTAGGTGACTCCTCGTTTTAATGGAGCAGCAGGACAAGAGAGGTGATCGTCCCTCTATAGTGGGTACTGGTCAGGCCACTTCTCAAATGCTGAGTTCTGTTTTGAGGCCCTCACTACAAAAAGGACATTGAGAGGCTGGAGTGGGTACAGAGAAAGGCAGCAAAGTTGGTGAAAGGTCTGGAGAACAGGGCTGGTGAGGAGCGGTGGAGGGAACTGATGTGATTCAGCCTGGAGAAAAGGAGGCTGAGGAGAGACCTTCTGGCTCTGTACAGCTCCCTGAAAGGAGATAGGAGCTAGGTGGGGGTTGATCTCTTCTCCGTCCCTGGAGGTCTTTAAGAAAAGCCTGGATGAGGCACTTAGTGCCATGGTCTAGTTGACTGTCTAGGACTGAGGGATAGGTTGGACTGGATGATCTTGGAGGTCTCTTCCAACCTGGTTGATTCTATGAGAGGAATTTGCTCCAGGGAGATTTAGGTTGGACATGAGGAACAATTTCTTTCCTGCAAAAGGATTATCAAGGCCTGACCCAGAGCAGGGATTGACTCATCACCCCCTGGAGGGGGGCTTCAGAGCTGTGTGGCTGTGGTGCTGAGGGACATGGCTTTGCAGTGGATTTGGTGGTGTTGGGTTACTGTTTGAACTAGCTGATCCTGAAGGTCTTTTCCAGCCTTTCCAGAATGAGGCTGTGATTCTGTGGTCAAGACTTAATGACTTGGATGCTGTGCTGCTGAGACCCTTTGTGACCCACCTGGATGTTAGATCTTGGTGCCTTTTAAGATGCAACTTTTTCATTTGCTCCTTATGATTTTATTTTGGTTGGAACAATAGATATTTGGAAAGTTTCAAAGGGCTTATTTTTGACTGGTTCTAGCTGCTCTGTGTGCAAGTTGTTAGTATCCTGGACATGGAGCCTTGTGCTCTTGAGGGTCTCTGTGAAATACACAAGGCATCAGGTACCACTGGGATTTCCAGAAGAAGATGAGCAGTTTGCTGCTCCATTTCCTTTCTGAAAACCCCTGCCTGCATGTGTGTTTTGGTGCAGAGTCACCATGTGGCTCATCAGTCAAGGTTGCTGAGTGTCTACCACAAAGCATCACCAGGGAGGAAGCAGCAGCTCACCATAATCCCCCCCACACCTCCCATTATGAAGAAGGGTGTTTTGGAGAGCTGTTGGTTGCTGTGCAGCATGAGATGAGCTGACTGCAGTCAAGACACATCTTCCCACACTTCTCAGCAGCTGCAGGTGACCCAGTTTAGCTCCTTTCTGCTCTTCTGCAGAGGGTTGAGAAGCTGCTGAGGCTCAGGCTTGGGAGAGTGGAGCTTTGATCTGCAGATGTGTTAGGAGGAAGGGTCAAGATGAGAGGCAGAGCAGGCTGACAGAGAAACAGCCTTTGGATCATGTTGGTGGAGATTCCTTTTTATTTCTTGGTCCAAAGAAGAAGAGAACTGAGAGCTTCTCTTTGAAGCTGAGAAGATGAATTCATGCCTCAAAGCCTTGGGAAGCCAAAGGACTGCACTTGAAGTTAATGTGTAGCTGCTATGAAGACTCTTGAAAACATTCAACAACACCTTTGGTTTTCAGGGTTCTGTAATGGTTGGACTTGGTGATCTTAAAGGTCTTTTCCAACCTAAATGATTCTATGATTCCTCTCACCTTGTGCCAAAGGCTTCTATCTCTTTCAACTCCTGGAGCAATCCACTGCCCATGAGTCATTCCTGAAGTGTTCTTTGTGCCAAGTTACTCTTTCTTTTGACCAGATAGTTAGAGAGTCATAGAGTGCTTTGGGTTGGAAGAGGCCTTCATCAGGTCCATCTCATTTCTGTGTTGAGGGCTCCAGAGCTAGACACAGCACTCCAGGTGAGGTCTTACCAGAGCAAAGTGGCAGGATCACCTCTCTCCGTCCACTGGCCACACTGCTTTTGATGCAGCCCAGGCTGCCATTGCCCTCCTGGGCTGCACACTCACCCTGTTGGCTCATGCTCAGCTTCTCATCCACCAGCACCCCATGTCCTTTTCTGCAGTTGGTTCCTTTTATCATACCTGGTGTTGTTCCATTTCCTTCTGGCTTCCCTGATTTTCCTGCCTTTAAGCACACTCAGTTTTGAGTTATTTGGTTATGCAGGTGCCTTTCAATGGAGAAAGAAATGCTGACATCTAGAGTGTCTAAGAACATTTATGGTCCACTTTGTTCTTCACCCAGCCAGTGTTCTGTGATACACACCCAAGGAGATGTTTGCAAAGGTTGCCCTTAGTGGTTGTGTAGTGTTAATGCCAATTAGACTTCTGGTGGTCAAAACCAAGAGATGATCTGAGTTTTCCTTCCACAAGCAAGTAGAAGAATGGATTTTATGTTCACCTTTCTTGGAACTAATTAATTCATAAGTAGCTACTGGTACTACTCCATGTGGGTTTGAGCTGTTGAGGTGCTCAGATGAACAAGCAGAGACCACAGAGGCTCCTTGTGGCCTTTCAGTGCTTCAGGGGGCTAATCAGAGAGATGGGGGCAGACTTCTTAGCAGGACCTGTTGTGACAAGACAAGGGGTGATGGTTTAAGCTAAGAGGGAGATTGATTTAGGCTGGACAGAAGGAAGAAGTTTTTTATGCTGAGGGTGCTGAGACTGTCCCAGGCTGCCCAGAGAGATGGTAGATGCCCCATTCCTGTAGCCATTCCAGGTTGGATTGTCTGGGGCTCTGAGCAGCCTGGCTAGATGATCTTCAGAGGTCCCTTCCAACCTCTACCATTCTGTGATCTAGTTGCAGATGCCCCTGCATATTGCAGGGTGTATATTGCAGCAATGGGTGTGGGAAGGTGAAAAGCCATCACTGCAAAGGATGGAACTTACCTGGTATTGATCTGGATGGAACTTACCTGGTATTGATCTAGTTGCAGATGTCCCTGCTCACTGCAGGGGGGTGGACTGGAGGACCTTTGGAGGTTCTTTCCAAGCCAAAACATGCTGTGACTGTGTGGGAGGATGAAAAGCCATCACTGCAAAGGATGGAACTTACCTGGTATTGATCTAGTTGCAGATGTCCCTGCTCACTGCAGGGGGGTGGACTATCACCTGCTCCCTGGGATAGGACAAGGAGCAATGGGTGTATATTGCAGCAAAAGAGGTTCTGCCTCAACACAAGGGGGAACTTCTTTACTGTAAGGGTCACAGAGCACTGGCACAGGCTCCCCAGAGAGGCTGTGGAGTCTCCTTCTCTGGAGACTTTGAAGGCCTGTCTGGGTGTGTTCCTGTGTGATCTCTGTTAGATAGTGTTGTCCTGTTCAGGCAGGGGGGTTGGGCTGGATGATCTCTCTGGGTCCCTTCCAACCCCTAACATCCTGTGAGCCTGTAATCCTGTGATCCTTCCCAAGACAAAATCTGCTGTGATTGTGTGGGAAGGTGAGAAGCCATCACTGCAAAGGATGAAACTTACCTGGTGTTGATCTACTTGCAGACGTTCCTGCCTACTACAGAGACCTTTAAAGGTCTCTTCCCATCCAGTGTATTCCACGATTTTATCATCCCTGGGCTCCTCCCTTGTAGAGGAGGTTCAGGGGTGACCTTATTGCTGTCTACAACTACCTGAGGGGTGGTTGTGGCCAGGAGGAGGTTGCTCTCTTCTCTCAGGTGGCCAGCACCAGAACGAGAGGACACAGCCTCAGGCTGCACCAGGGGAAATTTAGGCTGGAGGTGAGGAGAAAGTTCTTCCCTGAGAGAGTCATTGGACACTGGAATGGGCTGCCCGGGGAGGTGGTGGAGTCGCCGTCCCTGGAGCTGTTCAAGGCAAGGTTGGATGTGGCACTTGGTGCCATGGTTTAGCCTTGAGCTCTGTGGTAAAGGGTTGAACTTGATGATCTGTGAGGTCTCTTCCAACCCTGATGATACTGTGATACTGTGAGAGCATCTTCCCTACCCTCCAGCTCCACACTCGCATACTCCGCAGCCACTCGCATGAGAGCTGTGCAGCTCCTGTTGTAACAACACCATCCCCAGCCCTGTCTGAAGTGTGGGTTGTTCAAGGACAATGTGGGGCTTGTTTTGCTGCACACGTGTAGGAAAGAGCCTGGAGATTTCCCTGAGCTGAGCTGGGCTATCTAACACTGAGATTAAATGCCGGCTTGGAGTTTATGTCATGCCAGAGCGACTGGGAGGCTGAAGGGAGAAAACCCTGAGCATTTACAGTCCCAGAGAAGAGCCTTTGCTCTGGTGTATAATAGCCTTCTGTTGGGTTTTAGTAGCCTGTAGTTTAGTAAATTAGGAGTCTTCAGGTACTTAGCACTTTAATGGTTCTCACTAAGAACATAATTAAACCAGAGAACCCTTAGGGAGAAGGAAAAAAAAAAACCCACCCCAACAACCAACAGTTTATTGTGCTTATTTTTAGACTCTGTTACCAGCCCCTCATAAAACCTGGTCGATACAAGCCAGAGAACAGCCTCAGCTGGCAGCCCACGACCCATTCAGCAGCCCCCATGTCCCTGTGTCCCCCTCCCTGCCCCCCCAAAGTCACACGTTACAAATCTGCCCCGTGAATTATGGAACTCATTTGGCCCAATCTGCTTTCAAAACCAGTTTGCAGTGCAGGTATGGTGTGGGTTTCTTTTTTTTTCCTGGAGGTGTGAGGGAGGCAAGAAGGTTTTATTGTCTTGCACCTTGTGCTGACACATAAAGCTGGGGGTTTGCTAATGGTGGGGTTGGTTCTTTTTCATGTAAAAGCTTTTTATGCTTCACAGAGGGACAGGGCTTGATGGAGACAAGGGCTCTGCTCTGTTCTTCTCACCCTGCATCCATCTCAAGCTTGGTTGTTTAGTTGTATTTGACTTGGAGCTGTGTTTTTCAGTGTCTGTGTGTCAGAGGTTCACAGTTCTCAATGTAGGGGAATTCCTGGCTGCTTCCTGGGATGCTTCTCCTTGCAAAGCAGCTCAATGTCCACAGAAAAAATGAGCCAGGTGAAGTGATGCTGGAATGTTTTACCCTTCTCCTGGACTCTGATACAGATGTGGTGTTTCACAGAATCCCATCTTGGTGGGGGTTGGAAGATCAGTCCAACCTCCCTGCTAAGGCAGCTTGCCTAGGATCACAATGTCCAGATGGGTTTGGAAGCTCTCAGAAACATGGAATTACAGAATTCCTTAGATTGGAAAAGACCTTCAAGATCATTGAGTCCAATCACTAGTTTCACACTGACAAGTCCTTGACTAAACCAAATCCCTCAGCACAACATCTCATCACTATCCACAATTGCTTTGGGCAGCTTGTTCCAGGGCTCCAGCAGGCTCACACTGAAGAAGTTTCTCCTCCTGTTCAGATGGAGCTTCCTGGGTTCCAGTTTGTGCTCATTTCCCCATGTCCTGTCCCTGGGCACCACTGACAAAAGCATGGTCTCATCTTCTTGCCTCTCACCCCTTAGCTTTTGCTGAGCATTGAGAAGATCCTCTCTGGGGCTGCTCTTCTCCAGGCTCAGTACCCCCAGGGCTCTCAGCCTTGGCTCCTCACAGAGCTGCTCCAGGCCCCTCAGCATCTTCATAGCCTATGCTGGACTCTCTCCAGTAGTTCTCTGTTTTTCTTGAACTGGGGAGCCCAGATGTGGCCTCACTGGGGCAGAGGAGAGGGAAGGAGAGCCTCCTTCTATCTGCTGGCCACACTCTCCTTAATGCACCCCAGGAGACCATCAGCTTTCTTGCCCACGAGGGCAGATTGCTGGCTCATGAGGAATTCATTGCCCACCAGCACTCCCAGGTCCTCTTCCATGGAGCTGCTTCCCATCAGCTCACCCTTACCTGTGCTGGTGCAGAGCAGTGTTCCACCTCGTGTGCAGGGTCCTGCACATGGCCTTGTTGAACTTTGTGAGGTTCCTCTCCTGATGGAGGTCATAATTAAGTGCTAATTAAGTTTTGGTAGGATGTGATTGCACCAGTAGGACCCTGAGCATGCCTGGTTTGGGCAAATTTCCTCTCTAACCTCTACAGCCTGTCTCGGGTGCGCTTCCCCAGCCCTCAGTGGCAACCCCAAGATGGGACTTTGGGCGCTCCAGGCACCCCTGGGCAACAAAATGAGGCCCAAAAAGGAGCCAGGAGGCTTTCCAGTGTCACAGGTGCCTGTGCTGAGTGATTCACATGCTGCTCTGGGTCTGTGCTCCTGCCTCACCACCCCTGCCCGAGTAAACACAGCGCTCTCCCCGGGAAACCCGCGCCCGCAGCATCTGGAAGGCATTGGGAGGAACACACACACACAGAGCTCTCCTCCCCCAGCAGCCTCCTAGAGAGCTTCTGACACATGTGAGTCACTTCTCCAGCGCTCTGGTTTGTTTGATGTACTCATGGTTTACACCCTGCAGAAGCCGCCACAGCGGTGGGGAGGAAAGGTCCCTTACCGAGCGTGTCCCCGCAGGCTTTGTCACCAGCACGGCTCTTATCAAAGGCATTTCTCTCCCCCTGTCAAAAGAAACACCAAGCAACTGCCTGGTGTTGGTGGTGTGGCTACTGCTGGGTTAGGCTTTCAGTCCTGCTTGTCACTTGAGTTATCTTCCCTGGCTGACAGCACTGCCTCCAGTGACACTGTGATAGTGTCAGCGCTGATAAGGTGAAGGATGGCGATGCTATAGCTCTTGGGGGTCAATTATTAACCCACACCAGATTTCTCTGCTTTTCTTCACTCTTTTCCACGTTTCTGCCTCAGGATAAGATTTAAACTGCTGCTAAAAACCATTAAACCACAGCAGCCCTGGCTGGCTGGCCCAGCCTCTCCCCACATGAGCCGGTACCTGGCTGCTCCATGAGCCCAAGCCAAGAACGCTGCTCTGTTCCTTGTCCCACTGCAGTGCAACTAGAGGCAAAACTCTGTTTCTGCCCTTAAGCACAGCAGACTGAGGGAATGAAATCTTGAGTCCCAGCCCAAAGCACCAAGGTGTTTTCTGTATGTGATTGGTGTGGATCAATCATAGAATCAGCCAGGTTGGAAGAGACCTCCAAGCTCATCCAGGCCAACCTAGCACCCAGCCCTGTCCAATCAACGAGACCATAGCACTAAGTGCCTCATCCAGGCTTTTTTTGAACACCTCAGTGTGAGACTGTGTTGGAGGGGAAGGGGATGGGGGAACTAAATGACAAATTCAATAGCTAAGGGTGATTCGCAGCAAGGAGACATGGACCTGTTGGAGCAGGGCCAGAAGAGGCCACAACAGTGAGGGAAGATCACGGAGTCACAGAACTTTCGAGGCTGGAAGGGACCTACAGAGATCATCAAGTCTAACCCTCCTGCCTAGGCAGGATCCCTTAGGGTAATTGGAATATGGAAGCCCTCTGCTGTGAGGACAGGATGAGAGAGTTGAGGCTGTTCAGCCTGGAGAGGGAAAGGCTCCAGAGAGACCTTCTGGTGGCCTTTCAGGACCTAAAGGTGCCAGAAAAAAGCCACCAGAAGGTCTCTCTGGAGCCTTTTCTTCTCCAGGCTGAATGGCCTCAGTTGTCTCAGCCTGCACAGACTTTTGAGCAGGACCTGTTGTGCCAGGACAATGGGTGATGGTTTAAACTAAAAGAGAGAGATTTAGGCTGGATAAAATAATGATATATTTTCTTTTACAGTCAGGGTGGTGAGACCCTGGCCCAGGTTGCCCAGAGAGGTGGGAGATGCCTCATCCCTGGAACCATTGCAGGTCAGGTTGTCTGGGACTCCGGGCAACCTGCTGTAGTTGCGGATGTCCCTGCTGACTGCCAGGGGTTGGATAAGATGAGCTTGAAATGTCTCTTCCCACCCAAATCAGTCTGGAATTTTATGACCCTGTGATCACTGCTATGTATTTGAACAGTGACAGCGCAGCCCTGTGAAGCCACAGTCAAATGTGAAGTGCTCGGTGCCATCCCATAATGAGATATGTATATATGTCAGTAGAGAAGCAGTCAGAAGCATGGCACTGCCTGTTCTCCATGATGCCTGGCCATAGGTGCTGCCTGTGTCCAAAGCAGCTCCAGGACACATTGCTGGTATGGGAACAGTCAGGAGGGGGTAAACTAGAATGCCACCTTCCTGCAGCTCCAGCATGCTGAGATCAGGCAGTTGCACACTGGAAACTGGCTCATCTCTGGCTAAACCTGTAAGTCTGATCATAGAATCATAGAATGGTTTGAGTTGGAAGGAACCTCAAAGATTATCTAATTCCAACCCTGCTGCTACAGGCAGGGACACCTCCCACAGTTTGTTCGAAGCATCATCCAGACTGATTTTAAACACTTCCAGGGTTGAGGTGCCCCCAAACTCCCTGGTTGCCCTGTTCTAGTGTCTCACCACCCTCACTCTAAAAAAATCTTTTTCCTAATGTCCAATCTTAATGTCCCCTGGGGGGTGGTGGAGTCACCATCCGTGGAGGTCTTCAAGAAAAGCCTGGATGAGGTACTTGGTGCCATGGTCTAGTTGACTGGCTAGGGCTGGGGGATAGGTTGGACTGGATGAGCTTGGAGGTCTCTTCCAACCTCGTTGATTCTATGACTCTATGATTAACCCTTGTCTTATCAGCATCAGCTCTTATAAACAGTGCTTCTCCAGCTCCCTTCAGGTACTGGAATGAGATACCTCATTTGTGGCAGTTCAAAAAGTGAGATAATAGAAGCAGCCAAAAAAAGCAACCTGCCTTTTTTTTTTGGGGGGGGGGGGAAGGATTCTCAGCAATTTAGGATCAAGGTGAAAAAAAAAAACCTCAACAAACCCATCCAAAAAAAAAATCCCAACTCTTTGTGAGCATTTCTGGCATTCTGGGAATGTTCAAGAGCACTCCAGCAAACAGATTAACTCAAACCAGGTTCCTGTGTGGAGAGGAAGGCTCCTTGGTGGCACCTGGGGCCGCTGCTGCCCCAGGATAGGGAAACCCTGACCTCCCCAGCCCTTCCTGGAGTGGCCTTGGCAGAGCTCCTTGACCCCGACACCGCTCCATCCGGCGCCGGTGTCCGAGGAAGGAAGGATGCGGTCTCCTGTCCTAAGGGGTTCCAGCAGCCTCAAAACCCCATCTCAAGCAAGAGTTTTATTAATCCCAGCTTGGCTAATAAGGAATTACAATAGCTGTGGGATTTGGCAGTGGAAGCACGCTCCCTTGCCACGCTGGGCGCAGCCTTTCCCCCGGTTTGTTTGTATTTGTGATTTAACTACAAATAATTTAAAGATGTGTGGTGTCTCCTTCAATTAACATTTGCATCTTCATCCTCCCTCCCCTCCCCCTCCCTCCCCCCTCTTTTTTTGTTTCATGGCAGTTTTCAGATGAGGCTGATGAATTTGAGCTCGTCAGATAGGCTCAGCTAAAGGATTAGCTGCTTGCTTGCAGGGTGTCTTAGGGTTGGTGGTTCCTAACATGGCAAGGTTTGGGTTGGTTTCCTCTGTACAGTTTGCAGCGTTATTGTAGTGGGTGGAAGATCTCTCAGTGTCAAAAAAAATCAGGCCAGTGGAAGAATAATATTGTCACAAGGCCAGTATGTAAATACCTTAAACCAATATAGCATGTTTAGAGGGATTACACTTTCCTCTCCCCAATTACCATTTTGGAAAGCAGCTCTCCCACCACATTGAGTTCACATTGAAACGCTTCTGAAAGAGTATCTCCTAGCTTTTGAAATCTGGTTTCCATTCCCAGTGCTGTTTGACCTGCAGCTTGACCCTGAGAAAATGGTTTTCTCGGTTTCTGTCTCTGCTTGGGTTGCTCTGGGGCCTGCAGTGGTAGGATGAGAGGCAATGGTTTGAAATGAGAGCTGAGCAGATTTAGATTAGATGTGAGGAACAAGTTCTGCACCGTGAGGCTGCTGGAACACTGCAGCAGGTTGCCCAGGGAGGGAGCTGTGGACCTGGAGCTATTGAAGGTGAGGCTGGACAAGACCTCTCTAGTGGAGGATGTCCTTGCTGCCTGCAGGGGGGTTGGACTGGATGACCTTTGGAGGTCCCTTCCAAACCAACCCATTCTATAGAGCAATGGGTCATAGAATAGAGTAGAATCATAGAATGGTTTAGGTTGGAGGGGACCTCAAAGATCCTCTAATTCCAAATCCCCACCATAGGCAGGGACACCTCCCACTAGAACAGGGCACTCAAGGCCTCATCCAACCTGGCCTTGAACACCTCCAGGGAGGGAGCAGCCACAACCTCCCTGGGCAACCTGTGCCAGTGTCTCACCACCCTCACTGTAAAGAACCTTTTCCTAACATCCAGTTTCAATCTCCCCTCTGCCAGTCTAAACCCATTACCCCTCTCCCTGTCATTATGAGACCTTGTCAGTAGTCCCTCCCCAACTTTGCTGTAGGCCCCCTTCAGATACTGGAAGGCCACTCCAAGGTCTCCTCGAAGCCTTCTTCAGACTGCACAGCCCCAACTCTCATAGTCTGTCCTCAGAGCAGAGCTGCTGCAGCCCTCTGAGCATCTTGGTAGCCTCCTCTGGACTGGCTCAAACAGTTCCATGTCCTGCTTGTGCTGGGGGCTCCAGAAGTGCACACAGGACTCCAGGTGGAGTCTGAGGAGAGCAGAGCCAAGGGGCAGAGTCCCCTCCCTTGCCCTGTGCCCACACTGCTCTTGCTGCAGCCCAGCACACAGTTGCTGTCTGGGCTGCACTCACATTGCAGCCTCACGTTGAGCATTTCATCAACCCAGACCCCCAGGTCCTTTTCTTCAGGGCTGCTCTCAGCCATTCACCAACCAGCCTGGAGCTGTGCTTGAGATTGCACTGACCCAGGTGCAGGACCTTACACTTGGCCTTGTTGAATGTCTTGTGGTTGGTCTGGGCCCACCTCTCCAGCCTGTCCAGGTCCCTCTGGATGGGTCCCTGCCCTTTAGCAAGTTGACTGTGCCACGCAGCTTGGTGCCATCTGCAAACTTGCTGAGGGTGCACTGATTCCTCTGTCCATATCACTGACAAAGATGTTAAACAGCACTGGTGCCAGCACTGACCCCTGAGGGAGCCACTTGGCACTGGTCTCCAGGTTGGAAGGGACCTCAACGATCCAGCACCCCACCATAGGCAGGGACACCTCCCACTGGAACAGGTCGAGCTGTGTGTGCCACTGCAGTATTAAACAATTGGGGTTTAATTTGAGTGGGGTTTGGTCAGGATGAAAAATGAGAAAGTGAAACCTTTTGGGTTGACAAACGATGTGCTGCTTTAAAAACTCCTTGGGTTTCACACCAGGGGGAGAAAATGAAGACATTTTCTCCAAGAAGAAATGAGTGCCCAGAGGCAAAGGATGGTTCTTTTGTGAGCAAACTTGGGGAAAGAAATAAGGAACAAAGCCAAGAGTTCTGTGGCTCCTCTGCTGCAAGTGGTGAGCCTTGCAGGGAGACTGAGTCTTTTTTCCTTCCTCTTTTCAGACACAGCCAGTGCCCAACCCCATTGCCTACTTCATGCATCGCTCACCGTGGTGGTTTCATCAGTTTGAGACCTTGGTCAATCACTTCATCGAGCTGGTGGTGCCATTCTTCATCTTCCTGGGACGGCGGATGTGCATCGTGCACGGCCTCTTGCAGATCCTCTTCCAGGTGAGCTGGTAGAACAGAGAATCCCAGACTGCTCTGGCTGCAAAGGGACCTTTAAAGCCCATCTGGTCCAACCCCTTGCAGTCAGCAGGGACATCTGCAACTAGAGCAGGTTGCTCACAGCCCCAAACAATCTGACCTATGAGTGGTTGCAGGTCTACCACCTCTCTGGGAAACCTGGGCCAGGGTTTAACCACCCTGAGTGTGAAAAATTTCTTCCTTCTCTCCCTCTTTTAGTTTAAAATGATACTCGCAGGTTTGCTTCCTCGTGGTCCTGTCTTCATCCAAGATGAAGCAAGGGCTGTTGGGAGGCTCTCAAACCTCTCCTGCTGCCTACGTCCAGGGGCTGTAGGATGGGCTAGAACCTGGGTGGCCACACTGCAGACCCACCTACTACACACAGGCTCCGTAACCTGCAGCAAGGTTGTGGGCACATGTCCCAGGAGTGGTCACAGCAGTGGTGTGGGTTGCTGGAACCCATCTTCTCAGAGCAGGAGCAGTGTCCAGAGGAACTGACTCAGTCAGCAGGTCAAGAGTTCATGCTCAAGATGATTCACAGCTATTTACTGCTGGCTCTGGGGTGTTTCACACTGGTGTGGCTGCTCTTTGTGTGTTGCTGGTTTGCTTCCCTTACCACTGGTTTGGTTACCACTCCTAAGGATGGCAGAGAAGCACCAGCCCAGGGCTAGCACAGAGAAGCTGATCCTGCAGCTGTGGGAGGTTTGGGGTGAATGCTTCCAGTTTCTCCAGAGGTTCATTTTCACACACATCATCCACCCTTGGAAGGGATTTTTTTAAATGTATTTAACATTCAAAGGTCCTTCAAAGGTCATGTCCCCAGATCGTGTGCCCTGAGCCCTCAGGCAGGGTTCTCCAGCCAGCACTGCCCTCCAACTCCTCCAAGGGCCCTTCACTAAGGGCTTTTGCAGTTGCAATTGTTCATTGCAATAAACATAATGGGGGCTGGACTTGATGATCTCCAGAGGGCCCTTCTAACCTCTACCCTTCTCTGATTCCATGATTCTATGATTCTGTTATTCCATGATTCTGTGATTCCATGGTTCTGTGATTCCATGGTTCCATAGACTCATAGAATTAACCAGGTTCAAAGAGACTTCCAAGCTCATCCAGTCCAACCTAGCACCCAGCCCTATCCAATCAACCAGACGATGGCACTAAGTGCCAGGATTCCATGGTTCTATGATTCTGGTATTCTGAGATTCTATGATTCCTTTATTCCATGATTCTATGATTCCATGATTCTTTAATTCCATGGTGCTGTGATTTCATGGTTCCATAAAATCATAGAATCAACCAGATTGGAAGAGACCTCCAAAGTCATCCAACCCAACCTAGCACCCAGCCCTATCCAATCTACTAGACCATGGCACTAAGTGGCATGGTTCTATGATTCTGTGATTCCATGAATCTATGATTCTGTGGTTTCCATGATTCTGTGATTCCATAATCCTATGATTCTATTATTCTCTGATTCTGTGATTCTCTGTCATTCTGTGAGTCTGCAATTCCATGATTCTGTGATTTCATGGTTCCATGATTCCATAATCCTATTATTCTCTGATCCTGTGATTCTCTGTCATTCTGTGAGTCTGCAATTCCATGATTCTGTGATTCCATGGCTCTATGATTCTGTGGTTTCATGATTCTGTGATTCCATATTTCCATGATTCTGTGATTCCATGGTTCCATGATTCCTTGACTCTTTGATTCCATGGTTCTATCTATTATTCTCTATCACTCTGTGTGATTCAAAGACTGGATGAGGCACTTAGTGCCATGGTCTAGTTGACTGGATAGGGCTGGGGGATAGGTTGGCCTGGATGATCTTGGAGGTCTCTTCCAACCTGGTTGATTCTATGATTCTATGATTCTATGATTCTATGATTCTGTGATCCCATCACTCCATGAGCAGCACAACTCTTTGTGTGCTGAGGGCCTTTGGATGAGGAAAAGCTAAGGATGGAGGTTCATAAGAACACCCTGTAAATGTATCCTTCTAACCACTCTTTAATTGGCTCTTTATTGACAGTTTGCAATTAGTGACTTGTTTCCATCACGAGGGGAGTCTGCAAAGTGGGGAGGGAAAGGGAGCCAGTGTAAGAGGCAGCTCTGCTGCCTTTACAGCACTTCAACAAAAAAAAACCTGTTTATTTAATCTTTACTACCCCTTTTCTTCATTCAGAAGGACTTTTATTGACAATCCTCCTGCTCTGCAAAGGAAGCCATAAAGTTTCATGTTGATACACCACTTAATTCTGCGTTTCAAGATTGGCATTGACATTGCACACAGGTTTTATTGGACATTTTATAATTGTTATTGGAGTCATGGTGGCTAGGTTGAGTAAGTGGATTTTTCCAACTGGCCTGCAGAATATTGCTTTGTCAGGAACCCAGGAAAAAAAAAGAGTTGTGCTTTACAGAGTGTGTGGGGGGAAAAAAATCTCTTTCTATTTTTTTTTCTTTTCCTAAGTGTGAATTTAATTCTTCTTGCCTACTTCGTGTTTGTAAGGAAAAAAAGGCTTAGTGGGTTTGGAGATGGCAGAGAGGAGGGGCTTGGCACAGCCCTCCCTGTTCAGCAGAGCAGGGAGCACGGCAGGAGGATGAGTTTCTGTTCCACGCTGTGCTCCCTTGGGGTTGTGGTGTTGTGTCAAAGCAGACTGGGCTGGTCTCAGTGTGCTGCACCCACTGTAGCCACCTACCAAGCAGGAGATTTGGGTGATGACAGCAAGCTGTATAGGAAAGCAGTTCCTCAGGGAAGGACCTGGGAGTGCAGGTGGAGGACAAGTTGCCCACAAGCCAGCAATGTGCTCTTATGGCCAAGAAGGCAAATGGTGTCCCAGGGTGCATGAAGAAGGGGCTGGCCAGCAAGTCAAGGATGGTTCTCCACCCTTTCTGGTCTGCCCTTGTGTGGTCACATTTGAAGTGCTGGGTCCAGTTGACTCCCCAGTTCAAGAGAGACAGGGAACTACTGGAGAGAGTCCAGCATAGGCTATGAAGATGCTGAGGGGCCTGGAGTGTCTCTGTGAGGAGGAAAGGCTGAGAGCCCTGAGGCTGTTGAGCCTGGAGAAGAGCAGCCCCGGAGGGGATCTGGTCAATGCTCAGCAAGAGCTACAAGGTGAGAGGCAAGAGGATGAGGGCAGACTCTTGTCAGTGGTTCCCAGTGACAGGACAAGGGGCAGAGGGCACAAACTGGAACCCAGGAGGTTCCATCTGAACAGGAGGAGAAGCTTCCTTGGTGTGAGGGTGCTGGAGCCCTGGAGCAGGCTGCGCAGAGAGGTTGTGGAATCTCCTTGTCAGGAGAGCTTCCATCCCCAGCTGGGCATTGTGATGCTGGGCAAGCTGCTGTGGGTGCTGCTGCTTTAACAGGGAGGGTGGACTGGATGATCTCCAGAGGTCCCTTCCAACCCCTACCACGTGGGGATTCCGAGAAGCATTAGCAGGTCATGGTGGCAAAGCCTCCCCATTAGACTGTGCCGAGAGCATCCTTCAGCATTGAGAAGGACAGCCAGTTATAGAATATCTCCAAGGTAAATATGCAGCTGTGTTTCAGGCCCTGTTCTTTCTAGCATTTATGGTCTGCAGAAATCCAACTCTAAACCAGAAATGAAACTAAATGCACGTTTTAACTTCTCAACAGATGAATTTATGGTGAGCAGGTGCCAGACTTGACGTGCTGAGCAACACTGCCGCGGGTTGTCCCTGCCAGGAATAAAGCTGGAGCAGAGACTTGTAACTCAGCTCCTTCTCCTCTCAGCTCTGAACTCCAGCCCTGTAAAAACAGGCTGGTGAGAAATGGCCACTCTGAGCCACAGAAACCTCCAAACAAGCTTGAGGTGGGATTTGGCCTTTGCTCATACATAACCAAGGGTCTTTAGAGGTCTTGAGAGTTTGTTAGTGCTGGAAGCTTTTTGCTGCGACTTCTTGTCCTCCTTTCTGTGTTCAAGGACAATTTGTAGCTGCTGGATAGAGTCAGGCCCATGATCATCAAGATGCTCATGTCTGCAGCAGTTCATGTGCATCCCCCCATGATGGAGTTGGGGTTTTGGACACCTTCTCAGCCCCCTGGTTTTCAGTGAATGTCTCTGGATGGTTTCTCTTGCACGTGGTGCTCACTCAGTGGGATGGAAATCCAGCTGCAGGTGGTCACAGTGGCCAAAGTGTTTTCCAAATCACTTTGAGGAGTGGTTAACATTGAGTCTGATGGTACAGCTTGGTTGGGTTTGTGGTAGTGTTGGGGTCTGAGCCTGAAAAGTAAACATTTAGATCTGAAGCGCCTCAATGTTCAGGAGAAATCAAGTCCAAAATGTAACTGTTAGTACCTGGAGGGAAAAGATGAGGCCTCAGAGGTTCTTGGGGACCACAGGTGAGGTCTGGGCAATATTATTCTTGGGTTCTGTAGTAGCATGAAGCCAGAGCCTGTATAGTAACATCATGCCATAAAGAAGCTTGTGGTTTTAAGACAGGAGGAGGATGAAAGTGCAGCGTGGGGAAGCCAAGTTCCCTTCACCCCCATTACACACATGCCACTGCTTTACATGCCCTTAGCTCCCTGCTTGCACTCAACCACCCATGACCACAAAGAGCCAAGGACCAGCATCCGTGGGTGAAACCAGAGAGGGTGCAAACCCACGGCCTCGCTGCCCCATGGGTGTTTCACTCTTCTCTGGAGCTGGCTCCTAAAAGCCTGAAGCTGCAGGTTTTTCACACTGTCTAGCTCACCAGCAAACGTGTTTCTTGGCTTCTCAAGCCCAGGCAGTAAAATGACCCTTCTTGGCAAACAAGTTGACGAGGGGAAGTGAGAGGGAAGCCAAAAAAGCCAGCAAAAAGCCACCTTGCTCCTACAGACTGGCTGGTGGTGATGGGTTAGGGGGCTGCAGAGGAGGAGGCTGAGATTTCTGACAGCCAGGGGCTGCTTTTGGCTGTGCTAGATGGGAAGGAGCTTTGGTGTCATGAAGATAAAATCCACAAATAAATAAATCTTCACTAAGTGGAAAGGATCAAGCTGGCAAGGTGGGAAAAGGGAGGATCAGTCCTCTGCTCCCGTGGTGCTGGTCTGGCTCATCATAGTCACACAGTCACAGTTTGGAGGCTTTAGGATGCAGGAAGAGGTTTAAACTTTCAAATCTCTGGATTTGTATGAATTTGGGGAGCCTGACTCCTTCCCATGTCCTCTGAGATCTCCTTTGGATTTCTAGGAATTTTGGGAGCCTGATTCCCTTCCATATCCCCTAAAATCTCCTTTGGACTTGTATGGATTTGAGAAACATGACTCCTTTCCATGGCCCCCTAAGAACTTGTAGCACATCTTCCTGCGTGAAGCATCCTCTGCAGGAGCTCCTGGAGCTCAGCTCCCAGCATCACACATCAGGACAGAAGTTCCCTGAAGGAGCCTGAGGGTTGCCAGTTCTTCACTCCCACCAGGCCTCCTCCCACAGAGGTTTGGCAACAGGCTGAAATGTGGGCTGTCCCAGGGTGGTTTTCAGCAGAGGTTTTCAGCCTGATCTCAAGCAGAGGGATGACAATGCCAAGAGTGAAGCTGAAATCCAGCCTTGCAGAAGGCAAAGATAAAACCACCACAGCCAAAACCCCCTCAATCTCAGAGCACTGACAAAGAAAAGTCCTGAGACAGCTCTCAGGGTCTGGCCAAAGAAGCAGCTTTATGAGCTGGAGGATGGCCAGAGAGGAGGGCTTGAGGTGGGGGGGCTCTTCTTGCAGCAGAACCCTTCTTGCAGCAGAACCCTTCCTGCAGCAGAACCTTCCTGCAGCAGAACCCTTCTTGCAGCAGAACCCTTCTTGCAGCAGAACCTTCCTGCAGCAGAACCCTTCTTGCAGCAGAACCTTCTTACAGCTGGCCCTTCTTGCAGCAGAACCCTTCTTGCAGCAGAACCTTCTTACAGCAGAACCCTTCTTGCAGCAGAACCTTCTTACAGCAGGCCTTTCTTGCAGCAGAACCTTCTTACAGCAGGCCCCTCTTGCAGCAGAACCCTTCCTGCAGCAGAACCCTTCTTGCTGCAGAACCCTTCTTGCAGCAGAACCCTTCTTGCAGCAGAACCCTTCCTTCAACAGAACCCTTCTTGCAGCAGAACCCTTCTTGCAGCAGACCTTTCCTGCAGCAGAACCCTTCTTGCAGCAGAACCCTTCCTTCAACAGAACCCTTCTTGCAGCAGACCCTTCTTGCAGCAGAACCCTTCTTGCAGCAGAACCCTTCCTTCAACAGAACCCTTCTTGCAGCAGAACCCTTCTTGCAGCAGACCTTTCCTGCAGCAGAACCCTTCTTGCAGCAGAACCCTTCCTTCAACAGAACCCTTCTTGCAGCAGACCCTTCTTGCAGCAGACCTTTCCTGCAGCAGAACCCTTCTTGCAGCAGAACCCTTCTTGAAGCAGAACCCTTCCTGCAGCAAAACCCTTCTTGCAGCAGAACCTTCTTACAGAAGTAGCTTCCTGCAGCAGAAACCTCCAGCTCATTTCCTTTGACAAGCAATCCCTGAGCACTACCCATTGCCCAACTGAGCAGCTCACCAAAGACATGCAGCCCCTGCTCTCCTGGGAGCTGAAAATGTTTAGGGGCTGGGGCAGCAAAGTAATTTTCCTCTTTTTATATCTAGATATATTTAATTTAAGCAGAAAAGAGATGAATAAGTAAGTATTTTCTGCCCCTTTTTTAGCTTGGCTTGGATCAACCTCAGCCTCCTACAAAATGTTGATAGAAATGGACATTTTCCTCTAGCTGATCCTTTTCCCATCTCTCCAAGGCTGCTCAGGGGAGGCAAAATGGGGGGTTTCTCCCCTGTCTTTTGGGACCAAGCCCCCCATTTCCAGCCTCTGCCATGCCGCAAGCCATCAGAGGGAGGAACTGCCCTGCCAGCCACACACGAGCAAATCAAATCCTGCTGTTGCTGTGCCACAGCTGCAACCTATTGTCTTGCTGACTTAGGAGGTAGCAGAGGTCACCACAGCACCCAGAGAGGGGGAACAAAATTAAACAGCCCCCCCTTTTCCCTCCCCATCCCTGCAGAAAGTGTCTGAATTCAGTGTTTGTTTTCACATGTCAGATAGGAGCTTGGGTTTGTGCTTTTTGGTAGCCCTGGTGTAAGTCAGATGGGTCTCCAGGAGGATTCTTAGGGATACACAGGTCCCAGGCTTCTGGCAGAAAGATGAGGTCCTCCATTCATTTAGTAGTTTAAATACTTTGAGGATGTTCTCTACAATTCCCTGGAAGGAGGTTGGAGCCAGGTGGGAGTTGTTCTCCTCTCCCAAGGAACAAGCAGTAGCAGAAGAGGAAACAGCCTCAAGTTGCACCAAGGGAGGTTTAGGTTGGATATTAAGGAACAATTTTGATAGTGCAAGAGTGGAACAGGCTGCCTAGGGCAGTGCTAGAGTCCCTATCCCTGGAAATGGTCAAGAAACATGTGGACATGGCACTTTCTTCCCCAAAAGGGTTGTCAAGGCCTGGACCAGGCAGTGGCAGAGGATGATCTTTAAGGTCCCTTCCAGCTCAAGCCATCTATGATTGTATCTTCAGGCTCTGATTTCACCTGCAGGCCCCATCAAGATGGGGTGCTCAGGAACATGGTGCTCCTTGTTCCATCATTCCTGGGGTGGTGCAAGCAGGTGGCTATTTGCTGCCAAGGCTGGGCAGCAACAGAGCCTATCCCCTGCAGAAGCAAAAAGGAACTTCAGCCTTCACAGCAGTCCAAATTCTGTTGATTTTGTTGTGGTTTAGAGGGAAAAAAACCCACCAAACAATGAAGATCCCAGGAAAATTACCAGCAGAATGTGTGTTTGGTGCTGGGGGTGGGAATGGTCTGATGGAGAAGAGTTCTGCAGCTCAGCTGAAAAATCTGGTTTGGACTCAGGTCTTGGATGGAGGATTCACAGATTCACAGAATGGTTTGAGCTGGAAGAGACCTAAAGATCATCCAGTTCCCATTCCCTGGCATTGGCAGGGATGCCTCCCACTAGAGCACATTGCTCAAGGCTTCACCCAACCTGACCTTTAACACCTCCAGGGAGAGGGCATCCACAGCCTCCCAGGGCAACCTGTTGCAGTGTCTCACCACCCTCACTGGACAGAATTTCTTTCCATGGATGGAGGAAAACTGTTTTAAAAGGTCGGTTGAGAATCTTGAAGTGCTGAACTGGGAACCTTGAAATACTGAACTGGGAGCCTTGAAGTGCTGAACTGAGAACCTTGAAGTGCTGAGCTGGGAACCTTGACATACTGAACTGGGAGCCCTGAAGTGCTGAGCTGGGAACCTTGAAATACTGAACTGGGAGCCTTGAAGTGCTGAGCTGGGAACCTTGAAATACTGAACTGGGAGCCTTGAAGTGCTGAACTGGGAACCTTGAAATACTGAACTGGGAGCCTTGAAGTGCTGAACTGAGAACCTTGAAGTGCTGAGCTAGGAACCTTGACATACTGAACTGGGAGCCCTGAAGTGCTGAGCTGGGAACCTTGAAATACTGAACTGGGAGCCTTGAAGTGCTGAACTGGGAACCTTGAAATACTGAACTGGGAGCCCTGAAGTGCTGAACTGGGAACCTTGAAATACTGAACTGGGAGCCTTGGAGTGCTGAGCTGGGAACCTTGAAATACTGAACTGGGAGCCTTGAAATACTGAACTGGGAGCCTTGAAGTGCTGAGCTGGGAACCTTGAAGTGCTGCACTGGGAACCTCAAAGTGCTGCACTGGGATTATAGAGATCAACCACCAGTGCTGCAGCCTTTGGGCCAGCCCTGTGCCCCCATCCTGGTCCCGTGGCTGAGGGATGGCTGGGATCCTCCTGCCCCTCACTCCTCCTCCAGCTCCTACATCAGCTCTGGCACGGCTCCAGCTCAGCTTTTCACAGCAGAAAAACAAAAAGAATGTGAAATCAAAGCTGTTGCAGGGTAGGTTTGCTGTTCCATTTAAGCCACCTTAAATTAAATACCAAGCTATAACCCACCCCCCTCCTTGAAAAAATACAACTAAATCTAAGTTAAGCAGGCAGAACCCAACCGATTTAATCATTCCTCCGTTTGATTTCACATCCAGCTCGATGGTATCTTTTGGGAGGCAAGGCTGCTGTGCCAGACATGAGAATACCAGCACATACCACCCCAAATCAGCAAATAACTCTGCTCATATATAATGGTGTCTGGTATTAGTTAGCAACAAGTTAAGTCCTTGCATTCTGCAGTAGTCAGAGCGACTTAGAAACACTTACTGTGAGCCATAGGAGTGCATTTAATTAGCTTCTGATTCAGGGGGGGTTGATGGGGATGCTTTTTTTTTTATCCCCTTGGATTTTGGTGTTTGGGTTTCCTTTTTTTTTTCCCTCTCTCTTTCCCCCCCCCTTCTCCACCCTCCCTTTATTTCTTTCAATCATTAAATAAAGTGTCACCCCTAGCCAGTGCTGTAAACTCTATTTTGATTGTGGCTGCAATAACCCCTTTGGGCGTCATTGGGATTGTACTAAACAGTTTCTGGCCAGGGCTGGTTTCTCTCAAAATAAACCCCCAGCCTGGCTTTGACAAGCTCTAATGAAAAACAAATTGTTATATTACTTAGAAAAATAATTTTAAGGAAGTCTGAATTAGTTGTAAAGGTGGAAAAGGTTCAGCTACTTGAAAATAGAAGTTTGGAAGGTATTTATTTTAACCATTAAGCCAAGCAGCCTTGAAACACACAGCCTTGTTTGTTAGGGAATGCGCCTAACGAGAGGCATGAATCATGCTGTTAATCAGTATGGGAACGTGATTAATTGGCAAGGGGGACCCTTGGTGACTGTGACAGAGCCCCAGCCTTGGGTCTTGCTGGCTGGTTGGGGGTTTGGAGGGGTTGTTTTCCAGGAGGAGCTGAAACGTGGTTCTTTGGGACGCTGTCAGCTTGCGGTTTCGCTGCCTTTGATTTGCTTCTCCGGCTCTTGGAACGTGCTGCTTTTTCACTCCACGTGTCTTGGAGGAGGCTTGAGTTGGCCCAGGCTGGGATGTCCATCACCTCACCTTTGCTACTGATAGTGGGTTTGGTTATTAAACCTGAGAGGGAGATTTTAGGCCCAGCTATGAAATCAGATTTGCACGGGAGGCCCCCAGGACGTGGGGTGCTGCCACGGCTATAAAGACGCAGCAGGAAGGGCTGGATTCATTTTCACTGTTGACTGAGGTTCTTGGGTTTGGGGCCAGGAGGAGCTTGAGTGAGTTTGGCCATCCCAGAGCACTGTTTGGTTTCAGAGCAGCATGCATTTGCTCTTATGGCAGAAGGCTAGGGTGGCAGGAAGGGGAGAGAAAGCATGGCTGTGCCAGAGGGATGACTTCCAGCTGAATTCCAGGTTCCTGGTGGAAGGTGCCACGTAGCTGTCCCAGCTGTGGTGGCCCAGTGCAGTGCCATCAGTATCATCACTGTGCCACAGTAACCACCATGACCATGCCAGGAAGAGCCAGGGACTATGCAGGCAGTGTGCCCTTGGGCATTTGCTGAGCACTGACGTGACATTTAGATGCCTGAATTCCAAGATTTGCTTAAGTATCATGGAAACGGAGCCATTTCTGGCTGCCCTTGGCATTTATGCTGCCTTACAACCTTCCAGGGTGCTCTCAGGTCTCATTTTCTGGGCTGCTCTATGTGGGCTTTACACCACTCTCCTCTTCACACTGCATGAACACCTTCCAGAGCCATATTAAATGACATGGCTGACATCCACCACATGTGCTCCTTCCCTTGCCAAGGGAAGAGGTTGTGGAGTACTTAGGCTCCTAAAGCACTGGGGCAGGGTTAGGTTGGATTTCTTCTTTTTTAATTCTTCTTCTTTTTTCCCTCCTCCTGTTTTAATTTTGCATTTCATTTTCAAGCTTTCCCTGTGATCCAGAAGCTTTGTGTCCTGCAGTGCTGGAGCACAATTTCCAGGTGCTTGGGCTGGAGGAGAAAAATCAATTCAGATGATGTTGTCAGTGAAATGAGATGAGTTGGCCAGGCTGCAAGAGCTTCAGAACATCTGCACTCTCCAGATGGGATTTACTCAGTGCTGTGCTGCAGCATTTGGGTCCAAACAAGGCTGGGAGATAAAGTGTGTGTTGCACATGTGATTGCACCTATGTGTGAGGCTATGGACAGAGCATTTTGCCTAGAGCCAGACCAGCTATAAACCAGAGATGTTGCTGAAGGCACTGACGTGATCTTGAACATGCTACACAAGGAAGGACATGGACATGAGGGAGCAGGTCCAGGTGAGGGCCACCAAGATGATCAGGGGGCTGGAGCACCTCTGCTGTGAGGACAAGCTGAGAGATCTGGGGTCGTTCAACCTGGAGAAGAGAAGGCTCCAGGGAGACCTAACAGTATCCTGGTAGTACTTGAAGGAGACTACAAGAAGGCTGTGGAGGGACTGTTTGCAAAGGCCTGCAGGGACAGGATGAGGACGGTGGTTTGGAATGAGAGCAGAGCAGATTTAGATTGGGTGTGAGGAACAAGTTCTGCAGCATGAGGCTGCTGGAACACTCCAACAGTTTGCCCAGGGAGGCAGTTCAGGCCCCATCACCCTACTGAAGGTGAGGCTGGAGAAGGCTCTGAGCAGCCTGCTCTAGTGGGGGATGTTCCTGCTGCCTGCAGGGGAGTTGGACTGGATGACCTTCAGAGGTCCCTTCTCACCCAAACCATTCTATGATTCTGTGCTCACCACCTTCCCAGTGATGATTCTTATTTACATATAGGTGTAGCTACTAAAGCTAACTAAACCCATTATTGTAGATTAATGCTGCCCAAGCCAAAGGACTGGCCCAGTGAGACATGTCAGAAGTCTGATAACCCGGGCCAGCTCATACAGCAATATGTACACAAGGGTCTTGGAAGTCTGCAGAGAAGGAGGAGGCTCCACAAGTTCTCTGGGCAGCCTGCTCCATGGCTCTGGCACCTTCAAATCAAGTTCTCTGGGCAGCCTGCTCCATGGCTCTGGCACCCTCAAATCAAGTTCTCTGGGCAGCCTGCTCCTTGGCTCTAGCACCCTCAAATCGGGTTCTCTGGGCAGCCTGCTCTATGGCTCTGGCACCCTCAAATCAAGTTCTCTGGGCAGCCTGCTCTATGGCTCTGGCACCCTCAAATCAAGTTCTCTGGGCAGCCTGCTCCATGGCTCTGGCACCCTCAAATCAAGTTCTCTGGGCAGCCTGCTCTATGGCTCTGGCACCCTCAAATCAAGTTCTCTGGGCAGCCTGCTCCATGGCTCTGGCACCCTCAAATCAAGTTCTCTGGGCAGCCTGCTCTATGGCTCTGGCACCCTCAAATCAAGTTCTCTGGGCAGCCTGCTCTATGGCTCTGGCACCCTCAAATCAAGTTCTCTGGGCAGCCTGCTCTATGGCTCTGGCACCCTCAAATCAAGTTCTCTGGGCAGCCTGCTCTATGGCTCTGGCACCCTCAAATCAAGTTCTCTGGGCAGCCTGCTCCATGGCTCTGGCACCCTCAAATCAAGTTCTCTGGGCAGCCTGCTCTATGGCTCTGGCACCCTCAAATCAAGTTCTCTGGGCAGCCTGCTCCATGGCTCTAGCACCCTCAAATCAAGTTCTCTGGGCAGCCTGCTCCATGGCTCTGGCACCCTCAAATCAGGTTCTCTGGGCAGCCTGCTCCATGGCTCTAGCATCCTCAAATCAGGTTCTCTGGGCAGCTTGCTCCATGGCTCTAGCACCCTTGAATCAGGTTCTCTGGGCAGCCTACTCCATGGCTCTGGCACCTTCAAATCAGGTTCTCTGGGCAGCCTACTCCATGGCTCTGGCACCCTCAAATCAGGTTCTCTGGGCAGCCTGCTCCATGGCTCTGGCACCTTCAAATCAGGTTCTCTGGGCAGCCTACTCCATGGCTCTGGCACCTTCAAATCAGGTTCTCTGCGCAGCTTGCTCCATGGCTCTAGCACCCTTGAATCAGGTTCTCTGGGCAGCCTACTCCATGGCTCTGGCACCTTCAAATCAGGTTCTCTGGGCAGCCTACTCCATGGCTCTGGCACCCTCAAATCAGGTTCTCTGGGCAGCCTGCTCCATGGCTCTGGCACCTTCAAATCAGGTTCTCTGGGCAGCCTACTCCATGGCTCTGGCACCTTCAAATCAGGTTCTCTGGGCAGCCTACTCCATGGCTCTGGCACCTTCAAATCAAGTTTCTCCCCATATTGAGGTGGAACTTCCTGAGTTCCCGTTCGTGCTTGCTGCCCCTTGTCCTATCACAGGACACCCCTGACAAGGTCTGGCCCCTTCTTCTTGACACCCACCCTGCAGCTAGGTTATAAATATTAATAAGATCTCCCCTCAGTTTTCTCTTTTCATCTCCCCAACACTTGGCTCTCACCAGGGCTTTG
This sequence comes from Pogoniulus pusillus, assembly GCF_015220805.1. Classification (NCBI taxonomy): domain Eukaryota; kingdom Metazoa; phylum Chordata; class Aves; order Piciformes; family Lybiidae; genus Pogoniulus; species Pogoniulus pusillus. The sequence goes on along the minus strand of NC_087276.1, from coordinate 22,470,286 downwards.
CTTTGTGGCAGGGTGACAGTGGTGGTGGTGTTTGGATTCTGGTTGCTCTCCTCCCACCCTCTAGATTACAGGACCTTTAAGTAACGTTTTAGATTCCATTTCAAAGGAGGAGGAATCAGAGCAGCCTAAATGGAAACAGATGGCAGGTTCTGAGCTTTTCTTATTTTTTTTCCAAGAGGATTTTTAATGTTTGGATGATGAAGAGAAACATTTCGTAGCGTCAGATATAGATGTGTGAAGATGAAAGGTGCCCCCACCAGGAGGGGAAGGGGCTGAGAGTGGGCTGTTGCCTTCAGTCTGCTGTTCTTAGGGGTGAGGGGAGGGTTTGGGAGCAGTTAATGGCCACAGCAAGCTCTCCTGGCTGACATGAAGGCTTCCAACATTCCTGCTCTTTAGTCTTTCCTCTGCTACCTTTAATTTTCCTCCTGCTTTGGCTTCCTGAGTAACCTGCTCTAGCTGGGGATGACCTTCAGAGGTCCCTTCCAACCCAAATCACTCTGCCTCTGGGCTGAGATGGGCAAAGGCAGGGAGCCCAGTGAATCAGAGCTCCTCAGAACAAATTGTCCTCTCCATATGTCAAAAATCTGACCTTGCACTCTGCCTGTAGCTCTGTCCTGATTTCCCTGCAGAGATGTAGCTCCACACTTCCTTCACAGCAGCAGGAGTCTTCCTTGGTGGCTGTGCCTATGGGGAGTGCTGGGAGTGAAACTAGTGTGTTTGTCAGCTGGGCTAGGATCTAATGGGCCAAGACCTGAGCTGCAAATACCAGCTTCTGGGCTAGATGTTTGCTTGGTGCCATCAAGGTAACTCCAAGTCCATCAAGGCTGTGTGATGATACCTTCTGCCCTCCCCCATGCAGTGAACCCAGGAGTTTCCATCCATGTGCATTAATTTGGTAAGTGGTTTTCTGCCAAATCAAATCAGTGCATCTGTTGTGTTTGTGGACAGCTGGATTCAAGCACAATTTAGAATGATAGAATTATTGTGGTTGGATAAGACTTTTAAGATCCTCAAGTCCAACCAATATCTAACTCATACTGAGGTGGTGCTAAACCGTGGTCCCTCAGCACCACCTCTCTGTGTCTTTTAAACATCTCCAGGGATGGGAGTTCCACTACCTCCCTGGGCAGCCTGTTTCCATCTTTGAGAACCCTTTCAGTGAGGAAGTTTCTTCTAGTTCTGGGCCCCTCAATTCAAGAGAGATGTTGAGGTGCTGGAAGGTGTCCAGAGAAGGGCGACAAAGCTGGTGAGGGGCCTGGAACACAAACCCTATGAGGAGAGGCTGAGGGAGCTGGGGGTGTGCAGGCTGCAGAAGAGGAGGCTCAGGGCAGACCTCATTGCTGTCTACAGCTACCTGAAGGGACATTGTAGCCAGGTGGGGGTTGGTCTCTTCTCCCAGGCAACCAGCAACAGAAGAAGGGGACACAGTCTCAAGTTGTGCCAGGGCAGGTCTAGGCTGGATGTTAGGAGGAAGTTCTTCACAGAGAGAGTGATTGGCATTGGAATGGGCTGCCCAGGGAGGTGGTGGAGTTGCCATCCCTGGAGGTGTTCAGGCAAAGCCTGGATGAGGCAAGTAGTGACATGGTCTAGTTGACTGGCTAAGGCTGTGTGCTAGGTTGGACTGGATGATCTTGGAGGTCTCTTCCAACCTGGTTGATTCTATGATTCTATGATTCTATAATGTCCAACCTAAACCTCCCCTGGTGCAACTTGAGGCCATTTCCTCTTGTCCTGTCACTTGTAACTGGGAAGAAGAGACTAATCCCCACCTTGCTATCACCTCTTTACAGGGAGTTGTAGAGAGTGAGAAGCTGAGTGCTCAGATCTGCAGATCAGAGGTGCAGTTTTACCACTACCCCTTGCACAAAGTCTGAGTAGCTTTAATTAAAGCTGTTCACGTGAATCTAGTGTAACTTGAGAGTAAAGACAAAGCCTGGAACTCTGTGTCCAGGCTGCTCAGGGATAGAGATGAAGATAAAACTTGTAGTGTCCTGCTTTGATGAAAAATAACTCATTTGCTCCTTTTGGGCCAAGTTGCTGGGTTTAATGAATGTTTCTCTGCAATGATGCTGCCTCCAGAGAGGTTTCATTTTGCTTTGGAAGTGTTGGGATGAGGATGCAGCCCTGAGATACTTTAGCCCACACGCAGTTTACACAGCTGTATGATCCCAGTCCCCAGGCACCAGCAAAGACATTATCTCCTTGGTGATGCAACAGCTAGAAATTGCAGGAAACCTGTGTCACTCATGGCTTTCATCTTCCTAGGAAAGTGAAGTTTCTTGGAGCTGGTGACTCAGAGGAGTTACCAATTAGTGTGAGATACTCTTCCAGCAGCTGTGGTTTGTTTGCAGCACTGGCCAGAAGCAGAGATGCTGCACTTGGACACAGGCAGCATAACCTGGTTCTTCCCAGGGTGCACAGCCACCCACACATGGGATGGAGATGCTGCCAGCATGCTTGGTGGTGATCCTTGCCTGGAGAGTTGTTTACAAACCCTGAGTCTCACCTTTCCTTTCCTGGGGGTGATGTTGACACTTTGCAGAAGTGTCCTGCCTTGAGCTAAAGCAGATCTGATTCTGCTCAGTGCTGTCACTTCCCAGCTCGGGCACTTTCTGCAGTTCAGGGCAGCTTTGCACAGCCAGGGGCTGCTTCTGGCAGGGAGAAGGCAATGGGAAGAGTTCCTGCCTAGGGCTGGGCTGCAGAAAGCCTCTGCCTAAGACTTGTTCCTGTGCAGACCAAGAGCACTGCCACAGCTTGTGCCCCACCTTGGGGTGCAGTTAATCAGAGGTGGCAAATGTGAGGAGGAGCAGACAGGACAGGTGATGCTCAACAGCCCAGCAAGGGCTTGCATCCCATGGACAGCATCTTCAGGAGAAAGCTGAGGGCTTACCAGGGTCAAGCCTCTTCTGGTGTTCCAGGAGGGCTCTGTCCCTTCTGCCTTTGATCCCAATCTGTGTGTTCCAGAACCCAGCTCCTGGATCTGGTCACCATCTGCAGCTGAGTCCAGACTGGGGCTTCTCAAGTGCCTGCCCCCAGCACCAGTGGTGCCAGTGGTGCCATAACTGCCATCAGGGATTGGGTCCCATATTGGTTTGTATCTCTTTGTCCCTGTTCCATTGAATTCTTCTTTCCATCCCAGATGATTTTAGTTTCTTTCCCACTCCACCAGGGTCTCTCCTGCCTTCCCTTTCTCTTCCCTTTGGGAAGACATAGGGATTCTGTCTGGTGGCCAGCCCTGCCCTGCCCTTTGACAAGAAGGGAAATGGATTTTTCTTCCCACCATAAATGGAGTTGGTGGCTGAGCTGCGTTGAACCTCGAGCCTCACCTTATCCCCAGCCAGTATTTGTAGCACATGGTCTCACTTCTCTTGCTCTCCTCAGAAGGACTTTTCCCTTCTTGCTTCACCTCTCCCAGGAGCACACTGAGGGTCTGTCTGTCCACGGGAGGTGTTGTTGATTAACTGCCCATTTCACACATCTGCAGCCCCCTTTGAAGATGAGTTAAGCTGGACAGGAACTACATAGGTTTGATCTGGGGCTTTGGTGTGCACATGTGGAGCTGTTCAGGAAGAGATTTGGCACTTTAAATTTACACCCAACTTTAATTAGAAAAACTTGCAAGCCATGAGAAGCCTCAGATCAGTGCCAGGCTGAGAAAGCAAGTGCCTATAAGAGTGTTCCCTACTCATCACTTCGGCACTTCTCGTGACTTGTGCTGATGAGAGAAGGCATGAAAGGGAAAATCCCAGAGGCTTTCGGGTAGCCATGCAGCTGATTCATTCAGCTAAGAGAGATCCAAGGATCTGCACCTTCTCAGAGCTCAAGAAGCTGTTCCCTCCTATGAGACACGTCAGAGAATCCTAAAATCATTTGGGTTGGAAGGGACCTTAAAGATGCTGGAAGGTGTCCAGAGAAGGGCAGCAAGGCTGGGGAGGGGCCTGGAGCACAGCCCTATGAGGAGAGACTGAGGGAGCTGGGGGTGTGCAGCCTGCAGAAGAGGAGGCTCAGGGCAGACCTCATTGCTGTCTACAACTACCTCTGAAGGGAGGCTGTAGCCAGGTGGGGTTGGTCTCTTCTGCCAGGCAAGCAGCAACAGAACAAGGGGACACAGTCTCAAGTTGTGCCAGGGGAGGTCTAGGCTGAATGTTAGGAGGAAGTTGTTGTCAGAGAGAGTGATTGGCATTGGAATGGGCTGCCCAGGGGGGTGCTGGAGTCACCATCCCTGGAGGTGTTGAAGCAAAGCCTGGATGAGGCACTTAGTGCCATGGTCTGGTTGACTGGACAGGGCTGGGTGCTAGGTTGGACTGGATGATCTTGGAGGTCTCTTCCAACCTGGTTGATTCTATGACTCTGTGATATTTCTGTCATCAATTTCTAACCTCCCTGCTGTGGGCAGGGACACCTCCCCTCAGGGCAGGTTGCTGCTGTTGAACCTGGCTTTGAACACCTGCAGGGAGAGGGTATCCACAAGTGCATCCTCCTTCCTTGAGGAGAAAGTGGATTTTGGAAGAGACTAAATTATGAAAGGGAGAGGTCAGGGAAAGGGATTTGCTGAACTCTTAGAGCAAACCAGAGCAGGCTGGATGTAGGTTGGACCTTAGGAAGAAGGTCTTTCCTATGAGGCTGGTGAGACACTGAAACAGGCTGCCCAGAGGAGTTGTGGATGCCTCATCCTTGGAAGTGTTTGAGACCAGGCTGGATGAAGCTTTAAGCAATCTGTTCTAGTGGGAGGTGTCCCTGCCCGTGGCAGGGGTGTTGGAACTGGATGATCTTTAAGGTCCCTTCCAACCCAGACCATTCTGTGATTTTGTGAAGTCTGCATTCCTATAGCATGAAGCAGGTTGGGAAGGAAGGAAGAAGAGTCATTTCTCATCCACCAGTCAACCACATCATGGCTTTGGAGCACCTGCCAGCTCCTGCTGCTAGGTGCTGTGGGGAGATGCAGAAATCCAGAGGCAGTAGAAAACTCAGAGCAGAGTCACCATAAATATGGGAATGTTCTCTGGGAAAAACAAATCAAGTTGCACTGGTTGTTAGGATCAAGGTTGGGGTAGAATAGTTTGTTTGAGATAGAATAGAATCAACCAGGTTGGAAGAGACCTCCAAGATCAGCCAGTCCAACCTAGCACCCAGCCCTAGCCAGTCAACAAGACCATGGCCCTAAGTGCCTCATCCAGGCTTTGCCTGAACACCTCCAGGGATGGTGACTCCACCACCTCCCTGGGCAGCCCTTTCCAATGCCAATCACTCTCTCTGCCAACAACTTCCTCCTAACATCCAGCCTAGACCTCCCCTGGCACAACTTGAGACTGTGTCCCCTTGTTCTGTTGCTGCTTGCCTGGCAGAAGAGACCAACCCCACCTGGCTACAGCCTCCCTTCAGAGGTAGTTGTAGACAGCAATGAGGTCTGCCCTGAGCCTCCTCATCTCCAGCCTGCACACCCCCAGCTCCCTCAGCCTCTTCTCATAGGATTCATATGGCAGGAGCAGAGGCTGGGGAAGGGACAGGGATTGCTTTTATTGCATCAATAATGTCACTTAGTCCACAGCCAACCCTTGAAAACCAGTTCTAATCCCCACACAAATCCCTCTTTAGCAACAAAGCCAATCTGCCAGTTCTCCTGATCAAACAGGGATCATTCCTGCAGCCAGAAACCTCAGAGGGCATGAAGCCAAGGTGAAAGGGTCAGGATCTGCGCTCTGAAACCCAACACATCCAGATCAGCTTCATCTCTGAGATTCAGTGGGCAGATGGGATGGTGCCAGAGACACTGCAGGGCCAATATTTTTCTTTCTTCCCCACAAAGTGTTCAGGGGCAGACACTGGGGTCCTAAGGAAGGGGAGAGATCATTCTCCTGGAGCTCTTTAGAGGAAATGTGACCACAGATGAGAACTAGAGCTTCAAAAATCACTGGATCACAGAGTGCCAGGTTGGAAGGGACCCCAAGGATCATCTGCTCCAACCTTTCTAGGTAATAATGAAGTTGAAATGAGGTGGCCCAGCACCCTGTCAAGCTGACTCTTCAAACTGCCCAGTGTAGGGGAATCTACTGCTTCCCTTGGGAGATGATTGCACTCTGTCATCCATCCTGTGTTCCTTCCTGCTTCCTCTTCTCCACCCAGCAAAGAAGTGATCAAGTGGAGAGCTTCTGTTCGGGCAGTCACCTGTCTCTGGTCCTGGTTGCTATCAGTGGGAGGTTTGTATCTCTGCTGGAGGGTTTCCTCTGCTTCCCCATTAGCAATGACTGGAGCACAGGGAAAGGAGAGGGAGATGTGTTCGTGGAAATCTTTATCTCAACCATCTTGGCAGCCAAACCTGAGAGGACTCAAATCTCTTGCCCCCAATTTCATGTTTGTGGTCAATCTGAAACTCCACCTGTGATCACCACATGCATCCTCTGCGAGACTGCAGTAAATTAAAGCACAACAGGGAATTTTAAGCAATACATCCTCTTCCTTCTTGGAGTCAGGTTACATCGACCTCCAAACATCTGGACACAGTGTCTCAGGGCTCCCAGAGGTTCTGCTGCATTAAAGGTTCATCTGCCTTTGTTCAGTTCCTGGCCTTTTCCCTTCCTTGTTGCCTCCTTTTGAGTCAGCCTGGCGTTCGGTGCGGCTGGTGTTTGTGTCACTGGGGTTTGGTGGGGAACACACCGTGAGATTTCAGTCATCTCTTGCCATGGGTAAAAGCTGCTGCCTACCTAACCCATCACTGTTCACTGTGCTCGTGGGAGATGTCAAAAATAAAATACACACCTGGGTTGTTGGGGTTTTTATCCACAAAGCCTCCATTTCTTCTCAGCTACTGGTTACCAACAGCCTAAAAGACTGGAATGGGATGGTCACCTTCTCTAGGGCACAAAAATACCTTCTCGACATGAAGCTCCTTTGCTTTGAAGTTCTTTTGCCCTGTCCAGGTTGCCCTGATAAACATGAAGGCTTTAAGCACCATATCATGCTAATGGGATTTGGAGAGTGCAGAGGTGGATGCAAGCAGGTCCTGTTGCCTCCCAGCTCTTGAGTTTTGAGTCTAGATCATGAGAAGAATGCAGATACCACCAGGTAGGTGCACAGGAGTTGCAATCTGATGGTGGTCCACATGCTCCCTGTTCGGAAGTTAGGATGTAGGGGTTGGAAGGGACCTCTGGACATCATCCAGTCCAACCCCCCCAGCTAAAGTAGGGGCAGCCGCAGCAGCTTGCCCAGGATCACAATGTCCAGCTGGGTTTGGAACCTCCACAGCCTCTCTGAGCAGCCTGCTTCAGGTCTCCAACACCCTCAAAGTGAGGAGCATCTCCTGGAAGTTGCCCCATCCTTAGCCCTCTGTGCTCACCCCTGTAGCACCACAAGCCTTTAGCTGTTGTGCAAAGATCAACGCCCTGAAGGAAAATGCAGCTCCAGCTTTTTGCTTTCTGCCTCTCAGGCCTCCAGGTCTTAAAGACTTACATATGTGTGCTTGATTTGATGTGCTCTGAGTATTCCCATTGAAGTTAACTAAGTGGATAAGACTTTGGCAGGATTAAAGCCAAATGAGTCCTCACCCACCATGCTGGGAAGCCTTGTTGAAGTGGGTCATTGGAGGGAAAGGAGGAGGAGGCAGGACCAAACTTGCCCCTTTCATTTTACTTTGCTATTTATTTAAAGGTTATATTTTTTTTGTTCCTAAGACAGCTTGGGGTGGGGGGTGGGAGAAGAGAGGAAAAAAAATAAGCCCCAGGCTGTGGTGTAACCACCACAGTCAGATGTTGTCATGGCTACTAAACAAGAAAGCTAATTTATAAAATGAGGCAAAACATATGAATGTGAAATGAAAGAGCAAAGAGAGAGAGAGAGAGAGAGAGAGTGAGAGGCGATCTGAAAGTATTAGCTGTGATGCAGAGAAAAATATAAACAGACAGAGTTAGGAAATTCCAGCAGGAATATGACTTGTTTAATATTAATCATAAAGGAAAAGATTAGGAGAGCTCTAGAGAGTGCCAGATGAAATACTGCACACACATCCAGCTCTGTGATAAGAGTCCTCGTGCTGGTGTTCCTTGGCTGCTTGGATGGGTTCTGGTGGAGATGCCCTGGTTGAAGGAGTTTGTAGCCAGGTGGGGTTGGTCTCTTCTGCCAGGCAACCAGCAACAGAACAAGGGGACACAGTCCCAAGTTGTGCCAGGGGAGGTACAGGCTGGATGTGAGGAGGAAGTTCTTGCCAGAGAGAGTGATTGGCATTGGAATGGGCTGCCCAGGGAGGTGGTGGAGTCACCATCCCTGGAGGTGTTGAAGCAAAGCCTGGATGAGGCACTTAGTGCCATGGTCTGGTTGACTGGCTAGGGCTGGGTGCTAGGTTGGACTGGATGATCTTGGAGGTCTCTTCCAACCTGCTTGATTCTGTGATTCAATGACACAGTGGTTCTGCTGCTTTGTGGTGCTTTTCATCATGCCTTGTGTAGGGCAAGATCTTCAGGACCTGGCTGGTTTCAGGACCTGTCCTGAGTGTCTTCAGCACCAGGCTCACCCACAAGACACCTCCAAGCAGGGACCAAAGGGCTCCTGTCGAGCTTGCTAGTTCCATGCAAATAACTTTTGTTGCGTTGGGCTGGCACCACTCATGTGTTCCCTGGTGACAGTGCCCTGATATGGCCCAGGGACCCATGACCACCAGCACTGTGACAGCAGTGGTGCCACCACAAGACGCCAGAGAGGAGCTGCTCTCACCACAAGTGCCGACGAGTGAGTGCTGGGAAATACCTACATGGTATCTTGGGTGGAAAATCCTGGGCAGAGCTGTAATTTGCTGCTTCATTAAACTTCCCTCAGTCATGTCTGAGCCACTCAGGCATCTGTCACACAGAGATCTCAAGGCTGAAATTGGGTGGTGGGAGATGAATGCCTTGTGGCATGTCCCCTGCTCCATCCTGTCATTTTGCAGTGGTGGGGCTGGCTGCTCACAGCCCCTGCTGGACCCAGCTCCCCTCTTTGGCACTCCCTTGTAAACATTCTGGTTTAGAGAAACCTTCAGGGCTCCTTCTCACTGTCAGAAGAAATGAAGCTGCAAAGCCATGCTAAAACTACCCGAGACAATGTCAGACTGAAGTCCATAGCACCAAGGTCCAGGATGCTCACCCAGGCCAAGTTCTTCCAGAGATATAGACCACATTGTCCCCACATCAGACCCCTCCAGCAAAGGGAGCAGTTGCCCCTCTCTTGGCTCATGAAGGGCCTTTATTCCTGCTCCTGATCCCGTCCTGGTCTAACCTGGCACCATCCATTCACACACAGCCACACTGCTTAAGTGCCAGTCACTAGGTTTATGGTGCAGAAAAACTGGACCAACAAAGCTACTTGCATCTCTCCCCAGCTCCCTGCATCTCTCCCCAACTCCCTGCATCTCTCCCCAGCTCCCTGCATCTCTCCCCAGCTCCCTGCATCTTTCCCCAGCTCCCTGCATGTTTTCCCAGCTCCCTGCAGGTTTTCCCAGCTCCCTGCAGGTTTTCCCAGCTCCCTGCAGGTTTTCCCAGCTCCCTGCATCTCTCCCCAGCTCCCTGCATCTCTCCCCAGCTCCCTGCATCTTTTCCCAGCTCCCTGCATCTTTCTCCAGCTCCCTGCATCTCTCCCCATCTCCCTGCATCCTTCCCCAGCTCCCTGCATCCTTCCCCAGCTCCCTGCATCTCTCTCCAGCTCCCTGCATCTCTCCCCAGCTCCCTGCATCTCTCCCCAGCTCCCTGCAGATTTTCCCAGCTCCCTGCATCTTTCCCCCTGCCTCTTTTCCAAGCTCTCTGTGTTTTCTCCCATGCAACTTTCCATAGCTCCCTGCATCTCTTCCTGCCTCCCTTCATCATTTCTGATGGTGCATTTGGGTTGTGCCGCGTGAGTCACGTTGGAGCCTAGGAGCTAACTCATGGGCAGGCAGCTGCATTTCATCCTCTGCTCGAGATTATTTGGAGCTGGAAAACCTCAAGCCCCATGCAGCTTGTTTCCAAGAGTGTCTCTTTGTGATAACTGTGCAGCTGCCATGAGGGTCTCGTCAGTGTGAAGGCTTCTTGCAGCCTGACTCCAGCAGCAGCAAGGCTGTCCAGTCACAGCTCTTCCTGGAATATCCCAATAGATGGATATTTTCATTGCTCTTCCAAGGTTCATCTCATATGTAAGCGATCAGTGCAGCAGCATAAGCAGGGATCTCCTTGCAGCTGTGACCTTGAAAGTGGGTGGCATTTTCAGCTTCCTCTCTAGCATCCTCCGGGATCTACATTTCATGTGATCCCATCTGACAGAGGCCAAACCTGGGCTGGGAAATGTAGTGTGATACTACCAGGAAATACCCACCACACTAAACCTCTTCATGGTTGAGATCTTCAAAGCTCTCTGTAGGAGCTGGGCTGCTCAGGCAGCATTGACAGCCATAATGTGCCATGTGTGCAGACAGCTACCTGTGAGGTAAATCACAGGCTCACCGTGGGTGGGAAAGACCTCTAAGATCAGGTCCAACCTCACTTCTTTTCCTTCAGAACATAGAATCAGTCAGATTGGAAAAGACCTCTAAGATCATTCAGTCCAACCAGCAACCTAACATGACCATGCCCACTAAATCATGTCCCAGAGTGCCACAGCCACAAGTTTTTTGAACACCTCCAGGGATGATGACTTCACCACCTCCCTGGGCATTGTTTCTGTCTTCTTCTGCAAACCTCAGTGCAGGAAAACCTCAGTGCAGGACTGTTTTTATGTGGTTGCATTACTGTGTGGTATTAAACAGACCAATGGGATGAGATTGAACAAGGCCAAGTGCAGGGTTCTGCACTTTGGCCACAACAACCCCAAGCAACACTACAGATAGAGTGGCTGAGAGCAGCCAGGAAGAAAGGGACCTGGGGGTGATGGTAGATAGTAGCTGAACATGAGCCAGCAGTGTGCCCAGGTGGCCAAGAGAGCCAATGGCATCCTGGCCTGGGGCAGGAACAGTGTGGCCAGCAGGACAAGGGAGGTTATTCTGTCCCTGTACTCAGTACTGGTCAGGCCACACCTTGAGTCCTCTGTCCAATTCTGGACTCCTCAATTCAAGAGAGATGTTGAGGTGCTGGAAGGTGTCCAGAGAAGGGCAACAAAGCTGGTGAGAGGCCTGGAGCACAGCCCTGTGAGGAGAGGCTGAGGGAGCTGGGGGTGTGCAGGCTGGAGAAGAGGAGGCTCAGGGCAGAGCTCATTGCTGTCCACAACTACCTGAAGGGAGGCTGTAGCCAGGTGGGGTTGGGCTCTTCTGCCAGGCAAGCAGCAACAGAACAAGGGGACACAGTCTCAAGTTATGCCAGGGGAGGTCTAGGCTGGATGTTAGGAGGAAGTGCTTCACAGAGAGAGTGATTGGCATTGGAATGGGCTGCCCAGGGAGGTGGTGGAGTCACCATCCTTGGAGGTGCTGAAGAAAAGCCTGGATGAGGCACTTAGTGCCATGGTCTAGTTGATTGGCTAGGGCTGGAGGATAGGTTGGCCTGGATGATCTTGGTGGTCTCTTCCAACCTGGTTGATTCTATGTTTCTGTGACTCAGGCCCATATTGGAGGTGTGTTGCAGTTTCTTACAGGCAAATGGATGCACAAATGAAATAAGCCTGCGCAGTGAGGCTGAGCATCTTGGTCCTCCACATCCTTCCTTGGCTCCATCCCACCAGCCATCCTTGAGCGTGGTTTGGTCACGTGTAGAAGGAACCACATGGCAAGGGGAGGGAAAGAGCTGAAAGTTCTCCTTTATTTGATCTCTTCATCATAGAATCCCACATTGGGTTGGGTTGGAAGGGACCTCTGAAGCTCATCTACTCCAACCTCCCTGCAGTCAGCAGGGATGTCCCCAACTAGAGCAGGTTTGTTAGAGCCCTGACCTGGAATGGTTCCAGGGATGGGGCATCTTTACTCCTTATTCCCTGCAGAACCTAATTTACAAGCAAAGCTCCCTAAAACTGATGACAAACTGCTGCAGATGGCAGCCCCAGAATGTGTTCTTGACAGGTTGTGTTTTCTGAAGCAGTACTGCTTTCACCCAATGTACATTTCATTTGCTATTTATTTAAGTCCCCATTGCTGACAGCTTGGGGATTGCTAAAAGCTGCCATCTGGGGTGTGAGGGAAAGGCCTCTTTTTCCTCCTGCTTAGAACAGATTCAAAGAATGACACAATTGTGTTGGTGGGAAAAGACCCTTTAAGATCCTCAAGTTAAACCATTCTCTAACTCTACCCAGCCTGGTGCTAAACCATGGCCCTCAGCATCGTATCTCTGCAGCTTTTAAACACCTGCAGGGCTGGGAATTCAACCACTTCCCTGGGCAGCCTGTTCAGTGCTTGACAGCTCTTTCAGTGAAGAGCTTTCTTCTAATGTCCAACCTAAACCTCCCCTGGTACATCTTTTGGCCATTTCTTTTGGCCTCAAATTTATTCACTTAATTCAGGTTTCTCCTCTTTTTCTTTTTTCTTGTTCTTCTTATTATTATTTTCCTTTTTATTTTCCTTTTTATTTTCTTTTTCCTTTTTCTTTTTCTTACTCCTTCTTTCTCTTTCTCTTTCTCTTTCCTTTTCCCTTTCCCTTCTCCTTCTTCTCCTTCTCCATCCTCTTTTCCTATCCCTTTTGCTTTCCCTTTCTCTTTCCCTTTCCCTTCTCCTTCTTCTCCTTCTCCATCCTCTTTTCCTATCCCTTTTGCTTTCCCTTTCTCTTTTCCTTTCCCTTTCCCTTCTCCTTCTTCTCCTTCTCCATCCTCTTTTCCTGTCCCTTTCCCTTTTCCTTTCCCTTTCCCATTCCCTTCCCCTTCCCCTTCTCCTTCTTCCCCTTCTCCATTCTCTTTTCCTGTCCCTTTTCCTTTCCCCTTCCCTTTTCCTTTCCCTTCTCCTTCTTCTCCTTCTCCCTCCTCTTTTCCTATTCCTATTCCTTTCTTCATTAATCATAACACATGTGCTGGTTATTCCCTGCTGTACTTCACCCGTAAAAGGCTTTTGCAGGCTTTTCTGTATGGAAATGAGATGGTGACCAGCCTCAGACAAGGCACTGGTGTGTTTTTTGTTGGTGTGTTTTCAAGCCCCAATTGTTTGCTGTTCCTCCTGAGCTTGCAGAAGCCCACAGCAAGCAGCTCAGGTCCATTCTGGTACAGCTCCCCAGCTCAAGAGAGACAGGGCATTACAGGAGAGAGTCCAGCACAGGCTGGAGAAGGAACTGGAGCATCTCTGTGAGAGGGAAAGACCTGGGGCTGTTGAGCCTGGAGAATAGCAGCCCCAGAGGGGATCTGATCAATGCTCAGCAAGAGCAAAAGGGTGAGAGGCAAGAGGATGGGATCAAACTACTGCCAGTGGTGCCCAGTGACAGGACAAGAGACAACAGGCACCAACTTGAACCCAGGAGATTCCATCTGAAGAGGAGGAGAAGCTTGAGGGTAGATTGTCTGGAGAGATCCCAGACCCAGCTGGATATTGTGATCCTGGGCAAGCTGCTGTGTGTGCCCCTGCTTTAGCAGGGGGGTTGGATGATCTACAGATCCAGATGAACTCCAGATCTCCAAACCCCTCCAGTCTGTAATTCTTTCAGTTAGCTCTGGACATGCCATGAGAGGTTAGTTAGGTGGAAAAATCCAGGTTGTCCTGGACTCTGAAGTACACCCAGCCTTGGCTTTCAGTGGCACTGAGTAGCCAACCCCAGGTGAATATTTTACTGCAGATGTTGCTAAGAGAGCTCAGAGTTACTGAAATTGTGAACTCTAACAAGAGAAGAAAGTGGCTGCAAAAAAGACATAAAGCAGAGAAGCCACCAACATTTACCACCATGGTGTCAAGCTGATCAGATGTGACAGCCCCTTTGCTTTATCCTTGCATTTTCCTTATGCCTGTCAGTGTGGTCATGTCCTTTGCTTTTAACTTGGAAAGGAAAAGCCAAGTTTAAGTCAGTGTTGGGACCAAAATTCCACTGAATCTGGGGAACTGAGTCCTGATTCAGCTTTTTGCAGCTGGCTGCTGTGTCTCCACAGTTGGTCAAAGCCAGACCTTGGGTTTGAACTGTTTGGAGAGGGCTTTGGAGCACAGATTCCTTTCCCTAGACTCAGGTTGTCTGACATAGTTGGGAGCAGTGCGACCAACAGGACCGGGGGAGTGATGGTGCCCCTCTGCTCATCACTGGTGAGGCTCCACCTCAATTCCTGGGTTCAGTTTTGGGACCCTTACTCTGAGAAGGACATTGAGGGGCTGGAACAGGTCAGGAGAAGTGCAGTAAAGCTGGTGAAGGGTCTGGAGCACAGGTTTTATGAGGAGCATCTGAGGGAGCTGGAGTTGTTCAGCTTGGAGAACAGGAAACTGAGGGGGCGAGACCTCATTACTCTCTGCAGCTCCCTGAACGGAGGCTGGGGCCAGGTGGGTTTGTCTCTTCTTCCTACTATCAGGTGATAGAATGAGGGGAAATGGCCTGAAATTGTGCCAGGGAAGGGTTAGGTTGGACATTAGGAATAATTTCTTTGCTGCAAAAGCAGTCAGGGATCGGCACAGGTTACCCAAGGAGGTGGTGGAGTCCCCATCCCCTGAAGGTGTTCAAGAAACCTGTGGCTGTGGCACTTGAGAACAAGATTTAATGGCCATGGTGGTGTTGGGTTGAAGGTCAGGCTGGATGATCTTAGAGGCCTTTTGTAAGTGGTTCAGTGAGATTTGAGCTGCTCAGCCTGCCCACCTGAACGTTTGCTTTCAGAACAGATTCTTTTCTGATGTGTTCTCCTTCTCTAATGGCTTTTGCTCTTCCTTTGGCAATGCTGTAGGGAAAGTGAATTCTCCAGGAGCCAGCAGTGAGTGTGTGTGGAAAGGGAATGGAAGTGTTTGCACCAGAAATATTTGATTATGTGACTTCTAAGTACTTCAGGAGTATTTTCTTCAATCAAGACCTATAAACAGTTCCATGTGACTTCAGACTGAGCCCAGGATGTGAGGGAGCAGCATTTAATTCCCATCACTTTTGGCCGAGGGAATTTCCAACCCTCACGTCTGCCAGTGAAGAAATCTCCTAATTAGAGGAGAAAAAGGATGTTCTGGAAGAGGGTTTTCCACTTTTTCAGTCCTAATACTGCTGGAATTTCATATTGATGATCCAATAAGCATCCAGCCTTTATGGCAGTGGAGTTTCTGTCACTGGGGAGTGAGTTGTTGATTCATTGACTGCAGCTAAACAAGGTAGAGCTCAAACAAGGATGAAAACGCCTTGGCTGAGTACTTCTTGTCCTGTATCTTAATATTAGGAGGTCAGGCTTGGTGTGAAGCAGAAATGACAAATGAAATGGTGTCTGTGGTTTCACCAACTGATGGATCAAGCCCTTGGTGTGTCCTGGCAATGTCTGGGTCCTGCTGAAGCTGGTGGGAGAGGTCCTGTGGAGCTGTATGCTGGTCTAGGTTCCCTGAAGTCTGCCATGCCTCAAAGCCATGTACCTTATGGGAAAGACCAAACTGCCAGAGGTGCCTCAGTAGGGGTTCAGCATCCTGGCTACTGTGGACACTTAAAGAGTCATCATTTTGCTATTTGATTAAATGACCTTCTGGTAGTTGTTGGGTTTCTTTTCTTGCATACAATTGAATTCTAAATGCTGCTATGTGGAAGTGGCTTCCCTTAGTCCCACATTCCATGTTTTAGCTGATATCATGGTGTTAGGTGATAGGCTGGACTGGATGATCTCAGAGGGCTTTTCCAGCCTCAGTGATTCTGTGATTCTGGATATGGACCTTAGAACCTTCCTTAGGACATTAGGAGTATGGGCCTAAGGTCCTCTCATCCACAGGGGCTTATAATCTCTCAACAGGAGAAGGCTTCCAGGAGACCTTATAGTGGCCTTCCACTGTCTGAAGGGGGTCTACAGAAAGACTGGGGGAGGGACTATTGAAAGGGTCTTGTAATGACAGGGCGAGGGGTAATGGGTTTAAACTGGCAGAGAGGACATCCAAATTAGATGTTAGGAAGAAGTTCTTTGCAGTGAGGGTGGTGAGACACTGGCACAGGTTGCCCAGAGAGGCTGTGGCTGCTCCCTCCCTGGAGGTGTTCAAGGTCAGGTTGGATGAGGCCTTGAGTGACCTGTTCTAGTGGGAGATGTCCCTGCCTATGGCAGGGGGCTGGAACTGGATGAGCTTTGAGGTCCCTCCCCTAAACCATTCTATGAGTCTATGATTTTATAAATGCAGAATTTCCTCTGTTAAGAGCTTCCCACATCCTCACATCAGCTTAGTTCATCCATCTGGCACTGCCTCCTTGTTTCCCATCCACTGAAGATGAGCCATGTGCTCCATGGCTCACCAAAAGCATCTTCAGTGTGACCTGCAGGCTGTGGGCAGCATGTCCAGGAGGGCTCTTCTGGATCCTAGCATGACAAATAACCACAGCAGGTGGTTTCAGAGGAGCAAAGCCACCAGCTGGAGGTCCAAGCAGCACAAGCAGTACAGGACCACACCACGACCACCTCTCTGCAGCCCTCTGGTTTCCCACGGGGCCGTCTGCAGCCGTCTGCATCCACTTCCAGAAGCTCATCCAGCCAAGAGCTCAAGCAGCCCGTGGAGCTGCTCAGGTTTTTTTTGACAGTTTTATAACCTTAAATTTGCACCTTATGGCAAATGATGACAGTTGATGATTAATGGCTGTGGTGGAATTTTTTGCTTGTGATGTCTTAATACCCAGGCATGGAGCAGACCTCAGCAGGGAGGAAAAATAAAAGCCTGCAGCAACACGCTCCCAGAACAACTTGCCTTAGCCAGTGGTGCCCAGTCCAGCTCCAGCTGTCCAAAAGACAGGGTTATATTTAGGCTTATTTTTTTAGGGCTGTGGTGCTGTTTGCTAGGTGTCTGCCTCAGACTGGCAGCCGCCTTGAAAGGAAGCTGAGAAACCAGTTTTCACACGTACCTTCCTCAGTGGTTTTCCAGTGTAGAAAGTTGGGTTGGAATTGATTCTGCTGCTTTGCTTTGCTCTGCTGAGACTTCACCTGGAGTGCTGTGTCCAGCTCTGGAGCCCTCGATGCAGGAAGGACATGAATCTGATAGAGAAGGTCCAAAGCAGGGCCATGAAAATGATCAGGAGGTTGGAGCATCTCTGCAGTGAGGACAGGCTGAGGGAGCTGGGGGTGTTGAGCCTGGAGAAGGCTGCAGAGAGACCTCAGAGAAGCCTGCCAGTACTTGAATGAAGGTCCAATGATCAGGGGGCTGAAGCAGCTCTGCAATGAGGACAGGCTGAAGGAGCTGGGGGTGCTCAGCCTGGAGAAGAGAAGGCTGCAGGAAGATGGCAGAGCAGCCTGCCAGTACTTGAAGGGGGCTCCAAGAGGGACTGTTTGCAGAAGCCTGCAGTGACAGGACAAGAGGCTTGAGATGAGGAGAAAGTTCTTCACTGAGAGGGTCATTGGCCACTGGAATGGGCTGCCTGGGGATGTGGTGGAGTCGTCGTCCCTGGGGCACTTCAAGGCAAGGTTGAACGTGGCACTTGGTGCCATGGTCTAGCCTTGAGCTCTGTGGTAAAGGGTTGGACTTGATGATCTGTGAGGTCTCTTCCAACCTTGGTGATACTGTGATACTGTGATACTGTGGTTTGAAATGAGAGCAGAGCAGATTTAGATTGGATGTGAGGAGCAAGTTCTGCAGCATGAGGCTGCTGGAACACTGCAACAGTTGCCCAGGGAGGGAGTTGAGGCCTCATGCCTGGAGCTATTGAAGGTGAGGCTGGATAAGGCTCTGGGCAAACTAGTGTAGGATGTGTAGTGCAGGGTGGCTGGACTGGATGACCTTCAGAGGTCCCTTCTCACCCAAACCATTCTGTGATCCCATGATCTATACTGTTTGCAAAGGCCTGCAGTGGCAGGATAAGAGGCAATGGCTTGAAATGAGAGCAGAGCAGATTTAGATTGGGTGTGAGGAGCAAGTTCTGCAGCATGGGGCTGCTGGGACAGCCTGTGGTTTGGTGGTGTGTGCAGGGAGGGAGCAAGTGCTCAAGGAGCCTGCAGCCTGATCCTGTTGCTGTTACTACAAGAAGAAAATGCAGAATCATAGACTCAGACTGGCTTGGAAAGGACCTTTAAAGTCATTCAGGCCAACTGCCCTCCAGTCAGAAGGAGCATCTAAAAGTAGAGTAGGTTGCTCAGAGCCTCAGGCAACCTGACCTAGAATGGTTCCAGGGATGGGGTTTCTCCCACCTCTCTGGACAACCTGTATCTCATCACCCTCAGTGTTAAAAGCAAGTTCCTTCTCACTAGTCTGGATCTCCCTCTTTAAGTTTTCACCACCATCCCTCCCTTGTCCTGTCACAGCAGGCCCTGCTGAAAAGTCTGTCCCCATCAGGGGATGTGCCAGGCACAGGTTTGCCAATTCACTTGTAAGCTCAGCTTTGATGGTGTCCCACCACCATGATCATCAAGCATCCTGGATAGAAGCCAAGTTCCTGGGGAGGGTGCTCAGAGTTGGGTTCTGTGTCCAGTTCTGGGCCCCTTAATTCAATAGAGATGTTGAGGTGCTGGAAGGTGTCCAGAGAAGGGCAACAAAGCTGGTGAGGGGCCTGGAACACAGCCCTGTGAGGAGAGGCTGAGGGAGCTGGGGGTGTGCAGCCTGCAGAAGAGGAGGCTCAGGGGTGACCTCATTGCTGTCTACAGCTACCTGAAGGGAGGCTGTAGCCAGGTGGGGTTGGTCTCTTCTGCCAGGCAAGCAGCAACAGAAGAAGGGGACACAGTCTCAAGTTGTGCCAGGGGAGGTCTAGGCTGGATGTTAGGAGGAAGTTGTTGGCAGAGAGAGTGATTGGCATTGGAATGGGCTGCCCAGGGAGGTGGTGGAGTCGCTGTCCCTGGAGGTGTTCAAGAGAAGCCTGGATGAGGCACTTAGTGCCATGGTCTGGTTGAGTGGCCAGGGCTGGGTGCTAGGTTGGACTGGATGAGCTTGGAGGTCTCTTCCAACCTGCTTGATTCTATGATTCCATGATTCTATGACCTGTGTCATTTTTTGATAAGTCCACAAATTATGATTAGAAAACAAAATCCTTTCCACTCTGCTCTCCCCATGGAGGAGGCAGCTGGAAGGCAGAGCCTGATGTGCCTCCAGAGCACATGGCATGGGGCTACTGCCAACGTAACCTGTGTGGAGATACCAGCAGAGCAGAGCACTTGTGCTGGACTTCAGCTTTACATTAGCTGTAAAAGTGTTTTTAATGAGTGGGATGGAGCTGGTTAGTGAAGCTCTTGGGCTGTTAATGGATGTAGAAAATGCTTAATGTGCTGCTTGGACTTTATTGATGAAATGAGCTAATGGGAATGAGTGAAGAAACCCAGGCCTGCTCTGGAGGAACAGTGCTGTGCTGTTCCACAGCTGCCTTGTCTTCTGCATGCATCCTGTAGTGCTTTGCAAACAGCACATGTGGAGCTCTGTGCTGGCACTGGGACATGACAACTCCTCAGCTCTGTGACAGAGGGAGCAGCTGCCAGGGTTTGCAGGGTCCCACTGGGATAAGGAGAAAATTCTTCCTTTGAGGATGCTGGAGCCCTGGAGCAGGCTGCCCAGGGAGGTTGTGGAGTCTCCTTCTCCATTGTGATGCTGGGCAAGCTGCTGTGGGTGCCTCTGCTTTAGTAGAGGAGTTGGGCCAATGGCATCCTGGCCTGTATCAGGGACGGTGTGGCCAGCAGGACAAGGGAGGTTATTCTGCCCCTGTACTCAGCACTGCTCAGGCCACACCTTGAGTGCTGTGTCCATTTCTGGGCTCCTCAATTCAAGAGAGATGTTGAGGTGCTGGAAGGTGTCCAGAGAAGGGCAACAAAGCTGATGAGGGGCCTGGAGCACAGCCCTGTGAGGAGAGGCTGAGGGAGCTGGGGGTGTGCAGCTTGCAGAAGAGGAGGCTCAGGGCAGACCTCATTGCTGTCTACAACTACCTGAAGGGAGGCTGTAGCCAGGTGGGGTTGGGCTCTTCTGCCAGGCAATCAGCAACAGAAGAACAGTCTCAAGTTGTGCTGGGGGAAGTCTAGGCTGGATGTTAGGAGGAAGTTGTTGTCAGAGAGAGTGATTGGCATTGGAATGGGCTGCCCAAGGAGGTGGTGGAGTCATCCATTCCAATGCCTGGAGGTGTTGAAGCAAAGCCTGGATGAGGCACTTAGTGCCATGGTGTAGTTGATTGGACAGGGCTGGTGCTAGGTTGGACTGGATGATCTTGGAGGTCTCTTCCAACCTGTTTGATTCTATGATTCTATGACTGGATGATCCCCAGAGGTCTCTTCCAACTCTTCACCATGCAGGAGTACTCTGGGTGCTGTGGTGCCTTGGCTGTAACAACCTGACTTGGGCGTTTGTGTCAAGGTCTTCTGCATCCTGCATCTCCCAGCCATCGAAAATTCCATGGTCTCTTCAGTAACCATTAGTAATCAGGAACTTAGTTTCACATCCTCTTTCTGAGTCCACACAAGGCCCCATAAGTACATGCTAATACAGTTTCCTCAGGACTGAAGCAGGGACAGATCCTGATCTCATGCTGCTACAAACCAATGGTTCACTTCTCTCTGGTAGCTCTGCCTCTTCCTACTCCACTTTCTGACTGCAGCAGTAGTATTGGTGGTGACCTGCAAGTCTTGTGCTGATGGTGAGTGTTTTGAATTGGTGCCTGCAGGGCTGGTTTAGGTTAGCAGCTATCATTGTTTCTGACTTGATGGACAGAGGGCTGGAGCACCTCTCCTATGAGAAGGGACTGAGGGAGTTGGGGCTGTTCAGTCTGGAGAGGAGAAGGCTCTGAGGTGACCTTATTGTAGCCTTTCAGTATCTTAAGGGGGCCTACAAGAAAGCTGGGGAGGGACTTTTTAGCCTGTCAGGTAGTGACAGGACTGAGGGGAATGGAACAAAGCTGGAAATGGGTAGATTCAGACTGGATGTTAGGAAGAAGTTGTTGAGCATGAGAGTGGTGAGAGCCTGGAATGGGTTGCCCAGGAAGGTGGTCAAGGCTCCGTCCTTGGAGGTGTTTAAAGCCAGGCTGGATGAGGCTGTGGCCAGCCTGATCTAGGGTAGGGTGTCCCTGCCCATGGCAGGGGGGTTGGAACTAGATGATCCTTGTGGTGCCTTCCAACCCTGACTGATTCTGTGATTCTCTGACTTATCCTTGCACAAGCTCAAAATGTGAGGGTCTGTAGAGAAGGTCTCCCTCACTTGGTTGCCGCCCTCTTCATGAAGTCTAAAGGACAGGATGCCTTCCAGAGGGACTCAAACACCCTGGAAGGATGGGCTGAGGAGAATTTCATGAGGCTCAGTGAGGCAAAATGTAAGATCCTGCACCTAGGTAGGGGCAACCCTAGGCTGGGGGAAGCAGAGATTGAGAGCAGCCCTGCAGAAAAGGACTTGGGGGTGCTGGTGGATGAGTGACTGCAGCAGGCTGCCCAGAGAGGCTGTGGAGTCTCCTTCTCTGGAAAGATTCCAAACCCACCTGGACACTGCAATCCTGGGCAAGCTGCTGTGTGTACCCTGCTTTATCAGGGAGGTTGGACTGGCTGATCTGATAGAATCAGAGGACTGTTTCAGTTGGAAGAGACCTCTAACATCATCGGGTCCAGCTACCAACCAAACACAACCATGGCCATTAAACCATGCCCTGAAGTGTCATATCCACACATTTCTTGAACACCTCCAGGGTTGATGACTCCTCCATCTCCTCCTGTCTCCAGTGATCCCTTCCAACCCCCACCATGCTGAGATTCTGTACAGGTAGAGGCAGGAGGAGAGACCTAATGGCTTCTTAGAAGTGAACTTCCAGCCCTTGGAAGTGATCTTCCAGCCCTCTACTCCTAGCTTTGTCTCTTTAAATAATTTATAGTTCTTCCAGACACTTCATTTTTGGCTCTTTTGTGCCAATGGCTTAACATCAGAAAGTTCCAGTGCTGTGTGATGACCATGCTCAGAGATGGAGCCTGCAAGCTCCAGCCAGCCCTCACCCGCGTTTGTAGGAGTTTACAACCTGTTGTTGTTCCTTCTGGACAAATACAGAGGCTGCTCCATAGAATCTGAGCTTCTCCTCCCTACTGTATGGTCACAACAATCTGTGATTTCAGAAAATAAACCCCCAGCCAAACAAAGAAGTCTTAACCTGTAAAAAAGTTATGGCTGGAGGTGCCCATTTTCTGACGGAGGGGTTTGGTTTAACGGTGCAGGGGACAGAAATGTGAGGAATAATTGTTTTTGGGCCTAGAACCAGGAAAACTACTTTTTCCAAATTAATCCAGTGAGAGCCATGAATCCCCAGTATTTCATATCACACTTCATAAAACTCCAGTCATAATCCATAAAACTGACATTATTAGATTAAAAACCTCAGTTCCTCCTAGAAGGAGCTCGCTCATTAGACATGCTGTAGTTTTATAACCTTAAAGTTCCTACCCAATTACCATGATTAATACTGTGCTTTAATAACAAAATTCTTAGAGATCACCACAGGGGTTGATACCATCTGTTGGGGATAATTGGGCATTGAAATATTGTCCAGCAAGAGAAGGAAGCTCCCTAAAACACAGCTCGGGACTAAGGTAGGAAGGGGTCGGCCCATCCACCACAGCCAAAGAGTTGGAGGGTGGAGATGGAGAGATCTCTTGGCTTGCCATCGTGATAGGAGCATAGAATGGCCAAGCCTGGCAACATAGAATGGGTTGGGTTGGAAGGCACCTTAAAGGTCATCTAATTCCAACCCTACTGCCATGGGCAGGGACACCTCCCGCTAGAGCAGGTTGCTCAAGACCTCGTCCAACCTGGCCTTGAACACCTCCAGGGAGGAGGCAGCTGTGACCTCCCTGCAGAGGCAGAAAAGTACTGTGAGATGTGTTCAACAAACTCCTTCTTCGTGGAGCTGATGAGGAAGCAGAGAGCTGTTTCATTTGGAAGAGAGACTCAAGATCACCAACTCCAACCTTCCACCCAGCAGCACCGCCACGGCCAGCAAACCACGTCCCAGCTTGCCACGTCCACATGTTCTCAAACACCTCCAGGCATGGCAACTCCACCACCTCCCTGGGCAACCTCTTCCAGTGCCTGACAGCTCCTAATTACCCACTCTGGTTAATCATCCAGAATTATGAGGAGGAAAGAAAAGCATTTAAATGTGAATTACATACACGTGTGAAGCCCTTGGACACAAGTTCTCCTCGGGGTCTGACCTCGGCGTGCTTTAATTCGATGCATATTAATCAGCCTGTGTTCATTAACACAGCTCTCAATTAACTGACCCTTTCCTGGTGGGATTTGCCTCGTGCAGTTGCAGTGACATTAAGCAAACAACTTTGCTCTTTGCCACTGGTGCTGGAGGCTCCATTTACAGCTTCGTGCAGAGCGACTGGGTGGTCCACGGGAGGTTTTGCAGTAGTGATTCACCTCTCTTTATTGCTTGGAAGTCAGAAGCAGGAGATCTTATTTCCTCCAGCCCTTAAAAATCAGAGGATTCAAAACTAATACAAGTTTGGCACTTGCTGCTCTGTGGGTGGAATCATGAACCTGACACGTTTTCAACTTGGGTGACTCGGAGTGAGGCTCGGTCCTTGCGCCAGCTCCTGGGGCTGCTGCTGGGCACTGGCAGTGATGTCAAACGTGGGTCAGTGTGTGGCCAGCAGGTTGAGAAGGTTCTCCTTTCCCTCTACTCTGCCCTAATGATGCCACAGCTGGAGTACTGGCTCCAGTTCTGCCTCCCCCCCCCCCAGTTTAAGAGAGACCGGCGAGGTCTCTGCTGGAGAGAGTCCAGCTGAGGCTATGAAGATGCTGAGGGGCCTGGAGCATCTCTGTGAGGAGTAAAGGCTGAGAGCCCTGGGGCTGATGAGCCTGGAGAAGAGCAGTCCCAGAGGGGATCTGATCAATGCTCAGCAAGAGATAAAAGGTGGAGGACAAGAGGATGGGGCCAAACTATTGTCAGTGTTGTCCAGTGACAGCACAAGGGGAATGGGCACAAAGTGGAGCCCAGGAGGTTCTGTCTGACCAAGAGGAGAAACTTGTCTTGTGTGAGGGTGCTGG
This sequence comes from Pogoniulus pusillus, assembly GCF_015220805.1. Classification (NCBI taxonomy): domain Eukaryota; kingdom Metazoa; phylum Chordata; class Aves; order Piciformes; family Lybiidae; genus Pogoniulus; species Pogoniulus pusillus. The sequence continues at coordinate 22,446,333 of NC_087276.1, read as the reverse complement.
AGCCCTGGATCAGGCTGCCAAGAGAGGTTGTGGAGTCTCTTTGTCTGGAGAGCTTCCAAACCCAGCTGGGCATTGTGATCCTGGGCAAGCTGCTGTGGGTGCCCTTGCAATCCAACTTTTAACCCAACACCACCACGGCCATTAAACCATGTCCCAGAGTGCCATAGCCACACATTTCTTGAGCATCTTCCATCTCCAGAGGTTCCTTCCAGCCCCTACTTTGCTGGGGTTCTGTGAAAGTCCCCAGACTGTGTTACTGGTGTGTATGGAAAAGTATTTTGGGAGACCACCTCTTATTTTCAGGAGTAAGCACCACAGCGAGCTGGTGTCAGGGGAGGTGAGGATGTGATGGATGGGGACACTCCAGGATAAACTGTAGGGAGACTCCAGGGACCAGTGTTTGGGCACACAGGTATTGCAGGGGGGGACTTGTAACTAAGAACTGGACCTGCTGCATGACTCCATTTCTGATCATCCTGAGTGAGTTCCTTTGAGGTGATGTCCCCACAGAGCATTACTGAAACAAGAATTGGATGCCAAAACTCTTCTGCCTGTAATGCAGCTGTAATGCATCCAAATCTTGATCTAACCTTGTCCAGCATGTTTAGATTTAGATTGTTTTCAGGACAGGAACTGTCCTCCTACCATCTGTTTTGGCATGTCCAAGCTAAAATGCTCCATGGAGCCTCCTTGTGTTATGTGATGATAACAAAATGCTGATAAGAAGCTCCCTTGGAATGCCCTGGAGAAACCCAGATGTGTCTTCACAGCCACCACTCTAGGGTTGGCTCCATGTGACACAGGGTTTTGGTGGCACTGAAGCAAGTTCACAACGTCCATTCCACACCTTTACATCAGCTCTCTGAAAGGAGGTGGGAGCCAGGTTGGGGTCAGTCTCTTCTCTCAAGGAACAAGAACAGGATAAGAGGAAATGGCCTCAAGTTGCACCAAGGGAGGTTTTGGTTGGACATTAGAAGAAAATTCTTTACTGAAAGGGTTCACAAACGTTGGAACAGGCTGCCCAGGGAGGTGGTTTAACAGAGGCAGAGCTGTGGTGCTGAGGCTTATGGTTTAGCACCAGGCTTGGTAGAGTTAGAGAATGGTTGGAGTCAATCTTGAAAGTCTTTTCCAATCAAAACTATTCTGTGTTTCTATGATCTGGGACAAGTGTCAGTGCCAGCAAGGTTGAGCTGGGAGCAATCCCTTTTTGGATGGAACATGGAGACCTCATAGTGACCTTCCAGTATCTGAAGGGGGCCTACAGGAAGGCTGGGAAGGGACTATTGACAAGGTCTTGTAATGACAGGGTAAGTAAAGGGCTTAAACTGGCAGAGGGGAGATTTAGACTGGATGTCAAGAGGAAGTTGTTTGCAGTGAGGGTGGTGAGACACAGGCACAGGTTGCCATGGGAGATTGTGGCTGCTCCCTCCCTGGAGGTGTTCAAGGCCAGGTTGGATGAGGCTTTGAGTGACCTGTTCTAGTGGGAGGTGTCCCTGCCTATGACAGGGGGCTGGAACTGGATGATCTTTGAGGTCCCTTCCAACCTAAATCATTCTCTGGTTCTGTGGAGGAATGAAATGCTTCTGATATTTTGGGTGAAAACACACAGTGAGTGTCAAAGCAACGCAACGAGTCTTTGAGCCTGTCAGTTCTCAGCATCCTCAGCGGTGTCAGCACAGCTTGGGCTCCTGCCTTCCAAAGGCCAATGGGCAGATGGGATGAAACAGGGCTGTGCAACACGTGGGATGCTGCAGCATGGGTTTGGAGCAGAGATGTCTGTGTGCTGCTGGGATCAGGTTCTGTGTAGGAGGACTTGTGTGCACAGGTTGGAAGCACTAACGTGACACCAAGATAAATGTGGCGTGAAAACACAGCAGGAGGGGTAGGGCTGCTTGAGCATGAGAAATGTGAACATCACTGTACAAGTTCCTAGTGAGATCCATCTGATATCCTCCATACGCTCCTTGTCAGCACCCAGAAAGATTGATGGAACCTCGCTGGGGTTGAGGGCACAGCTGCTGGGATCGGCAGGCAGGGGAGTCCTCAGGGAGAGGAGAGCAGAGCTGTTGGATGTGCTTCAGAGGGTGAAAGTGGGGAAAGGAGGTGACTGCACAAACAGGGAGGGCTGTGAGCAGGTAAAAATGCTGGCTTAGAAAAAAAAAAGTCAGTAGAGACTGAGCTTGACTAAATTTAGGCTAAACAAGTAGGAATTAAAAGCAGTGCTGGTGAGGAAGCAGGATTTGCTCCGTGCATTTGGGTTGGTGCGAAGCTCTCATGAAAGGCTCTGTTGGGATGTTGGGATGTGCCTTCAGCAGGGGTTTACCTGCACCTCCCCCATGACTGCTGGGTGAACATGGTGAGGAAATGGCATTTTACAGCTGCAGGATGAAGCCATGTGCTGTGAACCATCCCTGGAGGTGTTGAAGCAAAGCCTGGATGAGGCACTTAGTGCCACGGTCTAGTTGACTGGACAGGGCTGGGTGCTAGGTTGGACTGGATGATCTTGGAGGTCTCTTCCAACCCGGTTGATTCTATGATTCAATGATTCCTCAGCAGGCGAAATGGGCAGTGCCCAAAGATCACAGAATCACCTGGGTGGAAAAGACCTTAAGATCCTGGAGCCCAACCATAGCCTAACATCTTCCTGCACACACAGCTGTTAGACCATGTCCCTGAGCAACTCATCAAAACATCTCCTCCTAAACACCTCCAGAGATGGTGACACCACCACTTCCCTGGGCAGCCTGTTCCCAAAGCTGACCACCTAATGTGCATGAGGACTTGCTGCAGGGTGGCAGGAAGGTTCCTCAGAGCTTTCAAGCCGTCGTAAAAGGAAGATAAAGAAGTTGCCCAGAGAGATGGGAGATGCTTGAGCGTGTCCAGAGAAGGGCGACGAGGCTGGGGAGAGGCCTTGAGCACAGCCCTACGAGGAGAGGCTGAGGGAGCTGGGATTGGTTAGCCTGGAGAAGAGGAGGCTCAGGGGTGACCTCATTGCTGTCTACAACTACCTGAGGGGTGGTTGTGGCCAGGAGGAGGTTGCTCTCTTCTCTCAGGTGGCCAGCACCAGAACGAGAGGACACAGCCTCAGGCTGTGCCAGGGGAGATTTAGGCTGGAGGTGAGGAGAAAGTTCTTCACTGAGAGAGTCATTGGACACTGGAATGGGCTGCCTGGGGAGGTGGTGGAGTCGCCGTCCCTGGAGCTGTTCAAGGCAGGATTGGACGTGGCACTTGGTGCCATGGTCTAGCCTTGAGCTCTGTGGTAAAGGGTTGGACTTGATGATCTGTGAGGTCTCTTCCAACCCTGGTGATACTGTGATACTGTGATGCTGTGATGCCCCAGCCTTGGAACCATTCCAGGTCAGGTTGTTTCAGGCTCTGAGCAACCTGCTGTAGTTGGGAACATCCCTGCTGCTTGCAGGGGAGTTGGATTAGATGAGTCCTTTCAAACCCAAACCAGTCTGGGACTCTATAAAAAATCCAAGATGTGTCTCCAAAAAGCCTTTCCCAACATGTACAGATATTTATGGAGACTCCTCCAAAGGCTCCCAGATTTTTCCACTCTCTCTGCCTTACACATGCAAAACATTCTCCTAAATGGCCAATAAAAGCTAAAATAAAAAAAAAAAAAAAGAGGAAAAAAGCCTCTTAAAACCCCTCACTTCTATATTTAATGCTGCTCTTTAATTAGAAGCTCCAATATTTCCTCCTGGAGGGTTTCAGGAACGTTGCTGTCACAGATACCTCAGTATAAGCAGGAAGGGGATGGATCCCCTTGGGACACAACTGCTGTGCTGACACTGGGAGCATTATGGAAATCAAGTCACTCTATACCCTGGCTGATCTTGCTCCTGCTGAAAGCAAGGGCAGAGCTCACACTGCAAGCCAGTGGGGTACCTTTGGGCTGTAGCCTGGGCAGGGAAAGGTTTGCCATGGCTGTTGGAATCATGGATAATCAGCAAAGCATGGGCTAGGGTGCTAAAATCCATCCAGCATTTCCTTCACCACACTTTATTTGCTCTTTACAACCTTATGGCTCTCTACAATTCCCTGAAAGGAGGGTGTTGTGAGCTGAGGTGTTGGTGTCTTCTCCCTAGTATCAAGTGATAGAATGAGAAGAAATGGCCTCGAGTTGCGCTAGGGAAGGTTTAGCTTGAGCAAGAGGAGCAATTCCTTTCCTGCAAGAGTGGTCAGGCATTGGAACAGGCTGCCCAAGGAGGTGGGGGAGTCACCAGCCCTGGTGTTAAAGAAACTTGCACGTGTGGCACTTCAGGACATGGTTTGGTGGCAATGGTGGTGTTGGGTTGGTGGTTGGACTTGATCTTAGAGGTCTTTTCCAACCAAAACAATCCAGTGACTCAGCAAAGCTGGTGAGGGGCTGGAGCACAGCCCTATGAGGAGAGGCTGAGGGAGCTGGGGGTGTGCAGCCTGCAGAAGAGGAGGCTCAGGGCAGAGCTCATTGCTGCCTACAACTACATGAAGGGAGACTGTAGCCAGGTGGGGTTGGGCTCTTCTGCCAGGCAAGCAGCAATAGAACAAGGGGACACAGTCTCAAGTTGTGGCAGGGCAGGTCTAGACTGGATGTGAGGAGGAAGTTGTTGGCAGAGAGAGTGATTGGCATTGGAATGGGCTGACCAGGGAGGTGGTGGAATCACCATCTCTGGAGGTGTTGAAGCAAAGCCTGGCTGAGGCACTTAGTGCCATGGTCTGGTTGATTGGACAGGGCTGGGTGCTAGGTTGGACTGGCTGATCTTGGAGGTCTCCTCCAACCTGGTTGATTCTATGAGTTGCTTGATGTCCTTGCTTGATGTCATTTGCTTGATGTCACTCAACCCTCCACTTGCCTTTTTCCCCCTTCAGGTGCTTCTGATCATAAGTGGAAACCTGAGTTTCCTGAACTGGCTGACCATCATCCCCAGCATTGCCTGCTTCGATGACATCAGCCTGAGCTTCCTCTTCAGCTGCAGGCAGGGAGGGGTGAAGGAGCGCCTGGCACGGATGCAGCTCAAAGAGGCGGCTGAGAAGCAGCTTCCCCTTGGTGAGTTGCTCCCAGAGCAGGGACACAGATGTCTTTGCTGAGCTTATCTCAACAGCTGTCATCTTCTGGAGCAAACCTAGTCGGGCAGGGAGGTGACTCTGCCCCTCCATGCTCTCCTCTGTGGGCTGGAGGGTTTCTGGACTTCACACTGGAGATGATGAGCTGGTGACTGGTTCATTTAGTTTTCAGTTTGACTATTTAAAGTCCAGGATGAAAGAGATTTGAGATGAGGATGTTGTGTTACAAGTCTTGTGTTTGCTGTCCTCTTCCCCATGAAACAGTGGACCCATCTGCCCTCCTGCCCTTTGCTCCCACCTCTGCTGGGGCTACATGAGCACCCTGGTTAAGTAACTGGACAGGAGGTTGGTTTGCTAGACAGATCCAATCGAAGGAGAGAGTATCTGTAGAGTTCTGGGTGGATTTAGAGACTTCTGCACCTCTTTTTTCTGCCAGCAAAGCAGAGGCTGTTGAGCTGGTGCTGTGTGGCAAGAGAAGCCCTCACAACTAGGTCACTGGAGCAGAAGACAGGGGGGTACCCAGCCTTGCTCATAACCTAATTTTACCAGACTCTGGCCAGATCCTCAAAGTCTGTGTGTCTAATTCCTGTTGAGACCTGAGGCTACCATCACTAGTGCTCAGCTCCTGCCTGCTTCATCCAGATGTCTTGGCTCATGCCCCACGCTCCTTCCCCAGCGCTTGCTCCATCCATGCCATCTTCTGGTTAAACTCTTTTTGTCTCTGACTGAGTAGCTGTGACCCCAAGGGCACAGTGTCAGTCACCACCTGCTGAAGGATGAGCAGCCCATGTATGGCCATAGAGTGTGACCTGAGGAGCTGCTAATGCCAGCGTGGTGGAAAGCTTTGTGTCTGTGTCTACTCTTTAACTGCAGACTCTGAAGTTCAGTCCAAGAAAGACAAAAAAAATCCCCATCTTGATGGACTCAGACTGCCCTGGCAGCAGCACAAGAGGGTGAGAGAAGGCATCTCAGCAAGCTCCTTCCCAAATCAAATGATTCTCCAGAAACCTTCTCAGACTAAACAATTATTAATAGCTTCTGGGAGAGGTTCAAATAAACATCCCTCTCCTGCCGAGATAAGGGGAAAGCTGCAAGCAAGGGCTTTGAATCTGATCCTTTGGCTGCTAATGTTAAATAAATTGAGAAGGGCCATGAGGGTAGAACCCCTCAGAGGTCATGGCTGCTTGTTTGTCCTATTGCAGGAGGTGTCTCCTTGGCTGGAAATGCAGCACTGCTCCTGCAAACCAGATCCCAAAGTGCTGGTGGAACAGCACAAGTCTCCTACCTGACTGATAAGCAATAAGAGAAAATGCCAAAGGAAAATGCCCGTGGCAGGGGGGTTGGAACTAGATGATCCTTACTCCTTTCCAACCCTGACTGATTCTATGATTCTAAAATGAGGTTTGAATGTAGATAGTGAGGAGGGAGGGTGGGGGAAAAGCAAGAAATAAGTTTGGAGCAGTGAGGAGGAGCCAACCTCAGGGAGGAAGGGAGCGCGAGGAGCTGGAGACACTCCACGCACGGCTTACAAAGCAGGAGCGCAGTTCTGAGCAAGGTGCAAGTGCCAGCTGTGGTTTTTCCCCTGTATTAAAGCATGATTAATCTGACATTTTAGACATTTTTCTTTTTAGCCCTCTCTCAGACTATTTAGAGAAAGGCAGATCTCTGGAGCGATAGTGTCCAGCCCTTGGCAAGGCCACAGTGTGATTACAGCGGGGCCTTTCTCAGCCCCGCCGCAAGAGCTGGGAGCAGCTGGGAGCACCCAGGCAGGGAGGAGCAGAACCCATCCCCAGTGGGGAAATCATAGAATCCTAGAATGGTTTGTGGTGGCAGGGACCTTAAAGGTCATCTAGTCCCAAGCCTATGGCAGGGACACCTTCCGCTAGAGCAGGTTGCTCAAGGGTCCATCTAGCCTGGCACTGAATATCTCCAGGGAGGGAGCATCCAAACCTCCCTGGGCAACCTGTTCCAGAGTCTCACCACCCTCACCAGAAACAATTTCTTCCTAAACCATCATCTTCTGGTCTGCTTTTGTGTCCTGAACAGGCTGCTACATCCGCAAAGTGGTGAACATCTCCTTTGGCCTCCTGATTGCTTATCTCAGCATCCCAGTTGTGCTGAACCTGCTCAACTCCAGACAAGTCATGAACACCTCGTTCAACCCTCTCAGGATAGTGAACACCTATGGAGCTTTTGGGAGGTACCAGTGTTTTAATGACACATCATTGTGGCCTTGAGTTGTGCCAGGGGTGCTTCAGGTTGGATATTAGGAACAATTTCTTCACAGAAAGGGTTCTCAGGGTGCCCAGGGGGATGGTGGAGTCACCAACCCTGGAGAGGTTTAAAAGACACATGGATGTGGTGCTGAAGGACATGGTCTAGTGGTGGTGGCTCAGCACTAGTGGTGGGATTGTGAGCTCTTAAGTGAGTGGTTGGACTGGATGATCTCAAAAGTCTCTTCCAGCCTCCACAGTCCTCTGATTCTGTGATCATATAGCTCTGTCTCTCTCTGCAGTATGATTGGTAGGCTGTGAACCTTCAACATAACCAGATGTCCTTCCAGGCTTGGAATATCTGTTTATGAGAGTGAAGGAGAAAAGGGAGCAGGTTTCTTTCCCACTGAATTCCGTTTTCTTTGAGCCACTTTTAGTGAGCTCATTATATTGATGCAGGATGGAAATATCCATAGGAGAGTTCATCCAGTGGACAGTCTTCACCATCACCAGCCCCACTGTATTTCTGGTGAACTTCTCCTCCCCTGTCCCTCATGTCAGTATTCACACAGAAGTTATTGGCTAGCAGGTTTTCAGGCCAACAAAAGGAAGTGCTTTTTCCACTGAGTGACTTGGGGAATTCACTGCTACAGGAAACTGTGGAGACAAAAAGTATAAATGGCCTCACCAAAAAAAAAAAGGAGAGGACAACCCAGAAGCAGTCTGGCTGCTGCCTTCAGCTCAGGAAATCCCAGTTTCAGCTGCAAGGTGGGACTGGGCAAGGAAAACATCTCCAGTTGAGTTTGTAAGTGGGATGTTGTTTAAACATCTGAGTTTGGGTTTTGTGGGGACAGGTCACCAGGTTTAAGTCAGCCATGGTTGAGTTCATCATAATGGTTCTTGTGTGTTGGCTCTCCAGGTCTGTTTCTGACCAGGGCAACTAAAAAAATGCTGAACAGCAAGGCTGCCTCAGGACAGCCTACCCAGGGGCAGCAGCAGGGGCAGTCTTTAGATGATTCACAGAGAGAGTGATTGGCATTGGAATGGGCTGCCCAGGGAGGTGGTGGAGTCACCATCCCTGCAGGTGTTGAAGCAAAGCCTGGATGAGACACTTAGTGCCATGGTCTGGTTGACTGGACAGGGCTGGGTGCTAGGTTGGCCTGGATGATTCTGGGGGTCTCTTCCAACCTGCTTGATTCTATGATTCTCTGCATGGACCTCTGGCTTTGCCACCACCTCACCATGGTGGCCACGGGTTCTTCCCCAGAGGTCTGAGCTCAGCCATGGGATGGGCAGCTCTGGAGGAAGTCCCACAGGAAAAGCCAGCAGTAATTCAATAGGGGTTATGAAAGGTGAAGAACATTGGTTGTTGACAGGGTTAGCTGAGTGCATGGTGAAGAGGAGGAGCCAATCTCACCATGAGCACTGGGGATGCAGAGGACACCAGGAGCACAGCAGACAAATAAAATGATTTCCCTGGTTTTCCAAGTAGTACACATTTCTCTGGAAAGAAAAAGAGTTAGAAGGGAAAAACAGCCATGATTAAATGCATCAGCACTGGAAGAAGTGGTGAGAAATGCTGAAGTTCCTCCTTGGCTTTGAGAGAGGGAGAAACAACCCCTGATCCTCTTTGAATCAGCAGTGTTGTGGAAAGCAGGAGCAGGGAAGTGATGGTGCCCTGATGAGGCCACCTCTTGAATCTTGCCTTTGGTTTTGGGACCCTCACTCCAAGAAGGGCATTGAAGGGCTGGAGTGGGTCCAAGAGGAGGACAGCAAAGCTGGAGAAGGGTCTGGAGAACAGGGCTGGTGAGGAGCAGCAAAGCTGGAGAGGGTTCTGCAGGACAGGGCTGGTGAGGAGCAGCAAAGCTGGAGAAGGGTCTGGAGAACAGGGCTGGTGAGGGGCAGCAAAGCTGGAGAAGGTTCTGCAGAACAGGGCTGGTGAGGGGCAGCAAAGCTGGAGAGGGTTCTGCAGAACAGGGCTGGTGAGGAGCAGCAAAGCTGGAGAGGGGTCTGGAGAACAGGGCTGGTGAGGAGCAGCAAAGCTGGAGAGGGGTCTGGAGAACAGGGCTGGTGAGGAGCAGCAAAGCTGGAGAGGGGTCTGGAGAACAGGGCTGGTGAGGGGCAGCAAAGCTGGAGAGGGTTCTGCAGAACAGGGCTGGTGAGGGGCAGCAAAGCTGGAGAAGGGTCTGGAGAACAGGGCTGGTGAGGAGCAGCAAAGCTGGAGAAGGGTCTGGAGAGCAGGGCTGGTGAGGGGCAGCAAAGCTGGAGAGGGGTCTGCAGAACAGGGCTGGTGAGGAGCAGCAAAGCTGGAGAGGGTTCTGCAGAACAGGGCTGGTGAGGAGCAGCAAAGCTGGAGAGGGGTCTGGAGAACAGGGCTGGTGAGGAGCAGCAAAGCTGGAGAGGGGTCTGGAGAACAGGGCTGGTGAGGAGCAGCAAAGCTGGAGAGGGGTCTGGAGAACAGGGCTGGTGAGGAGCAGCAAAGCTGGAGAGGGGTCTGGAGAACAGGGCTGGTGAGGAGCAGCAAAGCTGGAGAGGGGTCTGGAGAACAGGGCTGGTGAGGAGCAGCAAAGCTGGAGAAGGGTCTGGAGAACAGGGCTGGTGAGGGGCAGCAACGCTGGAGAGGGGTCTGGAGAACAGGGCTGGTGAGGGGCAGCAAAGCTGGAGAAGGGTCTGCAGAACAGGGCTGGTGAGGAGCAGCAAAGCTGGAGAAGGGTCTGGAGAACAGGGCTGGTGAGGAGCAGCAAAGCTGGAGAAGGGTCTGGAGAACAGGGCTGGTGAGGAGCAGCAAAGCTGGAGAGGGGTCTGGAGAACAGGGCTGGTGAGGAGCAGCAAAGCTGGAGAGGGGTCTGGAGAACAGGGCTGGTGAGGGGCAGCAAAGCTGGAGAAGGGTCTGGAGAACAGGGCTGGTGAGGAGCAGCAAAGCTGGAGAAGGGTCTGGAGAACAGGGCTGGTGAGGAGCAGCAAAGCTGGAGAAGGGTCTGGAGAACAGGGCTGGTGAGGAGCAGCACAGCTGGAGAGGGGTCTGGAGAACAGGGCTGGTGAGGTGCAGCAAAGCTGGAGAGGGGTCTGGAGAACAGGGCTGGTGAGGAGCAGCACAGCTGGAGAGGGGTCTGGAGAACAGGGCTGGTGAGGAGCAGCACAGCTGGAGAGGGGTCTGGAGAACAGGGCTGGTGAGGGGCAGCAAAGCTGAAGAAGGGTCTGGAGAGCAGGGCTGGTGAGGAGCAGCTGAGGGAACTGGAAGCATTCAGCCTGGAGAAAAGGAGGCTGAGGAGAGACCTTCTGACTCTACAGCTCCCTGAAAGAAGGTTGGAGTGAGGAGGTTGCTCTCTTCTCCCTGGTGTCAGATAGGAGAGGGAATGGTCTGAAATTACACCACAGGAGGTTTCGGTTGGCCATTAGGAAGCATTTTTTCCTGCAGGAGTGGTCAGGCATTGGAATGGGCTGCCCAGGGAGGTGGTGGAGTCACCATCCCTGGAGGTGTTCAAGAAAGGTGTGGCTGTGGCACTTTGGGACACAGTTTAAAGGCCCTGGTGGTGCTGGGTTCTGGATGATCACGGAGGTCTCTCCCTACCAGCACAGTTCCATGTTGCTTTGAAGGCTGGAGCGGTGAAGCTACAGGAGGTTGTTTTCTTTGGGCTGTTTTTCTTCTCCTGTCCTATGGTTCCTGTTTCAGCAGTTAGCAGAACCTAAGGAGCATGTGATGAAATGCTGCTGTAATATGTTTGTAATTCCAGCCTATGTAAACCAATAAAAAGAGGATTGCAGCCTGTAATGAATCTACGATGATGTGAAACCTGACATAGTTTGAATCACACAGTAGGAACATACTTTTATTAGTAATTTGGTGTCCCTGATTTACAGCCTGTTTCAAACCATTGGGCAGCTGGCCATGGCTCATAACTCAGCCCAGTCCTAGAATATGGAACTTGGCTGGAGAATCCAGAAATCTGTTAAATGTAGGTAACAATTAGAAGCTGAACTTGCAGCCCAGAAGGCCAATGGCAGCCTACATCCAAAGCAGCCTGGCCAGCAGGTCGAGAGAGGTGATTCTGCTCCTCTGCTCTGCTCTGGGGAGACCTCACCTGGAATGTTGCATCCACTTCTGGGGCATTTGACGCAGGAAGGACAAGGACAGAATCACAGAATCACAGAATCAACCAGGTTGGAAGAGACCTCCAAGATCATCCAGTCCAACCTGCTGGTGGAGCAGGTCTAAGAGGAGGGCTGTGAAAATGCTCAGGGGGATGGAGCACTTCTGATATGAGGACATGGACCTGAGGGAGCAAGTCCAGGTGAGGGCCACCAAGATGATCAGGAGGTCCAGCCTCCTGCTGTGAGGACAGGCCGAGAGATCTGGGGTCGTTCAACCTGGAGAAGAGAAGGCTCCAGGGAGACCTAACAGTATCCTGCTAGTACCTGAAGGAGGCTACAGGAAGGCTGCAGAGGGACTGTTTGCAAAGGCCTGCAGTGACAGGATGAGGGCAATGGTTTGAGATGAGAGCAGAGCAGATTTAGATTGGATGTGAGGAGCAAGTTCTGCACCATGAGGCTGCTGGAACACTCCAACAGGTTGCCCAAGGAAGAAGTTGAGGCCCCATTTCTGGAGCTATTGAAGGTGAGGCTGGAGAAGGCTCTGAGCAGCCTGCTCTAGTGGAGGATGTGCCTGCTGCCTGCAGGGGGGTTGGGCTGGATGACCTTTAGATGTCCCTTCCAATCCAAACCATTCTGTGATTCTGTGTTGAGCATTTTGGGGGCTGTAAACCTCTATGACTAGAAGCCCTCAAGGGGGGAAGCTGAAGGCTCTGTATTTCCAAGCTTTTGGGTTCTTGAGTTGGAAGAGGAAGAACCAAAGTAGTAAAAAATTCAGTAGGTGTTGGGAGCTGGGACCTCTTTGATGGCAGTTACCCTGTGAGGTGTTGGTTATGGAGAACAGCTCTCCAGTGCAGACAAGTGTCTCCAGCAGGGCTTTCTGTGGCCTGGGGGGTTTGCCTTTACTGCTCTACCACCTTGCTTTGCCTCTAGAGAGACTCCAGCCAAGCAGCCAAGCCTCCCATGCCCTGCCATGAGGCTGGGGCGCTTTATAGCCAAGGCTCTCTACACCAGCTGGGTATGGGGGGCTCTTTTGTTTTCATTCTCTGCTTTTCTTGGCGTGCTTTGTGTTGGCTCACACATTTCCTCCTCCTCCTCTTGCTGACTAATAGCTCCAGGGGACCTGTCTTCCAGCTGGGATGGTGAAATGTTTGGGCGTGTGGAGACAGCTGTTAACGGTGCCCCAGGAGTCAGCTCCTGGGGGGTGCTCCATATGGGGTCAACCACCCCCATAAGGCTCAAGCAGCTGTAGCCAGTTAACCTGGGCTCACTGAGATTGTGTCCTGCCCTTGGCTATGGCCAAGCCTCAAGCTGGAGTTCAGCATCTCATGGCCAGCAGGGCTGCTGGGAGAGCTAGACTCGTGAAGAGGATGCTGGAGTAGTCCCAGCTGAAAGGTGCTCTGCTGATCCTGAAGCAGGTCTCAGGGCCAGACCTTCAAAATGTAGGGGAAGGATTTAGTTGGGGAAATATGAGCCAGCAGTGTGCCCAGGTGGCCAAGAAAGCCAGCAGCATCCTGGTGTGGATCAGTGATGGTGTGGCCAGGGCAAGGGTTGTCCCCCGGTACTGGGAGCTGGTGGGGCCACACCTTGAATCTTCAATTTGCTTTTGGGCCACTCAGTCCAAGAAGGACATTGAAGGGATGGAGCATATCCAGAGAACAGCAACAAAGGTAGTGAAGAGTCTGGAAAGCAGGTCTGGTGAGAAACAGCTGAAAGAACTGGAGTTGTTCAACCTGGAGAGAAGGAAGCTGAGAGGAAATCTCTCCTCCCTGGAAGGAGGCTGGAGCCAGGTGGAAGTTGGCCTCTTGTCCCAAGGAGTAAGTGACAGGACAAAAGAGAACGGCCTCAAGTTGCCCCAGGGGAGATTTAGGTTGGACATGAGGAACAATTTCTTCCTTGAAAGGGTTGTCAAGGCTTGGACCAGGCTGCCCAGGGCAGTGCTAGAGTCCCCATCCCTGGAGGCATTTCATAGCTGTGGAGATGTGGTGCTGAGGGCCATGGTTTGGTGGTGACCTGGCAGTGCTGGGGTAAGGGTTGGACTCGATGATCTCAAAGATCTCTTCCAACTAAAACCATTCCATGATTCTGTGGTTTCTGTGTACAGTCTCCTGTGTAACCTCCTCTGCATCCCCCTTTGGTGGCTGTGTCATCAGGGCAGCCACATGTGGCACTTATGACCCTGTACTTTTGCACGTGGCACATGCTAAAAACCTGGAGGTGGAGCTGTGCTTTGTGACTGTTCTTCATCTCTGCTGGGGCACAGGGAGCTTGCAGAGAGAGAGATCATGCCTCATCTGATCCATCAGAGTAGCAGCCAGACAGGTTTTCTTCAGAAACAAGGGATAAAGAAGTTAGTGCAGGTTAAAGATGCTCATGTGGGACTTGGAAGACACTCACTGTATTCTCTCAGAGGGGAGCTCTGATCACAGGCTCACAGGATATAAGGGGTTGGAAGGGACCCAAAGAGATCATTGAGTCCAACCCCCCTGCTAGAGCAGGACAATGCTATCTAACACAGATCACAGAGGAACACATCCAGACAGGCCTTGAAAGTCTCCAGAGAAGGAGACTCCACAGCCTCTCTGGGCAGCCTGTGCCAGTGCTCTGTGACCCTTACAGGAAAGAAGTCCCCCCTTGTGTGGAGGGGGAACCTCCTGTGCTGCAGCTTCCATCCATTGCTCCCTGTCCTATCAAAAAGGCAAACCCACCCATTTCAGCAGGAGTCAGCTTTTGGGGCTGTAATCCTTCCTTGGAGTGGTGCAACCACAGTGTGGTGGCAGGGAACATGGGAGGGCAGGAATTTGAGGTTTTCCATGCACTTTGCTGCTGGCAAGATAAAATACCAGGATGCAGCTGTAGCATGAGGCCAGTGCCTGCTCTTGCCATGCTCACTCTCCTCAGCCTTCAGACAAGTCACGGTGTCATGTTATGCCCCACAGCATCACCAAGGAAAGAACAGAAGTTGTCCTTCAGGGAACATCCAGCTTGGATCCCAATGACCCTGCTGCTGTCTGGGAGGAGTATGAGTTCAAATGCAAGCCTGGGGACCTGAAGAGGAGACCATGCTTCATCACCCCGTACCACTACCGCCTGGACTGGCTGATGTGGTTCGCTGCCTTCCAGGTAGGTGCCTTTGGGTGTTGGGGTGTTCCAGGACCAAGAGAACAAAAGTAGATGGATTTCATACGTGCTGGTGCGTGTGAGGAGATGTTTGAAGTGAGTAAACTCTGTTCAGAAAGAAAGGTTGTGCTCCTCAGGGATGTTTGCTGCTCCTCTGGTGGAACTCCTGGGGGTTTTACTGGAGTGTTTCTCAGCAATAACAAGAGTTAGATGTGTTGAGAAAGGCTCTGGGCTGCTGCTGCCTTGCAGAGTGGTGGCATAGTGGAGCAGAAGCTGCCTCACAAAGTGTCCAGGAGTCACCAGGACTAGCAGCATGCCCATGTGCATCCACATCCCTCCGGGGGACAGCAGTGGATGCTTGCTACAGGTGCATATAGGATCCCTCCCCTGTCCTCAGGGGGTATCAGCAAACATGTGACAGCCATGAGTTAAAAAAGAGGAGAGGAGGGGAGCTTGTAAAGTTAAGTATTGTATAGCACAGAACTCCAGCGTGGTAAGGGTTGGAAGTGACCTCTGGGGATCAGCCAGTCCAACCCCCCTGCTAAAGCAGGGCACCCACAGCAGCTTGCCCGGGATCACCATGGCCAGATGAGTTTGGAAGCTCTCCAGACAAGGAGACTCCACAACCTCTCTGAGCACCCTGCTCCAGGGCTCCAGCACCGTCTCAGACTGCTCTTCTCCAGGCCAAACAGCCACAGGTCTCTCAACTTTTCCTCCTCACAGAGATGTCCCCAGGCCTCTCATCATTTTCATAGCCTCCACTGGACTCTCTGCAGCAGTTTGTTGCCTTTCTTGAACTGGGGAGCCCAGAACTGGACCCTGTACTCCAGCTATGACCTGTTCTGCAGAATCTCCTTCACACGAGCATGAGAAATTGGACTGGGTTTTAGAAACCAAGGGTTTACTGCAGTGGCAGAGGACAAACCCATCTCACATTATCACAGCCTTTGTGCTCCTGGATCATCTCCCAGCATCTCCTCTTCCCTCACTCCTCTCCCCCTGCCCCACAGTTCCGTGTTTGCTTTCTTTGTGGTGTTTTCACTTTAGGTGCCTTCTGGATTCCTCCACGCTGACATCAGCAGGGCTCTTTGGCCATGGTTTGATATCTACCCCACGAGGTCTTTCTCAGCTGGAATTTCATTTAATCTGCATTAGGCATGCTCAGCCCTCAGCCAGCCCAGGTTAAAACTCAAGCCAGCCACAGTGCCCAGCCTTCCAGAAAGGTGCAGGAGGTTGAATGCGAGCTGTCGGTAGATATCTGACTGGATTTTGGGAGAGCTCCCACAAATCCAGCTCTTCCAACCAAAAAGGTTGTCTCTGTGGAGGGGGGAAATGTTTCTGAGATGAGAGAAAGGTTGTTTGTTTCCAGGGCAGGAATATCTCAAGGGCTTTAAAATGTAAAATGACCTCAGGTTTGAAAGCTAAGGAGGACAGGATATAAATAGTCGTGTGCCAGTGCTGGTTCTGGCAGACCCAGGTTGGGTGCTGGGTGACTGGACAGCTTGGAGAGGATGAGGAAGAGGAAGAGGAAGTAAGACATCCTCCTTCACATAGTTGTTAGTGTTTGAGTCACTGAGAGGTTCCCCCAAGTGTTTCTGTTGCCCCAGGCATTGGAAGCTGCTGGAGTGGGGGTGTCTTTTGGACTCTCTCCAGCAGTTCCCTGTCTCTCTTGAACAGGGGAGCCCAGAACTGGATTCAGCACTCCAGATGTGGCCTCACCAGGGCAGAGTAGAGAGGGAGGAGAACCTCCCTTGAGCTGCTGGCCACACTCTTTGTGGTGCACCCTAGGAAACCATTGACCTTGGCCAGAAGGGAGCTCTGCTGGCTAGCCAGGTGGGGGGTGACAGTCCCAAGTTGTGCCAGGGAAAGTATAGACTGGATGTTAGGAGAAAATTGTTCCCAAAGAGAGTGATTGACATTGGAATGGGCTGCCCAGGGAGGTGGTGGAGTCACCATCCCTGGAGGTGTTCAAGAAAAGTCTGGCTGAGGCACTTAGTGCCATGGTCTGGTTGACTGGCTAGGGCTGGGTGCTAGGTTGGACTGGCTGATCTTGGAGGTCTCTCCCAACCTGGTTGATTCTATGATTCTATGATTCTTGTCCCCTAGCACTCCCAGGTCCTTCTTTCCAGAGCTGCTTCCCAGCAGGTCACCCTCACCAGTACTGGTGCTGAGGGTTTTTCCTTCCCAGGTGCAGGACCCTACACTTGTCCTTGCTGATCTTCATTAGATTCCTTTTCACCCAACTCTGCAGCCTGCCCACACCAGCTTATCACAAGCAGTTAATCATTGGGGGTCTCTTTGCCCTGGCAGGAGGTGAAGTACTCACTTGTCATTCATGTGGATGCTGCCAGAGGTGTGCATTTGTCCTGGACTGCATCACCTCCCTGCTGTGGTGGCACCAGATGGAGATGGGTCTTTTTCCAGGCAATCCAGACTGTGCATCCCATGCCTTCTGCACCTGGAAGCTTCCCCATGTCCTCCCTGGTGCACACAGATCTCTGTAAAGCAATTTCAGATGCTGTTTAGAAGAGATACTGGCAAAAGGTGCAGGAAGGATTACAAAAGACCTTCTGAGATGAAAAGTGAGGATGACTCCTGTTGAAAACAATGAGAGGAGAAGTGACTTGGCTACAGCAGGAGGCATGTTCAAATCTGGACCTTCAGGCACATCAATACCTTCTCAAGCTTGGAAGCAAATCCCATTTGGAGTGGCAGCATGTTTGTCTGAACTGTGAGCTGTGCCTTTGATCCTGCCAGCCCAGTGTCCTGCTGTCTTTTCTGCACTGCCACAGCCAGGAGGAGTCACCACCGTTCAGATGCTGCCTACACTTGAGAGCTGCAGGCAGGATGAGAAACCAGAACTTGGAAGCCCAGCAGAAATGTGTGGAGCCAGGCATGTTTTGCAAAGCCCATACAGTAGTTTAGAGAGTCCATAAAAGCAGGTGACTGCAGCCCATGGATTAGGTTTAATTTGTTTGTAGAAGTTCTGGACTTTTTCTACACCACCACTCACCATCTGCCCCACCGCTTCCGCAGCAGGTGGCCACGGGGCTGCTCCTGCACTTTGTTGGCAGTGGCCAGGTAAAGGAGCTGACACATCAAGCTCTGACAGGCTGCAGAAAAGCCAAGGGCTTGGGGGGAAGATATTTACCATCCCTTTGTGCTGCTCATGACAGGTTCCTCTTTGCACCTCATCACCACTTGACATATGACGCCTTCCGCTGCTTAGGGTTTCCTCAGAAACTTTCCACCCTGGCCTGTAGCTGCAGGATTTGTGGTGAAGAGCTGGAGAATGGGAGAGCCAGACCCTGGGACATGGGAGAGACAGACCTTGGGACATGGGAGAGACAGATCCTGGGACATGGGAGAGCCAGACCCTGGGACATGGGAGAGACAGACCCTGGGACATGGGAGAGCCAAACCCTGGGACATGGGAGAGACAGATCCTGGGACATGGGAGAGACAGACCCTGGGACATGGGAGAGCCAGACCCTGGGACATGGGAGAGACAGACCTTGGGACATGGGAGAGACAGACCCTGGGACATGGGAGAGACAGACCCTGGGACATGGGAGAGACAGATCCTGGGACATGGGAGAGACAGACCCTGGGACATGGGAGAGACAGATCCTGGGACATGGGAGAGCCAAGCTGTGGAGCATGGGAGGGGCAGCCTCTGGAGCATGGGAGAGCCAAACCCTGGGACATGGGACACAGGAGAGCCAGATTCTGAGGCATGGGAGAGCCAGACCCTGGGACATGGGAGAGCCAAGCCCTGAGCCATGGGAGAGCCAGGCTGTGGAAGATGGGAAAGCCACGGGTGGTGTGGTGGGGAGCCACCAGCACAACCCCAGTGCACAAACAGGAAGAGCCTCTGGGACATGGTTTAGTGGCCATGGTGATGTTGGGTTGATGGTTGGACTCAGTGAACTTGGAGGTCTTTTCCTGCCAGGACAGTTCTATGTTTCTGTGGTTTCTGGTGGGCATTGGTAGAAGGAGCTCAGCCAGCCCAGCACTCAGCTACAAAAAGCATTGCAGTGCTTGTCAGGCTGAAGCTGGATTCAGCATCCTCGAGAAACAGCAACCCAAAACCAAAATACTGCTCATAGTTTTGGGCCTTCAAGTTGGTCACTTTTCCTGGTAGCAGGATGTGTTGGACTTTACAAAAGCCAGTTGTTTACCTTCCCAAAGATTTGTTCTTGACCAGTGGGCAGCAGTGGAAAGCCTTTAGTGCTCTCAATAAATGAAAATCAAAGGGAAGGCTTTTCCCTTCTTACTGTGGCATGAAGCTTTGTTCCCTTCAGAGACTGCCTCTGGCCAAGGTGAAGGCACAGTCCTGGTGCTTACCAAATAATAACTGCTCAACAAATAACAAAGCTAAGACCCTCTTCATATTGGATTCTTTTGAAGCCAAGTTTCCTGTTGCATTGTAGCTTGAAGCTGCTCCAAAAGTCAAAAGGTTGGAGCTGCCACTGATGCCACTCAGCTTGGTGGCCCCTGTCACAGAATCATGGAATCATAGAGTCATGCAATCAAAGAATCATGGAGCCATAGAATCAGGGTTGTTGAATCATAGAATCATGGAACCAGAGAATTATAGAGTCATGGAACCAGAGAAATATAGAATCATGGAACAAGAGAATCATAGAATTGTGGAATCAGAGAATCATGGAGCCATAGAGTTATGGAATCATAGAATCATGGAACAAGAGAATCATAGAATTGTGGGATCAGAGAATCAAGCAACCAGAGAACCAGAGAATCATGGAGCCATAGAGTTATGGAATCATAGAATCACAGAAACAAGGAATCATAGCATCATGGAGCCATAGAGTCAGAGAGTTATGGAATCATAGAATCATGGAACAAGAGAATCATAGAATTGTGGAATCAGAGAATCAAGCAACCAGAGAATCCTAGAGTCATGGAAGCATGGAATTATGGAGCTATAGAGTCATAGAGTTATGGAATCACAGAATCACAGAAACATGGAATCATAGAATTATGGAATCAGAGAATCATGCAACCAGAGAATCCTAGAGTCATGGAAGCATGGAATTATGGAGATATAGAGTCATAGAGTTATGGAATCACAGAATCACAGAAACATGGAATCATAGAATTATGGAATCAGAGAATCATGCAACCAGAGAATCCTAGAGTCATGGAAGCATGGAATTATGGAGATATAGAGTCATAGAGTTATGGAATCACAGAATCATAGAAACATGGAACCAAAGAATTATGGAATCAGAGAATCATGCAACCATAGAAACCTAGAGTCATGGAGCCATAGAATCATAGAGTTATGGAATCAGAGAATTATGCAACCATAGAATCATAGAGTCATGGAAGCACAGAACCATGGAGCCATAGAATCATAGAGTTATGGAATCAGAGAATCATAGAAACATGGAATCAGAGAATCATAGAAACATGGAATCAGAGAATCATGCAACCGTAGAATCCTAGAGTCATAGAGCCATAGAATCATAGAACTATGGAATCAGAGAATCATGCAACCATAGAATCCTAGAGTCATGGAGCCATAGAATCATAGAGTTATGGAATCAGAGAATTATGCAACCACAGAATCCTAGAGTCATGGAATCATAGAATCATGGAGCCATAGAATCATAGAACTGTAGAATCATGGAATCAGAGAATCTTAGAAGCATGCAGCCATAGATTCATATAATCATTGAATTACAGAGTCATGGAGCCATAGAGTTGTAGAGTCATGGAACCACAGAATCATGGAATCATAGAATCATAGAATCATGGAAGTAGAGAATCATAGAATTGTGGCATCAGAGAATCATGCAACCAGAGAATCATGGAGTTATAGAATCACAGAATCATAGGATTATGGAGTCATGGGACCAGAGAATCATAGAACTGTGGAATCATAGAATCATGCAACCATAGAATCATAGAATCATGGAACTATAGAGTCATAGAACCATAGAATCAAAAAGTCATGGAATCATCCAATTGGTTTGGTTGTTCAGAATCATCAGATGCTCAGCAAACCCACCTCAGAGCAGCATTTGTGTTCTGCTGAGAAGCAGTAATTGCTCTCCAGATGGTGTGTGTGTGTGTTTCTAAATACATTTCAGCTGCCCTTCTAAGAGGAGAGAACCTTCTCTGGTGGGAACATCTCTCTGCTGAGGAAAGGCTGAGGGAATTGGGACTTTTTAGGCTGGGAAAAAAAAGAAGATTGAGAGGGAATCTCATCAGTGCTGATCAATACTTAAAGGATGGGTGTCAGGAGGGTGAGACCCGGCTGTTTTCATTGGTACCCACTGAGAGGACAAGGGATAACAGGCACAGACTTGAACACAAGAAGTTCCATCTAAACATGAGGAGGAAACTCTTTAATTTAAGAGTGATGGAGCTCTGGAGCAGGCTGCCCAGAGAGATGCTGGAGCCTCCATCTCTGGAGAGATTCAAAACTTGCCTGAACATGTCCCTGTGTGACCTTCTCTGGGTGCTCCCACCTTGGCAAGGGGTTTGGACTAGGTGATCTCCAGAGGTCCCTTCTAACCCCTACCACTCTGTGATTCTGTGGTTGATCCTCTGAAGATCTTCCCTGGGTGGTGACAGGGAGTGGTGACAGAGACTTCAGGTTACCACACCTGAACTGGAGGAGCTGAGAAGAGGTTCCCCTCTTTATAGAGCAGGCAGATTAGTATTTTTGTGGCATATTTTAGTCAAGCCTTTGCTGTCTCACTCTTCCAGTTAGAAGGTGCTTACAGGAACAAGCTGCATGGCAGCAGGGTGGAGGAGGAGGTGTGTGTAATGTAATAAACCCTAACCCCCATGTGCAGGGCACCAGGCACAGCCTTTTACATTCCCTTTCTTCCCCCTTCTGGAAATTCAGAGCTCAGTTCACTTCCATTTTGGTCTATGTTCAGCATGGAAGAATTTTGTTTTCTTCTTTTGTCTGTGATCAGTTTGCTCCCTGGGGCTAGGAGCAAAAGGACTTTTTCAGCCCAATCAATTTGATGATTCCATAATTCCATTAATAACTTCAACACCCCCACCCCCCCCACCCCGAGCTGCATGTAGACAAACCCCCAGGGTGGATGATGGGCAAGTTCAAACCCTCAGGGTGGATGATGGGCAAGTTCATCCCTGGTAGTAATCACAGAGTTACTTCAGTTGGAAGAGACCTCTAAGTCCAACCATCAGCCCAACACCACCATGGCCACTGAACCATGGCCCCAAGTGCCATGGCCACATGGTTGTTGAACAGCTCCAGGGATGATGACTCCACTACTGCCCTAGGCAGCCTGTTCCAATGCCTGACTACTCTGGCAGGAAGGAAGTTGCTCCTGATCTCCAACCTAAACCTCCCCTGGCACAATTTCAGGCTGTTTCCTCTTGTTCTATCACCTGATACTAGGGAGGAGAGACCAACTCCCTCCCCTCACTCCAACCTCCTTTCAGGGAGCTGTAGGGAGCTGCCCTGGAAGTGCCCAGGAGCCAAAGGAGGGCTGATAGGCTGTCGTGCCATGGGCTGTATCAATACAGAGTGAGACCTTGTCCATGCAGAAAATGATTGCTGGCTTCAGTGGCTGTTGTGTCTCCCTGTCTGGGCTCCAACCTGGAACAAAGTGACTTTTCTTTCCCAGTGCAGAGGTGATATGGGAGCTCTGCCAGGTGTGTGATTTCCCCACAAGATCTAAGAGCCTGTTCCCAAAGTCTTGCTCCACCACCTGCCTCCTCTGGGGAGCTGCTGCTTTCCCAAGCATTGTCTCATAGAATCAGAATTGTTTTGGTTGGAAGGGACCTTGAAGATCATCTAGTCCAACTATTAACCCAGCACTGCCAGGTCATCACTAAACCATGTCCCTCAGCACCACATCTCCAAAGCTTTGAAACCCTCTCAGGAATGAGGACTTCACCACTACCCTGGGCAGTCTGTCCCAGGCCTTGAAAAGCCTTTTGGGGGAAGAAGTTGTTGCTCTTGTCCAGCCTAAACTTGCCCTAAACCAGCTTTAGGCCCTTTCTTCTTGTCCCATCACTTGTTCTTTGGGAGAGGAGACCTACAGCCCCAGCTTTTGGAGGGCAGGAGCAGGTGTGGGAGTCTTCATCCATAACTCTGTCTTGATGAAGCCTGAGCAGCTGAGGGACCTGCACTGCTGTGCAGGGTCAGTCCCCAGCTGTCTGTGTGCTTGGTGAAGATCCAGAACCTAAAGATGAACCCAGTACATGGCTGCATGCCCACCTGAAAGCATCTGTCATGGCTTCTTTGCTAATCCACTGGATGACTCAAGCTCCTACTCAACTGTTTTGCAGCCTCAGAGATGGCAAATAAAGGCCAATGAAGAGTGTGGTCAGTAGGTCAAGGGAGGGTCTCTTTCCCCTCTGCTCTGCCCCAGTGAGGCTGCATTTGAATTATTGTAAACCATGCTGGGCTTCTTGGATCAAGAGAGACAAGAAACTGCTGAGGGGCCTGGAGCATCTCTAGGAGGAGCAAAGGCTGAGAGCCCAGGGGCTGTTGAGCCTGGAGAAGAGCAGCCCCGGAGGGCATCTGAGCAATGCTCAACAAGAGCTAAAGGGTGGGGTGCAAGAGGATGGAGCCAGACTCTGGTCAGTAGTGCCCAGCAACAGGACAAGGGGCAGTGGGCACAAACTGGAACCCAGGAGGTTCCATTTGAACAAGAAACTTATTTGGTGTGAGTGTGCTGGAGGCCTGGAGCAGGCTGCCCAGAGAGGTTGTGGAGTCTCCTTGTGTGGAGAGCTTCCAAACCCAGCTGGGCATTGTGATGCTGGGCAAGCTGCTGTGGGTGCCCTGCTTTAGCAGGTGGGGTTGGACTGGATAATCCACACCACGCTGGGAGTCTGGAATTCTGGAAAGCAGAGCTCAACACCAAGCAAATCCCTCCCATCCTGAACAGCTCTGCAAATGCTTTTTCAAACTCAGTCTCACTGGATCCACGGACGGAGGAATCATCACCTTCCCACCTTGCCGTGTGATGCTTCCCTAGGTGCAGCCCACATCTCCTGCAGTCTTTTTTAACCCCTCCCTTTGCCACCTTATCACTTTACAGAGTAATGAGTTAAACAGCGTGGTCCTTAGCGCAGCTCAGCTGCTGCATGCTCCCAGCATTGCCGGCACAGGGCGGCGCAGCCTCCGTGCTGGGGAGGGCTGGGGGGGGCTGCACTGGCTGGAAAGTTCTCACCACAGCCTTCACTGGGGCCAGACGTTGTAAATTTTACAAGGAAAACACTTTACAAACCAGAAGTCCCAAACTCTGCTGTGCATGGAGCTGCTAATTAACGATTTGGAGACCATGTGAGCCAGGGAGCTGATTCCACTGCTGCTGAGCCTCCTGGGTCTCAGTCAGGCTTCACAGTGTGAGCCTGCAGCCCTGAAGGCCAGTGGCAGCCTGGGCTGCATCAAGAGCAGTGTGGCCAGCAGATGGAGAGAGGGGACTCTGCCCCTCTGCTTTGCTCTGCTCTGGAGAGACCTCATCTGCAGTGCTGTGTCCTGCTCTGGAGCCTTCAACACAGGAAGGGCATGGACCTGATGGAGCAGGTCCAGAGCAGGGCCACAAAACTGATCAGGGGGCTGGAGCACCTCTGCTGTGGGGACAGCCTGAGGGAGCTGGGGGTATTCAGCCTGGAGAAGGCTCCAGGGAGACCTCAGAGCAGCCTGCCAGTGCCGGGCATCAGAGGAACTGTTTGCAAAGGCCTGCAGTGACAGGATGAGAGGCAATGGTTTGGAATGAGAGCAGAGCAGATTTGGATTGGGTATGAGGAAGAAGTTCTGCACCATGAGGCTGCTGGAACACTGCAACAGGTTGTCCAGGGAGGGAGTTTGGACTCTTTCTCTGGAGCTATTGAAGGTGAGGCTGGACAAGACTGTAAGCAACCTGCTCTGATGGAGGATGTCCTTGCTGACTGTGAGGGGGTTGGACTGGATGACCTTTGGAGGTCTCTTCCAACCCAAACCATTCTGTGATTCTGTGATCCTGTGACCTGTAATATTTGATATTGTTTGACATTTGGTGTCCCTGTCCATAGCAGGCTGCTTGGGACTGGATGATCTTCAAGGTTACATAGAACCACAGATTGCATCTGTTTGGAAGGGACCCTCAAAGCTCATCTTGCCCACCCCCCTGCAGTCAGCAGATACATCTCCAGCTAGTTAAGGTTGCTCATGGCCCCATGAAGTTTGACCTTGAATATCTCCAAGGATGGGGTCTCAACCACATCTCTGGGCAACTTGTTCCAAGGTCCCTTCCAACCCAAACTGTTCTGTGATCATCTTCCACTGCTGTTGCACCTTTTGGGAAGTCTCTGCAAATAACTAAGAATTCCCAGGGCTGCAGGTCCCAGATCCCATCCTGAGCTGAGCATCTTAGGCAGCACCAAGGTGCTAAGCAGCACAGAGTTGCCTGGCACAGCCAGGAGTCATGGGGTGAGTTTTGCCATGAGTCACAACATGGTCAAGTCCCTGGCAGGGATGCTGCCAGCTTTTGCTGCATCCTGGCCAGCCCTGGCAGTGTGATTGTGAGACTTAGAAGACTTACATCTCACTTCTGGCTCCTGGCTGCAGGGCTCAGCATATCTGCACTCAGACTGCTGCATGAGGATCATGGTGGTCTTGGTTCCTTAGGGGCTAAAGTTGCCCCAACCCTGCTTGAGAGTCACCACCACCTCCTCTGTGCCAGGAAGGGGACTGGGAGATGGAGACAGGAGGTGGTGTGGGATGTTGGTGGACAGAGGAGTGTGCCAGGGGTTCAACAGGGCTTTGAGGTGGCCACAGTGGTGAGAAACATCCCTGGCTCTACCACCCACCCCTGTTGGTGGTGCAGATGGAATGAGCTTTGCAGAGAGGCAGGACAGAAGCAGGCAGATGAAGAAGGTGATCACTTTTTTCAAGTAGTTGGTTTAGTAATTGTGATTTACTTCTAAAAGGTGATGAGCATGGATCAGGAACCCTGTGAGGCAGAGCTGCCACTTGATGGACCTTTCCACCAGCCTTGGGAGTTTTCCAGCTCCTTTCTCTCCTGTTGCCCTTAGCAACACAAATAACAAACTTTACCACGAGAGGAGATTTGCAGAGAAGCTTTGCCTCCCTATGCTGCCTTAGTCCCAGCCCTGCAGGTACAGCTGCTGGGTTTTGCTTTCCCACAGTGTCCCCTACTGCTGGCATGAAAAAAATCCAGTTAGGGACACAGGGAAAAAAAAAGAAAAAAGAAAGAAAAAGTCTGAATGGAAATCAAAGGCAGAGAAAGTCAGCAGAAAGGGAAGTGCTTCCTATGGAGCCTATGTGAAGAGCATGAGATGTTTGCATTCCTGGAATGGGAGTAAATGCAGAGTCAGGTTCTGCCCCTGCAGTTGGACTGTGGCTCCTGAGAGCTGTGTGGTGAAGGGCACAGATGTAGGCTGTGAAGATCACAGAATCACCTGGCTGGAAAAGACTTTAAGATCATTGAGTCCAACCATAACCTACCATCTCCCTGTACACAGCTCTTGGACCATGGCCCTAAGCTCCTCATCCAAATGCCCTTTGGACACCTCCAGGCATGGTGACTCCACCACCCCCTTGGGCAGCCTGTCCAGTGCCCAGTGATCCATTTAGTGAATAAATTCTTCCTAATATCCAATCTAAACCTCTCCTGGTGGTACTTAATGCCATTTCCTCTTGTCCTGTCACTTGTTACTGCAAGAAGACACCACCCCCTACCTTGCTCCAACCTCCTCTCAGGGAGTTGTAGAGAGCAGTGAGGTCTCCCCTCCAGGCTGAAGGTAGATTAGATTAAAGGAAATCAAGAAGAGAAAGGATTCAGGAGCAGAGAAGTCACTTTCTTCTGTCTCCTGTCTGATGACACAACAGGGGAAAGCAGCCTGGATTGAAGTGGTGGATGGATCATCAACTCAAAGTGTGACATTGCTGATCCTCTCTGGAGCTACTGCTGGAAGAAAGGATTAAACCAAATGTTTGGGGGCAGAATAGGCAAGAACACTCCAGCTATGGTAGATCCATGTAAAGGCAAAGAGATTTGTGATCCAGGAGCTGTAGCTGATGGGTGTTTGGGACAGCCAGGAGTGGTGAGTCCCCAGTACCCAGGAAAAGGCTGTGTGTGTCCTACATGTTCCCTGGACCAGCAATGCACTGTGCTTTGTCGTAGGCTTCTCCCTGGCACTGGGATAAAGCAGTGCCATGGGCTTGGTAGTGGTGCAGGCCTGGCAGAAATGGTCCCCAAGCACCACAGCTTAAGCAGAGGGCACTGCCCAGGCTATGTGAAGGTCGAGGTGATTGTCTTTGATCATCAGCTGAGCTATGGCTGATGGCCTTGAGCACACTTTTCAACCAGCTGCGATGGAATCACTGTGGGCTTGCTCCAGATGGGGGATGTTACCCTGCCATTGGAGCAGGCTGGGAGCTCCCCACAGATATCTAGACCTCAGAATGTTGGATCCTATGGGATCTGTCTCCTCCAAGACTGGGAAGTTCACTGTTTGCTAGCTAAATCAGTTCTAGATTACAAAACTAATCTACCTCCTGGAGCCCTCAAGGGGTCTTTAATGCTGCTAACTCTTCACACCAAGCCCAGCAGTGCCTGATGTTTCTCTTTCTTATTCCTTCCCCAAGACCTACGAGCAGAATGAATGGATAATCCATTTGGCTGGGAAGCTGCTGGCCCAGGATGAGGAGATCCTGTCCTTGATGGCAACAAACCCATTTGCGGGCAGAGAACCCCCACGGTAAGCTTTGAGGTTTGGTCAGCTTGCAGGAGCTGTTCCTGTCCTGGACGAGTCATAGAGTCATAGAATCAGACAGGTTGGAAGAGACCCCCAAGATCCTCCAGTCCAACCTGCCACCCAGCCCTGTACAATCATAGAATCATAGAATCACAGAATCAACCAGGTTGGAAGAGACCTCCAAGATCATCCAGTCCAACCTAGCACCCAGCCCTAGACAGTCGACCAGACCATGGCACTAAGTGCCTCATCCAGGCTTTTCTTGAACACTTCCAGGGATGGTAACTCCACCACCTCCCTGGGCAGCCCATTCCAATGCCAATCACTCACTCTGCCAACAACTTCCTCCTAACATCCAGCCTAGACCTCCCCTGGCGGCACAACTTGAGACTGTGTCCCCTTGTTCTGTTGCTGCTTGCCTGGCAGAAGAGACCAACCTCAGCTGGCTACAGCCTCCCTTCTGCTGATGGGCTGGGTTTGGTATCTGATGGAACCCATGTGATCCTCAAATAGAGTGGGTGTCATGTGAGGACAGACAGCATAGTGCTCCCAGTACCTTTATGCCTTCCTGGTGGTGACATGAGGACCTTCTGTTGAGCCTGTTCCCAGAAGGTCTAGGAAGGTCTCGATGTTGCTTCTCTTGGCCAGAAATGGTGGCTGCTGGTTTCCTGCCCATCAACTTTAGGGTCTTTGCCATGATCACTTGGTGAGCTGAGATCCAAACTGCCGTTTCTACAAAGCAGCCCTGCAGAAGTGATTGTTTTTGTGGACTCTCATCTTGGAAGTGTTTGTGTTTTCCATGAAGAGACAAAGCAAACATCAGCCAGCGAAAGGCATAGCTGAAAACCCCAAGGTCTTCTACAAAAGGGACATTTTTCACAAAGGTCTCTGTTGTGTTGCTGAGGTTATTTTTAGCTGAGAAAACATTTGAAGGGAATTTTGGATCAACTCAAGTAATACTATGCTCTTGCTAATGTTTTCCATCCGAGGCTCTTAGGATGCACGGCAAACAAGGATGAAGGTTCGCAGCACCATGTGAAATGAACTTCCTCCTGAACCCTGCTTTAGCACAGTGTGTCCCCCAAACCATCTGAGGAGAGACTCCTTTCCCACCTAGGACATTAATAACTTCTACCTTTTAGCAAAGGTCTTCTTCTGATATGGTTTGCTCAACCCAAGATGGTTTATGCTGGGAGCTGGGTGTATGTCTGGATATAGTCTGCACCAGAGCAGAAAAGCCTGGAAAATAACCACCAACCCAGAACAGCTTGCCCAGCATCACAATGGACAGCAGGGTTTGGAAGCTCTCCAGACAAGGAGACTCCACAACTTCTCTGGGCAGCCTGCTCCAGGGCTCCAGCACCCTCACACCAAGGGAGTTTCTGCTGTCGTTCAGATGGAACCTCCTGGGTTCCAGTTTGTGCCCATTGCCCCTTGTCCTGTCACTGCATCCCACTGAGAACAGTCTGATCCTCAGCTTCAGATGGACCTCCTGGGTTCCAGGTTGTCCCCATTGCCCCTTGTCCTGTCCCTGGGCACCACTAAGAAGAGTCTGGCCCCATCCTCTTGCTCTTGGTGAGCATTGCTCAGACCCCTTCTGGGGCTGCTCTTCTCCAGGCTCAACAGCCCCAGGGCTCTCAGCTTTTCCTCTTCACAGAGATGCTCCAGGCCCTTTAGCATCTTCACAGCCTCTGCTGGACTCTCCCCATATCTCCAGGTGGTGGTTCAGGAGTTTTATTGTGTGCTGGAACAGGTGAGAAAGAGAAATCTTCAGGAGCTTAAAACAAAATGCAGAGCAGCTCTTTCTTTCTGTTGACTTTTGGAGGCTGAGGATTGCAGAGCACGCAGAGAATCTCAGCAGGTCTGGTCAGTAACCACACAGCAGCATGGGTGCTGTCAAAGAGGGGCTTGAT
Organism: Pogoniulus pusillus; assembly: GCF_015220805.1. NCBI lineage: Eukaryota > Metazoa > Chordata > Aves > Piciformes > Lybiidae > Pogoniulus > Pogoniulus pusillus. Next base: position 22,417,223 of record NC_087276.1, on the reverse strand, counting down.
TCATGCCTTACCATGGGGGAACCAAAGTGCAGCCTCTGTTTTCACTCTTTAGCAACTAGTTTATAGTAGGAAAGGACCAGGATCCAGCACTGGGTTTATGTATCAGCCTCCTTTGCTCTGGCATTAGCTCTGCTTTAAAAGGTTTTTGTGGCTCTGCTGTGTTTTGGGTGGCATGAAATAAAATGAGCAATGTACAGATAGTCCTTCTGGCTTGGACCAAACTCCAGCAACCCATTTGATCCTTGATCCCAGGTTGTGTTTTGAGGTTTGGTAAGCTAAATGCAGACACCTGGAACATGGGCACTATAGTGATTTTTCCCTAGAGGGACCAATCGGAAAGCAGGGCACAGACTTCTGAGCACAGCCTGTTCTGAGAGGACAAGGGGTGATGGCTTCAATTAAAAGAATAGGATTCAGACTAGAGAGAAGGAAAAAATGTTTGACACTTAGGGTGGTGAGACCCTGGCCCAAGTTGCCTAGAGAAGTGGGAGCTGCTCCCTACCTGAGACCATTCCAGGTCATGTTGTTTGGGGCTCTGAGCAGCCTGTAGATGTCCCTGCTGACTGCCAGAGGTTGGATTAGATGAGCTTAAAATGTCCCTTCCCACCCAAATCAGTCTGGGGTGCTGTAACTCTATGTTCTTTAGTGCTAGGCACCTGTCTGTATGTCTACAGAATCACTGAATCACAGAATGGTTTGGGTGGGAAAGAACCTCCAGAGGTCATCCAGCCCAGCCCTCCCCTGCAGGCAGCAGGGACATCCTCCACTAGAGCAGGTTGTTCACAGCCTTGTTGAGCCTGACCTTCAATAGCTCCAGGGATGAGGCCTCAGCTACCTCCCTGGGCAACCTGCTGCAGTGTTCCAGCAGCCTCATGGTGCAGAACTTGTTCCTCACATCCAATCTAAACCTGCTCTGCTCTCATTCCAAACCACTGCCCTCATCCTGTCACTGCAGGCCTTTGCAAACAGTCCCTCTGCAGCCTTCTTGCAGCCCCCTTCAGGTACTGGCAGGCTGCTCTGAGGTCTCCCTGGAACCTTCTCTTCTCTAGGCTGAACATCCTCCATCTCCCTCAGCCTGTTCTCAAAGCAGTTCATCTGTCTGTCTATCTGCCTATCTATCAATCACTCTGTCTATCATTTGATCTATCTATCAGTCATTCTGTCTATCTATCCATCTATCTACCTATCTATATGTCATCTACCTCTCTATCATCTATATATTTACCTACCTACCTATCTATATATCATCTATCAGCCTACCTATTTACCTACCTACCTATCTATATATCATCTATCTAGATATCTATCTATCTGCATATCATCTATCTATCTACCTACCTACCTATCTATTTACCTACCTACCTATCTATATATCATCTATCAGCCTACCTATTTACCTACCTACCTATCTATATATCATCTATCTAGATATCTATCTATCTGCATATCATCTATCTATCTACCTACCTACCTATCTATTTACCTACCTACCTATCTATATATCATCTATCAGCCTACCTATTTACCTACCTACCTATCTATATATCATCTATCTATCTATCTGCATATCATCTATCTATCTATCTACCTACCTATCTATCTATCTACCTACCTATCTATCTATTTACCTACCTATCTATATATCATCTATCTATCTATCTATCTATCTGTCTGCCTATCATCTATCTATCTACCTACCTATCTATCTATCTATTTACCTACCTACCTATCCATATGTCATCTCTCTGCCTATCATCTATATATCTACCTGCCTATCTACCTACCTGCCTATCATCTATATATCTATCTATTTACCTATTTACCTACGTACCTACCTATATATCATCTACCTACCTACCTACCTACCTATCTATTTACCTACCTATCTATCCATATATCATCTATATATCTATCTACCTACCTATCTACCTATCTGTTTACCTACCTACCTATCTATATATCATCTGTCTATCTATCCATCCATCTATCTACCTATCTACCTATTTACCTATCTATGTATATATCATCTATCTATCTATCTATCTATCTATCTATCTATCTATCTATCTATCCATCTACCTATCTACCTATTTACCTACCTACCTATCTATATATATCATCTATCTATCTATCCATCCATCCATCCATCTACCTATCTACCTGTTTACCTATCTATATATATATCATCTATCTATCTATCTATCTATCCATCCATCTATCTATCTACCTATCTACCTACCTACCTATATATCATCTAGCTAGCTAGCTAGCTATCCATCCATCCATCTAACTATCAATCATCTATATCTACCTACCTATGTATCTACCTACCTATCTACCTACCTACCTATATATCATCTAGCTAGCTAGCTAGCTAGCCATCCATCCATCCATCTATCTACCTATCAATGATCTATATCTACCTACCTATGTATCTACCTACCTATCTATATATCATCTATCTATCCATCCATCTATCTACCTATCTACCTACCTACCTATATATCATTTATCTATCTATCTATCTATCATCTATATCTACTTACCTATGTATCTGCCTACCTATCTGTATATCATCTACCTATCTATCTATCTGTCATCTATATATCTACCTACCTACCTACCTACCTACCTGCCTGCCTGTCTATATATTATCTATCTACCTATCTAATTTATCTCTCCAGGTTGTTCCCACTGTAGTTCAGCTCCTCGCAGTAGCTGGGTGGAAAAAAAAACCCTCCCTTTCCTACCATCTCTCCCCCACCCTGACTCCATTCTAAAGGGAATTTTGAGACTTAATTATTTTCATTCCCTGCTAGACTAAATAATTAGGGGAAGGGACTGTTTTCCATAAGAACATTTTGCTGCCTACTCCGTGGAGTTCCTTCTGTTAATGGAAACTCTACACCTTCAATAGCCAAGGGACTTTCAGAATGAGTTAATGCCTTCGAAATGAAATTTCTGAGACCAAAGTTGGTAGGTTTCTTTACAGCCCTAGAAATTATAGTATTTTCTCAAGTGTGATAAAACTCAAAATGAGAAACAGGTGAGTGATTAAAAATGAGGGCATTGTTGAGGGCTCAGCCTCGCTGAGTGTGAAGCTTTCCTTCAAGCACTGGGATGTTTGTGGAAGGTGGGTTTACAAAAGATTCTGGTGAGGCAGGATAGTTCAGAAAGCCAGCAGCCATCATAAATCTGAACTGGGGGGATGTGTGAGAAATTCATAAGTGCTTAACACACCGTCATGGAAACAGAGGGCAACAAGGAAGGAAAACAATCCCTCCCCTCCCCCCCCCCCCCCATAAAATCAGATTTTGTCTGAAGAAGGAGAGGAGGAAAGAAAAAGGAGGGGGAAAAGTCAGGTTTCTTTTTGACTGAAGTGTTTGGTACCTCTGATATTAAATCATGGCCACTCAAGGACTTTTATTCCACTTATAGTAGCACTTTGTTGAAGTGGCCTCAGAAGTGGCCTCAGCATCTGTTGTGGTGCCCAGGTGGCCAAAAAGGCCAACGACGTCTTAGCTTGGAGCAGCAGTGGTGTGGCCAGCAGTGGGTGGTGATTGTCCCCTGCACTGAGTCATGGAATAGAATCATGGGATCATAGAATCAACCAGGTTAGAAGAGACCTCTAAGATCATCCAGCCCAACCTAGCACCCAGCCCTGTCCAGTCAACCAGACCATGGCACTAAGTGCCTCATCCAGGCTTTGCTTGAGAACCTCCAGGGATGGTGCCTCCACCACCTCCCTGGGCAGCCCATTCCAATGCCAATCACTCTCTCTGCCACAACTTCCTCCTAAGTTCTGGGAGGCACTGGGCACTGCTGAGGGAACACATCAAAGCATGGGTTTGCTTTTGGGCCCCTCACTCCAAGAAGGATATTGAGGGGATGGAGGAAGTCCAGAGAAGGGCAAAGATGCTGATGAAGGGCCTGCAGAGCAGGGCTGGTGAGGAGTAGCTGAGGGAACTGAGGGTGTTCAGCCTGGAGAAAAGGAGGCTGAGGGGAGGCCTTCTGACTCTTTACAACTTGCTGTCTACAGCTACCTGAAGGGAGGCTGTAGCCAGGTGCGGGTTGGTCTCTTCTGCCAGGCAAGCAGCAATAGAACAAGGGGACACAGTCTCAAGTTGTGCCAGGGCAGGTCTAGGCTGGATGTTAGGAGGAAGTTGTTGGCAGAGAGAGTGATTGGCTTTGGAATGGGCTGCCCAGGGAGGTGGTGGAGTTGCTGTGCCTGGAGGTGTTGAAGCAAAGCCTGGATGAGGCACTTAGTGCCATGGTCTCATTGATTGGGTGCTAGGTTGGCCTGGATGATCTTGGAGGTCTCTTCCAACCTGTTTTATTCTATGATCCTAAAGGCATTGAAAATCAGCCCATGAAACTGCCCTTATTCTGCAGACTTGGGCCAAGATGAATTTATGACCCCTCCTGCTACCAGGGCTAGACTAAGCCAGAGCACTGCTGATGGAGGCTCTGTTACCGGAGTGAATTTGCGCTTTCCACTGCCACTTGCTCCCTGATTTACAGGGAAGTGGGGAACCTCCAGATACGAAAAAACAACACCAAAAAAAACAACCCCAACCACCCAACCAACCCACACCTCTCCAAACCAAAGAGACTCCCCCATGTTTTGGTTCCTTTCTTCTCTCTCCCAGCCCTCCTTGCCCTGTCAGACCATTAATTCTAACAGAACCCGACGGCTCGGGGAAGGGGGGGGAGGTTTCTTTTTCCCTGGAACCCCTCAGCTGTTGCAAGGAGACAGCTGCAGCCTCTGGAACTAATTTCAGCTGTCTGAGAGATTTAGCCCTCCCCCCCAGTAACTCCAGGATTGCTGCTAATTTTTAACACATCCAGTTGGAAGATGTCATAATCGGCTGATGTATGATGGAAGCTTGAAAGGGCGACGGCGCAGCTGCTGCCGGGCATCTGGCAGGGGGAAGATGGTGATTTAAAAACTAATACTTGTTAGTTTGAGCTTTTGGGGTGTTGGGGTTTTTTTTGCCCATCTCAAGGCTGTAGCTTTGCCTGATCTGGGTGGCAGTGGAGAGTGGCTGTTTGTTTAGAAGAGTGGTATTGTGTCTAGTTCTGGGCCCCTCAATTCAAGAAAGATGTTGAGGTGCTGGAAGGTGTCCAGAGAAGGGCAACAAAGCTGGTGAGGGGCCTGGAGCACAAATCCTATGAGGAGAGGCTGAGGGAGCTGGGGGTGTGCAGCCTGGAGAAGAGGAGGCTCAGGGGTGATCTTATTACTGTCTACAACTACCTGAAGGGGCATTGTAGCCAGGTGGGGGGTGGCCTCTTCTCCCAGGCAACCAGCAATAGAACAAGGGGACACAGTCTCAAGTTGTGCCAGGGTAGGTATAGGCTGGATATTAGGAAGAAGTTCTTCACAGAGAGAGTGATTTCCCATTGGAATGGGCTGCCCAGGGAGGTGGTGGAGGCACCGTCCCTGGGGGTCTTCAAGAAAAGACTGGATGAGGCACTTAGTGCCATGGTCTGGTTGATTGGATAGGGCTGGGTGCTAGGTTTGACTGGATGATCTTGGAGGTCTCTTCCAACCTGGCTGATTCTATGATTCTAGTTCTATGATTCTATGATCCTGGCACAGAATCATCGAATCATAGAACGGTCTGGGTTGGGAGGGACCTCCAAAGGTCATCTCATGATGGGACTTTCTAGATGTTTTGATGGTCATAAAATCATGGAATGGTTTGGAAGGGATCTTTAAAGCCCATCCAGTCCAACCTCACTGCAGTCAGCAAGGGCATCACCAACTAGAGCAGGTTGCTCAGAGCCCCAGACAGCCTGACCTGGAATGGTTCCAGGGATTGGGCATTTCCCACATCTTTGGGCAACCTGGGCCAGGGTTTCACCACTTTCAGTGTGAAGAATATGTTCCTTTTCTCCAGTCTGAATCTCCCTCTTTTAGTTTAAGCCATCATCTCTTGTCCTGTCAAAACAGGCTCAAAAGATTGTCCCCATCTTACTTGTAGACCCATCCTTATGATCCCACTTCCAGCTTTCCATACCATTTGTTGCTCTAACAGCACCTCCCAGGCACAGGAGAAGCTGCTGTAGAGGCTTTTCTGTCCCTTGTCTCACATACCTGTTTTTGTCATAGCAGAGAGGGTTTTCCATCTCCTGGAGAAATGTCTGATTTGCTTTATCCAACCATATCTTGTTTCTGGCTTCTCAAGTGCTTCTCTTCCTCTTGTGTGTCTCCTAAGCTAACCTGGGCTCAGCTGGTTCAGCCTAATGTTCCATCCAAGCCATTTCTCTGCCTGGATATCATACTTGTTGCTTCCTCAGGATCCAGCAGGAGCTTCCAGCTTGGGTTCACTCTGTAAATCCTGTGAAACTGCTTGCAGCAGAGATTGTCTTCCCTGACCTTTCTGACTCCTTGGAAACACGAGTCCTGCTCATCCTCCTGAGCGACCACCTGTGCCACTGGGCTCCTTTTAATGTAGACAAAGTCAGGTAACTTCTTCATGACCTTCTTGAAGATGTTTCTCTTTCTCCTGAACAGTGAGCTCCATGCAGATTCCTGTGTCAGAATGTCCCTGTGGATCCCTTCCAGCAGCCAGAAGGTCTTTGCCTAAGCCCCAGATTTGTAGATACCAGATAAGGTTATCCGTAGCCTGTAGCAGGTTCTTGGTCAGCAGGTGACTATGCATGTGTGTGTCTCACTCACACAAGCTGTCCAGGGTTCCAAGTGATGCTGGACTCTGGGGCTTGAAATGGTGGACTCTGGAGCTTGTTTGCTCCCCAGATCTCAGGAGTAAGGAGTAGGTCCAGCAAGGCAACACTGGAGGAGTCTGCAGATCCTGTAACTTCAGGACCGAGGCACCCAGCTAGATGATAAATACTGGAGTAGATCCTGAGCTCTGCAAATCCTGAAATGAGGAGATCTGCAGCTTTTGCATCCCTGAGCCTTGCAGGGAGAGATTCCCATGGCTTCCAGATTTCCCACTTTTCTCCTACAGCCTGTAACCCCAGGAGGATAGAGAAGCTGGACAGGGTCTGGATTCTGCCATTGTATTTTGGTGGTCAGAGGTGTTCTGATGCCTGGAGGTATTCTGAGTTTCTCTGTCCTGCAATACATTGACTGCTGCAGCTGTTTAAAAGCTTTTTGATACCTCCATTGACCAGAGTTGAAATCCCAGGGAGTCTTGAATCCTAGGGAAGCTCTCACAGTATAGGACAGTGAAGAGCCATGAGCTGTGGTGTATCAGAGCTTTATATCTCATCACTGGATGAGTGGTTCAGCTTCTCAAAGAGTGCAGATCCTCAGAGTTTACAAACTCCACAGCCCATGGAGCTGTGCAGGTTCCTCCTCCCTGGATCTCACAGAATCAAGAAATCCTAGAATGGTTTAGGTTGGAAGGGACCTTGAAGATCATCCAGTTCCAACTCCTCTGCTATGGGCAAGGACACCTCCCACTAGAGCAGGCTGCTCAAAGCCTCATCCAACCTGGCCTTGAACACCTCCAAGGAGGGGACATCCACAGCCTTCCTGGGCAACCTGTTCCAGTGTCTCATCACCCTCCCTGGGAAGAATTTCTTCCTAATCTCCAGTCTAAATCTGCTCTTCTCAGGATTCAATCCATTCCCTCTTGTCTTACCACTACAAGCCCATGTAAAAAGTCTCTTCCCAGCTTTCTTGTAGCCCCCTTCTTATCCTCATAGGTGGAGCAGGCTGGGGAAAGAATGGATGGGATGAGTGGGTGGCTGAATTTAGAGGTCAAATGGGGGCTTGGAGGACTCTTCAGAGTGATACAGGCTCTGAAGGGAAGGGCCTGAAACAGAGTCAGATAGAAAAGCAAACTCCACCACAAAAATGCATCTTCAGCTGGATGTGGTTGCTTTCATGCTCACACAGTTTTAGTTTTACATGGTCATGCCATGCAAACATTTGAGTAGACAGGGAAGTGATGGGGAAAATCATTCCCAATCACATGGTAGATGGGATTTCATCTGGGCAGCCAAGCCCATTCCAAAGAGACAAGTAAATTTTCATTCCAGGGAGGTTAGTGGACAGTTCCTAAAGTTGGGAGGAGGTACTTCTGTATCTGAACATCTCCTAAGGTCTCTTGAGTCTGACCCAGGAGCTCAGATAAGTCATCTGGGTGCTAGGTTGGACTGGATGATCTTGGAGGTCTCTTCCAACCTGGTTGATTCTATGATCAGAAAGCTGGGGGCAGAGTTTTGAGCAGGGCCTGTTGTGACAAGGCAAGGAGTGATGGCTTGAGCTAAAAGAGGGAGATTAAGATTAGATAGCAGGAATTTTCTGTGCTGAGGGTGGTGAGACCCTGTTCCAGGATGCCCAGAGAGGTGTTTGATGCTCTATCTCTGGAACTATTCCAGATCATAGAATCATATAATCAACCAGGTTGGAAGAGACCTCCAAGATCAGCCAGTCCAACCTATCACCCAGCCCTATCCAATCAACCAGACCATGGCACTAAGTGCCTCATCCAGGCTTTTCTTGAACACCTCTGGGGATGGTGACTCCACCACCTCCCAGGTCAGGTTGGACAAGGCTCTAGCTGCAGCTGTCCCTGCTGTCTGCAGTGGGGTTGGACTAGATGAGCTTTAAAGGTCCCTTTGCACCCAGGGCAGCGCTGGGTTCTCTGCAAACAGATGTGCAACAGGTCGCTGCAAGTCAGCAGCCGGCGCTGGCTGTGATGAACAGCTCCACCTGGACGTGCGTTGGTGGGAGAGCCATTCCTGCATCCCTCATCTGGGTCTCCAGCAAGATTTAAACAGAGATGTGATTGCAGCAGACCTTTTAATTGGGTGCAGTTCTCTCCATCATCAGCAATCTCCCTCTGCTTCCCCTCGGCGTGCCGGAGCCGAGGCAAACATCCAAGGAGTCGTCCCCTAATTATTTTAGCAGGAGGAAGGAACTTTACGGCTGCCCAAGGTGCAGCCCCGGGAAGCCAAGAAGCAGCAGCCTGGTGCCCTTGCTCAGTAGCAGGGTTTGTATTTTAGTAGTGAAGCAAAGCAGGTTTGAAATGAGCATTGACATGACTTTGACATTTTTATACTGTGGGCTGGTTTATGAAGTCAGGGCCGGGCGGGCGGCGATGCACTCGGCAAAGAGGGAGCGCGGCGCTGCGGCACCGGGGGTGTTACTCCTTCTCTTGTCAGCATGCCCTACATCAAGCAGCACCAAAACCTCCCCAAACCCCACGGCATGGTTAGCCTCCCAATGTGTTTGGCGACACTGATGAATGCTTCTTTCTGCACTGCTTGAAAAATCTCCTTCGCTGTCGACTCCCAGGGCAGCCAGAAAACAGATGCGCTCCCAGCCCCGCTAATGAGCTACCGAGCTGCTGCTGCTGCTGCTGCTGCCTGGGGCAGAGGGAGGCTGCAGGAGATGGGGTGGGAGATGGGGACTGTAGCTGAAAGTGGCCTGGGCAGGAAGACAGATTTGTAGATTCAGAGTTACTTTCAGAATAGGAAAGAAAGAAGTGTCCAGGGAAGGGCGACGAAGCTGGTGAGGGGCCTGGAGCACAGCCCTGTGAGGAGAGGCTGAGGGAGCTGGGGGTGTGCAGCCTGCAGAAGAGGAGGCTCAGGGCAGACCTCATTGCTGTCTACAACTACCTCTGAAGGGAGGCTGTAGCCAGGTGGGGTTGGTCTCTTCTGCCAGGCAACCAGCAACAGAACAAGGGGACACAGTCTCAAGTTGTGCCAGGGGAGGTCTAGGCTGGATGTTAGGAGGAAGTTGTTGGCAGAGAGAGTGATTGGCATTGGAATGGGCTGCCCAGGGAGGTGGTGGAGTCACCATCCCTGGAGGTGTTGAAGCAAAGCCTGGATGAGGCACTTAGTGCCATAGTCTGGTTGACTGGATAGGGCTGGGTGCTAGGTTGGACTGGCTGATCTTGGAGGTCTCTTCCAACCTGGTTAATACTGTGGTTCTGTGATTCTAAGTCATTTTCCTGCTTTTATCATTAGTCTTTCAAATTTGGTTGTAAAGAGATGTGCACAGGTGTGTGTGTGTGTGTGTGTGTGTGCATAGAATGGCTTGGCTTGGAAGGGACCTTATAAATCGTCCAGTTCCAACCCCCTGCCATGAGCAGAGACACCTTCCACTAGAACAGGTTGCTCAAAGCCTCATCCATCCTGGTCTTAACCACTCCCTGAGCAACCTGTTCCAGTGTTTCACCACCCTCACTTAAGGATTTCTTTGTAATGTCCAGTCTAAAACTGTCCTGCTCTAATTTCAAACCATTGCCTCTCATCCTGTTACCGTAAGCCCTTATCAAAAGTCCCTCTCCAGCTCTCCTTCTGATACTGGAAGGCTGCTCTAAGGTCTCCCTGGAGCCTTTTCTTCAGGCTGAGCAGCCCCAATTCTCTCAGCCTGTCCCCACAGGGGAGGTGCTTCAGCCTCTGATAGTCTTTGTGGTCTCCTCTGGACCAGCTTCATCAGGTCCACGTCCTTCTTTTGTTGGAGGCTCCAGAGCTGGATGCGGTACTCCAGGTGGGGCCTCAAAGAGCAGAGAGGAGGGGGAGAACTTCCTCCCTTCACCTGCTGGCCACACATCTTTTGATGCATCTCAGGACACAGTTGGCTTTTTGAGTTCTAGCACACGTTGACAGCTCATGTCAAGCACCTCATTCACCAGCACCCCCAAGTCCTTCTCTTCAGTGCTGCTCTCAACCCACTGATCACCCAGCCTGGATTTGTACTTGGGGTTGCCCAGGTCCAGGACCCTTTGCCTTGTTGAATTTCATGAGGTTGCTATGGACGTTGTGATCATGAGCAACCAGTTCTGGGTCACCCTGCTATATCAGAGGGGTTGGACTGGATGATGTCCAGAGATCCCTTCCAACCTGCTCTGCACTGGGGTTCTGTGTGAAGTGCATGGTGGTAGTGGGGAGCACACAGAGTGGGGATGTCAAAGCTCTTCTGACCTGGGCATCATTCTGAAATGGCATCAAGAGGAGCTCAGAGCTCCTCAGTGCCTCACTCCAGGGATGGCTCTGTCACTGCCTCCAGGTGCAGGTACCCCAGGGATGGATGCATGGGTGGGTGGATGGATGGAGGGAGCACCAGAATGTGGGAGCCAGCTGGGCTGATAACTCCATCCAGCTATGCTCAAAAAGTCCTCTTCCAGAGGACCATCAATAGGGTTGGTCACCTTTCCACCTCCACCAGTCCCTCCTGAGCAGTCCATGCCTTGTATCTCTGCAGGTGGATCCGGGGGGAGCACTTCAAGTACAAATTCAGCCAGCCTGGAGGAAAGCATGCCAGCGAGGGCAGGTGGTGGATAAGGAAGAGGCTTGGCCCTTACTTTCCCCCTGTCAACCTCCCAGGCTTGAAGAAGTTTTATGAAGACAGGAACTGGCCATACCCAGTGGGGCACTGATGGGGGAGGATGAGCAAGGTCAAGAAGGACCAGCTGGGGAAGAGGGGCAGCAGTCAGCTCCCTTAAATGCCACATCTTGCCTCTCTGTATTTTTGATCCAATTGTTTTGTTTGCACATCCTTTACAGAAGGTTCCCAGCCAACCTGTCCACCTGCTGCCATGGGCTGGTTTTTCTCACCTGTCTCTCTGTCCTTCTCACCACAGCCATGCCTGGTGACTGGTTTGCTTTGTCTGGCTGCTCTCTTTGGAAACCATCAGCTCTAAAATGTGGGGGGAAAGGTGTACACATGCCATGATAAGCTTTGAGTAGGTGGGAGTGTTGCTTTCCCTGACCCCACCGCACTGTGTGATGGCTGCAGAGGCAGCAGGGGAGATTTTTGGGGTGGTCTCCTGCCCCACTGAGTGCCTTCCAGGGCTCAAAAGTTCTCTGCAGTCTGGCATCAGGCAGAGATCCAGGTCCTCTGCAGCTGGCTCATGTGGAGGTGGCTCAGATGGGGCACTTCTCCTTTATCCTATCCCATCTCATCTCATGCCATCCTAGCCCATTCCACCCATCCCATCCTCAACCAATGCCAGCTTAGCCCAGTCCACCCATCCTATCCTATCCTATCCCATTCAATCCCATCCCGTCCATCCCATCCCAATGCACTGCCAGCACTGAGCCATCAAAGCTGCTTTATTCCCAACATATCTGTCCCCACACTGTCACCCTGCATAGGCCCCAATTGCCACCATCTCACCACAGGTTCAGGACCAGCCTGAGCTGCATATCCTGCCCACTGAGCATGGTCCAGACATCCCACACACTGTCACCAGAGAACACCCTGGGACCTCACCCTGGTTTTCCCTGTCCCTTCTGTTTGCTTTGGAGTCTTCCCTCATCTCACTCTGTGTTTGAAGTCACCCCAAATGGTCCCACCACATGGGTGTTACTTGGTGAACCCCCAAATCATGGTGATGGGAGAGAAGTTTGAACAGGAATGTGCCAGCAAGTGGCCAGGGTAGCATCTGGTGCCTCGTTAGCACCTTCTGCCAGGCACATTTCTCTTCACAGAGTGAAGGAAAGATCAAAGCAAGACAGAACTCCCAGTTGTGTTATGCTTGCCTGCAGAAAGCCACAGGTTAATTGAGGAACCCAAAATAGCTCCTTGCTGGGAGCTGTCAAGCAGCCCCCAGGACAAGCACAGCCCTGTGTAGCCACTCCATCCCCTGTCACATTGCTGCTGATGCTCCTGGAGTCACCGAGTCTGTGCCAGCCCCACCACCTTTAAATAGGTCTTGTTGTGAGTGCAGCCAGCCTGGGTTTCACCTTCCTGTTTGCCTAACCTGGGGGATTTATAACTGGTGGGTTTTGTTGGTGGCTCTGGGGCTGAAATCCACCTCTATGGGGAGCTGGTGGAGTTGGTGCTGGGCACACCTGTCTGACAGGTGTTCAGGAGGAGCTGAACATCCCACAGGCATGGTCCACATGGCTAGGGTCCACAGGGCAAGGAGATGCACAGAAAAGGGCTTGCCAGGCTTCTCCCAGTGAGTTTTTGCACCTTCCTGGAGAAGAATTCCAGTGGCCCAAAGTTTGACAGTGAGGCTTTCACCCCTCCAGAGCAAGGTCAGCCCAAGCCATGTGCAAGGGGAAGAGCATTGCTGTGTGCTGGGCTCTGAAGTGGTTCAGTGCTCAAGGCAGAGCTGCCCTCCACTGGGGGCCACCAGCCTGGCAGAGACCAGTGGGCACCATGGAAGGTAGACATGGTAGCCACATCCCTGAGATGTGCCAAAAGCAGCCAAATGTGGCTGGCAAATAAAACCAGGTCCAAAATGGGCAACTTAAACCAGTGGGGAAAGCTGACACCAGTACTGGCCCAGGGCACCATGGGCAGCACCAAAGTGCCATTGTGCACATTCTTCCCTCAGCTTCTCAGTGTGTGTCCCAAGTGGGCACCACTGAGATTGTGTTGATGGGACAGGATTGGAACAAACAGCTCTGCAGTAACCAGTGGGAGCTTCACTCAGCTTTTATTTCTTCTGGAAGTGTCAAAAGGGGGAAATGGCAGCAGCACTGGGAAAGCAGCACAGCTCCAGGAGGGCACCCAGCCCTGGGCACAGTCCCCAGGCACCTGCCCTGGTATGGCTCACCAGAGACTTGCCAGTTCCCACGGGACTGAAGTGGCAGGGGATAAATAAGGCAAGTCCTGGGTGTTGTGCACTGCTTGTGTTTGAGGGACTGCCTGGTGTCCTCTCCGAGTGTCTGGCCACCAGCCTGGTCAGCCCAGGCTGCTGGGGTACAACCTTCCCCTTTCTCCTCCCCTTTCCCTTCCCCTTCCCCTTTCCTTTTGCCTTCCCCTTCCCTTTTCCCTTCTCCTTCCCCCTTTCCCTTTGCCTTCCCTTTCCCTTTTCCTTTCACCTTCCCCTTTCCCCTTCCCCTTTCTCTTTCTCTCCCCATTCTCCTTCCCTTCCCATTCCCCTTCCCTCCCCATTCCCCTTCCCCCTCCTCCTCCCCTTCCCCTTCCCCTTCCCCTTCCCCTTCCTTTTTCCCTTCCTTCCCCCTTTCCCTAGTGCATTCAAGGCTATGTTTGCCTGCTGCTCTCTGTTGGCCTGTGGTTGCTTTTCCTGCCTGGCTGGGAGGAGCAGGAAGCTCGGGATGGCTGGAAGCAGCAGGAAGACACTCATGTGACCTCACACCGGGGTCCTGGGGTGGCAGCTCTCTGGGGTACCAGGATTATCCAGCAGGCAGGGAGGCCTGGCTGGCTGTTGGCACCCAGGAAAACCACAATGGCAGTGGAGATGTCGGAGCCAGCATGCTTCTGCAAGAGATTGCTGCTCTTGGCCGAGGAGTGGGAGCCCTACACGGTACCCAGCTGTCTTCAGACCAGGGCACAGCTCTTAACTGTGGGGCTGGGAGCAATATCTGGAGCTCTCCAACTCGTAAATAAGGTTTACAACTCAATTGTGTTGTCCTAGAGGTTTGCCATAGCTGGAAAGTAGAGCTCTCCACTGAACAATGCCATGACATTTGGTTCCCATTACCACAGCACCACAGGCCTGCGTCTCGCTCCCATTAGCATCCTTCATGTCTTGGCTGACCCACCAAGGAGCTGGGTATGATGGAGACCAGGCTGTGGCTGTTGGGATCTTTGTGTCTCTGTGGGCCTGGAAGATAAGGGCACGGCTTCAACCTGAGCATCTCCATCTGCAGGAGGGCAGGAGCTGTCAAAAGGGATCTGAAGCTTTTTGTCTCTGCTTTGATTTTCTTCTCCCACCGCTGAAATCAAGTCCTGGAGTTGGATGTGTGGAACAAGGGTGGACCTCATCCCACTTCTCAACCCTCACAGGATCTTGGGCAGGACTTCTTGAGCAGGTGAGTTGGCCAAAGGCAGAACAAACCACCCCTGTGCTCTCTGGCTTGATGGCATCAGGGAATCTTCCATGGTATGGTGCTTTGCACCTTCCCAGAAGCCAGGACAGCCATGGTCTTGCTACAGCCAACACCCATTTAGAATCCCACCCCCATGGCTGCATCCATCTCTGTGGCAGGGATTCCTGCCTTGGGATCTTCTAGGCAAAGCCAGAGGAGATCATAGAATCATAGAATCATAAAATAGTTTAGGTTGGAAGGGACCTCAAAGATCATCCAGTTCCAACCCCCTGCCATAGGCAGGGACACCTCCCACCAGAACAGGTCACTCAAGGCTTCATCCAACCTGGCCTTGAACACCTCCAGGGAGGGAGCAGCCACAACCTCCCTGGGCAACCTGTGCCAGTGTCTCACCACCCTCACTGGAAAGAACTTCTTCCTAATGTCCAATCTAAATCTCCTCTCTGCCAGTTTAAACCCATTCCTCCTCATCCTCTCATTACAAGACCTTGTCAATAGTCCCTGCAGGCTTCCTGTAGGCCCCTTCAGGTACTGGAAGGCTACTCCAAGGTTTCCTCAAAGCCTTTTCTTCTCCAGGCTGAAAAGTCCTCATCTCCATTCTCATCCATCCTTTGACTTTGCTCCCCAGCCACACTCTCTGCTCCCCATCCCCATCCATCCTTTGGCTCTAGTGGGGACAAACTGGCACAAGTGGGCAGCCCTGTCCCTTTCTATTGTTGCCAGAGGAGTGGGAGCCATGGTAATGGCATGGTGGGGGATGCTCCACCCCTGCATGGGTGAAGGGTGGTGAGTGATGATGGGTGATGAACATTGCTGGGACACCCCTCACAGGCTGGTCAGCAGCAGCCACGTGCTGCTCTCCCCCTGCTTCCCCACTTTAATTCATTTCTTTTGGTTTCCAACCTCGGGGTCAGGGATAATGGGACCCAGACCAACATTCCCATTCCTGTTTGCTGTGAGTGGTTCAGGTTGGGGTTTGGGGTTGGGGTTTTTTTTTTTTGGGGTTGTTTTATTTTCTTCTACCCTTTTCTCTTTTAAACCAAAAAATTCCCTCTCCACTCTGGAGTGCTGCTGGGAAGATGATACCCACTCAAAGGCAGCGAGGAAGGTGCATGCAGGGGATTAAATTAGAAACGTTTCCCTGGGACAGCATTTTAAAAGGAGAAAAGAAATCATTTTCTTTCCAGGGGTTAAGGAAATGGGAACCACATTGTCTTATCTTGTTGACTGGAAGTTTTCTTGGACAGATTTTTTTTCCCCTCCCCCCTCCTCCCTGAGCTATGCACTGAAAGCAGAAGTTTGTGGTGTTCCCAAGTCGGTGCGCTGCAAATTCACTTGAAGGATAACTCTGTCTGAGGTCTGCTCCTGCCAAGCTCCTCTTCCTCAGACAAAATCACAGAATTACAGAATCAAGCAGGTTGGAAGAGACCTCCAACATCAGTCCAACCTAGCACCCAGCCATGTCCAATCAACTAGACCATGGCACTAAGTGCCTCATCCAGTCTCCTCTTGAACACCTCCAGGGACAGCGACTGCACCACCTCCCTGTGCAGCCCATTCCAATGCCAATCACTCTCTCTGTGAAGAACTTCCTCCTAAGACCCCAGCAGAGAGGATTAGGGTTACAGCATAAACTCCACCAGCTCCCAGGTGTGAGGTTTGGTGCTGTCAGTCAACAGCAATAAGCTGAACCCCTCCATGACAACTCTCTGATCTTGGCTGCATTTTCCCAGCTCATCTTCTGATCTGGAGATTGATCTAATCTCATTCCTCCATCTCCTTGAGGTCCAACTAGATCTCATAGCTGAGGAGAGCATGTGGCTGGGCTGCTCACCCTTGAGCAGCTCAGGTTTCCCTCTGGGCATCTCAGGGCACATTGTTGGATCAAAACCTAGCAGCTTTATTTTTTTCATTCTCTTCTCCTAGATGAAGTTTGGGTTGAATATTAGGAGAAATGTCTTCTCCAAAAGGCTTGTCCAGTTCTGACACAGGCTGCCCAAGGCAGTGGTGGAGTCTTCATCCCTGGAGGGGTTTCCAGGCCCTGTAGATGTGATGCTGAGGGCCATGGTTTAGTGATGACCTGGCAATGCTGGGTTTAATAGCTAGACTCCGTGATCTTAAAGGTCTTTTCCAACCAAAACCATTCTGGGAATCCATGATTGGTGCCTGAGTATTCCAGAGCCCAGCTGCTTGGTGAAAGCTGACTCTGCTTTAAGCCATATTAAAGGGAAGAGCTTTTTCCCTTCCCAGTAGATTAAGTTTGGCTAAACAATTCAGTGTGAACTGCTGGGCAAGAGGCAGAAACCTGTAGGCTAAATTACGCAGCTGCTCCAAGTTTAGACCAGCATGGGATGAATTTCAGGATCGTATATTAGTTTTCATTTAATCTGATTATTCTGGGCTGGAGTTCCTGGAGGGTCTTCAGGTTATTGTCAGTCAAAAGAATCTTTAAAAGCTTCCATTTGCACTCAACTTTTCCCATTAAAAGTCTATTTTCATTATGGATCGATTTGGGGCTTAATGAAAAAAATGATTCCCCCCCCCCCCCCCCAACCCCCTGCTTTCATTTTGTTCCCCAGCTGGGGTTAGAAGTGAAGCCACAGCAGGGTCTTGCCACTCAAAATACCATGTTCCTCTTCTGCTGAGGCTTGCTGGCTTGCTTGAAGGAGCTTGGTCAAACGAGGAGGGGGTAAATAATGTGGCAGTCTACCTCCTCTGCTCCCGGCAAGGCTTCCCGGGACCCACCTCCTCAGTCTCCAACCCTTCCCTCACTGGGAGAATGCTTTAAGTGGCTCAGATCCTGGGGGGATTTTGAGCTCCAAAGTCTTGGAGATTAATGCAGGACTAATTGATCTTAAAAGCCCATGCTAAATGGCTCAGAGTCAGGCTGTCAATTCATGGGCTGCTTTCTATCTCATGCCGCCTCTTGGCTTCCAGTTTTGGAAGCAGTTCAGCCTGCCAGAGGGTCCAGTGGGAGTATCCCACCCCCACCCCAGACTGAGAAGGCAGCAGACCTCATGTTTTGTGCTGGAGAGGACATCTTCATCAGGTTTTCCAGCAGGAGTGGCAGCCTTATGGCATGAGGTGGCTTCAGGCTTCCCTAGTCCTCAGATGAAGTCACCTGCCCTGGGACATCCATCCTGCCTTGTCCCATGGGATGGCAAAGGGCCAAGAACCTGCCCCAGGGCTGTGGGAACTTAAAACCAATAGAGAAATTTCCAGAAATAAACCTCAAACACATGTTCTTTATTTGTGCAGGATTTGGCAGTGGATGTGCCAGGCTGAGCCTCCTGCAGCTCATCTGTGCGGCTCTAGTTGGTGATTCCAGTGTGGACCTTCTGGAGACCAATTCTATGTCAGCCTGATGCAAGGCTCTGTGGGCACATCCCTGTCCTGCTTCCTTATCACTGCCTAAAGTCACAGAATCACATACAACCCCAGGGTGGTAGGGGTTGGAGGAGACCTCTAGAGATCATCCAGTCAGACTCCCCCTGCTAAAACAGGGTACTCACAGCAGCTTGTCCAGGATCACAAAATCCAGATGGGGTTGGAAACTCTCCAGACAAGGAGACTCCACCACCTCTCTGGGCAGCCTGCTCCAGGGCTCCAGCACCCTCACACAAGACAAGTTTCTCCTTCTCTTCAAATAGAAACTCCTGGACTCCAGTTTCTGCTCATTGCCCCTTGTCCTGTCGCTGGGCACCACTGAGAAGAGTCTGGCCCCATCCTCTTGCCCCCCACCCTTTAGCATTGAGGAGACCTTGCTTCATCACTTGCTTATCACTTTAGCTCTTTCCGAGCGCTGATCAGATCCCCTCAGGGGCTGCTCTTCTGCAGGCTCAACAGCCTCAGGGCTCTCTCTCAGCCTTTGCTCCTCACAGAGATGCTCCAGATCCATCAGCACCTTCATAACCTCCACTGGACTCTCTCTAGTAGTTCCTTGTCTCTCTTGAACTGGGGAGCCCAGAACTGGATCCAGTGCTCCAGCTGTGGCCTCACTGTGACAGAGTAGAGGGGAAGAAGACCTACTGGCCACACTCTGCTTAATACACCCCAGGAGACCACTCTTGGCCACAAGAGCAATCCAGATTTTGCAGAGAAGCTGGGAGGTAGGAGGTGATGTGTGGTCCCAGATCATCCCTGTGCGAGTTGTGCCCCAGCCGTGATTCTCAAAGACCTCTGTGTGCTGGCATCAGGATTTTCCATCCTGTTCTGCTTCCTATCACAGTGTCACAGCGTCACAGTATCACCAAGGTTGGAAGAGACCTCACAGATCATCAAGTCCAACCCTTTACCACAGAGCTCAAGGCTAGACCATGGCACCAAGTGCCACGTCCAATCCTGCCTTGAACAGCTCCAGGGACAGCGACTCCACCACCTCCCCAGGCAGCCCATTCCAGTGCCCAATGACTCTCTCAGGGAAGAACTTTCTCCTCACCTCCAGCCTAAATCTCCCCTGGCACAGCCTGAGGCTGTGTCCTCTCGTTCTGGTGCTGGCCACCTGAGAGAAGAGAGCAACCTCCCCCTGGCCACAACCTCCCCTCAGGTAGTTGTAGACAGCAATAAGGTCACCCCTGAGCCTCCTCTTCTCCAGGCTAACCAATCCCAGCTCCCTCAGCCTCTCCTCGTAGGGCTGTGCTCAAGGCCTCTCCCCAGCCTCGTCGCCCTTCTCTGGACACGCTCAAGCATCTCAATGTCCCTCCTAAACTGGGGGGCCCAGAACTGAACACAGTACTCAAGGTGTGGTCTAACCAGTGCAGAGTACAGGGGCAGAATGACCTCCCTGCTCCTGCTGACCACACCATTCCTGATGCAGGCCAGGATGCCACTGGCTGTCTTGGCCACCTGGGCACACTGCTGGCTCATGTTCAGGTGGGTATCAATCAGTACCCCCAGATCCCTCTCTGTTTGGCTGCTCTCCAGCCACTCTGACCCCAGCCTGTATCTCTGCATGGGGTTGTTGTGGCCAAAGTGCAGCACCCTGCACTTGGAGCTATTGAACCCCATCCCATTGGACTCTGCCCATCTGTCCAGGTGGTCAAGGTCCCGCTGCAGAGCCCTTCTGCCCTCCAACCCAGCCACATCTGCCCCCAGCTTGGTGTCATCTGCAAACTTGCTGATGACTGACTCGATGCCCTCATCCAGATCATCTATGAAGATGTTAAAGACGATGGGGCCCAGCACAGATCCCTGAGGCACACCACTTGCTCCCAGCAAGCCTCCAGTCAGGACAAGCCCAGGCCTTCAATTCTCAGTAGTAATCCGTGGAGTTTTGGGGGGGGAGTTGTTACTCAAACACCAGATTTCCCCCTCCGTACAAGCCGGGAACCTGCTTCCTCCATGGTAGCAGCTCAGGATAAGGTTGCACATTGCTGAGCTTCTCCCTGTGTGTGCCTGTTGCTGGGACAATCCTGCAATCACAGCACCTGCAAGTGGTTAGTTGGAATAATAAATAAGTGATAGATTATCAAATAAAGCATTGGCTTCGGGTGAGGTCACCCAAGCACCATGTCATGGGGCTCTGGGGAGGAGGCTTGCAGGCTGTGTTCCTGCCGCTGATGGGCTAAGTGGCTCTTGTATCAGTCAATAAAAGGCTTGTAGAGATTAAAGAATCAATTAGGGCTTAGCCAAAGGGGCACAAACCTAACCCAAACAGGCTGATAAAATCCAGTAGGTGATTATGGGAAGGGCTCTGATTTCCTTTCACTTGTGGAGGGAATAATTGCTCGTTACAGAGCACAGAGCAACCTCGGCTGGATGTGTTCCCAGCTTTGTAGAGGAAGAAATTGCCCAGAGAAGCTGTGGATGCCTCATCCCTGGGAAGTGTTGAAGACCAGGCTGGATGAGGCCTTGAGCAACCTGGTCCCTGCCCATGGCAGGGAAGCTGGAACTAGATCATAGGATAACAGGATGTTAGGGGTTGGAAGGGACCCAGAGAGATCATCGAGTCCACCCCCCCTGCCAGAGCAGGACCATCCAATCTAGCACAGGTCACAGAGGAGTGCATCCAGATGATCTTTAAGGTCCTTTCCAACTCAAGCCATTCAACAGTTCTCTGAGTTCTGGTGTTCAGCTGACAAACATGGAGCCATGCCACATTTTAGGGCTAGATGAGTGGGTTTGAATCCTTCCTTTGAGGAGCATCATTTTGTCCTTTCAAAACTGGCCAGGGGAGCTTGGTCAGTTAGGTGGTGCAGTCTCAACCCGGAGCATCTTTGGTGCTTACGTTTAGATTAAGGAGAGATGCTCCCCAGTAAGTTGAGAGGGATGGGACTGAGCATGGATTAGGTTGGACATGGGGAACAATTTTTACCTGGCAAAGGATTGTTAAGACCTGGCCCAGGCTGCCCAGGGCAGTGGTGGAGTCCCCATCCCTGAAGGGGTTTCCAAGCCCTGTAGATGTGGTGCCGAGGGCCACAGTTTAGTGGTGACCTGGCAGTGCTGGGCTTAATAGTTAGACTAAATCTTAAAGGTATTTTTCAACCCAAACAGTTTTATGATGCTATGATCCAGCTCCTTTGGGAATGACCACAAAACACACAGACAAGCCTTGCCCCAAGATCCCTCTGCACATCCAGCTGGAGACTTGCTGAAGCTGCAGCCAGCCCCGGTGAGTCCAGACGTGCTGGTCCAAGGGTGAGGCACGGGTCGTCTTCTTGAGCCATCCCATCATCCCATCATGCCTTCCTGCTGGCTCCTTTTTCTCTCATTAATTGGGTTTTCTGTCCCTTTGTGGCTGGGGAGGGGCGAGCGGGGAGCGCGCAGCTGGGCGGGGGAGCAGCCATCTGCAGCACCCCCCGGGGAAAGGAGCCTGGCAGCTGCCTGCGCCTGGTACCGGCGGGACCCAGACAAGGTCATTCATCACCAGGAGCCCAGGCAAGGAAGCTTGGCAGGGAAAAAAAGAGGATGGCAACCACAGGAGGCAACCCTTAGAAATGGTCTGCAGCGGTGGGGGTTGTATCCGCAGCCTCCCGGTTTGCTTCCTCTGGCTGTTCCTGATGAGCAGGATGTGTGCGCTGTGTTCCCAGTGGGATGGAGCAGCCCCAGGGTGATCCCATGGAGCTGGTCCTGCCCATCAGCAGAAGGAGTGAGCCATGTTCCAGGGCAAGCTCTGCTCCAAGAGGTGGGAGCAGGAGGTGGCAAGGAAGGCTCGGTCCCTTCTCAAGAAGGCTATGAGCATGGGAATGAGCAGCACAGCAAGTTGGGCTGAGTTGGATTCTCATCAAGGCTACTGAAGCAAGGTCTCCTCAATGCTAAAGGGTGGGGGGCAAGAGGATGGGGCCAGACTCTTCTCAGTGGTGCCCAGTGACAGGAAGAGGGGCAATGGGCAGAAACTGGAGCCCAGGAGTTTCTATTTGAAGAGAAGGAGAAACTTGTCTTGTGTGAGGGTGCTGGAGCCCTGGAGCAGGCTGCCCAGAGAGGTTGTGGAGTCTCCTTGTCTGGAGAGCTTCCAACCCCAGCTGGGCATTGTGATCCTAGGCAAGCTGCTGTGAGTGACTCTGCTTTAGCAGGGGAGTTGGACTGGATGATCCCAGCTACCATCATGCTGGGATTCTGAGTGGTGATGGAGGGTGCCTTTCTTGGTGCCCTCACAGAGGTCCTTCTTTACTGTCCTTCCCTGGTCTGTAGAGCCATCTCTGCACACAGCAAATGACAGGAGAGGGCAAAATGTGTGAGCTGAGCCCTTTGGGTTCTTATGTGCATCCAGGTGCACTGGCTCTGCTTATGTGAAATGCTGCTGAAGGCTCTGACCTGTTTTCCTAGCTGCCTCTTCTGCCCCACCATGGGCACCATGCAGCATGGATAGCTCAGAGTGAGGACACAGTGATGGATTGAGGTCCTCAGGCTGGAGGGCTCATGTTTGCCACCCCCAGCCTGGTCCACACCCCTATTCATTGCTCAGTCTAGCAGAGGGAGCCAGCAGACACCCAGCAGACTCTAATGTTGCCTCTGGTCTCTCTTCTTGACCCCCAGCTCACCAAAGAGGAGATTTGGTATCAGAAGCTGCATGAGGAACAGGGGATGACCACCCCAAACACCCACTGCAGGTCCTTGGCCATAGGTGCCACACAAGACCACCATACCTTGATGAAGACAGTTTTCCTCCCGCAAGATGAGATGTGGTCACCTTTCCAGCAGAAAGAGGTGAGGTTCCTGAGGTTCAGGCACTGGAATGAGCTACCCAGGGAGGTGGTGGAGTCACCAACCCTGGATGTGTTTAAGGGTGGTCTGGATGTGGTACTTAGGGATGTGGTTTAAGGTGAATCTTGTAGAGTAGGATTCTAGGTTGGACTTGGTGATCCTGAGGGGCTTTGCCAACCTGCATGTTTCTGTGATTCTCTGTGAGCTGCTTCAGGTGATCTTGCTCTGGCAGAGGGAAGCTTGGACTCAGTAATATGCAGAAATCACTTCCAACCCCTACCATTGTTCGATTCTGTGATTTTATGATTCATGGATTCACAGAATGGGTTGGAAAGGACCTTACAGATCATCTAGTCCAAATCCCCTACTATGGGCACGGACACCTTCCGCTAGACCCAAGCTGCTCAAGGCCACATCCAGCCTGGTCTTGAACACCTCCAGGGAGGGGACATCCCCGACCTCCCTGGGCAACCTGTTCTAGTGTCTGCCCACCCTCCCTGCAAAGGATTTCTTCCTAACCTCCAGCCCAAATCTGCCCTCCTCTAGCTTCAAACCTTCGCCCCTCATCTGGCGCGCGCCGGGGAGCGTGAGCGCTCGGCATGGCCCCACGGAGGACAGGAGACCTCGGTGGCCACTCAGAGCACCACAGCTCATCCCCAAGTGGTTGTGTCCCAGTGGTATGGCCCTGCCTTTTCCTGTTTACTCTGGGAAGAAGAACAATAAATAATTTAGGGGCGATGGGTTGGCGCGGCTCCGACCCGTCAGCGGCGCTGATCCGAACTGGCCGAGCGTCAGGGCAGGAGGCCAGGAACGGCGCCTTAGGGAACAGCCAACGCCGCAATTAGCAGCTTAACACCTTGTCTGGTGGTCAGATACTCTCAAGGGCTAAAAGACTGCTCCCGTGGGGGTCTCCAGAGAGCATCCCTCACAAATCACCTTATTAAGCGGGGTCTGGGTCCCCTGCACCTGTGCTCCTCAGATATTGCCATTCACGGGTGGAGAGGAGCCCAACACTCGGCTGGGGTTGCGCAGCTGCGGGAGCATTATTCCCTCTGACCATATTTGCATATCAATGAGGTCCTCTGATTAATATTTAAAGAGCCAGCTGCCCCAGCCACCTAAAAAACAAGGGGAAAAAAAAAAAGCTCTGTGAGGTTGTGGTTTCTTTTTTATCTCTTTAAACTTGATTTTTTTTGGGGGGTTTGTTTTGAGGTTGGTTGGGTGTTTGGTTTGATTTTTAGCTTGGTGTTTCTTTTAGGGATAACATTCATTGGCCTTTAAGGAGCACATTTCATTTGGAACCCACCAACCCTCCCCTCCTCCCTCCCTCTTTATTCTTTTAGTTCAATTTAAAAAATGCCAGGGAGGAGAGGGGGGGGGGGAAAATATGAAGCAGCATGAAGGAGTTATCAGTGACCGAGTTGTGCTGCTCTCAATGCTCCTCAGTCCCTTTGTGCCATCGGCGCAGCTGCATCCAGCAGGTTTCTGGGGGCAGCGCCGATGGGCACCCATGGGAACTGCTCGGTGTCAGCAGGAGGCCTGGGAAATGGGATGCAGCAGGGAAAAGACTGTCTCAGAATGGGATGGGATTTCCATGCTCCCAGCTTCCATGGAATCGTAGAATTGCTTGCTTGGGTTGGAAAAGACCTCTACGGTGATGGAGCCCAACTGGCAACCTAACGCCAACATGGTCATCAAAGCAAGTCCATCATCCCCTCAGCGCGAGCCAGCAGTGTGCACTTGCAGCCCAGAGAGCCAACCAGAGCCTGGGCTGCATCAAGAGAAGTGTGGCCAGCAGGTCGAGGGAGGTGATTTTCCCCCTCCACTCTGATGAGATCCCACCTGGAGTGTTGCATCCAGATCTGGAGCCCCCATTACAAGAGGGATGTGGAGATGCTGGAGTGTGTCCAGAGAAGGGCCACGAGGATGCTCAGAGGGCTGCAGCAGCTCTTCTGTGAGCACAGACTGAAAGAGTTGGGGCTGTTCAGTCTGGAGAAGAGGAGGCTCCAGGTGACCTTCTTGTGGCCTTCCAGGATCTGAAAGAGACCTACAAAAAAGCTGGGGAGGGACTCTTTAGGCTCCCAGGGAGTGACAGGACTGGGGGGAGTGGAGCAAAGCTGTAGGTGGGGAGATTCAGGCTGGATGTGAGGAGGAAGTTATTCAGCATGAGAGTAGAGTGGTGAGAGCCTGGACTGGATTGCCCAGGAAGGTGTTTGAGGCCCCATGGCTGGAGGTGTTTAAGGCCAGGCTGGATGAGGCACTTAGTGCCATGGTCTAATTGACTAGATAGAGCTGGGTGCTAGGTTGGACTGGATGATCTTGGAGGTCTCTTCCAACCTGGTTGATGATTCGACATTAGGAAGAGTTCTTCACCATGAGGGTGGTGAGACACTGGAACAGGTTGTCCAAAGAGGTGGTAGAAGTCTGATGCCCTGGAAGTTTCTAAGGCCAGGCTGGATGTGCTCTGGGCAGCCTGATCTAGTGAAAAGTGTCCCTGCCTATTGCAAGGGAGTTGGAACTGGATGATCCTTGAGGGCTCTCCCAACCCTGACAGTTCTGTGATTCTGTGAGGGAGCTGATCAGGCTGGTCCTGCCCAACTGCAGCTGGTGGGGAGATGTCTCAGGTTTTATTTTCTTATTTGCATGTCAAAATTAGGGAAATTTGGGTAACTCTTGGTGGTAGAGATGGGATCACTGCAGGATGCTGCAGCTCTCATCAGGTCAAGTACAGATATGGACTTGCTCTGCCTATCCCAGCCCGAGTCTGGCAGTGACACAGATGTGGATTTTGGCCAGGATGCCCTAGGCAGGTGCAAGTGGTGTCACTGACAAGGAACAAGTGATAGGCCTGCAGAGCAGGGGGGTTGGACTAGATGACCTTCAGAGGGCCCTTCCAGCCCAGACCATGATTCTATGATTCTATGACAAGCAGAAATGGCCTCAAGTTGCACCAGGGAGATGCAGGTTGGATATGAGGAAGAATTTCTTCCCCAAAAGGGTTCTCAAAGCTTGGACCAGGCTGCTCAGGGAAGTGCTGGGGACCTCTCCCCTGCAGGGCTTTCAGAGCTGTGGAGATGTGGTGCTGAAGGCCATGGTTTAGTGGTGACCTGGCAGTGCTGGGTTAAGGGTTGGACTCCATCATCTTGGAGGTCTCTTCCAAGGAAAACGATTCTGTGATTCAGTGACACAAATGTTTGCCTCACTCCCCTGCCCATCACCACATGTTTGAACTCTGCTGGTGGTAGATGATGTCTTCTGCTAGTGCAGCCTCTGAGAAGGAAGCCTCTGGAGGCACTGGGAGCAGGAGCAGTCACACATTTGCTGGCAGGTTCTCAGAAGTGGTGAAGTAAAAGAGTTCCCAGTGAGGAACTGTTTAACATCTCCTGCAGTGTAGCCCTGACCAAGGGAACTCACCCAGGGCTGGGGATGGGAAGGGCTGGCCCCAACCCCTGCCCCTGGGCTGTTATCTCTGATCCTCTGTCCTGTTTTCAGCTGCATCAGCAGGGGCCCAGGTGACTGAGGGTGACCATGTGTTGGCAGAGGACAGGGTGCAAGAGGGAGACCATGAACTGGGATGTGCTGGCCCACTGGGCATGAAGAGCAGGGAGATGCAGGTGGTTTCCTGAGGGCAGGATGGAGCCAGCTAAAGTTTTGAGGACCTGCTGAGCCCCAGCAGCTCCTCTCCAGAGTTCAGAGCCCTCTGGAGAGGGGGACAGCTGAGCCATCACCTGTTGAAGCTCAGACCCTGCAGCTGTGTCTGGCACCATCCGGCTGCTTTGAACCCGCCGGATTAGGCAGAGGAGAGTCCAGCACACACTTGTGCTCTGCATGCCAATGCCTTCCTCCTTCTTCCCTTCCTCCTCGTCTTCTCCTCCTCCTCTTTCTCCTGCTGGTGAAGGATGTGAAGAGCAGGTCTTCTGAGGAGGAGCTGAGGGAACTGGAAAAGAGGAGGAGGCTGAGGAGAGACCTCATTGCTCTCTACAACTCCCTGAAGGGAGGTTGCAGTGAGGTGGGGTTGGTCTCTTCTCCCTAGTATCAGGTGACAGAATGAGAGGAGATGGCCTGAAACTGTGCCAGGGCAAGGTTAGGAAAAAATTCTTTGCTGCAAGAGTGGCCAGGGACTGGGACAGGCTGCCCAGGAGGGCGGTGGAGTCCCCATCCCTGGAGGTGTTCAAGTAAACATGTGGCCATGGTGCCTGGGGACATGATCTAGTGGCTATGGTGGTGTGAGGATGACAGTTGGCCTCAATGATCTTTAGAAGTCTTCTCCAACCCAAACGGTTCTTTGAATCTATGCCCTCACCTAGCTCAGCTCCGTGCCAGGACCAGCACCAAGGCTTGAGCACAGTCCTGGGAGTGGGTTCCTTGGAGCATAGGATTTATCCTCTTCTTTTGGAGGTGGAAGGAGACTGGTGTGTGGCTGTGGGTGGAATTGCTTTTCCTCTACAAAAAGCTTTCTTCCCAGTGCCCTACCTGTTAAATCACCCAGGTTCAGTGTCTGTTCCTCATGCTCTTGCTTTTGGTCTGCTTAGGAGCAAGACTGTAACATTAAGGTGATTTATAGCAATCTCTGGACTGGAAGGGCAGAGTCTTGGGCTTGTTTTTTTTCCCCTTTTCCTCAGGTGAAAGAAAACCTTGAATGTTAACTCCTGAGACATTACAACGACTGCCCTGTCACTTCTTGATTTATGAGCTCAAATTTATGAGTTAAAAATTATTATTCCACACACACACATATATATATATATATGTATTTTTTTTCCTCCCTTGGCTGTTTTAGTGCTTGTGAAAGGTGAGGGGTTTGACAGCTCCTGGAAACAAAAGCCTTTAATATCTCCCCAAGTGAGGTTCTCCCAGGCAAGAAGAAAGATGCCAGCAGGACATTTCCTCTCTGCTGCAGATGAGAGTCACTCCAGGCTGGGCTTCCCAGAATCACAGAATCAGTCAGGGTTGGAAGGGACCACAAGGATCAGCCAGTTCCAATCCCTCTGCCATGGGCAGGGACACCCTACCCTAGATCAGGCTGCCCACAGCCTCAGCCAGCCTGGCCTTAAACACCTCCAGCCATGGAGCCTCGACCACCTCCCTGGGCAACCCATTCCAGCCTCTCACCACTCTCATGCACAACAGCTTCCTCCTCATCTCCAGGCTGAATCTCTTCACCTCCAGCTTTGCTCCATTCCCGCTAGTCCTGTAACTCCCTGATAGCCTAAAGAGTCCCTCCCCAGCATTTTTGGAGGCCCCCTTCAGATCCTCGAAGGCCACAAGAAGGTCACCTGGGAGTCTCCTCTTCTGTAGACTGAACAGCCCCAGCTCTTTCAGTCTGTGCTCACAGCAGAGCTGCTGCAGCCCTCTGAGCATCCTCGTGGCCCTTCTCTGGACACACTTCAGCATCTTAACCAGAGCCAAACATTTGCTTGAGATAAGCCAGGACTACTTGGTAAAGTCCATTCTTGGTGCCTGAGGAGTCCCCTGGGGTTATCACAGTGGGAGTGGGAAGGGACCTCTGGACATCATCCAGTTGGGCCCCCTGGCTAAAGCAGAGACACCCACAGCAGCTTGCCCAGCATCACAGCGTCCAGCTGGGTTTAGAATCTCCTCAGAGAAGAAGATTCTCCACCCCATGAGTGACACCAATGCTTTGGGCTGAACCAAACCTGGCAGCAGACTTGAAAATAGAAACCTGCTGCAATAGTAGGCAGCAGCAAAGATCCTTGTGCCTGTGTGACGCTGTGGCTGCAAGAACTGGGGGGTGACAACCTTCCTGGGGCTGGGGAAGTGATGCCAGAGCTCCTGCTGCACTTCTTTAGAAGACTTCTTTTTTTTCAAGCAGCTTGCCTGGTTCAGGAACAATTTAACTGACCAAAATCTGAATCAAAAGGGACAGGCAACTGTGGAGCATTTTGTTGCCATCTTCATTTCCATCACTTGGGTTTTTTTCTGTCATCGTTCTCAATTTGGCATCTGCAGCTGGAGCAGCTGGAAGGCAGCTGGGCTCTGCCTGGGGGCAAGGCTCAGCCAGTCCCAAAGTGGTGGAGGGGGTTGTGTGTGTGTCCCAAAAATACTAGATGGAGCCTCCCATGGAGTCAGCTGGGCTCAATGCTGAGACTCATCACCATGGCCACCTCCACAGCAGCTCAAGGGAGATTCTTCTTCCCCTCTGCTCTGCACTGGTGAGGCTACAGCTGCACTGCTGGTTCCAGTTCTGGGCTCCCCAGTTCAAGAGGAACAGGAAACTACTGGAGACAGTCCAGTGGAGGCCACAAACATGCTGAGGGGCCTGGAGCATCATGAGCTTTGGCCACACGGATGAGGTTTCCTCTCCATCCCCACCTGTGGGACTTAACCTCAATGTCTGAGGTCATCACAAAGCCAAAAATGCCTTCAGAACCACCACGAAGCTAAAAGTGCTCTCAGAACCATCACAAAGCCAAAAGTGCCCTCAGAGCCATCACGTAGCAAAAGTGCCCTCAGAGCCATCACAAAGCAAAAGTGCCTTCAGAGCCATCACAAAGCAAAAGTGCCTTCAGAACCATCACAAAGCCAGAAGTGCCTTCAGAGCCATCACAAAGCCAAAAATGCCTTCAGAACAATCATGAAGCCAAAAATGCCTTCAGAGCCATCACAAAGCTAAAGTGCCTTCAGAACCATCACGAAGCAAAAGTGCCTTCAGAGCCATCACAAAGCAAAAGAGCCTTCAGAGCCATCACAAAGCCAAAAATGCCTTCAGAACAATCATGAAGCCAAAAATGCCTTCAGAACCATCACGAAGCCAGAAGTGCCTTCAGAACCATCATGAAGCCAAAAATGCCTTCAGAATTATCATGAAGCCAAAAGTGCCTTCAGAGCCATCACAAAGCCAAAAGTGCCTTTCAGGGCCATCACAAAGCCAGAAGTGCCTTCAGAGCCATCACAAAGCCAAAAGTGCCTTTCAGGGCCATCACGAAGCCAGAAGTGCCTTCACAGCCATCACAAAGCCAGAAGTGCCTTCAGAGCCATCACAAAGCCAGAAGTGCCTTCACAGCCATCACGAAGCCAGAAGTGCCTTCAGAGCCATCACAAAGCCAGAAGTGCCTTCAGAGCCATCACGAAGCCAGAAGTGCCTTCAGAGCCATCACGAAGCCAGAAATGCCTTCAGAAGCATCACGAAGCCAGAAGTGCCTTCAGAAGCATCACGAAGCCAGAAGTGCCTTCAGAGCCATCACAAAGCCAGAAGTGCCTTCAGAGCCATCACGAAGCCAGAAGTGCCTTCAGAAGCATCAGGAAGCCAGAAGTGCCTTCAGAGCCATCACAAAGCCAGAAGTGCCTTCAGAAGCATCAGGAAGCCAGAAGTGCCTTCAGAAGCATCAGGAAGCCAGAAGTGCCTTCAGAAGCATCAGGAAGCCAGAAGTGCCTTCAGAGCCATCACAAAGCCAGAAGTGCCTTCAGAAGCATCAGGAAGCCAGAAGTGCCTTCAGAAGCATCAGGAAGCCAGAAGTGCCTTCAGAAGCATCACGAAGCCAGAAGTGCCTTCAGAAGCATCACGAAGCCAGAAGTGCCTTCAGAGCCATCACAAAGCCAGAAGTGCCTTCACAGCCATCACAAAGCCAGAAGTGCCTTCAGAGCCATCACGAAGCCAGAAGTGCCTTCAGAAGCATCAGGAAGCCAGAAGTGCCTTCAGAGCCATCACAAAGCCAGAAGTGCCTTCAGAGCCATCACGAAGCCAGAAGTGCCTTCAGAGCCATCACAAAGCCAGAAGTGCCTTCAGAACCATCACAAAGCCAGAAGTGCCTTCAGAAGCATCAGGAAGCCAGAAGTGCCTTCAGAGCCATCAGGAAGCCAGAAGTGCCTTCACAGCCATCACAAAGCCAGAAGTGCCTTCAGAACCATCACAAAGCCAGAAGTGCCTTCAGAAGCATCAGGAAGCCAGAAGTGCCTTCAGAGCCATCACGAAGCCAGAAGTGCCTTCAGAGCCATCACAAAGCCAAAAGTGCCTTCAGAGCCATCCCAAAGCCAGAAGTGCCTTCACAGCCATCACGGTGGCTCTGCACGAGTCCATGGGTGGATGAGAGTCAGCCACTGTGGCCAGCATTGCAGCAGAGACATTGGGCTGGTCAGATGAAGATGTTAGAGATGCTCCCGAGGTCAAGCAGTAGCAAGAGGGCTGGCAGGGGAGCCGAGCAGCCAGCTCCAACCTGGCTCCACCTGATGCATCTTGTGCAGGAGCAGGCAGGCAGCGCTGCCCAGGCTGTGTCAGGCTCCCCTGCACAGCCCAGGCACCGAGGCAAGCCAAACAAAGAAGCTCTGCGTCTCTCTGGAGACAAGTCCCAAACACAGAGCCAGGCCAGGCCCGTGGATGGAGCAGTGAATCACTCAACCAGCTGTAGCTGAAGCAATTTGGGTCAACTATTCAGCCTGGCTTGAGGCCACCAGCTTCTCTTGTGTTTCATTTGGTGTACCTTAGCACAGGGCTTGCTCTGAGTTGCATTTAGCTTCAGTTTTGGGGTTGAAGGTTGATACCTGCTGGTGCAGAGGGATCTGCTGGGTTGGTTTTATTCCTGATGATGATGATGATGATGATGTCGCTTTTATTCCTGGCTCGTTGCTACTGCAGCTGAACACAAAGGACAAGTGAGAACAGGATTAGTGAAGAGCTTTCCTCAGCTATGCTCTCCCTGGGGGGGAAGAGGGAATTCAGACACTCAACAAGGTCCTTAAACCAGGCCTGGGGTATCCTTGTGGTGCAGCATCAACTGAGCCACCTCCATGCACAGGTCAGGTCCAAGAGCTGAGGACATGATACAGCTCTGGCTCAGCAAGGCTGAGCCCAGGAGACTTCTCTCTCCAGGATTACATCAGCAGCATGAGGATGCTGAGTGTACTGTCTGGGAATCCAAAGGACCAGGGCTGGGGTTTTTTGTTACTTCAGGATTATGTATATGATGAAATATTTTCTTCTGACTCTGGAGCTGCCTGCAGGAAGACAGCTGCTGAAAAAAAAAGTGATGTGGCCTGGTTTTCCAGCACCTGGGAGTTGGCAGCCCTGTGTGCTGAGGAACCAAGGGGCTGACATGGGGCTTGCTCCCCTTCACCATGACATCCATCTCTGGCTGCTTTGGTACCCCTCAGCTGCTCTGCTTTGGACAGGGAGGTGTACATGGTGCTGACTGCTGTGAAATGGGGTCCAAATTGTCCTGCTTGGGTTCACTGAACTGTGTTTGGTGGTGTGCTGCTGCTCCAAGGGTGTGCTCAGGGTCCTGCACCTTCAGAGACCATCCTGCACCCTTGAGGACTGTCCCTCTACTCTGACCTAGTGAGGCCACAGCTGCAGTACTGGCTCCAGTGCTGGGCTCCCCAGTTCAAAAGAGACAGACAGCTACTGGAGGGAGTCCTGTGGAGGCTATAAAGATACTGAGGGGCCTGCAGCATCTCTGTGAGGAGCAAAGGCTGAGAACCCTGGGGCTGATGAGCCTAGAGAAGAGCAGCCCCAGAGGGCATCTGATCAGTGCTCAGCAAGTCTTAAAGGATGGAGGACAAGAGAATGGGGCCAGACTACTGTCAGTGGTGCCCACAGCGACAGCACAAGGGGCAATGGGAACAAAGTGGAGCCCAGGAGGTTCTGTCTGACCAAGAGGAGAAACTTGTGTGAGGGTGCTGGAGCCCTGGAGCAGGCTGCCCAGGGAGGTGGTGGAGACACCATCCCTGGAGGTGTTCAAGAAAAGCCTGGATGAGGCACTTAGTGCCATGGTCTGGTTGACTGGCTAGGGCTGGGTGCTAGGTTGGACTGGATGAGCTTGGAGGTCTCTTCTAACCTGGTTCTATGATTCCAAGTTGCACAGTTGGACCGGTGGCCGTAACCATACCTACTGAATGTCTCAAGTTGCCTCTAATTCTTTTCCCTGCCCCCAAACACAAGACTCTGTGCTGTGGGTTTCTAGAAGCCAATGTCCCACAGCATCCCTGCTCTCCTGCCTCTCTCCCCATGGCTCTTATTTTCCTTTCTTTCAGCATCAGCATCTAAACATCTGGGTGGTGGTGGAGCTCAGAGCTGGAAGCGACACAATCCAGGGAGAAAGGATGTTTTTGTGCTATTTCCAACCTCCCCAGAACAGAGGACTTCAGAAAGCCCTTTACAAAGGCTGCTTTCTTCCTTGGTCCTGCTTTGAAAAGCTGGGTGAAATCCTCAGTTATCTCCTGCAGCAGGGCTGGACAAGACAGAAATGATCAAAAAAGGAGGGGGAAGGGGATGAGGAAAATCATGGCCAAGTGTTGGGGGTTTTTTTTTAGGGGGGGGGGGGGGTGTTTGTTTGTTTGTTTTAGGTTCTTTGGGTTTAAACAGGAGTTTTGGAACTCCTCCAGCCTCCTCTGATGGAGGAGCTGAATGATTTAGTGAAGATCTCCACTGACATTGGAATTCTGGTTTGTCACCTTGTACCAGAATTTCACTTTCTTGCTGAGATGTTGAGTTAGAGGAAAATATGGGGGAGGGGAGGAAGCTTTTAAAGAAGCTTCACTCACAGGATCACAGGATCACAGGATGTTAGGGGTTGGAAGGGACCCAAGGAGATCAAGTCCAGCCCCCCTGTCAGAGCAGGACAATACTCAGCACACCCCAGGCTCAGCTGGCCAACAGGGCTGAGCAGATAAACCAGGCCCTCCAAACATCCCTCCCCAGGTAGGTCTAAGGCTGGGTCAGGAACAGGGGCAAGGATTTGTCCCTGTTTCCCTTCTCCACCCAGAAAAGATTGAGAGACAGGGAGTCACCATGGCAGTGATGTCCCCAACCTCTGCACCCAGCAGTCAGGGTGATGCTCTGCCCTCCTTCTCCCACCCATCTGGGTGCTCCCAAGGGTGTTGCACCTGCAGGGCAGACCCAACACGAACAGCAAAACTGATGTGGGTTCTTCTCCCCTCCTCCTGGTCCCTCCTGGGAAGAGAGGTTATTCTGGCTCCATGTGAGCTCAGTTTTGAGGCTGTTGAGGAGGGGGCTGACAGATAGAGCAGAGCTGCCAAGCCCAGTGCAGTGTGGTTCCTTCTGGAGGTGGAGTCTGCCTGTGAGATGCACAGGATAGGGATCAGCTATGGTCCTGTGATCCCACCGAGGGAAGTGCAAGGTTTTATCTCCTTCCACAGATCCCCATGGATAATCCCCAGCTGCCCTGGGGCAGATCTTACTTCTCCAGCTAACTTTCAGTTCAGAAACTGGATCCTCTTTGCCTCCCCACAGCCCACTAGCAAACATTGGTACAAAGCAGCTCATCACAGAATAACAGAATCCCAACGTGGTGGGGTCAGAAGGGACCTTTAGGGATCAGCCAGTCCAACCCCCCTGCTAAAGCAGGGCACCCACAGCAGCTTGCCCAGGATCACAAGGCCCAGCTGGGGTTGGAAGCTCTCCAGACAAGGAGGCTCCACAACCTCTCTGGGCAGCCTGCTCCAGGGCTCCAGCACCCTCACACAAGAGAAGTTTCTCATTCTCTTCAGATAGAAAGTCCTGGGCTCCAGTTGTGCCCATTGCCCCTTGTGCTGTCCCTGGGCACCACTGACAGTAGTCTGGCCCCATCCTCTTGTCCTCCATCCTTTAGGTCTTGCTGAGCACTGATCAGATGCCCTCTGGGGCTGCTCTTCTCCAGGCTCAACAGCCCCAGGGCTCTCAGCCTTTGCTCCTCACAGAGATGCTGCAGGCCCCTCAGTATCTTTATAGCCTCCACAGGACTCCCTCCAGTAGCTGTCTGTCTCTTTTGAACTGGGGAGCCCAGCACTGGAGCCAGTACTGCAGCTGTGGCCTCACTAGGTCAGAGTAGAGGGACAGTCCTCAAGGGTGCAGGATGGTCTCTGAAGGTGCAGGACCCTCAGCACACCTTGGAGCAGCAGCACACCACTGTCCAGCTGGAACTGGATGATCTTTAAGGTCCCTTCCAAGCCAAGCCATTCTATGCACACACACACACACACACACCCCTGTGCACATCTCTTTACAACCAAATTTGAAAGACTAATGATAATAGCAGGAAAATGACTTAGAATCATAGAATCATAGAATTAACCAGGTTGGAAGAGATCTCCAAGCTCATCCTGTCCAACCTAGCACCCAGCCCTGTCCAGTCAACCAGACCATGGCACTAAGTGCCTCATCCAGGCTTCTCTTGAACACCTCCAGGGACAGCGACTCCACCACCTCCCTGGGCAGCCCATTCCAATGCCAATCACTCTCTCTGCCAACAACTTCCTCATCACATCCAGCCTAGGCCTCCCCCAGCACAACTTGAGACTGTGTCCCCTTGTTCTGTTGCTGCTTGCCTGGCAGAAGAGACCAACCCCACCTGGCTACAGCCTCCCTTCAGGTAGTTGTAGACAGCAATGAGCTCTGCCCTGAGCCTCCTCTTCTGCAGGCTGCACACCCCCAGCTCCCTCAGCCTCTCCTCACAGGGCTGTGTTCCAGGCCCCTCACCAGCTTCGTTGCCCTTCTCTGGACACCTTCCAGCACCTCAACATCTCTCTTGAATTGAGGAGCCCAGAGCTGCACACAGTACATCTTCAACTCCATCAGGTTGCCCAGAGCCCTGTCAAGCCTCACCTTGAATATCTCCAGGGATGGGACCCCAATCACCTCCCTGGACTACCTGTCCCAGCGTTCCACTGCCCCATCCCCATCTCCATCCCATCCCCATCTCCGCTCCTACTTCCCTCTCCTCACTGATCCCTAATCCAGTTTCCTTCTCCCCCAGACACCTCCCCATCACTTGACCATCAACAACTGGACTTGACTGGTGGCCTTGGTGACCGTTCACACACCAAACCCTCCTGCTGCCAGCCGGGCAGCCGCCAGCCACCCCACCGCTGCCAGCATCCCGCTTTCGGCACGCCACGGAGAGCTGCCAACTGCCCACGGAGCTGCTGCCAACTCCCAGAGAAAAGGGTGAGGGAGCTGCACACAAAGAGGGGTTTATAACCCAAGCAGGCACCTGACACGGGGAGGAGGGAGAGCTGGGACGTGCTTAGCCCTGGTAATCCCCAGTTTGGGTTTAGCATCTTCCTTCTTTAATTGGGTTTGATCTATTTCTGTTGGGTTTTTCTAATCAAAAGCACAGCAACAGCTGGGGCTGAAGCTTTCCAGGAGATGAACTCATGGACAACTGTGCAAAATAACTTTAGGCCTCTTGCTATTAGATCAGGCCACTGGGGAGCCACCAATTCTCTGCCATGACTGCAGGCAGATAAGGCTGGGGGAGAGCTGAAACCGCTCACCCTAAGGGAGCGAGGGCACCTCAGTGCCTTGGCAACGTCAGCTCTGCTGCTCCCTGCCAGGTCATGGGCACCCATGTGAGCCCCCCAGCACCAGTATCAGCTCCCAGCACCCACATGAACATTTAGCACCCATCCATGGTGTTCTTAGGGGAAGCACAGCAGGCTGGGGGGTTCTCCATGGGATTTTGCACCCATCTGAGACTTCAGCATCCATCTGAGCTCCCAGCACCCATCCAAGCTCCTTCCACAGTGCTGAGGCATCATGCTGGGGGAAGTACAACAGGCTGGGGGCTTCTCCATGGGGAAAGCACAGCAGGCTGGGACATTCTCCATGGGGTTTCACACCCATCTGAGGCCCCAGCACTCATCCAAGCTCCTTCCACAGTGCTGAGGGATCATGCTGGGGGAAGCACAACAGGCTTGGGGCTTCTCCATGGGGAAAACACAGCAGGCTGGGACATTCTCCGTGGGTTTTGCACCCATCTGAGCTCCCTCCACCATGCTGAGGGATCATGTTGCAAGGAAGCACACCAGGTTGGAGGGTTCTCCATGGGGTTCTGCAGGGTGTAGCAGGGACTCCTGTGCCCTGGACAGGTGGTGGGGTATTTGCAGGCTGCTGTGTGCCATTTCTGCCTAAAAATCCCAGAATTCCATGGTGGTGGGGGTTGGGAAGGACCTTTGGAAATCATCTAGTGCACCCCTCCTGCTAAAGCAGGGGCACCCAGAGCAGGTTTAGCAGGAGGGCTGCACTAGCTGCTCAACCCATGGTGATGCTGCAGAGCTCATTAACCTCCCTGAGGTTGGGCTGTCCTTGTTTGTAAGCCCCAGAGCCAGCAGGGGGACACATGAGGGGGTTGGAGCAGGACAGGCCCTTTGCTCATGGCCAAGGTGAGAAGTGCCCAGTCTTGGGGTGCAGCAGCTGAGGTCCCATGTGAGCACCTCAGGGGTCTGAGAAGGGCAGTGTCCCACCACTCCTCCCATTTCCACCCTTGCAGGCCAGGCTCAAAAGTGCTCTCAGTCATTTGAGGCCAGTGCTGGACACTGTTGCTTTCCAGCATGACATCAAGCAAACCAGAGGGTGAGATCTGCTGTCCAAGCAGGATCATCTCCCGAGGGAGAGAAAGGTGGAAGCTGGAACACTAAAAACTGGAGCTGCAGGGAACAGCCTGCCCTGGCCAGGAGGCAGACAGGATGATCTAATAGGTCTTTTCCATGTCTTGCTCCTGTGATTCAAGAAGTCTTGTCCCTAGGGGTGTGTTAAATATAGCCTGGATGAAACAAAAGATGGGGGGGGGGGTTCAAGTCTTGCCTTGGCTGGGAGGCAGGTTGGTCTAACAGGACTTTTCCATGATTAATCCAGACAAGAAAAGCAAGGAGGAAGTTGATAAACACAATGGTAATTCCATCCAGGATTGGCTTTGCTCAGGTTATTAGAATCCTGACATCATGTCTTGAAAAGAAGACTGGAAATTAGTCTCTGCTTGATAACATCTGCCCAGAGGATGGAGAGGTGCACAGCAGGCTGCCAGAGCCTTCAGGAGTTAATGCCTTTGGTGGCCCCCTCCCCAAAAAGCTGTTTCTGTTGAAGTCACTGAGTCTCAACCCAGCTGCCAAGGAGACCTCACACCTTCTTCTGCCTGCTCTCCTCAGACAGCCCTTCCTGCTAAAATCACCTTCCCCTGAAAAAAGCATTGGGACAGAATCACAGGATGCTAGGGGTTGGGAGGGACCTCCAGACATCATCCAGTCCAACCTCCCTGCCCAAGCAGGATCACCCAGGAATGCATCCAGCCAGGCTTTGAGAGTCTCCAGAGAAGGAGACTCCAGAACCTCTCTGGGCTGCCTGCTCCAGGACTCCAGCACCCTCACCTTAAAGAAGTGTCTCCTCTGAGGGCATTTCAAGGAGGCTGGGAGGTTTGTTTCCTGCCAGATTATTTAATCAGGACAAATGCTGGGAAGTTTGGGGTTGGCTTTAGCTGTGGAGCTGAGAAGGCTCCAGACAGCAGTGGTCTCCCAGCAGATGCTCCACCACGGAGACCAAATGGATGCTCCAGCACTGGGACCCAACAGATGCTCCAGCACTGGGTCCACGGGGGAACAGCTCCTTACCCACTCTGCAGGTTCTCCATGGAGACCTTGAATTTGGACCAGCCTGAGCAACATTTATTCCCCATGGCCCCAGGCCACACCATGGACCTGCTGAAGCAGCCTTCACACTGTGCTGTGGCCAGGGAAAGTTCACAGGGGCAGGGCTCATGTTTGAGACTTGTGGCTTGTGAACATGTGCTCCACTGCTGTGCCACAAGAGATGTGACCTCCCCTCTGGGAGCTGCTGGTTGTCACTGATCATAGAACCTCAGGCTGGTTTGAGTTGGAAGGGACCTTTAAAGCCCATTCAGTCAGCAGTCAGCAGGGACATCTCCAACTAGAGCAAGTTGCTGAAAGCCCCAGACAACCCGAGCTGGATGGCTCCAGGGATGGGGCTTCTCCCACCTTTCTGGGCAACCTGGGACAGTGTCTCACCACCCTCAGTGTAAATGCTTTGTGAGAAGCAGCTGAGGGAACTGGAGTTCTCTTCTGCCAGGCAACCAGCACCAGAACAAGGGGACACGGTCTCAAGTTGTGCCGGGGAGGTCTAGGCTGGATGTTAGGAGGAAGTTGTTGGCAGAGAGAGTGATTGGCATTGGAATGGGCTGCCCAGGGAGGTGGTGGAGTCACCATCCCTGGAGGTGTTGAAGCAAAGCCTGGATGAGGCACTGAGTGCCATGGTCTGGTTGATTGGACAGGGCTGGGTGCTAGGTTGGACTGGATGAGCTTGGAGGTCTCTTCCAACCTGGTTGATTCTATGATTCTATGATTTGTTCAGTCTCAAGAAAGGCTGAGAGAAAATCTTCTGGCTCTCCAAAACTCCTTGAAAGGAGGCTGGAGCCAGGTTGGGGTTGGTCTCCTCTCCCAAGGAACAAGTGATAGGACTAGGGGAAAGTGCCTCAGGTTGCCACAGGGGAGGTTTAGGTTGGACAGAGGGAGCAATTTCTTCCCCAAAAGAGGTCATCAAGCCCAGAACAGGCTGCCCAGGGCAGTCCCTATCCCTGGAGGGATTTCAAAGCCATGGAGATGTGGTGCTGAGGGACACTGTTTAGTGGCAGTGCTGGGTTAAGGGTTGGACTCAATGATCTGAAGGGTCCATTGCAAGCAGAATGATCTGATGGTTCTATGGCTGTGTGCTTCTGAGTCTGGCTGTTTAATTGCATCAGGACAGGGCAGGGTTGTTTATGTCCCCAGCCCTTTAACCAGGCACAGGTTTCTTTTCCTTGGCTCTGAGTAAGAAATGTTCTGCTGGAGGTCTTTTGGTTAAGCCAGAAAAAAAAAGGCAATTTATGAGAGAGGATGAAAACTCTCTTTTACTGTCTGAGGTCTGGGTCAGCACTGTTCCTTCAGACATTTTAGTAATTCTTCTTGGCAAGGACCAAGATAATATCTCCAGTGAAACAAAAGGGGAGGGGGGAGGGCAGAATACAACTTCCACATTTGGAGGTGGCTGCAGCAACTGCTTCCAGCCTCAGCATGGACCAAAGCCTGATCCTAGGGGATCCAGAACAAAAGTGAAACACCTCACAATTTATGTCCAGTGGGAAAAAAAAAAAGCCCCAAACAACCTCTACCTGATGGAAAGCCTGAGTGGGATTTGATGCTAATTTTAGTGGTCACCTTGGCTGAGGTTGAGGAAGTTGCTGGTGCTGCCAAGAGCAAATTTACCTGATGATGGATGAGGAAGCAGAGAGGAAAATAAATAAATATCAGCAACACCTTTTTTTTTCCCCTCCTTCCCCTTTCTTGGTGTCATCCAAGGTCACCCATTTGTGCAAGAGGAGAGCTGTTGCCAGAGCTCAGAGCTTTAAGGGAAGAGCAGCACCTTGGAAGTGCTAGGTCTAAAACAGAATGAAGCAGAGGCTTGGCTCTTGCTTGCGTTTTCATGTTGGCATTAATCTCCTTCTCTCCTTGTGCTTAGCCTTGGAAGAAGCTTGCCATGAACTTCTGCAAGAGTGCTTTGGGTTTCTTTGGTTTTCTCTGGGTGGGGAATGGCTGAGAGTGGCCCTGAGGAAAAGGAGCTGGGGGTCTGGTTAATGAAAAGCTCAACATGAGCCTGAAGTGTGAGACAGCAACCTTGTGCTGGGCTGTAGCAAGAGAAGTGTGGCCAGCAGGACAAGGGAGGGGATTCTGCCCCTGTACTCTGCTCTCCTCAGGCCCCACCTGCAGTCCTGTGTGCACTTCTGGAGCCCCCAGCACAGGAAGGACATGGAACTGTTGGAGCCAGTCCAGAGGAGGCCACCAAGATGCTCAGAGGGCTGCAGCAGCTCTGCTACAAGGACAGGATATGAGAGTTGGGGCTCTGCAGCCTGGAGAAGAGAAGGCTTGGAGGAGACCTTGGAGTGGCCTTGCAGCATCTGAAGGAAGCCCACAGGAGAGGTGGGGAGGGACTACTGACAAGGTCTTGTAATGAGAGGATGAGGAGGAATGGGTTTGAACTGGCAAAGGGGAGGTTTAAACTGGATGTTAGGAAACAGTTCTTTCCAGTGAGGGTGGTGAGACACTGGCACAGGTTGCCCAGGGAGGCTGTGGCTGCTCCCTCCCTGGAGGTGTTCAAGGCCAGGTTGGATGAGGCGTTGAGTGACCTGTTCTAGTGGGAGGTGTCCCTGCCTATGGCATGGGGTTGGAACTGGATAAGCTTTGAGGTCCCTTCCAACCTAAACCATTCTATGATGCTATGATTCACCTCAAGACCAGACCTGTAAACACAGACTCATAGAATGGATTGGAAGGGACCTTGAAGACCATCCAGTGCTGAGCCCCCTGCCAGGGGCTGGGACACTTCCCACTAGACCAAGCTGCTCAAGGCCTCATCCAGCTGGGCCTTGAACACCTCCAAGGAAGGGGCATCCACAGCCTCTCTGAGCAACCTGTGCCAGTGTCTCACCACCCTCACTGTCTGCAATCTAAATCTCCCCTCCTCCAGCTCAAAGCCATTGCTCCTTGTCCTGTCACTGCCAGCCCTTGTCAGAAGTGCCTCCTCAGCTCACCTGTAGCCCCTTCAGGTACTGGTAGGCTGCTCTAAGATCTCCCTGGAGCCTTCTCTTCTCCAGGCTGAACAGCTCCAACTCTCCCAGCCTGGCTACTGACCAGTCTATATTTGACCACTTGCTCCTGCTCATGGAGAACTTCTGAGCAGTTGTGCTCCAGGAGAGTTTTTTTTGACACAACCCAACAAAACCTCAACAAGCAGGAAAACCTTTTTGTTTCCATCAGCAGTTTTTGGAGAGCAGGAAGAGTTCCTGGCCAACTCTCAGCATCAACTGGAGCCAGGTTCTGCTGGAGGGCAGGCAGAAGCTCCCCGTGGAGATGCTCATCCCAGCGTGGCCCCAGGCAGGAGG
The DNA here is from genome assembly GCF_015220805.1 of Pogoniulus pusillus. Taxonomy (NCBI): domain Eukaryota; kingdom Metazoa; phylum Chordata; class Aves; order Piciformes; family Lybiidae; genus Pogoniulus; species Pogoniulus pusillus. Next base: position 22,375,692 of record NC_087276.1, on the reverse strand, counting down.
TGATCTGCGCTTCCCTCTGAAGCACTCTGACCACTGGCAGAGGGACTGACAGCAGCCCACAGGCCTGGGGAGATGCAGCCATTCCCACACTCTAGGCATTGCTTTTAATGACTCCAGCCAGGAGCTGAGGAGGAGTAAGTGTTTCCAGGTTCAGGGCACTGCAGCAATGGGCACTGCTTTCTCCATGTGCTTCCCAAAATCCACTGCAGACCCTCCACCCTGTCCAGGACAGGATGAGAGGGGATGGCTTTAAACCAAAACAAGGAGATCTGGACTGGATAGAAGGAAGAAATCTCTTACACTGAGGGTGCTGAGGCTCTGTCCCAGGCTGCCCAGAGAGGTGGGAGATGCCCCCCACTCCTGGAACCATTGCAGGGCAGGTTGGTTTGGGCTCTGAGCAACCTGCTCCAATTGGGGATGTCCCAGATGACTGCAGGGGGTTGGACTGGATGAGCTGTAAAGGTCTCTGACCCCAAATTAATCGTGCAAAAGAGCTCAGGAGGAACAAAAGGGGCAGGAAACCTCCTGAAGTGACCTCTTGTCCTGTGGGCTCGGAGGACAAGTGTCACCACTGCCTGTCCAAGCTGCTGCTAATTACTGAAAGTATCTTATTAAAGACAAAACCAAACCAAACCTAAGGAATCAGGGAGTTGTGCCATTAAAAAAGGAATGAGCATCCCCAGAGGATTTGGTGGCTTGCAGTGGACTTGCAGCACCCCAGACTTTCCAAGTCTAGTCCTCACAGCCAAGTTTGTCTCTAAACCTGCCTAGTTTCTTGGAGTTTGAGTCCATCTGCTGTCAGTTGAGCCTTTGGCCATCAGCTGAGTCTTTTGAGCTTGAGTACATCAGTTTCTTTGAGTCTATCTACCGTAGGGTGAGCCTTTGAGTTTGAGACCATCAGTTTCTTTGGGCTTGAGTCTATTACAGGCTGCCCAGAGAGGTTGTGGAGTCTCCTTGTCTGGAGAGCTTCCAAACCCATCTGGGCACTGTGATCCTGGGCAAGCTGCTGTGGGTGCCCCTCCTTTAGCAGGGCAATTGGACTGGATGATCTCCAGAGGTCCCTTCTAACCTCCACCATGCTGGGATTCTGTGATACCAATCCCTTCTTGCTGCCAAAAAATGCCTCTGTGAGCCAAATTTCCTTGACAATTGGAATTGGCTGATTTGGATCAGTTTGGAAAAGTGGCAAAGCCCTGGTTTAGAGCTGGCCACATCCCTCATCAGCCTTCAAGCTTGGTGAAGTAGAGACTAAAGAGCTGCAAAAGGCAGAGATGTAAGCGACGCTGACAGGTAGTGAAAATCCTGGGCGCAGGAGCTTAAGACAATAAATTAACACATAGGAGAAGGGGGAAGGGGGAGGAAAGGAGAAGGAAAGGGGGAAAAAAAAAAAAAGAGAGAGAGCAATCTGTTTTGGTAATCATTCTGAACTGCTGAACCCTCCTCCTGCAGGTCAAACATCCCTGGTATTAAGCAGATGTCACTCAAGGGCTGATTAACACGTTACCGAATTTCGCCCCTCGTTTAATAAACCTTTTAGCTAACATGCAGGTAATTGCTTCCAAATGTCAAGGCAACAATGGCAGCTTCTGTGGATGGCATCATTCCCAACACCAGGTGACAGCTTCCCTTCTTGCCTTGATGTCCCACTGCAAAGACCCTCTCCTTAAAACCAGCTGCTTTCTCCGTCGCTCCTCTGTTGTGAGCAGCAAGGTGGGGAGAGGCAAAGCCTTCAGGCTGGGAATGGATTCTTCCCTTCAAATGTCTGTGTGGCAAATAGGCCTTCTGCTGCCAAACTGGTGCATGGGTGGGGAACAGAACCATGGAGTTGTTGTGGTTGGAAGAGATCATTAAGAACATCAAGTCTCAACCCTTAACCCAGCACTGCTAAACTGTGGCCCTCAGCACCACATCTCCATGGCTTTGAAACCCCACCAGGGATGGAGACTCCACCACTGCCCTGGACAGCCTGGGCCAGGCCTTGACAACTCTTTAAATAAAGAAATTGTTCCCCATGTCCAACCTAAACCTCTTTAGGTTTAGGTCACTCATTCCAAGAAGGACATTGAGGGACTGGAACAGATCCAGAGAAGGGCAATGAAGCTGGCAAAGGGTCTGGAGAACAGAGCTGGTGAGGAGCAGCTGAGGGAGCTGGAGTTGTTCAGCCTGGAGAAGAGGAGGCTGAGGGGAGACTTCATTGCTTTGTAATTCCCTTAAAGAAGGTTGGAGCCAGGTGGGAGTCAGTCTCTTCTCCCAGCTCTGCTGTATGGCTTTCTCAGCCCTGACAACCTTCTGGGTGAAGAAATTGTACCTCATGTCCAACTTAAACCTCCCTTCAGGTCTTTTCCTCTCATTCTATCACTTGTTAATAGAGAGAAGAGGCTCAGGTGCCCTGGAGATCCTGGCAGCCCAATCATCCCTGGTGCATCTCACACAGCACCAGACACCTCTCTTTAGGGACCTGAATCTCACTGTTGCTCCCCTGGAGGCGAGGGGTGTAACCCAGCAGTGACCACTGCCCTTGGCTTTCACTGGTGGCCACCTTCTTGCCATTGGTAGCACCAGCACTGGGGTTGAGTGTGTAGACTCTGATGGTCCTGGGAAGTTCCCAGCACCACTGCTCGTGTCAGCTGCTATGGACAGAATGATTTATGGGCACGTGGTTGAATCCATATTTCAGTCTCAGAGCGAGATGGAGCCAGTGGGTGGGACCAGAGGACCATGCCCAGGGAGGATGAGAGTGTTCCTCAGACCACCTGGCTTCTCAACAGAGATAAATAGCAACAAGGTTGGGTAAGAGGCTGGCCCAAACCTCCAGGGAGGAGATGCTGGAGCAGGTCTAGCCTTGCTCAGAAGGAACAGATTAGCTGGGAAACATCTCCCACCTCCTCCCACGCTTAGCCCCATTCATCAGCTGCTTCTGCTCTCCATCAGTGTCAGGCACTGAGCTTCTGCACATGGATGGGCTGCTGGGAGACAGGGGAGATGGTGTGAGGGGCTGGGGTGAGGGAAGAAGATGCAAACAGTGATCCAGCCAGGCACCTTCTGTGGGAGCTCAGCACATCAGACACTCTGACGTGCCCAACCTGCCGGTGAGCAGCTGCCTGCAGTCAGCATCTGCAGGGCCCTTCTCAGATGAGCTCATCCCACTTTCCAAGCAAATATGTTGAAAACATTTGCAGGGCACCTGCTCCCTCAGCCTCACACCTGGAGACCTTCTGCCTTCTCCTCTTGGAAGGATCCTCTGCGCTTACTCATCACCTTTGGAACTTGGCCCCGCTCCTCCAGATCCCTTCATCATGCCACAGCAGCTGGCTCCGGGCAGCCAAGAGCAGCAGTTGAGTTCATGCTGGCATGGTGGGCACCTGCCTGCAGGCTGCTCAAGAACCTGCTGGGAGGAACATTTGAGCCACAAGGAGAAAATCAGTCCTGGGATGGAGTTTGGAGGAATAAACCAGGATGGTAGAAGCTTCACTGGGAACAAGCTTGAGGGGAAAATGCCTTTTTTTTTCTCATTTTAAAGAGGATCACTTTAAGTCCACATCAATGTCTTTCATGAGTGAAAACCCAGCTCTTTGGTGTGTCTTTTGTGTGGCTTTGTGAAGACATCAATCTGTGGATCTTGGTTGCTGCATGTCCACAGGGGACCCCTAGAGATATGGATGTGCTCCAGTGCTAGAGACTGTTTGCTCTCTGGGTCTCATTCTCTGCAGCCCACCAGAATCAGTCCCACTTGGCTACCCTCCAGTCTAAAGTCCCTGAGCTCAGAGAAGTAAGGACTCACCAGATGGTCCAGCATGGCTCAGTGATGGGAGTCAGGCTGGGGAGGGCAGTGCAAAGGACAAAGCTCATGGAGAACACAGCAGCCCAGCACAGTGGGGGTTTGAAGTGACCTATGGAGATCATCCAGTCCAATTGCCCTGCTAAAGCAGCTTGCCCAAGATCACAATGCCCAGCTGGGTTTGGAAGCTCTCCAGACAAGGAGACTCCACAACCTCTCTGGGCAGCCTGCTCCAGGACTCCAGCACCTCACACCAAGTAAGTTTCTTGTTCAAATGGAACCTCCTGGATTCCAGTTTGTGCCCACTGCCCACTGCCTCTGTCCTGTTGTTGGGCACCACTGACCAGAGTATGGCACTCACACCACAGAATTTTCTGCTTCTCTTCAGATGGAGCTTCTTGGGTTCCAGTTTGTGCCCATTGCCCGTTGTGCTATCACTGGGCACCACTGACAATAGTTTGGCCCCATCCTCTTGCCCCCCACCCTTTATCTCTTGCTGAGCATTGCTCAGATGCCCTCTGGGGCTGCTCTTCTCCAGGCTCAACACCCCCAGGGCTCTCAGCCTTTGCTCCTCCCAGAGATCCTCCAGGCCCCTCAGCGCCTCCAAAGAAGGCTGATTTGCCACCTTGATCTTGTTGAGTGTTTCTTATGTAGCAGAACAAGAGCTGTGCAAGCATCTACCTGTCCAGGGGCTGCAGAGTGGAGGTGACCTTTCCAGGGGCCAGGAGCTCAGCGAGAACAGGGCTGTGAGACTGCTGAAATGGCCTGGCAGGGGGGCTTGAAATTGCTCGACGTCTCCATACTGCAAAGCAATACCTGCTGAGATGAAACCACTTGGCCTCCTTCCTCCTGTCTCCAAGGCAAACATAGACACTTCTATTCATACCCACAAGAAATTAATATTTCAGCATCTGCCTCTTTTTCTGTGTGGTTTGTTTTATCTAGAGCCATGGACCTTGGATGTCTTTTCTCATCTCATATTGTGCTCTGGATGCAGCCTCTTTCATCCAGCCCTCTTGCTGCCTTCATAAAGAATAACAGCAGTAGTTGTTGTTGTTTTTTTTCCCCTGGAGCATGGGCTGCTGGAAACCAAAGGGAAATGTCTTGCTTGAAAGAAGGAGAGGGCAGGCAGGAGGCTGCTGTCTCCATTTCCACACCAGAGCTGCTGCTCTGCAGGCTGGGCAGTTTGGCTTTCTCAAGCTTTCATGGAGAGCAACAAATTGTCCTATAAAAATATCTTTTACTTGAGTTTTATTTTCCTAACTTGTAAACCTGGGAATAAAAGCTCTCACTTCTTTGATGGAAAAGTCCAAGGCAGACCAAGATCACCTTAAAGTTCTTCCACAGACTAAGCAAAGTCCAAGACAGAAGCTGTGGCTCTGAAATCCAGCAGGGTTTTCAGATCCTGCCTCTCTCTCTCTCTCTCTGAACTGGCATTTGAAGCCTTCTCCTGGCTGTGGAAAGGTCATTTTATGTGGCCTTAGCCTAAAACTCATCTCATGCAACCTCTCAGCAACTGCCACAGGATCCCAGCATGGCAGGGGTTGGAAGGAACCTCTGGGAATCATCCAGTCCAAACACCTGCTAAAGCAGGGGCACCCATAGCCCAGGATCACAATGTCCAGCTGGGTTTGGAAGCTCTCCAGGAAGGAGACTCCACAACCTCTCTGGGCAGCCTGCTCCAGGGCTCCAGCACCCTCAAAGTGGAGATGTTTTCCCCTGTGTTCATAAAGGACAAAACTTTGTAAGGACATTTCTGCTCATCTTCCTGTCAAGGAAAGACAAGAGCTGCTGCTGCTGCTGCTGCTGCTCCAGACTTGAAAGATGTGGTCCAGCCCCACCTTCATCTCCCCACATAGGTAATATGGGATGAGGATGGGAGCTACTCCCTCAGCCTCTTCCTCACTACCTCCAGCTTGGAAGTCCTTCTGTACCAAAGAGCCAAAGGTGCACGATCCACGGCCTGAGGCATCATCCACATTGCTGTCAGTGGCTGTGACACCTGTGCTTCCCCTTGCTCAGGGCATTGGCTCCATGGCATGGCCCAGGAACAATGACAGCCACACTCTGAGCTCCACAGGTTGGCAGCTGCTGAGATGTTGGAATTCAGGAGATCAATCACCCCTCATTTGCCATGTGAAACGCTGGGGCTGCCTGCATGGAATAGCTCTGCTGGACACCAGGGAGAGGTCCCCACCAGTGATCATGCTTGAGACACTCTGAAAAGCAGTAAGAAAACAAGGGTCCCACCTTCCAACCAAGAGAGGGGTGAGGTTGGGTTGAGGGGTGACCTAGACACCCCCATTTTCACTCCTTCTTCTTCATCTTCCCTGCTCCAGCCTTGCTCTGTGCCTGGAGGTGGACATCATGCAGGGTGATGTGTGTCTGGAGGTGAGATGCAACAAAAGAGCCTCCTGTAGGCCTGGACCACACAGATCTCAGGTTAGTTATTTCCACCCTATTTATAACTGATGTGCTGAGCAGAAATGTCCTCATCCAGAGACATTTAGGCACTGGTTCCCAGGCATCTGCCCTTGGGTTATATCCCAAACAGAGTCCTGCAAGCCATCCCTGTTGGCCTTATTGCTGGGATGGTTTCCAGTGACCATGAGTGATGCTGGAAGCAAGAACATCTTGTGGCAAGATGTCACCCTTGAACCTTGAGTTGGGAATCACAGGGCTTTAAGGCATTTGCAATCTGTGACTCGTGTGATGGCCTGACCTCGGAGAGGAGATGCTTTGCACTGGGGGATGGCTGCAGGAGTCAGCCAGAGCAGCTCTTGTGGGAAACACAATTCCTGGGAAGCACTCCCCAGCTCTGTGATCAGGTCCTTCATGCCCAGGTAAATACCAAAACCACCTCTTGTTTAAATAGACCAGTCCTGGGCTTTGTGTCTGCCTAACAGTTAAGTGAGACATTGGAACAAGTTGCCCAGGGAGGTCATGGTTGTCTCCTTCCTGAAGGTGTTCATGTTCATGTTGGAGGTGTTCATGCAGGCTGCCTTGAGCAGCATGCTCTAGTGGAAGGTGTCCCTGCCCATGGCAGGGAGGTTGGAACTAGGTGCTCATAATGCACATGCCTTATAAAGAGAGGCTGAGGGACCTGAGGAGCTTTTTAGTCTGGAGAAGAGAAGACTGAGAGGGGATTTAATCAATGTCTATAACTATCTGAGGGCTGGGGGACAGGCTCTGCTCACTTGCTCCCTGGGATAGGACAAGGAGCAATGGATGGAAGCTGCAGCACAGGAGGTTCCACCTCAAGACAAGGGGGGACTTCTTTACTGTAAGGGTCATAGAGTACTGAAACAGGCTCCCCAGAGAGGTTGTGGAGTCTCCTTCTCTGGAGACTTTCAAGGCCTGTCTGGATGCACTCCTCTGTGACCTGTGCTAGATTGGATGGTCCTGCTCTGGCAGGGGGGGTGGACTCGATGATCTCTCTGGGTCCCTTCCAACCCCTGACATCCTGTGATCCTGTGATCTAGTTCCAGCTCCCCTGCCATGGGCAGGGACCAGGTTGCTCAAGCCTCATCCAGCCTGGTCTTCAACACTTCCCAGGGATGAGGCATCCACAGCTTCTCTGGGCAGTTTTTTCCTCTATAAAGCTGGGAACAAGCAATTATTCCTTCCACAAGTGAAAGGAAATCAGAGCCCTTCCCATAATCACCTACTGGATTTTATCAGCCTGTTTGGGTTAGGTTTGTGCCACTTTGGCCAAGCCCTAATTGATTCTTTAATCTCTTTGAGTCCCTTTCAAGCCCTGACCTCCTGTGAGCCTGTGATCTTTCAGGTCCCCTCCAACTCAACCCAGTCTATGAATCTATGTGCTCCAAGGCTTCTCTGACTTGTTTTCCTCATTGCAGAGCTGCAGACAAGGGATGGCCAGGATCATCCCTGCTGAGCTGCAAACCCAGCCCTCCAGCATGTGAGGAGGAGGCAGGATGGGCAGGGTTGGGAACAGCATCTCCTCAGCCACATCTGTGTCTTCAGCTGCTCAGAGCACCGAAGACAAATGAACTGGAGGATGCATTTCCTCTGCTGAGGGCTCACACCCGGGAGGTTTCTGTTCACAGTGTAGGTCAAGAGTTGAATACTGAAGAAGAAAGGAAAACAGATAGAAAGATCCATCTTCCCTTAAAAAATCCCCAGAGCAGGGGCCATTTGGAAGTCGTTTTTCACTGAGCCAGAGTTGTTCCTGGCCCTTCAGCAAGCCTCATAGTTTGGGACACAAGGAAGAACTTGCCCTCCATCCTCATGGGTTTTGGAGCATTATCCTGGGTGCAAGGTACCTGACACCCTCCTCCTAGTTGAGGGCCTCCAAGGTTTGGGGATTGGAGTAAGGTGGAACCCAAGACATGCTGAAAATGGCTCTGTCCCTCAGTGTGCAAACATGTTAGGTGCACTGGGGCTGAGATGCAGGAGCAGCTGGTGGCTTGGATTTGCTGGCATTGAATGCACTAACAGTACCTGGCACCCTCCTCTAAGTTGAGGCCCTCCAAGGTTTGGGCTTTGGGGCAAGGTGGATCCCAAGACATGCTGAAAATGGCTTTGTCCCATTTGCTGGCTGGCATTAGCTGGCATTGAATGCACTAACAGTACCTGGCACCCTCCTCTAAGTTGAGGGCCTTCAAGCCCAATTTGGGACAAGGTGGATCCCAAGACATGCTGAAAATGGCTCTGTCCCTCAGTGTGCAAACATGTTAGGTGCATTAGGGCTGAGATGCAGGAGCAGCTGGTGGCTTGGATTTGCTGGCATTAGCTGGCATTGAATGCAGTGACCTGGCACCCTCCTCTAAGTTGAGGGCCTCCAAGGTTTGGGCTTTGGGGCAAGGTGGATCCCAAGACATGCTGAAAATGGCTCTGTCCCTGGATGTGCAAACATGTTAGGTGCACTGGGGCTGAGATGCAGGAGCAGCTGGTGGCTTGGATTTGCTGGCATTGAGTGCACTAACTCTGAGGGGACAGCTTTGAAGTGGGGCAGTGCACGCAGCTAGAGGGAGGCCAATTTCAGCCTGGTGAAAGGGAATGCAAATTAAATTCCTTTCTGGAGGGAATTCAAGGAAATTCTTTTCCTTCTGTGATTGTGTCTCTCTTCTCCTGGCTTACAAAAACACCTTGGCTCAGCTCTTAGCTCTGCCTTTTATGCAACCCCCCTGCTCCAGTTGGGCAGGTTTTGGTGCTGTTACATGAAAGTAACACTTTTTTATGACCAGAAGCTGAAATGAGGAAGGAAACTGAGGTTTGTTGTCATTGGTTGGGTTTTGTTGGTAGTCAGTTTGTTTGGTTTTGCTTTTGCAAAAGCACAGCCAACTCCTCCAGGCTTCTTTTTTTTTTGGTGGGGGGAGTGGGTAGGGGGTGAAGCTTGTTCCAAACAGGTGCTAAAGTGGGGAAAGCTGAGCCAAGGAGAAGGGTGATGTCCTCACTCTGCTACTGTGCTTTTCATGGCTCATTCAAAGAGGACATCTGCATGGGAGAGCAAAGGTGTTTCATTTCGTGGGGTACAGGACCTGGGCAGACACCCAGACCTGGAATGGTCTCTTGATACGAGGCAGTGAAGGGTCTGGATAGGAGGGCTGGTCAGGAGCAGCTGAGGGAACTGGGATTCAGGCCACACCTTGAACACTGTGTCCAGTCTGGGCTCCTCAATTCAAGAGAGATGTTGAGGTGCTGGAAGGTGTCCAGAGAAGGGCAACAAAGCTGGTGAGGGGTCTGGAACACAGCCCTGTGAGGAGAGGCTGAGGTAGCTGGGGGTGTGCAGCCTGCAGAAGAGGAGGCTCAGGGCAGACCTCATTGCTGTCTACAACTACCTGAAGGGAGGCTGTAGCCAGGTGGGGTTGGGCTCTTCTGCCAGACAAGCAGCAACAGAAGAAGGGGACACAGCCTCAAGTTGGGACAGGGGAGGTCTAGGCTGGATGTGAGGAGGAAGTTGTTGGCAGAGAGAGTGATTGGCATTGGAATGGGCTGCCCAGGGAGGTGGTGGAGTCACTGTCCCTGGAAGTGTTGAAGCAAAGCCTGGATGAGGCACTTAGTGCCATGATCTGGTTGATTGGCCAGGGCTGGGTGCTAGGTTGGACTGGATGAGCTTGGAGGTCTCTTCCAACCTGCTTGATTCTGTGATTCTATGATTGTTTAGTCTGGAGAAGAGGAGGCTGAGGGGAGACTTTCTGGTTCTCTACAAGTCCCTGAAAGGAGGTTGCAGTGAGGTGGAGGTTGGTCTCTTCTGCCTAGTGATGGAATGAGAGGAAACAGCCTGAAATTGTGCCAGGGGAAGTTTAGGTTGGAGATAAGGAAACATTTCTTTGCTGCAAGAGCAGTCAGGGATTGGAACAGGCTGCCCAGGGAGGTGGTGGAGTCCCCATCCCTGGAGGTGTTGAAGAAACACATGGCCATGGCTCTCTGGGACATGGTTTAATGGCCATGGTCATGTTGCACTGATGGTTAGACTCAATGATCTTGGAGGTCTTTTCCATCCCCAACAATTCTATGATTCCATGACCTTAAATCCCCCCTGAGGTAGCCTCTGGCTGCTCCATCCCCAGTGTGCAGGGAGCAAAGCTGGGCTCCTGCTGCATCCCTGCTCCAGAGACACCAAGGTTGGGATGGGGGCTGGAGGTCAAGCTCCATGGCTCCTCCATTTCCTTCCAGCCCAAATGTCTGCAACCTTCTGCTGCCCGTGGAAGATTTACAGAGCAGCAGTAAGTATTTCACCAGCTCCTTCTTAATAACATGGCAATAAAGCTGGGCCTTCCAAGGACTCCTGGAGCCCTTCATAATCCAAGGAGGGATTTGGCTTCCCCCAGTAGATAGTCCACTGGTGGGCATGTTTTACAGCCCCTTTGTTAGAGCAGGGCTGGTCCCCCATCATCAAAGTGTGAACTGAGGCTCTGTGATGGGCTACTCCATAAATCTCTCCCCTCTAATCCTTTCCTTTCTACTGTTTGCAAACTGGGGGAGGAGAGAGGGTGGACTGGTCTAAGCAGGCCAAAGATTTTTAACCCTTTGTGCTTTGGGGGATCTTCTCCTTGCCAGCAGAAGATGGTGTGTAGAAGGAGAGCTGTTTCATGGCAGGCTTTTTAGGTGCAGGTGGTTACCTCCAGCAATTAAAGCCCAAATGACAGCTTAAGGAGCTCCTCTGAGTGTTTTAAGAAGTCCATCACTGTGTGCAGGAAATAAATCTGGCAGCATTGCCATCACTTCAAACTCCTCCAGCAGTTAATGCACAACTCTGCTCTTATTTGTCCATTACATGGATAATGTTGCTTCACTCCTCACTTGGTTTCCAGGGCTGAGACTCCAGAGCAGGACCCAAACCAGCATTTGTAGCCAAAACAACACTATGGAGATCACAGGTCTGTGGTAGGGAGGTAGAGTGATGCAGGGCTTAGATCTGGGGCCACTTCAGGGCTGACACCTGTGGCTCTGTGGAGGTGAGGAAAGCATCTCCACCAACCCTGGAGGTCTTCAAGAAAAGCCTGGATGAGACACTTAGTGACATGGTCTGGTTTACTGGCTAGGGCTGGGTGCTAGGTTGGACTGGATGAGCCTGGAGGTCTCTTCCAACCTGGTTGATTTTATGATTCTATCTGAGTCAAAGGCCAAAATCTCCTTTGACTCTGTGGCTGGTGATGTGTCAGGCTCTTGAAAGAGATGTTGCATCTTGGCCACCTTTGGGTTGACCTCAGCTGTGGAGGGGAGGGAGCAAGTAGGTGAAGAACAAGAGGCAAGCTGGTGATTTTGGTTCTTCAGGTGTTTGTGCACACACCAGTGTCAAGGCCAGGTTTTGATATGGTAGACTGGCATGTTGTGGCACCAAACTGTTTCTTGGTCACAAGGAGACTTTTCTGTTCCCAGTGCCTACTGGAGGTCAGGAACAAGTACAAAGTCCATCAGTGCTCACCAGATTCACATGAAGAATCTAGGAGCACAGAATCATGCAGTGATTTAGGTTGGAAGGGACCTTAAAGATCATCCCATGGGCAGGGACTGCTCCCACTGGCCTCGTCCAACCTGGCCTTGGACACCTCCAGGGAGGGAGCGTCCACAGCCTCCCTGGGCAATCTGTGCCAGTGTCTCACCACCCTCACTGGAAACAACTTCTTCCTAATCTCCAGTCTAAATCTGCCCTCTTCCAGCTTAAAGCCATCGCCACTCATCCTGTCACTGCATCCCCTACATGATGGAGGCAAGCCTGAGAGCTTGATCAGAGGGCTGCAGCAGCTCTGCTGTGAGCACAGACTGAAAGAGTTGGGGCTGTTCAGTCTGGAGAAGAGGAGGCTCCCAGGTGACCTTCTTGTGGCCTTCCAGGATCTGAAGGGGGCCTACAAAAAAGCTGGGGAGGAACTTTTTAGGCTCTCAGGGAGTGACAGGACTGGGGGAATGGAGCAAAGCTGAGGGTGGGGAAATTCAGCCTGGCTATGAGGAGGAAGTTGCTGAGCATGAGAGTGGTGAGAGGCTGGACTGGGTTGCCCACGGAGGTGGTTGAGGCCCCATCCCTGGAGGTGTTTAAGGCCAGGCTGGCTGAGGCTGTGTGCAGCCTGCTCTAGGGTAGGGTGTCCCTGCCCATGGCAGGGGGGGCTGGAACTGGCTGCTCCTTGTGGTCCCTTCCAACCTTGACTGATTCTATGATTCTGAGCAGACCTTGTGTGCCATCAATCTGCTAAATCAGAGCTTCCAACACCTTCTGCTCCCATCCCTTTTAAACCTGCCCACTCTAGGATACCTCCACACCAAAGAGAGCCAGGAGGAAGCCCGGGGGGGTGGGCTGTCTCCTTTCCCCCCTCCACCACCCTGCAGCTGCACACATCTCCACTTCGTAGGCACCGCTAGGGTTGAGAAATGAACTTAGTGTCCCTTTTATCAGCAAAGACGTGGGGCTTTTTTTAAGCCCAGCTTTTCAAACAGTGCTGAAAGGTCCTGCAATGGGCAGAGGTCTGCTTTTGAAATTGAACAAATTGTAGGTTTATGGTTCCCATGGGGGGGGGGGGGGGGGGGGGGTTTGCTGTAAATCTCCAGCAGTTAACGCATCTGTTCTTTTCCAACCTCGCTACCAGCGGCTGGAGGAGGAGAGGGAGAAATACCTGACATGATTTCCTGACACGAGCTGCTCTCAAAGCCCCCCCAAAGAGTTCCTCAGGAAAAAAAAAAAAAGAAAAGGTTTTTTAAAGTAATATTTATGGATGATCCTGGTGAATCAGGCCCTAAAAGGTGGAGGGGAAAGGGCTGTTGTTCATTAAAGGGTTGGAAACGGAGCGCTGAGGATTTCCCTGTGGAGGGGCAAAAGAAATGGAGTGAAAGTGAAGCAGCTTTTGAGTTCATCCAGACCTTTTTTTTTTTCTCCTCCTTTTTTTTTTTTAACTTTGCTGTTGGTAAAATTGGAACCTTATTTTGGATGAAGGAAATAAGTAAATCACAGGCTCATAGAATAGGTTCAGCTGCAAGGGACCTTAGAGATCATCCATGGGCAGGGACACCTTTGACTAAACCAAGTTGCTCAAAGTCTCGTCCTAGAATCATAGAACTGTTTTGGTTGCAAAAGACCTCAAAAGATTATTGAGTCCAACCATCAACCTAAGACCCAGCCTGGTCTTAAAAACTTCCATGGATGAGGTATCCACAACTTCTCTGGGCAACCCATTCCAGGCTCTCACCACCCTGATAGTAAAGGATTTCTTCCCAACCTCCATTCTAATTATTCCCTGCTCCTGTTTGAAACCATTGCCCTTGTCCTATCACCACTGGGCCTTTATAAAAAGCCCCTCCCTGAATCAGAAGTATGATTTTGGGGTGGTTTGACTCAAAATGCTTTTCTTTCCAAAGGTCCAGAATGAGTTCCCTAGCACAAGTGATTGTTCTTACTGAGACCTGACTGAGTTTGGGTCTTTTTTCAGACACAGCTCGATACTAAAAACAGCAATCATGGAATGCTTTTCGGTTGGAAGGGATCTCCAAGGTTCATCCAGTCCAACCCTCTCTGCAGTCAGCAGGGACATCCCCAACTAGAGCTCCAAACAACCTACAATGGTTCCAGGGATGGGGCATCTCCCACCGCTCAGGGAAACCTGGGGCAGGCTCTCACCACCCTCGCTCTGAAACATTTCCTCTTTCCAGCCTGAATCTTCCTCTTTCAGGTCAAACCATCACCCCTTGTCCTATCACAACAGGTCCTGCTCAAAAGTCCACCTCCAGCTTTCTGATTGGCCACTTTAAGTCCTTGAAAGGCCACCTTCTAGAAGGTCTCCCTGGAGCCTTCTCTTCTCCAGGCTGAACAGCTCAAAGTCTCTCAGCCTGGCCTCACAGCAGAAGGCTTCCAGCCCTCCCAGCATTGCTGCGGCATCCTCTGGTCCCTCTCCACCAGGTCCATGTCTCTGCTGTGCTAAGGACTCCAGAGCTGGCCCCAGCAGTGCAAGTAGGCTCTCAGCAGAGTGGAGCAGATGTCATCAAACCATGCCCCAGAGTACCACGGGCAGACCTTTCTTGAACACCTCCAGGGATGGTGACTCCACCACCTCCCTGGACAGCCTGTTCCAATGCCTGGCCAATCTTTCAAGAAAGAAATTGTTCCTCATGTCCAACCTAAACCTCCCTCCTCTCTTCCAGTGAGGATCTCAACAGCTCTGCTTGACTCTGTGTGTACTTGGCACAAGGCAGGAGATGGAGAGCTCAGCCTGGACAAGAGCAAACCTCTCCTCCAAATGCTGGTGACAGCAGGGCCTCAGAGAGGCAAGAGGCCATCAGATGATGGGGTTTTGCCTGATATGTTGAGCTCCAGCTGCTCTACCCCATCCTCTGGGGAGCAGGGCAAGGGAGGGGGCACAAAGCCATGATGACTTCATCAGCAGCTCAAGGGGAGGATGGTGTCCAGCTCATCCTTGCAAAACAGCCTGCGTGCTGGCCCATGGGCAGGCTGCCCAGCCCCAAGCCTGCCCTGCCATCGCATCCTCCTCCCTTGAGTCACTCACAGCCCAATCATGGGGCCTAAGGCATCAGGAAAAGGGGTGTCTGGGGGGAGTTGTGTTGCTTTTCAGTGACTTCATGACTCCAACTTGCTGCCAACTGTCTATCGGTCATGGCATTTAAAACGTCAACACCTCCCTCCCAAATGAAAATGGAGTTAAAGGTCCTGTGCATCCCTGTGGCCTCTGCTCTTCCCAGCCCGTGGAGTGTCTGAAGGGGCCTAAAGGAAGGCTGGGGAGGGAGTGTTGACAAGGTCTTGTAATGACAGGATGAGGAGGAATGGGTTTAAAGTGAGAGAGGGGAGATTGAAACTCTTTACAGTGAGGGTAGTGAGACACTGGCACAGGTTGCCCAGGGAGGTTGTGGAGCACAGGATCACAGAATGTGATCTATGATCTGTGATCACATTCTATGATTCTGTGCTCCACAACGTCCCTGAGCAACCTGTGCCAGTGTCTCACCACCCTCACTGCAAAGAACTTCCTAACATCCAGTTTCAATCTCCCCTCTCTCACTTTAAACCCATTCCTCCTCATCCTTGTCAGTAGTCCCTCCCCAGCCTTCCTGTAGCCTCCTTCACACACTGGAAGGCCACTCCAAGGTCTTCTGGAAGCCTTCTCTTCTCTAGGCTGCAGAGCCCCAACACTCTCAGCCTGTCCTCATAGCAGAGCTGCTGCAGCCCTCTAAGTGTCTTGGTGGCCTCCTCTGGACTGGCTCCAACAGTTCCATGTCCTTCTTGTGTTGGGGGCTCCAGAACTGCACACAGAACTGCAGGTGGGGCCTGAGAAGAGCAGAGTAAAGGGGCAGAATCCCCTCCCTTGCCCTGCTGTCAGTGGATGCTTGGACTTGATGATGGCAGAGGTTGGAAGGGACCTCCAGAGATCATCAAGCCCAACCTTCTTGCCAAAGCAGGATCACCTGGGGGAGGGCACACAGGAATGTGTCCAGATGTGTCTTGAAAGTCTCTAGAGAAGAGACTCCATAATCTCTCTGGGCAGCCTACTCCAGGGCTCCAGCACCTTCACAGCAAAGAAATTTCTCCTCATGCTGAGGTGGAGCTTCCTGTGTTGCAGTTTGTGTCTGTTGCCCCTCATCCTATCACAGGACACCTCTGAAAGGAGCCTGTCCCCTTCTTCTTGCCACCCAGCCCTCAGATACTTGTAAACATTAATGTGATGCCCTCTCAGGCTGCTCTTCTCCAGGTCCCTCAGTTTTTCTTAGAGATCTTTTCCAGCTTTAATGTTCTGTGAGCCTAACAGTCCTGAAACCTTCTTGTTACAAAGGACAGTAGTTCTGGAGAGAACTGCCACAGGTGCCAGGGAGCTCAGCCTGGGATCCTGCCTCTGTTAACCAGGCCTTAGGTCAGTGATGGCAAATCAAAACCAGAGTCAAACTCAAGGGTTAGCTATGTCAGACTCATGATTTGAACGAGCTTGACAGCCACAGCTGCCCTGTGCTGAGAGCTCCCTTGTGTGCTCCTGTTGGAAGGCATCCTAAGGGTAAGAGCCAGTGGTTCCTCTTGGAAATCCACCTTCTCAGTGCAGAGAGGAAGGACACTGAGGGTGCTGAGCCCTGGCTGATCCCAGCAGGTTGGAGGGCCTTTGAGACAAGGAACTGGCTTGACTCTCTGTTGATGTAGATTTTCTTCCTAAGCAAGTAGGGTAAAGACGAGGAAAATGTAGTGAAATGATGGGAATGAGCCATTAGCCCATCTCAACAGCCTGTGCCAGGAGGAAACCAGCAGCAGCAGAAGTCCTGGGAGGCTGGCAAAGGAGTTTGGACCCTGCAGGCCAACCTGCAAATGTGAGGTACTGCTGGTTTGTGACTTGCTGTGCAGTGCTTTCTGAGATGCTGCTGCTGGCTGCAGCCCTGTTGGGCATCCTTCAAGGTCAGCTATAGGAATCATAGAGTCATTAGGGCTGGAAAAGACCTCACACCCAACCTTCTGTCCAACACCTCAAAGGCCACTAGACCATGTCCCAAAGAACCACGTCTGCCTGTGTGCTGAACACCTCCAGGGCTGGTGACCTGGAGTACTGCATCCAGTTTTGGAGCCCCTATTGCAAGAGGCATGTGGAGATGCTGGAGTGTGTCCAGAGAAGGGCCAGGAGGATGCTCAAAGGGCTGCAGCAGCTCTGTTATGAGGACAGACTGAAAGAGTTGGGGCTGTTCAGTCTGGAGAAGAGGAGGCTCTAAGGTGACCTTCTTGTGGCCTTCCAGGATCTGAAGGGGACCTACAAAAAAGCTGGGGAGGGACTTTTTAGGCGATCAGGGAGAGGACTGAGGGGAATGGAGCAAAGCTGGAGGTGGGGAGATTCAGAGTGGACGTGAGGAGGAAGTTGTTGAGCATGAGAGTGGTGAGAGGCTGGAATGGGTTGCCCACGGAGGTGGTTGAGGCCCCATGGCTGGAGGTGTTTAAGGCCAGGCTGGCTGAGGCTGTGGGCAGCCTGCTCTAGGGTAGGGTGTCCCTGCCCATGGCACAGGAGTTGGAACTAAATGATCCTTATGGTCCCTTCCAACCCTGACTGCTCCTGTGATTCTGTGACTCCACCACCTCCCCGGGCAGCCCCTTCCAATGCCTGACCACTCTTGCAGCACAGAAGTCACCTAACTCCCCAGATGCTGGGTCCCCATCTGGGACCCCGACTCCAGCTGGAGGCACCAGGAGCTCCAGGCAATGCTGACTTGTGTTACTCCCAGCAGGAAAACTTTTCTCTCCCTGCTGGGTGTGCCTGTGTATTCCTGGTGGGAAGCCAGGACCTTTCCCTCCATTTGGGAGCACAGAAAGCTCCTCTCTTGGCCAACCTTTTGTCATGGTGGAGTCACACAGTATCACAGTATCATCAGGGTTGGAAGAGACCTCATAGATCATCAAGTCTTGGTCTTTCTGTGCTGTATTTAAGATGGTGTGAAGGGAGAGGTGTGGGTCTGGGAGATGCTGTCTAAAACTTGTTTGGAGCCTTTGCTGGATAAGTCCCTGTGGAATTTAATTTAAAGGAGCTGACGCCAGTGGGATCCATGCCAGCACTGCCAGCTCTTGAACTCTTCCCACCAGCTGCCTGCAGGACTCTTGCTTTCTTTAGTTGAAGGCTAAAAGCCACCTAAAACTGTTTAAGGTCCTGAAAAAAGTGATTTTTTTTTCCCCTCTCCAATTCTCCTTTTTTTGCTGTGGAAACAACATCTGCTGTAAAACTCTGCTGGCCAGGGGCAGTGGGAGCGGATACCACTTATCGGGCTTTGGCTGGCGGAGGCAGTGACTGGTTCCCAGTAGAAAGTGCCTCAGCCTGGGCCCCGTGATCATGGTGTATACCAAAGTGGTGTCTCATCTGTCTGCAAGCTGGACAGATTAGATGTAAGCAGGGAGGAGGGAGAAAAAGGAAAGAGAGAGAGGGATACGAAAGTGCGGAGGGGACTGGAACGTCTCCTTTGCGAGGAGAGACTGAGGCTTTGGGGTCTGCAGGAGAGCAGGCTGAGGGTGGATCTCATCAGTGCTGGTCAGTACTTTAAGGGTGGGTGTCAAGAGGATGGCACCAGGCTTCTTTTAGTGGTGTCCAGAGACACGACAAGGAGTAACAGGCACAAACTGGAACATAAAGAGTTCCATCTAAACACGAGGAGGAACCTCTTTAATGTAAGGGTGACAGAGCCCTGGAGCAGGCTGCCCAGAGAGGTGCTGGAGTCTCCATCTCTGGAGACATTCCAACCTGGACATGTTCCTCTGAGACCCCATCCCTGGAGGCGTTTAAGGCTGGGCTGGATGAGGCTGTGGCCAGGCTGATCTAGGGTAGGCTGTCCCTGCCCGTAGCAGGGGGGTTGAAACTATGTGCTCCTTGTGGTCCCTTCCAACCCTGACTGCTTCTGTGATTCTGTGACTCTGACTTGGCAGGGGGATGATTTCCAGAGGTCCTTTCTAACCCCTATCATGCTGGAATTCTGAAACCCCACCTGTGGAGACATTCAAGGCCCAAGCTGATGTGGCCCTGAGCAGCCTGATCTAGTTGGAGATGCCCCTGCTCACTGGTTAGACCACACCTTGAGTACTGTGTTCAGTTCTGGGCCCCCCAGTTTAGGAGGGACATTGAGATGCTTGAGCGTGTCCAGAGAAGGGCGACGAGGCTGGGGAGAGGCCTTGAGCACAGCCCTACGAGGAGAGGCTGAGGGAGCTGGGATTGGTTAGCCTGGAGAAGAGGAGGCTCAGGGGTGACCTTATTGCTGTCTACAACTACCTGAGGGGTGGTTGTGGCCAGGAGGAGGTTGCTCTCTTCTCTCAGGTGGCCAGCACCAGAACGAGAGGACACAGCCTCAGGCTGCGCCAGGGGAGATTTAGGCTGGAGGTGAGGAGAAAGTTCTTCCCTGAGAGAGTCATTGGACACTGGAATGGGCTGCCCGGGGAGGTGGTGGAGTCGCCGTCCCTGGAGCTGTTCAAGGCAGGATTGGACATGGCACTTGGTGCCATGGTCTAGCCTTGAGCTCTGTGGTGAAGGGTTGGACTTGATGATCTGTGAGGTCTCTTCCAACCTTGGTGATACTGTGATACTGTGCTACCTTTGAAGGTATCCTCCAGCCCAATGCATTGTGTGGTTCTGAGGAATCCAAACGCTCCTAGGACACAAAGTCAGGCTGCAGAGTCCATGAGGTAGCAATGTCTGTTCCTGGGCTTTAACTGAAGAGTGCCATCTCCGAAGAAGCAGGAAAATGGTCAGGAGCGAGCATGAAACATGTAAGATTGCAGAATTCAAAAGGATAAACATTATTTGATACCTTATTTATAGGGCACCCCAGGGGAAAGGTAAAGGTTTCAGAAAAGAAAGAAGCACTTTAATTTTATCTGGAGATTTTCCAACAATAAAATCTAATCCATCATTCTCTCTGTGTGACTGCTCCTAATGAAAATTTAGAGGCTGTGACTGAAATTTAGAATTCACCAGGGGCACCATTAGGAAGATGTCTAGCAGCTATGCAAAACCTGTTATATCATAGCCCCTGCCAAAGGCTGGGGAAGAGTGGGGTGTGAAAAGGACAGCTCTGCATTTGGCGCGCCGAGGCTCGGCAGCGCCCAGCCTTCCTCTCCCAGGTGGCGGCAGAGGTGGTGGGATTCCTGGAGAATCCAGGGCAGACAGGTCATCCATAGGCTTCTCTCACAGAATGAGTTGGGTTGGAAGGGACCTCAAAGATTAGCCAGTTCCAACCCCCCTGCCATAGGCAGCGACACTTCCCTCTAGACCAGGTTGCTCAAGGTCTCGTCCAGCCTGGTCTTAAACACTTCCAGCAGCCACAGCTTCTCTGGGCAACCTGTTCCAGTGTCCCCTCACCCTCACTGGAAAGAATTTCCTCCTAATCTCCAGGCTAAATCTGCCCTCTTCCAGCCCAAAGCTATTGCCCCTTGTCCTATCACTACCAGCCCTTGTAAAAAGTCCCTCTCTATCTCTCCTGTAGCCTACTTCAAGTATGGAAAGGCCACCAGAAGGTCTCCCTGGAGCCTCCTCTTCTCCATGCTGAACAGCCCCAACTGCCTCAGCCTGTCCCCACAGAGGAGGTGCTCCAGCCCATGCAGTGGTGGAGACCCCATCCCTGGAGGGGTTTCAGTGCGATGGAGATGTGGTGCTGAGGGCCATGGTTAGTTGCCTGGCAGAAGAGACCAACCCCACCTGGCTACAGCCTCCCTTCAGGTAGCTGTAGACAGCAATGAGGTCTGCCCTGAGCCTCCTCTTCTGCAGGCTGCACACCCCCAGCTCCCTCAGCCTCTCCTCACAGGGCTGTGCTCCAGGCCCCTAACCAGCTTTGTCACCCTTCTCTGGGCACATTCCAGTATCTCAACATCTCTCTTGAATTGAGTAGTCCAGAACAGTTGGACTCAATATCTTACAAGTCTTTTCCAACCAAAATGATCCTACTATTCTGTGATACTATGAGCACTGTCCTGGAACCAGCAAAACCATCAGCCTGTGCTTGGTGCTATACAGCCAAGGGTGACCTGGAGGGGAAGTTTGACCATCTCTAATCACTCCCAATCCCCTGTGCTTTATTTTTAATGAAAGCAGATCACCAGACTGCTTTTTGATGGTGTGTGTGGGGGGGGAACCAACCAAAAAGCCAACCCCAAAACCAGGGGGCTTTGATTATGAAGACACTAATATGAAATTACTGAAGAGCTTGGATGTACCTCATGAATCAGTTGAATACCAAAGTCACTGCCAATTATTCAACTGATTCAAAATGAGACTCCATCAGAAAATGTTAAATCACAGGATAAAGCTGTCCTGGGAAGGGCTTTAGCAATCAAAATTCTCTCAAAGAAGAAAAAGCTTTTTCTGAAAGCAGGGGTAAGGAGTAGGGGGATGGGGAGGGGGGGGGAAAGAAAAGGTTAGAGCTTAAGCCAGACACTGTATAGTAATGCCAGATGTTAAACATTGACTTAAATTATTGGCAACTCTCAACTGCAAAGAGCCTCATACTACTGGTTGCAGAGCTATGCCACTGACTTTGTAATCTGTGGAATGGGCTTCAATATTCCTTTTAATTTTCTGCCTGTGGATAGCAGGCAATTTGGATTAGCTTCCACACAATAATAACCTCCTAATTCCCAGCAGATGAGCACAAGTCTTCTGCAACATCAAAAAAACCCCAAGGCCCTGCTTAATAGGTAACCTTTCATGGCATGTGTCTTGAAATGATATGACTCTGATGGACTTGTGTAATTAAGCACAAGAAAAGCCTGGAACTGCTCTGAATCACCAAATGGTTGGGGTTGGAAGGCACCTCTGGAGATCATCAAGACCAACCTCCACCTCCCCTGCCAAGGCAGCTTCACTGAGAGAAGGTCACACAGGAACGTGTCCAGGTGGGTTTGGAATGTCTCCAGAGAGGGAGACTCCAGCACCTCTCTGAGCAGCCTGCTCCAGGGCTCTGTCACCCTTAAATCTTTACATTCTAGAAGTCTGTCTTCATGCAGCCTGCCCTACAGACATCAGAAGGCACCTAGAGAGTCCAGCAGTCCCAAAAGCAGAATGAAGATAGGGCTGGGTGCTAGGTTGGACTGGATGAGCTTGGAGGTCTCTTCCAACCTGGTTGATTCTATGATTCTATGAAAGAGCATTCACAGGCTTGCAGGTCAATTTTCTCTGCCCCCAGCATCTGCCTTTGAAAACCACTGCCATGAATCCCCACAGCTGGAGCATGCTGATACCATGAAAGGGTACAGCAAAGGGCTACAAAGATGGTTAGGGGACATCTCTCCCATGAAGAAAGGATGAGGGACTCAGGGCTGTTTAGCCTGGAGAAGAGAGAAATAATAGGGGGGATCTCATCAATGCTGATGCATAGTTAGAGGGTGGGGGTCAGGAGGATGAGACCAGGCTTTTTCAGTGGTGTCCAGTGACAGGACAAGGGGTAACAGGCACAAACTTGAACATGAGGCATTCCACCTAAACATGAGGAGGGACGTCTTTAATTCAAGGGTAATGGAGCACTGGAACAGGCTGTCCAGAGAGGTGGTGGAGTCTCCATCTCTGGAGTCATTCAAAGCTCACCTGGACACTGTCCTGGGCAACCTGTTGTTGGTGACTCTACTTTAGCATTGGAGTTGGGCTTGATGATCTCCAGAGATCCCTTCCAACCCCTATCACTCTCTGATAACAAGATCACTTGGGACAGGGCTTGCTCTGTCCCCATCTCTCTGTTTGGGTTCTCAGGATTCTCACAGTGGCTCTGATTCCTCCCTCTCCTTCATGTATTGCTCCCATCCCACATCACCCCTCCTGTCACTGTGCTGCAGGATCTGGGGAGCAGGACTGACACCTGTTTGTGTGTTCATGCACACCAGCCTGGTGTGTGCAATCCTTTGTAACTCCAGCCAGGTGTCCTGCAGCAACCCTCCTGCACGGTGTCAGTGAGCACCTGTCCATCCATGGCTGAAGAAAATGGGATGTAGACACTTCCTGACTGTCTAGGGCTGGTGTGGGGACTGTCCCATCCCTGAGCAGCTCAGGCATGTCTCTTCCCATTGCTCTGCAGCATGACCACAAGATCAGGCATCTCATGCCTTGCAGGGTGGTTTGGGTGGGAAGAGACCATTTAAAGGCATCCAGTCCAACCCCCTGCAGTCAGCAGGGACATGCCTAACTAGAGCATGTTGCTCAGAGCCCCAGACAACCTGAACTAGAATGGTCCAGGGATGGACCACCTTTATTAATGCTAATAAATAATTATAATAAACATCATTATGTTAATAAACATGAATAGATGTCTATAAATATCTGAGGGCTGGGGGCCAGGAGGGTGAGGACAGGTTCTTCTCACTTGCTCCCTGTGATAGGACAAGGAGCAATGAATCTAAGCTGCAGCACAGGAGGCTCTACCTCAACACAAGGGGGAACTTCTTGACTGTAAGTGTCACAGAGCACTGGCACAGGCTGCCCAGAGAGGTTGTGGAGTCTTCTTCTCTGGAGACTTTCAAGGCCTGTCTGGATGTGTTCCTGTGTGACCTGAGCTAGACTATGTGGCCCTGCTCTGGCAGGGGTGGTTGGACTCGATGATCTCTTTGGGTCCCTTTCAACTCCTAACACCCTGTGATCCTGTGAACCACCTCTCTGGGCAAGCTGGGTCAAGGTCTCACCACCTCCATATCACCATCACAAGGTTTGTTCCCTCCTTGTGCTGGGTTTGGGGATGTGTTAGGAGTAAAGGGGGCAGAGTTCCAGCTCGGTCTGTTCTCCAGCTGCCCACTCTTGTGTTGTGCAAACAATAAAAGTCCCCAGCACAGCCACAAACCTACATGGCCCTTGAGGTCCCTGGAGGCAGGAGAACAATCCTGTAGCATGATCTGCTTGCTGCAAACCTGGGTTCAGGCTGGAGTAACAAAACTCAGCTGCTCAGATGAGCCAAAGCCCGAAGCCTACATTTCCTTTTGGTTTGACTTCCCCCTCTTCCCCTCCTCTTTCATCCATACAGAGCTGTGAGCATTTGAGAGCACGGAGAGCAGGGCTGGGTTTGTTCCTGCCTCTGCAGCAAAAGTCCTTGCTGGAAGATGGGTGAAACAGCAGCTAGGAAAGGGTCAAAACACATCCCAGCCCCCCGGCTGTGAGCAAGGGAAAAATGCTGGCAGAGCAAACCTTGCCACAGGAATAAAAGGTTGTCCTGACTCTTCATATTACTCCACATGGGGTGAGTAAAACTGTCAGGCAGACTGAAGCCTCTGATACACACAAAGGGGAATAAAAACTCATTAAAGCTCTAAAAGGAAACTCTATTAAACTACCAAATACCAAGTGGAGGAGACTCCATCGCCCTCGTGCTAGAGAAGTGTCAGGGTTTGAAGGGTTTGAAGGGTTTGAGGGAGCCTGCCTCTTTTTTTTGTTGTTGTTGTTTTTTCTCCTGCCAGGATTTTCTTCCCTGAAAGCAGAGGAAATGTGTTTTGTGGAGAGCCAGGTGGGACGAGGGGCAGGGAGAGTGTCAAAGAGCACTGATAATATTTCAGGGTCTCACTAGGAGCCTGAAATAGGAAAGGGATTTAGTCAGCTTTCAGTGAGGAGGAGGAGGAGGAGGAGAGTGCTAGCAGATTTTTGAAGGCATTCCAAGGAGGTTCAGCTTCATCTGGTTCTTAAATCGAGGGTTCTTGGCTGCTGCTGTGCTGAGGTAGGGAGCATCTCCACTTCTCTCCTGCCTGGGATGCAGGCTGGCTTGGAGCCAGCAGGGAATTAACACGGGTGGGTCCTTCTGATTCTCCTGCCCTGGCTTGGCTGTTGTCTCCCTGCAAAACCACCAAACCAGACCATTTTTACAAGGCCTGAAGTACCCTGAGAACACAGCATCTCCTTTCTGCTTTATTTGGTCTTAGGGAAGGAAAGAAACGATGAGGGGAAAGAGCAAAAGGGACCATTTCCTTCCAAGCATGAAACTCCACCTCGTCCTCTTAGAGCTGCCACGACTGATGCCTGCTTTCCAGTGCCTCGTGGTTGATGGAGGTGGTGGAGTCACCAACCCTGGATGTGTTTCAAAGTCATTTGGATGTGGTGCTTGAGGATATGGTTTAAGGCTGGACCTTGTAGTGTTGGGCTATCTGTTGGACTTGTTGAGAGGCTTTTCCAACCTAAATGTTTCTGTGATTCTCTGACTCTTAAACTGAGTTGTCCTGGGGCTGTAGCAGAGCTTCAGCCCTTCCTCGAGACCAGAAGAAAGAGCCATGTGGGGAACAAGATATGGTGAATACTTCACCCAGAGCAATTCCTCCTCCATCAGCCACCCCATGGTCCTCTTCTCAAGCATCTTCTGTGTGGAGTCTCTAGTGCCTTCTATCCATGAATGCTACCAAGGCTTCTCAATGGCTTGGTGTCAAGGGTTAGGGGCTGGGCTGGCCACCAGACAAGTGACAGACACTATGAACACCTCTGCCTTCCCAAAGGGAAGCAAAAGGGAATAAGGGAAAGAGACTGATGGGGTCTAAACCAGCTGGGATGGAATGATAGAATCATTTCAGTCAGAAAAGACCTTCAAGACCTTCCAACTGTTGTCTAAGTCTATCAAGTCTGGTGCTAAACTATGGAAACAACAGTAAGAAGAAGAAAATTAAATGGATACAAAGAGATACAAACCAGCATAGAGCCCAAGCCCTGATGGCAGTGATGGCACCATTGGTACCACTGATGCCAGGGGCAGGCACTGGGGAAGTCCCAGACCAGATTCAGCAGCAGATGGGAAGTGGATTCAGGAGCTAGATTCTGGAACTGGATTCAGCAACACAGGGACCAGGGTCAAGGGCAGAAAAGCACAGAGTCCTCCTGGGACATCAGCCAGTGAAGAAGAGGCTTAACCCTGGTGATCCTTCAGCTTTCTCCTGAAGATGCCATCCATGGGATGCAAGCCTTTGTTGGGCAGCTGGGGGTCACCTGTCCTGTCTGCTCCTCCCAGTAGCTTCCACCTCTGACTTGCTGCACCTCATGATGGAGCACCAGATGTGGCAGTGCCCTTGGTGTGTAGAGAAGCAAGTCTCTGGCAGAGCCTTTCCACAGCCCAACCCTAGGCAGGAACTCTTCCCATCAGCTTCTCCTTGCTATAAGCAGCCCTTGGCTGTGCAGAGCTGCCCTGAACTGCAGAAGGTGCCCGAGCTGAGCAGAGCCTGAGCTGGGAAGTCAAATCCCTGATCAGAATTGGTTCTCGAAGCAGGACAGTTGTGGATTTTTGCCCTATCCATTCCTAGATTTGCAGTTTTCTGACCATAGCTGAACTCAGAAGACATAAATGGAAGGTTTCTCTCTCTGTGTCACACCACATCTCTTACCACAACACTTTTAGGACCTTGTTACCTTTGGGATTCTTACCCACTGCCCATTTGGTTGAAACAGGCACCAAACTTCAGTAAATAGCAGGGTTGGGGCTGTGGGGGATGCATTCCCATGGGGACCTTCACCACAGAAATCTCATTTCCTCACAAGCCCAAGGTTTAAGCAGAAGCTTGTTTCTTAGTTAGACACAGGCAGAGAGCTGCTAAGGCAGGTCCCGAACTAAGGCAGTTTTCTTGCTCTGCTCCCTTTTCTTACTGCACAGTAATGCTTGCTTCTTCTCAACCCTCCTGTTGAATCAGGGCTTTTGGAGAACAAGGGTGGTCTCAGCAGCATCAGGATTCAAAGAAGACCCATTATTCACACCTTATGACCACCTAAGTCCTGTTTCTGAGTGAAACCTGAGCAGAGCTGATTCCACGCAGCAGCCCTTTGCAATGCACGAGGAGGGACTTCAAAGACTAAACCAGGGGAGAACCCAACTTCATGTCACTTTGGAACATCTGCCTGTTAATAGAGGCAGTGAATCTGCAGAGACCAAAGGGAGCTAGGTAAAAAACACAGCTCTTTTCCCAGAAGCTCAGTTAGAAGTATCCCTTATGCAGTACCAGCCCTGAACATCCTATTCTGGGCCAGACACTGGTCTAGGGTAGGGTGTCCCTGCCCATGGCAGGGGGGTTGGAAGTAGATGATCTTTGTGGTCCCTTCCAACCCTGACTGATTCTATGACTCTGTGATTCTGTGACATGAGTCAGCTCTGAGTGCCTGCAAAGACCTGCAGCACCTTGGTTGGGCTCAGCAGATTGATGGATTAACACTTGCCCATGTGGAACTGTAAGTTTCAATCCTCTGAGCCTCTTCCAGTCAACTGATCCATCCCAAGGCTTTCATCAGGTACAAACAGGCCTTTGGCTTTCCACAGGAAGAAGCAGCAGGAAATAAAAGTGGGACATGAAAGGTTTTGGTGATGGGACATTTTAATGGTCTGTTCACTCTGCAGCTCTGCTGCTGTGGTCAGGGAGAAATTCCTCTAGAGCTTCAGAAGCTGATGGATGAAAGGTCACTCCTCTGGCCCTCAGCTGTTCATTCCCAGGGGGCAGAAAACCTCTGCAGCAAAAGAAGCGTGGCCAGAAGGTTGAGAGAGATGATTCTGCCACTTTGCTCTGGTGAGTACTCACCTGGAGTGCCGTGTCCAGCTCTGCAGCCCTCAGCACTGAAAGGATGTGGATCTGAGAGAACTGGTCCAGAGGAGGCCAGGAAAATGATCACGAGGCTGGAGAACCTCTGCTACAAGGACAGGCTGAGGGAGCTGAGGTTGTTCAGCCTGGAGAAGGAAGGCTCTGCAACTACAGCAGCTTGCTCAGAGCCCCAAACAACCTGACTTGAAACGGTTCCACGGGTGAGACATCTCCCACTTCACTGGGAAACCTGGGCCAGGGTCTCATCACCCTCAGGGCCAAAGATTTCTTCCTTCTCTCTAGTCTGAATCTCTCTTTTAGTTCAAGCCATCACCCCTTGTCCTGTCACAACAGGACCTGCTCAAAAGTCTGTTCCCGGCATTTTGCTCATCCCCTCTAAGTACTGTAAAGCCACCAGAAGGACACCCTGGAGCTTACTCTTCTCCAGGCTGAACAACCCCAACTCTCAGCCTGTCCTCACAGCAGAGAGCTTCCAGCCCTTGCATCATTTTTGCAGCCTTTCTCTGGGCCTGCTCCAACAGGTCCACATCTCCCTGCTGTGCTGAGGAGCAGCAGAAGAGCTCCAAAGGACACTGACCTACCAGCTCAAGAGCGTGCAGCAGGAGCCTATGACGCCAGTCCCAGACCATGAGCCTTGCTAGGACTGGGCAGAAACCCTTCTGTGGCAGAGCAGGCTGAGCTCAGGCGATGGGAGATTTAACCAGCATATTTGACACCCACACCACTAAAAATAGGCTGCCGACGCCAACTCTTCATCTGGGAAGAGAGGAAACACCGCACCAGCGTCGCTGCCTGTCGCATGAGACACAGCCCTGAAGTCCTGACCATATTTAGCCATAAGATCAGCTCCTAGGAACACTTCTCAGAGCGGGGAGTTGAGAAAAAAATTACTTCTGGCCAAGTGCCAGTTCTGCTTTTCTTATTTCTCCTGCTATCTCCATCCTTCATTTCGCCACCACCGAGCTCCCGGAGGCTGTGGTGCTGCAGAGGGCAACGGCGCGGAGGAAACGATGCCTCTGCTGAAACCAGGCCACCTCCTTCGGGGGCAGCTTTGGATCGGTCGTTGCAGGCACAGAAACTTGAAACAGTTTTGCCCCAATGTGTTGAAAGCACCGAAGACATGAGAGATTATTCATGGAATAAATATTCCTTGGCAGGGTTTGCCTGCAAGGCATGAATCCCCCAGGCGGCACCGGGCGGCGTCTGCAGCCGCTTACGCAGCCAGGTGATCGGATCTGAGCTGGCTCAAGAGCTCCTGGCATGCAGACAGGCAATCGGGGAGCTGCTTATAGGATTCAGTATCATAGAATCATAGAATCAAGCAGGTTGGAAGAGACCTCCAAGATCATCCACCTCAACCTAGCACCCAGCCCTGTCCAGTCAACCAGACCATGGCACTAAGTGCCTCATCCAGGCTTTGCTTCAACAGCTCCAGGGACGGTGACTCCACCACCTCCCTGGGCAGCCCATTCCAATGCCAATCACTCTCTCTGCCAACAACTTCCTCCTAACATCCAGCCTAGACCTGCCCTGGCACAACTTGAGACTATGTCCCCTTCTTCTGTTGCTGCTTGCCTGGCAGAAGAGACCAACCCCACCTGGCTACAGCCTCCCTTCAGGCAGCTGTAGACAGCAATGAGGTCTGCCCTGAGCCTCCTCTTCTGCAGGCTGCACACCCCCAGCTCCCTCAGCCTCTCCTCACAGGGCTGTGTTCCAGGCCTCTCACCAGCTTTGTCACCCTTCTCTGGGCATGTTCCAGTATCTCAACATCTCCTCACATCCAGCCTAGACCTCCCCTGGCACAACTTGAAACTCTGTCCCCTTGTCCTGTTGCTGGTTGCCTGGCAGAAGAGACCAACCCCACCTGGCTAAGTTGTTGCCAGAGAGAGTGATTGGCATTGGAATGGGCTGCCCAGGGAGGTGGTGGAGTCACCATCCCTGGAGCTGTTGAAGCAAAGCCTGGATGAGGCACTTAGTGCCATGGTCTGGTTGACTGGACAGGGCTGGGTGCTAGGTTTTTGTGGATGATCTTGGAGGTCTCTTCCAACCTGCTTGATTCTATGATTCTAACCCTACCCTTGGCACACGAATGACACCAGCTCCTTCATATGATTTAAGGCAGTCTGTGCTTAAGTTAAAACACTTCCTAAATGCTCCTTAACTATTAATTACCAGGAATGAAAAATTCCCTGAGAATCACCTCCCCTCCCAGGTGCTGCCATAGTTGTGATGCTCCTGAGCATTTTTAACCACCAATATGTTGCTTTGAACACCAGGAAAAGAAAAAAGGAGGGGGGGGGGAAGTCTTTATACTCCCCTGACTGCTTTTCCCCACAGCAACAGTGATGCCTTTGCCAACAGCACAGGTTAATGTACTGCAGTTTTACATTTCCAGCTTTCCATGTTTCAGAATTTCCATTTTTGAGCTCCTTTCTGTCTGGCCAGGGACCTGTCTGAGCCTGTATGAAGCTCTGGTACCATCTAGTGTTGCTAGGGAATTCCTTCACTAATGGATGTGGCCTTTTTCCTTGCAAGTCTCCTGCTGGGGTGGCAGTAGGAAACGCCTGTGGTGACAGAACGTGGAGATGAGGCATAACCACATGCAGTGAAAGCATTTCCTCTGCCAGCAGCTGTTGCTCTGGACGTGGTGGCTTGGGATGAGTGTCTCCAGCACTGACTGTAAGGGAGTCACACAGATTCTGCCCATGGTAGGGGTTAGAAGGGATCTTTGGAGATCATCCAGTCTAACTCCCCCTGCTAAAACAGGGCACCCACAGCAGCTTG
This sequence comes from Pogoniulus pusillus, assembly GCF_015220805.1. Lineage (NCBI taxonomy): Eukaryota > Metazoa > Chordata > Aves > Piciformes > Lybiidae > Pogoniulus > Pogoniulus pusillus. The sequence continues at coordinate 22,345,705 of NC_087276.1, read as the reverse complement.
CCCAGCATCACAATGCCCAGCTGGGGTTGGAAGCTCTCCAGACAAGGAGACTTCACAACCTCTCTGGGCAGCCTGCTCCAGGGCACTCTCACAACAAAGAGTTTTTCCTCTTGGTCAGATGGAACCTCCTGTGCTGGTGCAGTTTGTTACTCCTCCCCAGATGCAGGACTCTGCACTTGTCCTTGTTGAACCTCATCTGGTTCCTCTGTGCCCAGCTCTCAGTCTGTCCAGGTCTCTGGATGGCTGCACAGCCTGCAGCTGGATCAGCCAAGCCTCCCAGCTTGGTGTCCTCAGCAAACTTGCTGAGCAGACTCTGTCTGTCTGTCTGTGCCCTCATCAATGTCTCTGGTGAAGATGTTGAACATCTGGACTGGCCCCAGCACTGATCCCTGGGGGACACCACTGGTCACAGCTCTCCAGCTGGACCTGGCACCATTGCTCACCACCTTCTGAACTCTATCTTGCAACCAGTTCCTAACCCACCTCCCTGCCTGCTCTTCCATCCCACACTTGCTCAGCTTGCTCACTAAAATGCCATGGGAGATGGTGTCAAAGGCCTTGCTAAGGTCAAGGTGGACTACATCCACTGCTCTCCCTGCATCTACCCATTCAGTTATGGCATCATAAAATGCTGTCAGTTTAGTTAAGCATGACGTCCCCTTGGTAAATTCATGCCTACTAACTCCTGGTAACCTTCTCTTCCAAGTGCCTTGAGATGCCCTGCAGCAGGATCTGTTCCATCACTTTTCCAGGGATGGAGGTGAGGCTGGCTGCTCTGTAGTTCCCTGGAACCTCTTTCTTGCCCTTTTTGAAGACTGGAATGCCATTGGCTCTCCTCCGGCCCTCAGGCACCTCTCCTGTCTGCCACCAGTTGGCAATGATGATGGAGAGTGGCAGAGCGATAACATCAGGCAGTTCTCTCAGCACCCTTGGGTGCATCTCATCGGGGCCCACGGACTTGTTAATCTCCAGTACATCCCTGTCCTTCTTGAACTGAGGAGGACAGAACTGGCTGTAGCCTCACCAGGGCAGAGCAGAGCAGCAGGAGAACCTCCCTGGACCTGGCATGTGTGTAGATGGTCCCCTCTGGCGCTTGGCCATGAAGATGCCCAATGGGAGGAGGTGTAGTCAGCACAAGAAGTGCATGAACCTGATGGAGAGGGTCCAGGTGAGGGCCATGAAGATGATGGGGGGCTGGAGCAGCTCTCTGCTTCCACGGACAGGCTGTGGGAGCTGGGGTTGTTCATGCAGAGGGTTGCAGGGAGGGCTAGCAGCAGCCTGCCAGTACCTGAAGGGGACCCCAAGAAGGCTGCAGAGAGACTGTTTGCAAAGGCCTGAGGGACAGGATGAGGGCAATGGTTTGGAATGAGAGCAGAGCAGGTTTAGGTTGGGTGTGAGGAACAAGTTCTGTGCCATGAGGCTGCTGGAACACTGCAGCAGGTTGCCCAGGGAGGAAGCTGAGGCATCGTTCATGAAGTTATTGAAGGTGAGGCTGGAGAAGGCTCTGAGCAACCTGCTGTAGCGGAGGACGTCCCTGCTGCATGCAGGGGGGGTTGGACCGGATGACCTTTTAGAAGTCCCTGCTGACCCAAACCGTTCTTAAGCACGATCCAAGTGAGGCTGGACGAGGCTCTCAGCCGCCTGCTCTAACAGAGGATGTTCCTGCTGCTAGCAGGGGCTTGGCCGGCATGACCTCTCGTGGTCCCTTCCAACCCAACGCATACTATCGTTCATCCCCTCCCTCTGCCCGCGCTGCAGTGCCAAAAAGCCGCTGTCCCCGTCGGCCGGGGGCCGGTGCAGCGCTGCCCCAAGCACCGCCGCCAGCCGGGCTGCGTTCAGCTCTGCGTCCGGCGCTGCCCTCACCAAAGATGGCGGCCCCATAGCGCGGCCTCGGCCCTGCCAGGGCGGAAGTCGCGCGGGGCGGCGTCACGGCGCCGCTGGTTCCGGGTTCGCCGCTCCGGAAGCGCTCCCCCGTTCAAAGAGTGGCGGGGCTGGGAGGCCTGCGGGCGGCGGCGGCTCGGGCCCGGCGGTGCGCAGCGCAGCGGGGCCGGGCCTGGGGAGGCTTGTGGCGAGGGAGAGCCCCCGCAGAGAAGCGGCACGAATCGGAGGAGCGAGTCCTGGTGAGAGTGAGCGAGGGGCGGAGGTGGGGGCAATTTGTTGGCGCCCGATGAGGCCGAGTGGGAGGCGGGAGAGAGAAGACGGTTGGGAGGGGGCAGTTGAAGGAGTGCGCGCAGGCCGTTAGGGGTCCGAAGAACCAGCGAGGGGGACAAGGAGGCAGTTGGAGGGGTGCGAGAGCTGGGGGGGCGAGGAGGCAGTTGGGAGGGCAGTTGAAGGGCATAGGGGCCAGTCGAGGTGTGGAGCCGGGCTAAGGGTCAGTTAAGGGGGGAGAGGGGGCTCCGTGGGGCTTGGAGTGGGGCAGGAGGGGATAAATCGAGTTGGCTCAGGAGGACTTGTGGCGGGGAAGGGGAGAGACTGAGTGGGGATTGCGGCGTGGGAGATGAGGGTGCACTACTTCGAGGTGGGAGGGTTGGAAGTTTGAGGAGAGGGACTAAACTGGTCCTCGTCAGCCGTGTCTGGTGCCTGGAGTCTACAAGTGGCACAGAAATTATTGTGAACAGTAGTTATTAGATACTCTTTCAAAGGCAGTCTCACCAATGAGCAGAGGAAGATAACATCCTATCTTTTGAGCCTTTTATCTTTCTTTCCCTTCCCCCCCCCCCCCCCCCCCCTTCTTTGTTTCCAGAGTTCTGTCAACTTTGAATGGAAGCTGAAATGGGGGTTTTGAGCTGCAGACTGCTGTACATTTGAATGCTTCTGACCCTAGTGTAACTTAACATAGATGAAGAGTTTGGAGCTCTGTGAAGTCATCTTCTTTCCTTCCTGAGGAAAGGACTTTCCAAGTAGAAGCTATCTTTGAGTCTGCCAAAGAATTCCACTGCAGTTCAATAACCATGGGGCCGTTGAAAAATGAAAAGGAAGAGGGGAGTGTAATCTTGATCAGTGATGATGAAGCTGAGAGCACACTTGAGAGCTCAGTTCTGTTAGTGGACTCCTTGGGTAAGTGGTCTTTTTGCCAGTGATTACTTTTGAAGTAGACTGAACTGTTGCTTTTGTGATCTGCTTGGAGTGTGTCTTTCTGCTGCTAGGAAGAGAAAAGTACTTTGAAAATTAATAAAACCAGGGGAAACCTCCATTTACTCTTAACTTGGGAGATTTCTTTGGTGGCACTTTAAAGGCTGCTGCTGTGTGCCTTAAAAATACTACAAAGCTAGCTGAGGCTGAGCCTCTTCCATGTCAGTTGCACCCTTTTTGCTTAAATCACCTCTGTTTTGATCATGTCTGGAATTTTTTGGTCTCAGACTGTATGAGATGCCATAATTCATGCCTTAAGGTGGTTTTAAAAGGTAAGTATCAAAAACTGGTTGAATTTGTAATGGAGTTGTAGTTACCTTTTATAATTAATTTCAACCAAATATTCTCTCTCTTTTTTCTTTTTCTTCCCTTCAGAGAAATCTTCCCTGGAAGAGCAGAAATCTGAAGTTGTGGATGAGGAATGTGAACTGGTGGTTACCTTCTGCAAACAAGCAAAAGTGATGCCTCATGCAAGATATGACTGTACCATCCACCCCTTTGAGTATGTTCAGTCATGGGGAGGCTAATGGGGAGAGGGGGAGGGAGTTCCTCTCACATTTAGTCCATCTCCACTTTCTTCAGGAGATGGTTAAACACAGAATCCTAGAATGGGTTGACTTAGAAAGGACCTTCAAGATCATCCAGTTCCAACCCCCTGCCACAGACAGGGACACCTCCCATCAGAGCAGGTTGCTCAAGGCTGCATCCAACCTGGCCTTGAACACCTCCACGGAGGAAGCATCCACAGCCTCCCCAGGGAACCTGTTCCAGTGTCTCACCACCCTCACTGCAAAGAACCTTTTCCTAACATCCAGTCTATATTTCCCCTCTTCCAGCTTAAGGCCATTGCCCCATGGCCTGTCACTACCAGCCCTAGTAAAAAGTCCCTCCCTAGCTCTCCTGTAGCCATCTTCAGGTACTGAAAGGCCACCAGAAGGTCTTCTCTTCAAGCTGAACAGCCCTAACTCTCAGCCAGGGCTGACAGAGGTGCTCCAGCCTCTGATGATCTTTGCAGCCTTCTCTGGACCCACTCCAACAATTAAGTACTTCAGAAGGGATTTTTATGTGTACTTCTAAATCCAAGGACTGCTGTTAAATATTAGCATCCACTAGAATGAAAAATAAGCAGGAATTGTTGATCTTCTATAGCAGAACATTTAGAAAGTTCTTACTAATTCTGAAAATATAACCAAAGTGTTCTAAGCTCTGGCTCAGGATCTCGAGCTGGCAACCATGGCTGTTAAAAGCACAGCTGTGTATTTGACCTGCTCTGATTTTCTTTGGGTGATAGCAGCAACACTTACCTGTGCTCATGCTCTCCTCTGTAGCTTGTTTCATAAGTAACCTTCTGGTTTTCAACTCTGCAGGCGAGCAGAATGTGATACTTGCTTACCCCTTGGGAAAAATGCTGATATTTGTAACCAGTGCTACTGCTACATTTGTGACAAACTGGCTTCTGAGGTAAGGAACCAAGAAATGTACCGTTTTGAGTAAGTGATGGAGAGTGGTGATTCTTTTTGCCCCACTGCTCTGGTGAGAGAGACCTCATCTGGAGTGCTGTGTCCAGGTCTGGAGCCCTCGACACAGGAGAGGCATAGACCTGATGAAGCAGGTCCAGAGGAGGGCCACAAATAGGATCAGGGGGCTGAAACACCTCTGCTACAAGGACAGCCTGAGGGAGCTGGGGTTGTTCAGCCTGGAGAAGAGAAGGCTCCAGGGAGACCTCAGAGCAGCCTGCCAGGACCTGAAGGGGCTCCAAGCAGGCTGCAGAGGGACTGTTTGCAAAGGCCTGCAGTGACAGGATGAAGGCAATGGTTTGGAATGAGAGCAGAGCAGATTTAGATTGGATGTGAGGAGCAAGTTCTGCACCATGAGTGTGCTGGAACACTGCAGCAGGTTGCCCAAGGGGGTAGCTGAGGCACCGTTCATGAAGTTATTCAAGGTGAAGCTGGACAAGGCTGTGAGCAACCTGCTCTAGTGGAGGATGTCCCTGCTGCATTCAGGGGGTTTGGACTGGATGACCTTTTAGAAGTCCCTTCTGATCCAAACCGTTCTTAAGCACACTCAATGAATAAGTGATATGTGACATTTGATTGTCTGAACAGTTCCTCTCCCAAATACCTTCACCACAGTGCTACTAGAAGTGTGATCACCACCTGGGGTTGTTTCCAGTAGTCCAGCCAATTCTTGGAGTAGAATTCACTTGATTTGAGCAGATCTTCTTCCCATCTGCCTCAGGCACATGGAGTGTTTCCCAGTTTCAGTCACAGAATGCCAACTTGCAAGAAACCCTAAATATCCTGTCTGGTCCAACCTTTCTTTTGGTTTGCTGCTCTCTGCAATAGACAACAAACTCAAGCTTTTTTCCCTCCTGAAGAGCAGGGGGAGAGGTTGAGTGGGTGGAGTTTGTTTGGGTTTTTCTTGGAATTAGATAAACTTTGAACTGTAAAAGAATTTGAGCTGAACATACAAAAAAATCTCTTACTGATTTATCATGGGGAGGTTGCCGGCCTGGAGTATCTCTGTAAGGTGTTGAGGAGTGAGGGTAAATGTCTGTGGGCTTGTTCTTTCTAAGCCATGTTGGCTTCTTGCCCTGACTGTCCAAACACCTCCCTGTGGCTTTGTCTAGCTGTGTAAAGGATGAAATGAGTTCTAGTCCTCCTCTCAGGCTGAGAAACTTAACTTCTCATTTGGGTATTTTCTCTCCAGTTGAGCAACTTTCTCTGTTTTTGCTTTTGGTTTTGTTTTGGTTTTCATTCCTGCTTCATGAAAATAGTGCCAGAACTGGACAGTCACTTCCATCTGTCACTGCAATGCACACAACAAAAGCAAGTTCTGGAAGGACCAACGTGACTTTGCCTTGGCTGGTGTTCTGGTCATGTTCAACTTGGAGCTCACAGAGATCGACGCAGAGCTTCGGCACGGCGGTAGGTGTTAGGCTTTCATCCTGTCCTCATCTCTGTGCCTTGGTGAATGGCTTCTTTGGTCCTCAGTCAGGAAAGCATAGAATGGCTTCAGTTGGAAAGGACCTTAAAAATCACCTGGTTTCAACTCTTCCTGACATGGACAGGGACACCTCCCACTAGACCACATAGCTTAAAGCCTCATCCAGCCTGATCTTGACTACTTCCAGGGATGAGGTGTCTGCAGCTTCTCTGGGCAACCTGTTCCAATGTTTCACCGCCCTGATGGTAAAGAACTTCTTCCTAATGTCCAGCCTAAATCTGCTCTAGTTTCAAACCGTTGCCTCTTGTCCTATCACTTATCAGAAGTCCCACTCCAGCTCTCCTGTAGCCCCGTTCAGGTACTGGAAGGCTGCTCTAAGGTCTCCCCAGAGCCTTCTCTGCTCCCAGCTGAACAGACCCACCTTTCTCAGCCTGTCTTTGTAGGATAGGCACTTCAGCCCTGTAATTTTCTTTGTGGTTTTCTGGACACTCCAACAGATTCCTGACCTTCTTGTGTTGGAGAGTTCTAGAACTGGGCACAGTAGTCCATGGAGGGCTCTCACAAGAGCAGAGTAGAGGGGCAACTCTCCTCGTTAAAGCTTTGATATGTTTTTAAGAATGCAGCTTTGCTGTTGCTGCCCTTTCTGGGCCATAACCTAAGCAAACACAGGTCTGCAGGTCCAGTTTGTATGTTTCCTGCTTTCTTCCTCTGAAAGAAGCAACAAAGTTTGTTGCACCAGTCAGTGCAAGTACCTTTGTAAATACTCTACCTGAATGCTTCTGATTCTTTGTTTCTTTTAGTCAAATAAAATAGTAATTAAAAAGACCACATAACACCAACAGTTTGACATCTCTTTAATTTCTTAGGAAATCTTCTAATCAAGTTCATCCAGGAGCTTTCTATGGAATATAATAAGTATCTGGTTGGAGAAAGAGTGTCTCTCACACATGAATGCTTCTGCCTCCCTAAACTGCCTCCTGGGAAATGCAGCATCTGCAGGTCGCGCAACACAGAGGTTGTGTACAGGTGAGTGACAGCAGAGCTCAACTCCTGCTAGCAGCATGTGCTGGTCAGCATGGCTTTGATTTTCATTATCAGGTGATAATCAGAATCATGAGATCTGATACATCAGAAACACGGTGGAGACAACTTGCTTGTCCAGGAAGCTATTAACTTGCAATTGAATGTCAGTTAATACACCTTAAATACAACTTGAAATACAGTATCTTGCTATGCAAGACACTTGAGAATGTCTCTTATCATTGTAAGCTGGGAAAGCATGAAAATCAAGCCCATATTTGTGCTAATTTGGTTGTTAGGAGGATTCAGCTTTTGCTCAATGATGTATACCTTTTAAAATACTTGTGCAAAGGCCTCTTTGCTACCTTAGAGATGATTTTCAAGGAGAGGCAAGTCAGTTGGCTCTGAAAGCATAGAACCATCATTAACTGTCTGATTTATGAAGTTCCATCCTTTGCAGACCCTTTAAAGATGACTTCCCTTTCTTAGGTATTCTGGAGTCTTTACACTGGTATCAAGATTTTTAAGCCAGGCAGAAAAAGAGAGTCCTAAAGCTGCTGCTGTCATGCTTCTGGGAGCAGCTAAAGAGATAACAAGTCATAAAGACCCTGCTTCGTAAGTATCCAGTTCCATATCTAGTGTCTAATCTCCTTTTGTGTCTCAAAGGGAGGAAACTAAGTGAGAGAGTTCTGGCTTTTCCTTTATGAAGAGCAAGGACAGTGGAAGGATCACAGCCCTGGCTGCAGCATAGCAGGAGGAACATGAGTCCACCTGAGGGAGAAATGAGATTGGTTACAGGGAGCGATTTAGGGGGAAAGAGAAGGTCAAAGGTTGGATGTGAGGTGGGGGGAAGGAAAGTTAAATGAGATTTGAGTCATCAGGAAAGGAGATGCTCTTCAACTAGGGGAAGGAATTTGAGATAGGGCCTGGGAGGAGGGAGCATGACAGACAGCAGATGGTGGCAGGCAGGGTTCATTCCTCAGAAGAAGGTGCAGGAATAGAGGAGCTTTCCTAAGGGGAGAGTGCTCAAGCTGCTTTGTATGAAGATACATCTGCTTCTAGAAGGAAGGGAGGATGAGCTGTTCCTTGGGTAATAAGTTTTAGATACCTCCCATAAGTCTGGAAGCTGACCTGTCAGCTGGCAGGACTGCATGATAAATAAATAAACCCAGACTTTGAAATGTTTCACTCTTTACTACTTGTGCTGGTTATTTTCTTGTTTATATTGTGACTGTTTCATGATTTGATCACTGTCCGGATTGAGGAACCTTGCAGAGCTTTGCAACACCTAAATACTTTGGAGCTTGAACTGAAGGCTTTTTACAAAAGGGAAGTAAATATGGTGTGGGTTGGTTTGACAGGCCAAAACCAACAACTCCTCTGCAATTCTTTGAGGAACCTGGTCTAGTGGAAGGTGACCCTGCCCACAGCAGAGGATTGGAACTAGGTGATCTTTAAGGTCCCTTCCAACCCAAACTGTGATATGAATCTTAAGAACTCTCAAAGTTCACAAGGGGCAGACTGGGTGCACTGTTTGTAGGTCTCCCTTTGTCCATTTATTGTGAGTTGTGAGTCACTGTGGTTAGATGGGATGGTGATAGACAGCCCTGTAACAGCAAAGATGAGCCCTTGAGTATCTAACACAGCAGGTTAGAAGGTTTTGTTCTGCTGCTTTAAGCAGAGCTAAAGTTAATTTTTTTTTTGAGATGGAAGAGGGCAGATTGAGACTGGGTCTTAAGAAGAAATTCTTCCCAGTGAGAGTGGTGAGACACTGGCACAGGTTACCCAGGGAGGTTGTGGCTGCTCCCTTCCTGGAGATGTTCAAGGCCAGGTTGGATGAGGCCTTGAGTGACCTGTTCTAGTGGGAGGTGTCCCTGCCTATGGCAGAGAGGTTGAAAATAGATCATCTCTTTCAAGGTCTTTTCCAACTCAAGCCATTGTATGATTTATGCTGCTTGGGTCAGGGGAAGGTGTGCTTCAGGTACTGCTGTGTAACAGTTCTCATTCTAGAACATGTTTCATGCTTTGAGGACTTGTTTCATCTATTTGGAGCCCTTCTGACTAGCAGGACAGCTCCCAGTGCCATCTTGAAGTGTTTTCCTTGACAGCTGAGTGTAGAGAAGAGGGAAAAGGCAGGCAAACCAGCAAAAAATTAAGTGGTGCTTTTTTCCTTCCCTCTTAGAAACTGCCAGAACCTTCATCTTCCTGATTCATTAAAGGTTGCTGTCCCTTGTCTGTTGCAGAGGTAAGACTTTGAAGTGACAGAGAGATGGTTGCTGGCATTTCAAATGCTTTTCAAATTACTTCTGTTCAACATTGTGAAGAGAAGAGAACATTTTAGCTCTTAAAAGCCAAAAGTAAATGGGCATGGATGTATAATCTTATGGTCAGTGGCCTCAGGAACTCTTTGCCATGGAACACAATCCCCACTGCACTCAGCCCTTGTTTGAGCAGAGCAAAAGTAGCCTTCTGCTGCCTGTGCAAAGACTGCAGATGGGCAGCAACAGGCAGAAGGATATAAACAACATGAAGCCATCGGCCTGACAAACAATGGACTAAAGGTCCTGCACTTTTAAACTACAAATCAGGACTTCTAAGAAGCTCTGCTTAATGTCAGTCCCTTCCAGTGAAAGGCAAGGATAGATACATGCCTTATTTAGAGCCACATCAACACTCAAACCCTTTTTTTGCTGCCTCAAAGGAGAGGAACTCAATGGGAAACTGAAAATCAAGATGATGGATTACTTCTGAAGTGTAGTCTAGGAGTGTTCTGTAAGGGCAAATCAGAAGGCAGTGTCAGGGTTAGTAAACCCAAAAGTGAACAGTGTCTCTTGAAGATCAAAAGAGGAGTCTTGTGATGCTCCACTGGAATGAAGTAGTCAGGGATCTGACATAGTGAAGTCCCCCTAGAGGCTGATGAATGAGGACATCAAGCTCACTTGGCTTAATTTCTCATTTTACCTTTGTATTTCACCTTCAACCCCAAACCCACTTGAAACAGAACATTAATGAACTAAGAAATTAACTTTTCTGAGGAGAGCTCAAAAACAGTTCTATATTCTCACCTCTTATTTGAAATAAATGACAGCTCTAACCTAAATCCTGTGTCAGTTTTCATTCTAAGCTACTTCATTCTAAACATCCAGGACTTTTTCTTACTTTCAAAAGAACAGGAAAAGGAATTTCTACTCTTGAAATTGAAGGAAACAAAACTTTTTGCACCAGGGAGTCATCCCAGTGAAGGCAAAAACAGTTTCACTGGCTGTGAAGCTGCCAGGAGCTCAGGTTGCTTTGTGTTGCTGCAGTAAATACTGACTGGAAGTATTTGAGTTAAAACTTAAGCTCAAGAGCCTTGGTTTCACTGCTGTTTAAGAATAAGTCACCACAATACACTGTTACCCACTACATATCTAAAAGCACAGATTTAAACAGATCCAAACTATGACACTTAACCAAAGCAAAAATCCCCATATCTTTTTTTTTTCCCATAGGATTCCAAAACCTCAACAACTTTGTAGCAATTCATCCCCCTTGAAGAGATTTTGATTTTCCTTTTTCCTTTTTCCCTTTTCAAAACAGAATCACAACCAAACTTCAGAAGATGCTGGTGCTGTGTGACTTCCCAAAAACTTTGTATGAGAAGTTTGTTAGTTTCTTTCAGTACATCTCACTTCCCTGTCACTGTTTTGGCTTCTCCAATAGGTATGTGCTGCTTTAAGGGGGTGGTTCTTCACTATGGAATGGTTCTTTTGAGAGTTAGATGTGAGCAGTCTCATAGAATTGCAGACTTATTGAAGTTGGAAAGCAACATGAAGATCATAAAGTCCAACTAATAGCCCAGCACCACATCTTCCACAGCATGTAAACCCCTCCAGGGATGGGGACTCCACTGATGCCCTGGGCAGCTTGGGCCAGGCCTTGACAACCTTCAAAAGGAAGAAACTATTCTTCATGTCCAACCTAAACCTACCCTGGGGCAACTTGAGGCCATTTCCTTTTCTCCTGTCACTTGTTCCTTGAGAGGAGAAACCAACCCCTAGCCTGGCTTTAGCCTCCTTTCAGAGAGCTGTAGTGAGCCAGAAAGTCTCTCCTCAGCTTCTTTTTCTCCAGGCTGAGCAATGTCAGTTCCCCAGCTGCTCTTCTCCAGACCCTTCACCAGCTTCATTGCCTTTCTTTGGACAGCAGCTTAATAGGAAGATTTCAGTATTAGCTGCTTTGTATTTGTCCTGTCCTTACAGGAAGCATTTGCCCAAGGAGGTTGTGGATGCCCCCTCCCTGGAGGTGCTCACGGCCAGGTTGGCTGAGGCCTTGAGCAACCTGCTCTAGTGGGAGCTGTCCCTGCCCACAGTAGGGGGCTTGGAACTGAATGATCTTTAAGGTCCCTTCCAACCCAAACCATTCTGTAACTGATATGAACCTATGATGATAGGTTTCTTTTATTTTTTCTCCTTTTTTTTCCCCTCTCAAACTGACCTGTAAACCTCAAAATGTTGTAGTGGTAAATCTTCCTGTTATTTAAAAGCAATAAATTATCATGTAGGAGGAAAACACAGCTAAAAAAAGACTTCATCTTTTGTTCTTCCAGCTTGAATGTCATTCCATGGGACCATGTTTCACTGACCACAGTTTTAAAAGGCCAGAACATCACTGGTCAGAGAACACAGAAAGGAAGAAAAATGTTCCTGTGGGAAACACTTCCTGTTATAGAGGCTCGAGTGGAGAAACTGGTAGAGAAAAAGAAGTAAGATTTGGTTTGGTCTTGGCTGGAATTTCTCATTGTTGTAAGCTCAACATTTTAATGCAGTGCAGGCTTTGCCTAACACCTCTCAGAGTTTTGTGTATGGAGGAAACACCACCAAACAAAGACACATTGGAAGCTGTCTGTGCTCATTGCTGCTTATCAAAGAGGCCATTGTAGCTTTCTGAACCTTTTCAAAGCAGGATCAAGCCCTTTGAACACTTCAGGACCAGAAAAGAACTTTGAAGTGGGTAATTTCTTTGTGTTTGGCACCCTAGGAGGTTTTAGATGTGGATGGTTAAAACAAAGTCTGGCTAGGTGGAAGACAGCAAAAAAAAATAGTCACATCCTGGTCTTTGGATCTTCAGGAGCCTGTGTTCTAAACACTGCAGGCATTGAAAGGCAACCTCCTGACCTCCTGCTTTGTTTTGCCAGAGGACAGAAATAAGCTGTGGGTAGCTTCTTGGAACTTAGTGTCTCTTTCTACCAGTTTTATTTCTTGATGTTCAAAACCTCTTAAGCAGTTTTTGCTTCACCAGTTGTAAATATTTGGCTGATCTGTGTGTGGCTTTGCAATATCTTCACCTCTCTACTCAACTGTTTGCTTTTCTCCCCAGCTATAAAGAAGTTGTTCGCTACCTGAGAGCTGTGAAGTGCAATGACACCAGAGGGTAAATGATGCTTTTCTCTTTTCCTTTTTCAGTCATTTCTTTACCTTAAGATTGTGTCTCAGGATGTGTTTTTTTTCAACTTGTAATAACTTAGAACTAGAAGCAGTAGGATTTTTGGCAGCCGTTTGCTAAGTGAGAGCAGTGCTGCATTGCAACTACTGTCTGCCTCCTTGGTTGGAACCAGTGGTCAACCATAACAGAATCTATACATCCCTAGTGTAAAGCTTTCATGGTAGTGAAACTCAAATACCTGAATCACAGAATGGCTAGAGTTGGAAGGGACCTCTGAGAAATCAAGTCTAACCCCCCTGCAGTCAACAGGGACATCCTAAAATGACTGAAGTAAACTAACAAACATTTCTTTGAATCATCACATGCTAGAGTTGGAAGGGACCTCTGGAGGTCAGCAAGCCCAACCCCAGTGCTAAAGCAGGTTCACCTAGAGAAGGTCACACAGAATCAGCCAGGTTGGAGGAGACCTCCAAGCTCATCCAGTCCAACCTAGCACCCAGCCCTAGCCAGTCAACCAGACCATGGCACTAAGTGCCTCATCCAGGCTTTGTTTGAACACCTCCAGGGATGGTGACTCCACCACCTCCCTGGGCAGCCCATTCCAATGCCAATCACTCTCTCTGTGAAGAACACATCCAGGCAGGTTTGGAATGTCTTTGGAGATGGAGACTCCACCATCTCTCTGGGCAGCCTGTTTCAGTGCTCTATCACCTTTAAAGAAGTTCCTTCTCATATTTAGATGTTCAAGGTTGAGCCTGTTACCCCTTGTCCTTCATTTGGAACCACTGAAAAAAGCCTGTTCCCATGCTCCTGTCACTCACCCTGCAAGTACTGATCAACATTGATGAGACCCCCCCTCGTTTCTTGTCTTCTCCAGACTAAACAGGCCCAGCTCTTTTAGTCTTTCCTCACAAGAGAGATGTTTCAGTCCTCTCAGCATCTTAGAGCCCTTTTTTTGTACCCTCTCCAGCAAGTCCCTGTCCTTGAACTGGGCAGCCCAGCACTGGACACAGTATTCCAAGATGTGACCTCACCAGGGCAGAGTAGATAGGGAAGAGAACCTCCCTTAGACTTCTTACCACACTCTTCCTGACGTGCACCAATTCTTTCTCCTTTGCAGGCTGAGAGACCTCCGAGATAAAATCCCCTTCTACTTGTGTAAAACTGGAGACTTCCTGGATGCTGCACACTCACTGCTCTTCCCTGTCAACAGCCTGGCCTGCTGCACTGCCTGCAGGATCACACAGCACCAGTTTGACATCTACCTGAAGATTTTCAAGACAGGCAGTGTCCCTGCTGGCAATGATATCGTAGACTCTGGACTCTGGACTGCAGTTGGCAAGTGTCTTTTGCTTTTTTAGTTTGCATATGTTTAGAACTCAGTTAACAGCTTTGAGCTTTTTTTTAAGTCTAGTAAAGTTCTGAGTGGATTTGAAGCCACCTATAAGACTTAGCTAACAGCTTTGAGCTTTTCATTAAGTTTAGTAATGTTCTGAAGGGCTCTGAACCCACCTATAAGACTTAGCTAACAGCTTTGAGCTTTTCATTAAGTCTAGTAATGTTCTGAAGGGCTCTGAACCCACCTATAAGACTTAGCTAACAGCTTTGAGCTTTTTATTAAGTCTAGTAATGTTCTGAAGGGCTCTGAACCCACCTATAAGACTTAGCTAACAGCTTTGAGCTTTTCATTAAGTTTAGTAATGTTCTGAAGGGCTCTGAACCCACCTATAAGACTTAGCTAACAGCTTTGAGCTTTTCATTAAGTTTAGTAATGTTCTGAAGGGCTCTGAACCCACCTATAAGACTTAGCTAACAGCTTTGAGCTTTTCATTAAGTTTAGTAATGTTCTGAAGGGCTCTGAACCCACCTATAAGACTTAGTTAACAGCTTTGAGCTTTTTATTAAGTCTAGTAATGTTCTGAGTGGCTCTGAACCCATCTATAAGACTTAGCTAACAGTTTTGAGCTTTTCATTAAGTCTAGTAATGTTCTGAGGGGCTCTGAACCCACCTGTAAGACTTAGTTAACAGCTTTGAGCTTTTCAGTAAGTTTAGTAATGTTCTGAAGGGCTCTGAACCCACCTATAAGACTTAGTTAACAGCTTTGAGCTTTTCAGTAAGTTTAGTAATGTTCTGAAGGGCTCTGAACCCACCTATAAGACTTAGTTAACAGCTTTGAGCTTTTCATTAAGTCTAGTAATGTTCTGAGGGGCTCTGAACCCACCTATAAACTGACCAGACTAAAGGAGGATACATAATGTTAGGCAGGAAGAATGTCTTTACATCTGAGTGTGAATTTGTTGAGTACACTTCACAAAAGGACAAGTGATGTGATTCTGCCCCTCTGCTCTGCTCTCATGGCACCCCACCTTGAGTCCTGTGTTCAGTTCTAGTGCCTCCAGCTAAAGAAGGCCACTGAACTGCTAGAGTGGGTCCAGAGGCTGGAGCACCTCTGCTGTGGGGACAAGCTGAGGGAGTCAGAGCTGTCCAGCCTGGAGAAGAGAAAGCTCCAGGGAGACCTTAGAGCAGCCTTCCAGTACCTGAAGGGGACTGCAGGAGTGCTGGGAAGGGTCTTATTACAAGGGCTTGTAGTGACAGAATGAGAGGCAATGGTTTTGAGGAGAGACTGAGCTGGAGATTAGGAAGAAATTCTTTCTGATGAAGGTGGTGAGACACTGAAAGAGGTTGCCCAGGGAGGTTGTGGATGCCCACTCCCTGGAGCTGTTCAAGATGAGACTGGGCAGTTTAATATGAAGATTTCAGTATTAGCTGCTCTGTATTTGTCCTGTCCTTACAGGAAACATTTGCCCAGGAAGGTTGTGGATGCCCCTTCCTGGAGGTGTTGGATAGGGCCTTGAACAACCTACTCTGGTGGGAGGTGTCCCTGCCCATGGCAGGGGGCTTGGAACTGGATGATCTTTAAGGTCCCTTCCAACCCAGGTCGTTCTAGGAATCTAGAATTTGTTTCTTTCTGTCAAGCATTCATAGAAATATCTGTCAGGGAGTTAATACTTTGTTTGTGTTCACCTTCTGGAGTTACTCAAGGAGTGTAAGTAAGCTTTGGCATTTTTTCCTTGCAGGCCCTCCTTTGAAAGATGGTGTTCTAATTAAGCAGGCTCTGAAACTCCTCTACAGCAACATGTTACTCTACAGGAATGTGAGTCTCTGTCAAGCTGTTCCTGTGACCTCTCAACAAGCTCTTTACTACGAGGGTGATATTTTAGGTCCCTTCCAATCCAAGCTATTCTATGATCAAGTTTTTTCTGCATGTCACCACTTTGCTCCAGTTGCTTCTCTAATGCAAGGTTTTACACAATCTCAAGTTGTGCTGAGGGAAGTATAGGCTGGATGTTAGGAAGAAGTTCTTCACAGAGAGAGTGATTTGCCATTGAATGGGCTGCCCAGGGAGGTGGTGGAGTCACCATCCCTGGAGGTGTTGAAGCAAAGCCTGGATGAGGCACTTAGTGCCATGGTCTGGTTGACTGGCTAGGGCTGGGTGCTAGGTTGGACTGGATGATCTTGGAGGTCTCTTCCAACCTGCTTGATTCTATGATTTACTATCCGAACCCTTTTCTCTTTGAATGGCTTTCATCTGTGAACAGATTTGTCTCTGTAAAACACTTACTGTACTGTGTTTCAGCCTAAATGTTGGAGTTCCCTCATCATGACTTTGGGGAGTAGCAGTGTGCTGGAGAAGAATGGACGCCTGCATCCCATGTGCCTGAAAGAACCCCCACTTGACTTCCAAGAGGTAACTGACTGCTGTGAGATAGGACAAACTGTTGCCTTGGCTTTACACTCACTATAGAGTTGAACACTCAACCTAGCTTGTATAAATGCTGATAAAGTAGGTAAAAGCACAGTAAAGGACAGGCTGAGGGAGCTGGGGTTGTTCAGCCTGGAGAAGGGAAGGCTGCAGAGAGACTTCAGAGCAGCCTGCCAGTACCTGAAAGGGGCTCCAAGAAGGCTGCAGAGGGACTGTTTGCAAAGGCCTGCAGGGACAGGATGAGGGCAATGGTTTGGAATGAGAGCAGAGCAGGTTTAGATTGGATGTGAGGAGCAAGTTCTGCACCATGAAGGTGCTGGAACACTGCAACAGGTTGCCCAGAGAGGTAGTTGAGGCCTCATCCCTGGAGCTGCTGAAGGTGAGGCTGGACAAGGCTGTGAGCAACCTGCTTTAGTGGAGGATGTCCCTGCTGCTTCAAGGGAGGACTGGACTAGGTGACCTTTGGAAGTCCTCTCCATGCCAGTCCATTCTGTGATTCTAAAGAAGCTGTGGGGCGCTGTTTGGTGTTTGCAGAGGATCTGGACCTCTGCAGGGGGATGCTTGACCTGCGAGCGCTTCTGTTGCAGGGAGTCCTGGCTGTCAGCGGTGGCCTTTTGGAGGAGCTGAAAGCAAAAGTGAATGTTTCTTTACTTCCTGCTGTCTTCTCTCCTCATGTAAGTGTGCATGTGGCAATAAAGAAGCTCACCTTTTTGTCTTACTCTTCTTGAAGATACAGCTGGAAACAGCTGAGTTATTGTGAAGGCTTTAAGAGGAGTGGAGCATGGCTAAAGCTGGATTGAGATAGGTTTTGTGTTAAACAGTCAATGTATCTAAGGAGCTGTCTTCTGAGGTTTTACTTTTGAGGAAATTACATTTAGTTTACTCTTCAAACATGAGAGTCATGGGCCAGAAATGTTTTTCCCTGTAGTTTTCCTCCTGTGATGGTGTGAGACCTCATGTTTCTCTGAGAGCTTTGAGAGCATCAGATGAAACATGCTGTATAAACAGAAAGACCTCTTCCACTCCATCTTCTGCCCTTCACCTGATTCTTGTGGATGTCTTACCTGACATCCAACATTTCTGATTGGGGTGGTGGCAACTTAGTGCTCATTTGAATGGTGGGGAAATGGACTTTTAAATGTCATCTTCTTGCTGTCTCTTCCTGCAGCTGCACCATGAGGCTTGTCTTATTCTCGCAGTGCAGGCAGTACAACAGATGCTCTTTTGTGATCTTCCATACTTGACTTCCTTCTTAGAGATAGTCCTGGCTTTTGGGGTGAGTCCTAGATATTGATTTCTGTTCTAAGAGATCCAAGTAGTTGCTAGGTAGTTAAGCTCTGTGTAACACCAACTTGGAGACTGTGTGTGTCCAGCTCTGGAGCCTCCAGCACAAGAAGAAGAATGTGAAACTGTTAGAGCAGGTTTAAGAGAGGCCATGGGGGTGATCAGAGGGCTGGAGGACCTCTCCTATGGGAGCAGGCAGAGAAAGTTGGGACTCTTCAGCTTGGAGAAGAGAAGGCTTCAGGGAGACCTTAGAGCAGCCTTCTGGGACTTGAAGTGGGTTGTGGGAGACCTGGGGAGGGACTTTTGACAAAGGCATGAGGTGATGGCTTCAAATTGATTGAGATGAGACATTAGGAAGCAATTCTTCCCCATAAGGCTGGTGAGGCACTGGAACAGGTTGCCCAGACAAGTTGTAGAGGCTCCAAGCCTGGAGGTGTTCGAGGCCAGGTTGGATGAGGCCTTAAGCAGCCTCGTCTAGTGGGAGCTGTCCCTGCCTGTGGCAGGGGGTTGGAGCTGGATGATCTTCAAGGTCCTTTCTACCCCAAACCATTCTATGTTTGTAGCCACATTTAACTTGGTTTTGTTCCCCTTTAGCTTTGACCTTTCCACTTATTCTGGTTTTAAGGAATGGTTGGCAATTCAGTTACCTCACTGCTGTCTCTCATTTTATCACTTCCTAGAAAAACTTCTGGGCTCTGAGGCTGTTACTGGACCACCTTTCCTACGAAGAACACATTCTCCATGGCACTGTCAACCTGATTTTAGGAGATCTAAATATTCAGAAAGCATCAATGTTAAAACTGTGAGTAAAGACCTGCTCCCTGAAGTCTGCCTGCTTATGGGAGCAGCAAGCACAGTCCTGCAGCAGTAACATTTAGCAGAGATACAACCCTTAGCTCGTTGAAACCAGCCAGGCCAGTGCTTTGGGTCAGTTCAGAAGGCAAATAAGGTGCTGAAATCCATAGGAGAGCTGTCTTTAACCAGTTGTGTTCTGGTTTGTATTGCTTAGGTGGCAAAACCTGGGTCCCCAGTACGTGGGTGAATTCCTTTGCCTGTTCCTGACATGCAGACATAAGAAGATGCAATCTGTTGGCCTGTTTGCTCTCAACCTTATCATAGAGAACCTCCACATGTAAGTGTGACTCTTCACCATCAGCCAGGTAGAAGTCCTTGTGCTGCAGCACTGGTGGTAGTTGTCTCCTAATGAACAATCTCAACTCACAATTCAGTTTTGTTTTGTACTTCTCCCTGGTTTATATTCCAGTACCTGAAGGGGGCTACAAGAAGGCTGCAGAGGGACTGTTTGCAAAGGCCTGCAGTGACAGGACAAGAGGCAATGGTTTGAAATGAGAGCAGAGCAGATTTAGATTGGATGTTAGGAATAAATTCTTCACCATGATGGTGCTGGAACACTGCAACAGGTTGCCCAGGGAGGTACGTGAGGTCCCATCCCTGGAGCTATTCAAGATCAGGCTTGGCAAGTCTCTGAGCAACCTGATGTAGTGGAGAATGTCTCTGTTGCCTCAAGAGGGATTGGACTGGATGACCTTTAGAGGTCTCTTCCAAGCCAAACCATTCTATGATTGCATTAGTTATCTTTGGTTTCTGAGCCTTTCCAGTGTGCTCTAGCATCTAGGAATCACCTGAAGTCCTCTTTCTTAAGCTCTTTGTCCTATTGCAGTGTACATCTGATGCTGAAATCATCTCCCTTTAGAAACTGAAGGGAATTGTTGGATTAGCTTCTTTGTAAAGCTGTGAGGAATGCAAAATTCAGGCTGAGACTGGGGCAGGTCTGTCCTTACCTAGACAATGGAGTAAGAATCTGTGTCTGTTTTTCAGGTGTCCGTGGGCAAAGCATCTTTCAAACTTCTTTCACAACGCAGTGAGTATCTCTGTGGCTTAGCATCTAACCACCAAGTGTGGCAGTGACAGCTGTCAGCGATCAGTTGGTCACTGAGAATCATAGGTTTGGTGTGGTTGGAAAAGACCTTTAAGGTCATGTAGTCCAACCATTCTAACTACCAGATGTGGTGCTGAGGGACATGGTTTCACACCACATCTCTCTGGCTTTTAAAGACCTTTAGGGTTGTGGATTCAAACACCTCCTTGAGGAGCCTGTTCCAGTGCTTGGCAGTGCTGTTGGGGAAGAAATTGTTCCTCATGTCTAACCTAGACCTCCCCTGGAGCAACTTGAGACCATTTCCTCTTATCCTATCACTTGTTATTAGGGAGAAGGGACCAACCCCCACCTGGCTCCAACCTCCTTTCAGGGAGTTGTAGAGAGCCAGAAGGTCTCACCCTCAACTTCCTTTTCTCCAGCCCAGCTTCCTCAGCTGCTCCTCACCAGGCCTGTTCTCCAAACCCTTCCCCAGCTTTGTTGTGCTTCTCTGAACCTGCTCTAGCCCCTCAGTGTCCTTGGAGTGAAGGGCCCAAAAGTGACCCCAGTACTCAAGGTGTGGCCTCACCAGTGTCAAGTGCAGGGGGACAATCACCCCCTGGTTCTCCTGGCTCCACCACGGCTGATCCAGGAGTACTTCAATGTATAATATTGGCCATCGTATTTCACTACATCAGTTGGTAGTTCATGTATCAAATCCCTCCTGGTTGTGTCCTTTATCATAGCATGGTTGGGGTTGGAAGAGACCTCCAAAGGTCATCTAGCCCAACCCTGCTGCATTCAGTAGGGACATCCTGAAATGACCAAAGCAGCCTAACAAACATTTCTTTCTCTACTCAGGGCTTGAGGAACCTGCCCCTTGGCACCGCAGCTCATCGGGAAATCTCCAAGTTCATGAACATCTTTCAACAACAGTAGATTGGGCCAAATCTTCAGGAATAGTTTCTTTTCTTTTACCCTTGAGAAATCTCTTCCTTCTGCTTTAGTTGTCATCTCCAAAAACCACCCAGTTAGAAACAGACTTCAGGCAAATCCCAGATGAGCTCCTAGGCGAAGGTGGTGACCTATGGCTGTGTTTCAGCAGATGTGTGTTGGAAATTCCTCGAGGTCCTTGGATGAAGAGGTGGTTTCAAGAGACAGCAGGGTCACTTGCTGTTTGAAAAGCCAATCTGGAGATGCAGACTGAGGAGACAGAACCATGGATGAAATGAGAAGCTCCACAGTTCTACGTCTCTCTCTACAGGTGTACAACAGCCTGAATGAAAAAGCTGCTTGCACACCTCTTTCTGTGGAGTAAGGACAGAAAAGAAACCACTCTTGAAGCTGAAGAAATGGGACTGAAAGCTTTCTTCCTTGCTTGAAAAAAAGCAGATACATGAATTAATGCAGCAAACTGCATCTTTGGCTTTGTAAATAAAAAGAACATCTCATTTTCCATTTTCCAATTGGCTTTTGGATTTATTTCCTGCAACAGGAGACTCTTAGACTGGTGCTGGGAGCTCTCTGAGCCTCTCAAATCTTGGTTGGAGCAGTGTGGAAGATAACTTTGGGGCTGTTGGAGGGAGAAGTATTTCTAGCCTGGTTGTTACTCATCGTTGCCCCACTGTGATACCCATCTGCATTGGTTTGGCACTCAAGTAGGGGGAAATATTAATATGTGGTTAATTGTATTTTGCACATTTAGGGCTTTTAGTGGCTTGCAGCTTTTCTCCTAAATAAGCTATGTTGTTATTCCAGTTTCTCTGCAGAACTGTGCCTGTATATAAATCAACACATTAAAACTCCACAGACTTTCCATTTATGTTGTCAGTTCTGGATTGGGGGGTTTGGGGTCTTGGTTTTGGGTTTTCTTATTTCAAATAATTACTGTAGCTTTTGTCTTGTGTTGTCCAAGTTCAGCCAGGAGAAGAAGAGGTCAAAGAAGTCTCCTGATGGAGATCTGGTTCTGATGATGATCAGCAGGACTAGTCACATGTTTGTGCTTCTGAAGATCCTCTCTGGTGTTTCATTCTGTTCTCTCATAGAAGTGATTCTAGCATGTTCCCTATAACATCATCCTTCCCACCTGATCCACCTGAGTAGCTTAAGATGGACCTGATAGAGAGGGTGCAGATGAGAGGCACAGAAGTGATCAAGGAGCTGGAGCACCTCTGCTACAAGGACAGGCTGAGGGAACAGAGAAGGCTCCAGGGAGACCACAGAGCAGCCTGCCAGTACCTGAAGGGGCTCCAAGAAGGCTGCAGAGGGACTGTTTGCAAAGGCCTCCAGTGACAGGATGAGGGCAATGATTTGGAATGAGAGCAGAGCAGGTTTAGGTTGGATGTGAGGAACAAATTCTGCACCATGAGGCTGCTGGAACTCTGCAACAGGTTCCCCAGGGAGGTGGTTGAGGGCCCATGCCTGTAGCTATTGAAAGTGAGACTGGCCAAGGCTCTGAGCAACCTGATGTAGTAGAGGATGTCCCTGCTGACTGCAGGGGGGTTGGACTGGATGACCTTTGGAGGTCCCTTCTAGCCCAAACCATTCTATGTCTGAGGAAGAAAAAAGGAGGAGGAGGCTTAAAACACAGACTTGGTAGGTGCTGTCTCTGCCTTGCCCTGGTGAAATAGCTGTCTCAACCTTCTCCACTTGCCTCTGCCCTGTAACATGCTCTGGATGCTGTCACAGCAGCACAGAGTTTGGGCAGCCACCTGCCCCAGTGGCTTGTGTTCCAGCCTCTCCAAAATAATGCCTTTGGGCCCTGGACATCCTCCCAGGAGGATGTTTCACTTAACTGTGTCAAAAGACCACAACACAAGCAGCTAACCCCTAATATCAAGCTGAACTTGGGTTGAGTGTAGCCTTCACTGCCACCCTGCTCAGTGCAGGTGAGAGCAGCTGTCCTGTTGCCCCTTCAAGCCTGCGTTTACCAGCAGAAGCAAAGGCCAGGAACTGCTCCTTTACTGTAAGTAAATGGCATCTCTGTTAATTATTTATCTGCTACTGAGTTTTAATCAATTACAGCAGCCCTCAGAGCAGCCTGCCAGTACCTGAAGGGGGCTCCAAGAAGGCTGCAGAGGGACTGTTTGCAAAGGCCTGCAGGGACAGGATGAGGGCAATGGTTTGGAATGAGAGCAGAGCAGGTTTAGGTTAGATGTGAGGAACAAGTTCTGCAGCATGAGGCTGCTGGAACACTGCAACAGGTTGCCCAGAGAGGTAGTTGAGGCCTCATCCCTGGAGCTGCTGAAGGTGAGGCTGGACAAGGCTGTGAGCAGCCTGCTCTAGTGGAGGATGTCCCTGGTGACTGCAGTGGGTGTTGGACTGGATGACCTTTGGAGGTCCCTTCTGACCCAAACCCTTCAATGATTGACCTGTAGATAATGATAAATGTTTTCTGTATGAGAAGACTTTGAAGATCTGCACTTGCCTTTGGCCAGGGGTTGGACAAACAGCTATAGTCATTACAGTCACCTGCTGTGGAAAACATCCTCCTGCTACCTTGAGACTGACTAGTATAACCTCAGAGGTAAATTGAAGGCTGATCTCCCCTGCTTTGCTCCAGGGATAACTGAGACAAAGAGCTCATTAAAAATGGAAAAGAAGATGGGCACCTGGACCTGTCTCCTCCAAGGGTTGTCTTTTAGCAAACACAACTCTGCTGCTTTTGCAAGGGCCTGTCCAGCTGCTGCTGCCAAGCCATAAATAAAACATCTGCAAGTAAGTGCCTGTATCCAAAATAACAGTTCCTCTGAAAATAGAGACACTGCTTGATGTTCTCAAAGCCTGGAAGAAGAAGACCATGAGCTAAGCCAGGAGGTGAGCATGATTTCCCTGCCTGGCTTGTGGGCAGCAGTTAGCATGTGCATCTCTACTGATGAGGGCTGGAGCTTAGGCAATACATCACTGCTGAACTTTGCAGGATGGAGGGGACTGTTCCCAGTGCAATGATTCAGAGGCAACCAATTGCTGGTCAAACTGGGAGGCTCTTCCAGCACAGCCTCCATGGGATAAGCCTGGACAGCAAGGATCAGATCTCCCAAGGTCTGGACAGCAGGTAGGAAGTGGACAGTTTAATGTCTCAGCCATAAGGGTGGGATTGGAGCTGTGCAATGGAAGTGTTGAGGAATGACTTCCTACCCATGGAGCCAGGGCTGAAGGACAGGACCACCCCCATCCCTGCTCCTCTGCCTGTGTTCTTCTTCCCACCCTTGGCTGCTGAGTGACCTGGGAAAATGCTGAACCACTTCTTCCAAGGACACCAATTAACCTCCTAACTGAGCTGATCCCTTTGGAGTGTGCATCACTGAACAGAGCTCTCTGAAACACCCTCCAGAGAGCACCAGAAATAGCAACCAGCGCTGAGGGCAGACCTCTGCTCCACAGGGATGGCTTTACAGGGTGATGGGGGCTGTTGGATCATTGCTAGTGTGGTCCCCCACCTGCAGGTGACATCCCATGATCACCTGCAGCATAGCACCAGAATCCCAGCATGCTGAAGGCTGGAAGGGACCCCTGGAGATCATCCAGTCCAACCCCCCTCCTGCTAAAGCAGAGTCACTCACAGTGTCTTGCCCAGGATCAGAATGGCCATGTGGGTTTGGAACCTCTCCAGGTAAGGAAACACCACAACCTCTCTGGGCAGCCTGCTCCAGGCCTTCAGCATCCTCACACCAACGAGTTTTCTTCTCCTGGTCAGCTAAAATCTTCTGGGTCCCAGCTGCTGCCTGTTGCTCCTTGTCCTGTCACTGGGTACCACTGAGGAGAGTCTGGCCCCATCCTCTTGCACCCCACACTTTAGTTCCTGATGGACAACACAAGAAGGACATGGAATTGTTGGAGGCAGTCCAGAGGAGGCCACCAAGATGCTCAGAGGGCTGCAGCAGCTCTGCTATGAGGACAGGCTATGAGAGTTGGGGCTCTGCAGCCTGGAGAAGAGAAGGCTTTGAAAAGACCTTGGAGTGGCCTTCCAGTATCTGAAAGAGGCTACAGGAGGGCTGGGGAGGGACTATTGACAAGGTCTTGTAATAACAGGATGAGGAGGAATGGGTTTGAACTGGCAGAGGAGTGAGTCAGACTAGATGTAAGGAAAGAGTTCTTTGCAGTGAGGGTGGTGAGACACTGGCACAGGTTGCCCAGGGGAGGTTGTGGCTGCTCCCTCCCCGGAGGTGTTCAAAGCCAGGTTGGATGAGGCCTTGAGTGACCTGTTCTGGTAGGAGGTGTCCCTGCCTATGGTGAGAGGTTGCAACTGGATGATCCTTGAGGTCACTTCCAACCTAAACCGTTCTATGATTCTATGACACTGATCAGATGCCCTCTGGGGCTGCTCTTCTGCAGGCTCAACAGCCCCAGAGCTCTCAGCCTTTCCTCCTCACAGGGATGCTCCAGGCCCCTCAGCATCTTTGTGCCCTGCTGGACTCTGTATTGTAGTTCCCTGCCTCTCTTGAGCTGGGAAACCCAGAGCTGGACACAGTACTTCAGATGTGGCCTCACTAGGGCAGAGCAGAGAGGCAGGACAACCTTCCTTAACCTGCTGGTCCCAGGACACCATTGACTTTCTCAGCCATGAGGGCACATTGCTGGCTCGTGGGAAACTTGTCCCCCAGTACTGCCAGGTCCTTCTGCTGGAAAGCAGCTCTGGGGAGGTCCACCCTCACCTGTACTGATTCAGGGAACTGTTTCTTCCCAGAGGCAGGACCCTACACTTGCCCTTGAGCTTCCACTCAACTCTCCAGCCTGTCCAGGCATGATGCCAGTTTGGTACCATCATCCCTGTGTCACCCTTCCCTG
Organism: Pogoniulus pusillus; assembly: GCF_015220805.1. Lineage (NCBI taxonomy): Eukaryota > Metazoa > Chordata > Aves > Piciformes > Lybiidae > Pogoniulus > Pogoniulus pusillus. The sequence continues at coordinate 22,320,475 of NC_087276.1, read as the reverse complement.
CTCATGGGCAACTCCTGCCTGAGGAGCACCTCTTCCCTTAGTGTTGGACCTCCATAAGGTGGGGAGAGCAACGAGGAAGAGCCTGCAACTCCTCCCACAGCTCCCCTGGGACACAAAGGAGTTGTGCTCCTCCAGCTGCCCACCCAACCAAAAATAGCCTCTTTTAATAACTGGGCTAAGCAAAGTCCAAACCCAGTCAGTTGCTGGCTGCCAGATTAACAGATGGCAACAGTCATTAATATTGCAGAACTTCAGGGGTTCATAATTCTTTAATCTACAAAGCTGGTGGGGTTGGCTAATGCAGACCCTGCAATCTGCCACAGTCAGCTCCAGCCTCAACTCCCCCCCTAAAGGGTTCACACAATCACAGCATCCCAGTATGGAGCAGAGTGGAAGGGACCTTGGAGCTCATCCAGTCCAACTCCACTGTTGAGGGTCACCCACAGCAGGTTGTCCAGGATCACAATGCCCAGCTGGGTTTGGAATCTCTCCAGAGGAGAGTCCACCACCTCTCTGGGCAGCCTGCTCCAGTACCCTCAAACTGTAGAAGTTGGGCAGGTATCATCTTGGACCTGCTTGGCCATGACACAGCTTCCTGCCAGCATCAAAGACCTCCACCAGCAGGCAGCTGCTGCTTGCAGGAGCAAGGGCCTGGATGAAGCCCTCCTCAAACTTAGGACTGGTGTTGAGGTGGCTCCTACACCTGCTCCTGGCCCCACTCAGTGCTTGCTGCTGTCAGAGAGCAGGAAATCCATGGAAAACCCATGACCCATCTCCAGTGTCATCTCATGGTCAGCCCCCAGCCTTTCCTGGACTTGCCTGGAGGCAGCCTGCGGGGGGATTATGGTTGATGCCAACAAGCAGAGAAGCCATGGCCAGCTTTGGGTATCTCTGACCTCATTAACAGGAGCTGGTTCCTTTTGAAGCATGGGGAGCATGTCCTGAGCCATGGCCAGCCTTGGGGATCTCTGACCTCACTAACAGGGGAGCATGTCCTGAGTCATGGCCACCCCAAAGCAGCCACAGATCTTTGCAACAGAGAAAAGCCCAGAAGTGGTGATGCAATACAAACTCACCCCATTTGTGGTGTCCTGGGGGTGGACAAACCTCCTGCTGTGGCTGCAACGGGCTGAGGGCTCAGCCCCAAAGAGCTCCATCGATCCCTGGCCAAGGCCCAGGTTCCAACATCCTCTCCTGGAGGAGGATGGAGGGATGCTGGCTCCAGGAGGCTCTTAAGGAAATTGATCACCTGAAGAGGCCAAGGGCTGGGAGAGAAGCCCAGCTCAGCACCATCCTGCTTCCCTCTGCTTGGTGCAGAGGCTGGTGGGGCTTTGCCTGTGCCCAGGTTGATGGTGTGGGGGATCAGCCTCCTGCATGAGAGAGATGGGGCTGGTGGGGTGGTGCTGTAAAGGCTTACTGGGAGAGACCTCCTGTATCTACCTCATCTATAGCTGTCTTGAGCTGTGCCATCTGGATAGATCTAGCTACAGCATTCTCTGTCTCTGCTGCAGCCACATAACATAGAGAGCACGTCCAGAGAAGGGCAACAAAGCTGGTGAAGAGCAGATTTGATGAAGAGCAGCTGAGAGGAGTGGGAGTGTTTAGTCTGGAGAAGAGGAAGCTGAGGAGAGACCTCATTGCTCTCTGTAACTCCCTGAAAGGAGGTTGGAACCAGGTGTGGGGGGGGTTGGTCTCTTCTCTCCCATGTCAGGAGAGCAAATGGCCTGAAATTGTGCCAGGTGAGGGTTAGTTTGGATGTTAGGAATGATTTATTTGCTGCAAGAGTGGTCAGGTATTGGGACAGGCTGCCCAGGGAGGTGGTGGAGTCACCATCCCTGAAGGTGGTTAGAGGTGGTGCTTAGCAATGTGGCCACTTGCTAGAGGGGAGTTATGGTTGGACCTGATGAGCCCAGGGGGTCTTTTGCAGCCTGAAAGATTCTGTGATTCTATGAGTCTCTATAATAGCTGTAAGGCATGTTACAAACAGGATATGACAAATGAGGTTTGATATGATATGTTTTGGACCTCTCACTCTAAGGACATTGAAGAGCTGGGGCAGGTCTAGAGAAGAGCACTGGAGAAGAGATCTGGTGAGGAGCAGCTGAGCAAGCTGGGGTTGTTCAGGCTGGAGAAAAGGAGGCTGAGGGAAGAGCTTCTGGCTCTCTACAGCTCCCTGAAAGGAGGCTGGAGCCAGGTGGGGGTTGCCTTTGAGCAGCTTTTACCCCTCCCTCCAAGTCGCACACCATTTTTTTTGTAATGCTCTTGCTCTTTGCCCCTCCTGCTGACCCTGCCCTTCACCTGCCACATGGTCAGGCTCCATCTGCTCTCTTTCTGCCTTCAGCTTTTCTCTTTCTCCCCTTTTCTTAACTAACTTCTTCTCAGGTACCCCCTCCCTTCCTCCACCCCCTCCCCCGAGTCAGCAGGAAGAAATCTGAGGAAGCCAGGGGGTGGCTGGATTTGGCAGGGATACAGCCAGGGACACCATCAGTGTTAGAGGCAAGGATGCAGGCAGGGATGCTACAGGAACGCGAGCATGGATACAGGCAGGAAAGCAGCCAGGGATGCAGGCAGCAGTAAGGACCTCCCTGGGGGTGCTGCTGTGTCCCACTACATGTTCCCACCCCCAACTTGGATCCCTTAGGGCCACGCGGGATGCTGGGCTAACCCCGTTTCGGCAGCCGCGGGTACCAGGAGGCTGCCTCCGTCCCGGGCGCTCAGCGGAGCCAAATCCCCGGAGAGCAGAGGGGGGTGGGGGCAGTGGGGAGGACGCTGGCATTATCCGGCTCCTGCTGTGCTGGAGGCAGCTGGAGCAGCCCTGCATTAATAGATTAGAGAGAGGATTTGGGCTGGGCACCAGCGAGGGCAGAGCCGGCGGCGTGGGCAAGGCCAGGGACACTCACTCGGACGGTGCGGACGGACGCGGCCGCCGGCTCCACGCTAACAGCTTCTCCAGCCGAGGTAAGTGGAAGGCTCAGCCACGGTGCTGGGATGCTCCTGGGGTGGCTGGGGTAGGGATGGGGGGGTGCTGGTCCTCATTTACCTCCAAAAGAGCCACCAGCCGGCACCAGAGCCCGACTGGGGGTGCAGGGGGTGGTGGGTGCTGGGTGCTGATCCTTCTCCTGGGGCTGATGTTTGCTCCAAGGGATGCTCTGGGGAGAAGCTGGAGAGGAGCAGTCCGTGCAGCTGCCCAGCCCTGCTGGTGTGTGAGTGGTTTTCTGCCTCCCTCCAACCCTTGCACTGGGGTGCAGGATGGGACATGTGAGCATCCCTGGGGTTCAGCCACTGCTGCTGGGTGCTGCTCTGCGTGCCAGAGGGTCTGGGCTCAAGGCCAGCCATGGGCAGGGGAAGGTCTCCTTGTGTTGCAGATTTTTGGGGTGACAGAGGGAGATGAGTGCTCAAAAAAAGCCTCATGCAACTACGGTCGTGGCTTAGATGCTGTGCCTCAGTTTCCCCATCACACACATCCCCACCCTTAGCCAGCAGCCAGGCCCACTGCTGGGGCAGGGAGGGTGAGAGGAGGTGCATGAGTGTGTGTCTTGCTCCCCAGATCAGAGGTGAGCATCCATGTGAGCCTTTTCTAGAGCTCTGCCCAGCCTAAAATCCCTGCTGGCCCCACTCACAGCCAGGCAGGAGAAAGCTGGACACCTGCCCATGCCCCAGCTTGCCTCTGCTTGCTTTTTGCCTTGCTCCACCCCAAACACCACCATCCAAATTGCAGTCAAATTTGGCCAGGTCCTTAGGTTTTGCATGTGCCACGACCACAGCACAGCTACAAGAGTTCACCCACCCCGTGCCCAGCTGCTCCCCTGACCTGCAGGTAAGTGCAGCCATTGCCTCATGAGAACAACCCCAAAAGCTGCAGGACCTGCTCCACTGTGAGGTTAGAAGCCTCACTTAGAGCATGGTGGCAATGCTGTCCCCATCCTGGAGGACCATTTCTTTGGGAGGGGGGAATAGAGCTGGGGGGGGGGGGGGGGGGGGGGGTCAGGACAGAGTGTTCTGATGGGATATGGCACTGATGTCCTCCTTTGCAGCCCCACAGAGCCCCCTGCTGCAGCCATGGACGAGTGGGACCTCCCTCAGTGGAAGAAGGAGGTGGAGAGCCTGAAGTACCAGCTGGCCTACAAACGGGAGATGTCCTCCAAGACAATACCTGAGTGAGTGTGTGCCCACCCTGCTCCCATCCCTGCACCCCCACGAGCAAGTCCTGGCTTCTCTCCACCCCACAGACAGACCCAACATTCTCCTCCAAATCCCTGAGGGCTCCCAAGTAAGGGGGAAGAAAAAAATCCCTCATCTCTCCTTTAATGGTTCTTCAAGCCCTTGTGGCAGGAGCTCCACCAGTGCTGGTGACCACAGAGGGTTCATCATCCTTTCTGCAAACCCCCCCACACCCTGTGCCAACTCTTTTCCAGCCACTCAAGCTCCATTGGTGTCCTGGACATGGCTCCAGGGGACTGTGCAGAATCCCCCCACTATGCAGAGCTGAGAAGGCTTCAGCCTGTAGAATAGTCACAGGCAGAAATTTCCCCTCCTTGGTCTGTACCTCAGAGTGAGCTGAAGTAGAAGGGGCTGGGGACACCCCAGCAGTTAGCCCATTCTGTGGGCCCATCTCTCACTGGCCTCTTAGAAAAGAGGACCAAAAAAAAGAGAGCAACTTCAGCAAATCAAATGTAAAGTGCAACCTGGGGCTGACCCCTGTGCCAGCAGCACAGGGCAGCCACAAACGGGGAGGACAAAGGGCTTGGAGTCAACCTAGGCTGTGCTGAGCTCCAAACACCAGCTGGGTGCACGGCTGCTGGTGCCCTGGGACATAGTGCTCCCCAACTTCTGTGCCCACCAGAACACACTGCACCCCAACACCTACCTGGAGCTAACACCACCTCGTCCCTCTGCCACTTACCCACAGCTGGAACCACCCCTCTGGTGTCACTTATGGCTTCCCTATCCCTTTGCCACCTACCTGGCACCACTTATTGCTACCCTATCCCATTGCCACCCTATCCCTTTGCCACCACCCCAGGACTGGAGCTATTCTGTCCTGTCACCTACCTGCTACCACTTATGGCCACCCTACCCCCTTGTCACCTACCTGGTACCACTTATTGCCACCCTAACCCTTTGCCACCACCCCAGGTCTGGAGCTATCCTGTCCTGTCACCTACCTGGTACCACTTATGGCCTCCCTCTTCCTTTGCCTTGCAGAGGAGGATGCAATCCAACATCACTGCACCCCAGAGCAGGGTGTACCTCAATACTGCTCCCCACTAGAGCAGGATTCATCCCGGATACAGCAGGGCACCTCCCCCATTTTGCTTCTACACAGCCCCTGCCCTGTGTCTCTTGTTCCTTGTCCCTCAAAGAGGGTGACAAAACAGAAAGGAGGCTGAGGGGAGACCTGCTTGTGCTCTACAACTCCCTGAGAGGAGGTTGGAGATGAGAGTGGGAAAAAAAAACTGGTGTGGGGTCTGGAGAGCAGGTCTGGCGAGGAGGTGAGGGACCTGGGGGTGTTTAGCTAGAAAAGGAGGCTGAGGGGAGACCTTTTGGTGGCCTTCCCTGCAAGGAGGCTGGACCCAGGTGGGTTTGGTCTCCTCTTCCTAGTATCAAGTGCTAGAAATGAGAGGAAGTGGCCTGAGACTGTGCCAAGGGAGGGTTAGGTTGGAGAGTGGGAAAAGCATCTTTGCTGCAAGAGCAGTCAGGGATCAGAACAGGCTGCCCAGGGAGGTGGTGGAGACACCAAAAACGTGAGGCCATGGGACCTGAGGGGACACGTTTTCGTGGGCAGGGTGGCATTGGGTTGCTGGTCAGACTTGGGAGATTTTGGAGGTCTTTTCCAAGCCAAACAGTTCTCTGGTTCTCCAAAATAGAACAAGGGAACACAGTCTCAAGTTGTGCCAGGGGAGGTCTAGGCTGGATGTTAGGAGGAAGTTGTTGTCAGAGAGAGTGATTGGCATTGGAATGGGCTGCCCAGGGAGGTGGTGGAGTCACCATCCCTGGAGGTGTTTAAGAGGAGGCTGGATGAGGCACTTAGTGCCATGGTTTAGTTAATTAGAAGGGTTAGGTGATAGGTTGGACTGGATAAGCTTGGAGGTCTCTTCCAACCTGCTTGATTCTATGATTCCATGAAAATGCTGGGGGTGCCTCATGCAGCCACCACGGGCTGCAGCTGTGCCCACCCCTCCAACCCCTTCCCCACAGGTTCGTCAAATGGATCGAGGATGGCATTCCAGAAGATCCCTTCTTGAACCCAGAGCTGATGAAAAACAACCCCTGGGTGGAGAAAGGCAAATGCACCATCCTCTGAGAGCCCAGCACCCCGCTCAGCACCAGCTCCTGTGCCCCCCTCCCCAAGCTGAATGTACTTTTTTATTAGCTAGCTTCCCAAGCAGTACCCAAACTAACCCTCTGCCTGCCTTCAGCTGCTCTTATTTATAGCAGTAGAAACGTTGCTTTTTTTATAGAGAGGGGACATGAGGACAGCACAGAGGGGGTGGGGGCTAGGAACAGCAAAGATTCCCCCTAGGTTTAGCTGCAGTTTCCAATCACAGCCTCTGCCACGTCCAACAGGTTGAGTTTTCAGCCTGTAAAGGCAAAAAAATAAACCCCTCAGACAACAACAACAACAACAAAAAGGCAACCCCCAAACTTTTTCTAGTTAAAGACTTTCAGCCACTTGAAATATTCTTTTGTAACACTGTAGGAGCAGGTAAAATACAACTGCAGGTTTCTAAGTGAAATAAACAGAACAACACTTGGTGACCTGGTTGGGGCTTGGGTTGGTTCTTTTGTTTTTTAAGAGAGAGATTTTATTTTGGTGCTTTTCTTTTTAAACAAAGTTAAGGGGGTGCTAAGGTACAAATAACAAACCTCCAACAACTCAACCAGGATGCTGCTGACCCACAGCTTCAGGTCCATGCCTGCCCTGCTAGAGCAGGTCCCTGATGTAGATGTTCCTCCTGACAGCGTTGGACACTCCCTCGTTGAATCGGAACCAGACGTCGCTCTTGCCCACGGCCTTCCCTATCTGGCTCTCAAGTGACTCCTCCTTGGGGGCCTGAGGAGCTGGAGGAGGGAAGATCTAGGTTAAAAACTTGCAGAAACTGTTAACTTGACCGTTACAACCTGTGTCCAGGCTGCTACGGGGCACAGCAGGGGTTTGCGCGGGCAGAGCTGATGCTCCCGCAAACCCTTGAGGTACCCACACCCAGGCCCCCCAGCTCAGGGGATCTGCTGCACCTCTGGATGCTTCCAGAACCCACCAACCTGCCCACAGGCACCTCCTCACCTGCTGTGGCAGAGTCCTTTTGTTCAACAGCCCCTCCCTGCCTCACCCACGTGGCCTAGGTTACAGAGCTTAGGGACAGAGACCCTGTTTGGGTACCTGTGTGGGGTCTGAGCACTGAAAATGCAGAGACCCTCTGGGAGCACCCACAGCCACTCTGTCTCTCTGCCACCCATGAAGGGCCAGGGCCACTCACGGTCCCCTCATCCCTCCACCACCACAAAGGAAGTGAGGCTACTTTACCCCTCTGCCACCAACCCTGGGCTGGGATCACCCTGTCCCTCTGCCACCTATCTGCTACCACTCATGCCCACCCCATCCCTCTGCCACCAACCCTGGGCTGGGATCACCCTGTCCCTCTGCCACCTATCTGCTACCATTCATGCCCACCCTATCCCTCTGCCACCAACGTTGGGCTTGGACCACCCTGTCCCTCTGCCACCTATCTGCTATCATTCATGCCCACCCTATCCCTCTGCCACCAACCCTGGGCTGGGACCACCCTGTCTGTCCCTCTGCCACCTACCCAGAGTGGTGGACACCTGCTGCTGAAGTGGCCGCCCGAAGAAGTCCGTCTCAGGCTGTGCAAAGCAGAAGGTGAGCATGGTCATGTTTGGAGACAAGCAAGAGCAAACCCAGCTTCAACCTGGCAGCTTAGTACGGGGCCAGAGCCCAGTGATACCACTCAGCTCTGCCCAGTTTGAAGCTAAGTAAGCCCTAAGTTGTGTTTAAGGCATTCAGAGGAGCCCTGGCTGTAGGGTGATGGCTATGCTGCTGTCACCCCACACCCAGGGCTGCACCAGCCCCTTCCCCCTTGGAGCACCTGGTGCAGGAGGAAGCCACTGAGTAAGAACTGAATGCAAATCCTGCAGAAAGGGTCCAACTGCCTCAGGAAAATGCAAACTGCATTCAAAACCGGGTGGGGAAAGTCAACTTTGAGCCCACAGAAAGCACTGGTGGTAGGGGACCACCTCTAGCTCCCTTTGAGATGGGACCAACCCAGCTCACTTGCTGCACCTGCAGAAGATGGACTGTTCTCCTGCAGCTCCCCCCAACAAAACCCCTATGCACCTATCTCCCCTACTCAGCAGCTTCCAGAGAGTCAGAATTCAGTCATTTTTTGCCCAAACATCCACATCTTTTTCTTCCTCAGTCCCTGAAAACTGTAATTGTCATCCAGACCGAGTGCATTTCCCTGCTATAAACCCAAAGATGTGTTGACAGGACACCTGGTGAAGTTCTGTTGAAAGAAAGTGGACCAAAAATACACAAAACAGCAAAGGAGACAGCAAGTTTCAAGCAGCCAAGGGGGCAACTCAGGCATGATCAGAGGCTGGAGCATCTCTGCTACGGGAACAGGCTGGGAGAGTTGGGGGTTGTTCAGCCTGGAGAAGAGAAAGAAACCTTAGAGCAGCCTTCCAGGCTGGGGAGGGGACTTCTGGCAAGAGATTGTAGTGACAGGACAAGGGGCAAAGGATTTGAGCTGGGAGAGGTGAGATTGAGACTGGAGATTAGGAAGAAATCCTTGACAGTGAGGGTGGGGAAGACACTGGAGCAGGATGCCCAGGGAGGCTGCGGATGCCTCTTCCCTGGAGACATTCAAGGCCAGGCTAGATGAGGCCTTGAGCAGCCTGCTCTAGTGGGAGGTGCCCCTGCCAATGACACAGGGGTTGGAACTGGATGATCTTCAAGGTCCCTTCAACCCATTCTAGGATTGTGACCTGCAGCCTCCCACCTTGTCCTCCACTGCTGCTCTCCGCACGATGTGCTCCAGGCGCCGCTGGTGGTTGCGGGTCCCAGTTTGCCTGGTGTCCCCTGGCTCCCTGACACCATTCTCAGGCTCCTGTGGAGGGCAGAGACCTGAGTGAGGGCCCCCTCAGGAGCTGCAGGTTTGGGCATCCCTCCCCAGCCTATGTCACACATGCCTTCAGCCCCCCTCTGCAAGCTGCTGGGTTTGATTACAGCACCCAAACGACTTGGCAAGGACTTTGTTACCATTCTCAGCCCCCAGCAGCACTTCAGACGTGTGTCTGCTACCCCCTCCCTGGGACATCATGGTTGGCACCACATAAACAAGCAGCCTTCAGAGATGTTCTTGCAGCTTCTCTTTGCACCATGCATCCCCCTCGAGAGCTCTCCTGCTGCAAGAAGGGGCTCTTGGGATTAATTTTCCACACAGCACCAGGGCAGGGCAGGCACCAGCTACACCTGAGCTGCTTTTCAGCCTTTTCCACCCACTTCCACCTTCTCCTGCCTTCTGCATGTAGAGCCAGATCATTTCAACTTTACTATCACCTAGAAAGGTTGGGATCAGATGATCCTTGGGGTCCCTTCTAACCTGGCATTCTGTGATTTTGGGAGGGGGCAGAGTAACTCTGCTACTCTCAGGGCCTTTGGGAGGATGGAAGTGATGCACGAAGGGCAACGTGCTGATAGGAGAGAGCAGCACAGGTCCCTCATGGACACAGAAATCACAGCCAAGTGAACTAAAATTCCACCTCTCTCACTGGAACTGAAGGGTTTAAAGCCTTCACTCCGGGCCAGCCTTTCCAGAACTCCTGGAGAAAGCTGAGCCCTTTGGGCACGCCACAGATGTGCTGCCCACAGGCAGATGTGCAAGCAGATGGCTGGGATTGGTGGGGGGAGGGAGGTTAATCCTAGATTTCCATTTGCAGAAACGGCTGCTTTGGAAAGCCCACATCCCCCACACCAACCCTAAGGACTTAATCCCAACCCAGGAACCAAGAGGACACCATCAGCACCTCCCTACCTCAGGCAGGTTCCGTGCCTGCAGCAAAGCCTCTGTCCTCCTCATCTTCTCCAGCTCAATCTCCCTGGCAATGAGCTGCTTGGCCTGGTAGGTCAGCTGCCTGCGAGCTGGAAGCTCTGGGAATCGGCAGACATCCTCCACATTCCTGCACCATGCAGCAGGGGAAGCAGAGCAAATCAATCAATAATGCAAATCAAAACAGCAGGAAGCAAAATTGCAGCCTGAGCCAAGCACAGGGAGACCTGCCAGGCTCTCAGCCCCAGCCCACCGACCCTCTTGGTATGATCTTGGTCACAAGGGAATTCTGTACAGGGAGGGTGGGCAGACACTGGCACAGGTTGCTCAGGGAGGTTGTGGATGCTCCCTCCCTGGAGGTGTTCAAGGCCAGGTTGGATGAGGCCTTGAGCCTGGATGAGGCCTGTTCTAGTGGGAGCTGTCCCTTCTCATGACAGAGGGGTTGGAACTAAACGATCATTACGGTCTCTTCCAACCCAAACCATCCTGCGCCTCTACAATGGTGCCTCAGCTCCCCCACTGCTGCCCTCTCCAAGAGCCCAGTGGGCAGGGATGGGCACATGGAGCTATGCTGCTGCAGGACATGTCAGCTGAATGGGCACTTAGGGGGGATTACAGGCTTTGAAACCTCAGGTTTAATGCAAGAGGAAATTGCAGGCTGAGCAGATTGTCCTCAAAAAGCCACAGGCGCATCACAGCTTGGGCAGCAGTGGCACCACAACCCTTCACGTGAACCCCGAGGTGCCCGCAGGCAGCTCTGGTCTTGAGGGATGGCCAGGAACACTAATTTCAGTTAATCAGAGCAGTTTTGTTCTTAACAAGGTTGGAACAGAAGGTCTGGAGTTGGGTTTGCTGCAGCACAGCAACAGCTCAGGCGCAGCCCCAGCAGACAGGAGGCAGCTGAGCCACTTCCTCTGTCAGCTGGGAAGGGCTCAGGTTTAGAATCATAGAATCAGTCAGGGTTGTAAGGGACCACAAGGATCATCTAGTTCCAACCCCTCTGCCATGGGCAGGGACACCCTACCCTACAGCAGGCTGCACACAGCCTCAGCCAGCCTGGCCTTAAACACCTCCATCCATGGGGCCTCAACCACCTCCCTGGGCAACCCATTCCAGCCTCTCCCCACTCTCATGCTCAACAACTTCCTCCTCACATCCAGCCTGAACCTACCCACCTCCAGCTTTGGTCCATTCCCCCCAGTCCTCTCACTCCCTGAGATCCTAAAAAGTCCCTCCCCAGCTTTTTTGGAGGCCCCCATCAGATCCTGGAAGGCCACAAGAAGGTCACCTGGGAGCCTCCTCTTCTGCAGACTGAACAGCCCCACCTCTTTCAGTCTGTGCTCACAGCAGAGCTGCTGCAGCCCTCTGAGCATCCTCCTGGCCCTTCTCTGGACACACTCCAGCATCTCCACATCCCTCTTGTCATAGTGGCTCCAGAACTGGATGCAGTTCTCCAGGTGGGGTCTCAGCAGAGTAGAGGGAGAGAATCACCTCTCATGCCCTGCTGCCCACACTTCTCCTGATGCAGCCCAGGCTCTGCTTGACTTTCTGGGCTGCAAGTACACACTGCTGGCTCATGTTGAGCTTCTCATCCAGCAGCACCCCCAAGTCCCTCTCCTCAGGGCTGCTCTCCAGCCACTCACTGCCCAGCCTGTAGTTATGATTGGGATTGCCTCAACCCAGCTGCAGGACCTTGCACTTGGTCTTGTTGAACCTCACGAGTGGGCTTGTGCCCACCTCTGCAGCCTGTCCAGGTCCCTCTGGATGGCATCCCTGCCCTGCAGCCTGTCTGCTACTGTGTCATCCACACTAAGCATCATCCTCTTAAAATAAAGAGAGCAAAGTCGAGGGCACTGCAGACACCCAAAAATCAGATGTCAAAGCTCTAGTTTAAAACGTTTTGAAGAGCAAACACAGGTTTTGCTGCCAGCAACAGCTTTGTTTGCCCAAGAGAGGCTGGGATGTGACTCAGAGGTGCCACTATGCTCCCCATCCTGGCTGTGTGTGGCCAGGAAATAGGCTCAGAACTTATAAAAAGCAACAGAATTCCAGCTTGGTGGGGGTTGGAAGGGACCTCTGGACATCAGTCAGTCCAACCCCCCCTGTTAAAGCAGGGGCACCCACCAGCAGCTTGCCCAGGGTCACAATGCCCAGCTGGGTTTGGAAGCTCTCCAGACAAGGAGACTCCACAACCTCCCCAGGCAGCCTGCTCCAGGGCTCCAGCACCCTCACAGCAAAGTGTTCCTCCTCCTGTTCAGATGGAACCTCCTGAGTTCCAGTTTGTGCTCCCTGCCCCTTGCCCTGCCACTGACAAGTGTCTGGCCCCAACCTCTTGCTCTTTAGCAATCCTTTAGCTCTTGCTGAGCATTGCTCAGATGCCCTCTGGGGCAGCTCTTCTCCAGGCTCAACAGCCTCAGGGCTCTCAGCCTTTGCTCCTCAGAGAGATGCTCCAGGACCCTCAGCATCTCTGTGTTCTCCACTGGACTCTCTCCAGTACTTTCCTGTCCTTGAACTGGGCAGCCTAGAACTGGACACCCTACTCCAGCTGTAGCCTCCCCAGGGCAGAGCAGAGTGGCAGGAGAAGCTCCCTGGCCCTGCTGGCCACATTCCTCTTCATGCACACAACATCCCTGCTTGTGCCATGTGCCCCCCTCTGTGCCACGGTTTCCCCATGGCCACATTTTGGTGGCACAGCCCAGTTTGGGGAGGGCAGGGGATGATGGCTCCCTGCAGCTGTTCCCAAAGGCCTTTCCATGAAGGGAAATAAAGTGATAAATAAAGCTCTTGTGTATAATTGGATACAACTGCTTGAGTTAACAGAAGCTAATTCCTCTAATTAACTTTGCACCAGGAAGACATTAGCATTGCTCTGAGCTGTGGTGTGGTCTGCACTGCTTCACTGAAGCCTGAGGAGCATTTCCAGCTCCATCTCTGTTCAAAGCACAGTGAGATTCCAGCTGAGCTATGGACAGCTGTTAATGCCACCATGGTGACAGTGACCTTCTGTGCGCAACACGCCCAGGTGGACCTGCCCTGTCCTGCTGCCATCAGGTCCCAGCAGATTTGGTCCCTCTTTTGTCAGTTCTAAAGGCAGCTGCTTCCTTCCCTTTAATTCCATTAAAGCAAAACCAGCCCCACTCCAGCTGCTGGGCCTCTCCTTCAAAAGAATGAGGTAGACAAGCAGAGCTGCCATCAGAGAAAGTCAGCTCCCCACAGCCACCCCAGCATGGGCAGCTCATGCCAACCCTGCTGCCATCACTGGAGAAAGCTCTGAGCTCTAGCTGCAAGAAAACAGCTCAATGCCACTATGCTTTTGGGCTCAAACTCCCTGTTCTCACTTCTGATTCTAAACCTTCTTCTCAGCCTTGGGACTTAGGAACAATTTCTTCCCCACAGGGGGTGCCAAGATCTGGCCCAGGCTGCCCAGGGTGGAGTTCCCAGCCCTGGAGGGGTTTCAAAGCTGAGGGCCATGGTTTAGCAGTGACCTGGCAGGGTTCCCAGTTGGCCTCAGTGACTCCAACAAAGTCTCTTCCAAGCACCATGGTTGGTGACCCCACGACTTACGGGTCGAGCCTGTAGGCATACTGGCCCTCAGGCAGGCGCTCCTGGTGGTAGGTGAGGTTGTAGGCCAGCATGGTGCTGACCAGGTCTGCCAGCTGCTGCTTCTCCTTCAGGCTGTAGAGCTGAGTGTTCACCTGGGGAGCCCAGTGAGGGGAGAACATCACTAACCCATCATTACTTCCAAGCATGAGGTTTGATTCTGTATAGAATCCCAGACTGGTTTGGGTGGGAAGGGACCTTTCAAAGTCATCCAGTCCAACCTCTTGCAGTCAGCAGGGACATCTGCAACTACAGCAGGCTGCTCAGAGCCCCAGGCAACCTGGCATAGCATGGTCCCAGGGATAGGGCATCTCCCACCTCTCTGGGCAGCCCTGGCCAGGGTCTCATCACCTTCACTGTAGGAAATTTCTTCCTTGCAATTAGCCCAACATGAGGACAGTTAATATTTGTGAGGTTGAGTTTCCTGTTAGGGACCCACATTCTTCAGAGAGCAGAGACAGTCTCTTCAGACAGATGCACCCAGTGTAACCACCTGAACCAGCTGCTGGAAGGAGACTGCTCAGCCAAGTCCACTCACAGTGCAGGGGTCCAGGAGGTGCAGGACACCAATGCCCATCAGTTGGGCATTGGTAGATTTAGGTTGGAGATTAAGGAGAAATTCTTTACAAGGAGGGTAAAGTGTGAAGATGGTGAGACACTGGAACAGGTTGCTCAGGGAGGCTGTGGACGCTCCCTCACTGGAGATGTTCAAGGCCAGGCTGGATGAGGCCTTGAGCAACTTGCTCTAGTGGGGTTGGCCATGGAAGGAGGTTGGAACTGGATGATCTCTAAGGTCCTCTTCAACCCAACACATTCTATCAATCTGTGAATCTCAGCACTGCATCCTCAGCAGTCCCTCCAGCTGCATCAGCTGCCATGTCAAACTGATCCCAAAGCTGGGACAGAGGTCTGGCATAGCTCAGCCTGGATGATGCAACAGCAGGGATGGTGACCCAGCACTCATGGGGCTGTTTACAGAGGGGACATGTCACCCAAGCAGGAGGCCTGTCCCTACAACAGGAGGGGGCAGGTGGGCACTCACGGGTCGCAGCTTTGGGGCGATGATGTCCAGCAGCAGACAGAGCACCTCCAGGACAAGCGGCTGCTGTCCCGCACGGCTGCGGGCACTGGCTGTGGTGCCTGACACCATGGACATCACCAAGTTCTGCATGTGGTTCAGCTTGGCCAAGGCCTGGGTGGAGAGGGCAAGGAGAGCTCAGCCATGGCTGTGACCACAGCCGTCCTTGTGGGTGACAGCTGGAGCCAGGCTGCCACTGAGACCTCCTCAGTACTCACCTCGTGGTGACTGCTGGGGTAAGCGAGCCGGGGAATGCTGGTGGCCGCGAAGAGCAGGTGGAAAGCCACGGGCAGGAAGGGCAGGTACCTCATCAGCTGGAAGCTCTGCCCATGCAGGACAGCCCGGCTCAGCAGGTCAGAGAAGCACAACCAGTCCAGGGCCAAGCACACTGAGCTGAAACTGGAGTCCCGCAGCTTCATGTTCAGGAAGTTTTCATACAGGCCCTGGAAGAAGGCTCAGCATTAGACATGGCTCGAGGTGGACAGGCCCACCAGAGCACCCCACTGAGCTCCAGCATGACACAGCAGGGCAAGGAGCTTGGCTCACCCCCTTGGCTGCTCTACCTGGGCCAGCTTCTCCTGCTCCCCTGAGGAGATGGCGAGGTGCAGGATGTGGTGGAAGCGGTGGGAGGATGCGGTGAAGCCAGCTGGCCCACCGAGGTGTGGCAGGTCCCCATCATTCATCAGGAGCTGGGCTGGCAAAGTGGGGTCCATCCCTACCCTGTGCCTGAGGAGAGCCCAAAGAGAAGAGCTTAGGGTGTCCTGATCCTGAATGGACACACAAGGAACATTTAGATTCCTGCAAACCGGACTGAAGGCAATACTGATGCCAAGTTATGGGGCACTAAAGAGAGTGGCCAAAGAACACCTGGAAGCATGAATCTGCTGGTGAAGCCAGGTCTGCTGCAGGGTGGACCAGCTCTCCAGGACCTTGCAGGCTTCTCCATGGCAGGTCTTGCCAGCAGGTCAAAGAATACCATGAAGCAAAGTGCCCCAAGCACGCAGCAGACTTAATAAATCCCTCTTTTTACCTTGGGACCCTTGGGAGTTGGAAGATCTCTTGCCAGATGGAGAACAGCCCTTTGTTTTGGTCTTTCAAGCCAATCTTCATTGTCTGCACCATCTGAATGTTCAGCTCCTTCTGGCCTCGTCTATGGAGAAACTGCAACAACAAGCGAGGGGCCGTGGGGCACAGGCAGGGTGGAGAGAGAGAGGATGTCCACAGCAGCTAACTGCTTTGGAGGGAAGCTGGAGACAGCAGCACCTCACTCCTCCTCCATTTGTATGTTAAAAGGGAACAGGGTGGACAACCTGCTCTAACTGCAGATGTCCCTGCTGACTGCAGCGGGGTTGGACTGCATGACTTCAAAAGGTCCCTTCCAACCCAAACTAGTCTATGATGCTATGACTTTTTAGGGGTCTGCCTGGGACACAGTTTTTGCCTCCATCCCCATCTGAGCTCAGATCAAGCCAAGGAGTCACAGCAAGCCCACGTGCCTGAGCTGCCAGCAGCAGCAGTACCTGCAGGGTGTTGATGCAGGAGCGGATGTCATTGTCTGTCTTCTCGCACAGGGCCAGCAGCGCGCCCGCGTCCGCCCGCATGCCTTGCTGCAGGGCGATCTGCAGGGGAACGGGGGTCAGCAGGGAGGAGCTGATGGCCAGGAGGACACAGAGGAGCCCTCAGCCACATCTGACCTCACAGAGCCGCTGGGCGAGCCGGGACGGGGAGGTCCGAGGGAAGCTGAGCAGGAACGATTGCTGCCGGAGTGGTCGGAGAGCAGGGACGTACCTGGCCAAGGCAAGCATAGGGGGCCCTGAGTGACTCAGCTGCCCAAACACAGCTATCAGTCATAGAATCCCAGACTCATTTGGGTTGAAGAGGCCTTTCAAGATCATCCAGTCTGATCCTATCCCACAGCAGGGACATCTGCAACTACAGCAGGTTGCTCAAAGTCCTAGATAACCTGATCTGCTCCAGGGATGGGGCACCTCCCACCTCTCTCGGCAACTTGGCCCAGGGTACCACACTGTAACAGATTTCTTCCTTCTCTCTAGTCTGAATCTCCTTCTTTCAGTTTAAAGCATCACCCCTTGTCCTGTCACAACAGGCCCTGCTCAAAAGTCTGTCCCTAGCATTCTGAATGGCCACTTTCAGTACTGAAAGGCCACCAGAAGGTCTCCCCAGAGCCTTCTCTTCTCCAGACTGAGTAACTCCAACAGCAGAGGGCTTCCAGCCCTCCCATCATTGCTGTGGCCTCCTCTGCACTCACTCAAAGACAGCTGTGTGATTCAGCAGCTGCCTGTACACCAGTGCATACTTGGGCAGGCACAAGCTCAGCTGGACACTCACACCCAGCTGCCAGTCACTCCAGCAGACACAACCCCTGTAGGGGTTCAGGAAAATTGGGCACATCATAGTTCCACTTTTCATAAGGCATTTCCAAGCTGCCTGTCTGAGGGCAGACAAATTGGCACAGGAAGGCTTCAGCTGGAGGCCGACAGCAGCAGCCACCTGACTTTGGATAGAGCTTTCCACCCATGCCCAGCCACACAGGAGGTACTAACTGGTCGTTGCAGATGCAGATGATGGGCCTGAGCAGCAGACCACCCTCACGCCGCCTCCTCCGGCCCGTGCCACCTGCCACCTCGCCCTCCACGTCCTTTCGCTGGATGATGTTCAGCAGAACGTTGATAGATGCCTTGGGTTAAAATAAAAGAAAGGAAGAGAAAGGATGAATTCCTGCTCTTCAGAGGCAAGAAACTGCTCCCAGCCTGGGCTGAGCTGCTAAGAGGGCACTAAGGAAGGGGCAGTAGGTGGGCAGAGGCAGGCTGGGCGTACCGCAGGCGCGCCGTCGATCTCGTCGATGATCAGGCAGTTGGGCTTCTCGTTGGCACCCAGCACAGACTTCATCTGGGTGGCAGCTTCGATGCGGGTTCTGAAAACCTCAGGGCTGCGGTCATCACTGCAAGACAAGTTGGTGCCAGGCTGCTGTGGCCTCCAACAAGGCATCATCTCCACCCTGGCAGAGCCCCAGCAAGGAACCTCCTCCAGCATGGCACCGCATTCAGCATGGCATCACTTCCAGCACGGCAGCACCTCCAGTATGGGAGCACCTCCCCACAACGGCATCACTTTCACCAAGTCACCACCTCCACCAGACACTGGGGCCAGCTCAAGGTGGGCAGCCAGCACAGACTCACCTGGCATTCATCTCCACAGCGTTGTACCCGGCGTGCTTCGCGATGACGTGGGCCAGCGTGGTCTTTCCCAAGCCAGGTGGACCACAGAGCAGAGCTACCTGCAGCAGAGAAGTTACATCAGCCAGGAAGGGCTTCCTCCAGCGCCCACTGAGGCAGTCACACATGGAGATGGGACTGCAGCCTGCAGACTGGTCTGCTTCAGCCCTTGGGAGACAATGCACTGGTCAGCAGATGAAGTGAGAGAAGAGTCACTGAAGGATGTAACAGAGCCTCTCGGAGGTGACGGAGTCAATCTGGCAGCATCTCTGTGCCTGTGCTGAAGTTTGCAGGCAGATAGAAAAGACTGAACAAAATCCATTCTATATCCCCATTTCTGAGGGTCAGCATCCAGGTTTTGTTTCCCTTTTTTCATATCCTCTCACTAGACAGGTTGAGGTTTATAAACTGGCCTTGGAGCTATCTCTGCTCCCTTCAGCACTAGAGCATTGTTGCTTTTCACCAGATGTGGACAACTCCAGCTCAAAGTTCTCCCTGTACCAGACCCAAAACCAGCCTCTAACAAAGGCTGAACGGGGCAGGTCTTTCCTCAACTGAACCATTTCATTTGCCTGAAGAAAATCTCTTCCTCTCCCCTCATTATCACACTACTGAAACCAAGGCAGAAGAAGAAATGAGAACCCCCTGTGTTTTCTACAAAGTAACAAGGAGTCCAATTTCTCCTGCATCTGTATTGGAAGAGAAGAGAAAGCACAGAGCCTGCTCCTCACCTTGGTGGCAGGATGATGGGGATTGGAGAGGGCACCCCCCATAGTAGCTTCCTGTCCCACTCACCTTGTATTTGGGTCTCTTGTGTTGGTCCAGCTCAGCCTCCAGAATCTCCTCTGTGAGCTGCACTTTCGTTTTCCACTTAGTTTGCTGCTCCTTGAACGGAGGATGGGCTCCAGTGCTGGGCTTGGCCTTCTTCACAGCCTTCTCCTTCCCAAACACCACCGTGTCCCAAAGCTTGAGCCACTTCAGAAGGCAGCGGTTTGTGTACTATGTGTTGGACAAGAAAGAAACAAAGGCCCTGTCAAATCTCAGCATGGTCCAGCCAAGGACACACAGGAAGTCCTTTCTTTCATGGCTTAAAACCCAGCATGGCCTTTGGAAGGAGGGGAGCCCAAGAAGGCAGCACGGAGCATGCGTGCCCACACAGATCTTGAGCACCTGGCACACCACCCCCAACCAGGGAACAGCATGCCCAGCTTCAACGTGGTATCTATCTCACTGGGACAGCCTAGGAATGTGGGTTCCCTTCCCAACTTGGCCACCACCCCATGCAGCAACCCACCCAAACTCTTTTGTCTTACTTTGATCACCTTTCATCATCTCTTTTTCATTTGAAGATCCACAATCTACATATGAAAGGTCCCTGCCTTCAGCTCTCACACCAGGACTGCCCCCAGCCAGGGCTAAGCACAGCCAAAACCCCCAGCCAGTGCTTCCAAAGCCCCACAGTAAAAGGCAGCATCAGAGAACCTTCCTTAAATGGATTAAGGAAGAGCTGTAGATGTGCTAACACCACCCAAACCCAACCTCTCCTAGCACCTCACATCATCACTGAGCAGCTCTATGTAGCGCCGGGGAGTGAACTTGTCCACCCAGAGGCAATGAAGTGCAGGCTCCTCCTCATCTGCTGGCTCCACTTCCTCACTGGGCTCTGGGGTCTCAGCACTGGTCTCATTCTCAAGGCAACTACAAGGAAGAACTAAGTTGCCCAAACTGCCCAAGGAGTGTGAGCAAGGCTGGGAATTACACCCAGACATCTCAAATTTGGGATGAGGACAAAGAGGTTCCTTTACTTGCAGGTCCCCAAGACCTGTAACCCACCAGAGCATCTCATCAGCAAGGCAGGGACAGAGGTGGGATTTCATCCCAATGTCTCACCTGTTTATGATCTCTGTCAGCTGCTGTGATGTCTCCAAAACCTGCCTTCGACGCTTGAGCGCAAAAAGGGCAAGAGAGAGGTCAGAGACACCCCACTGACCTTCAGCTGGGGGATCAGAGATTCAGGACCCAATGCTGTGGCTATCCAGGGGTGACAAGGAAAGATGGGAAGGTCAGTAGAACAGGTGATACCTCTTCATCCACTTGGTCCTTCAGGTAGGAGAAAGGCACCCCCAGCAAATGGAGCGGCCTGCGTGCGTTCCAGCCCAGGGAATCGGGCAGCTGTGAGGAGCAGAGGACACACAACGATGGTCACACCTATACCCAGCCCCAACATCCCCAAAGATCCCCTCCTGAGCTGGATGGAAGCGACTCCAGCCTCCAGAGCTCTCCTTACCTCCACCCCTGTCCTGCAGGGGTCCTCCCTCAGGACCATGAAGACCCTGGTGCCCTCAGTGGATGTCACATTGATGTAGTCCTCCAGAACAGGTGGTCGCTTGAGGACCCGCTTCTGGGAGGGTGGTGTGGTCTGCAGAGGGGCCATGCCACTCATCTCCAAGTTCCTTTAGCAGGGGTGAAGGATAGAGCCCTTGAGCCCCTCCACCTCTGCTAAAATATGAGGTTGAAGGTGGCCAACCTGGAAGCCTGAGAAGCAGAAGGTGGGGTTCAAAGGCCCTTTCCCTCCCTACACCTGCCAAAACATGAGGTTGAAGGTGGCCAACCTGGAAGCCTGAGAAGCAGAAGGTGGGGTTCAAAGGCCCTTTCCCCCCCTACACCTGCCAAAACATGAGGTTGAAGGTGGCCAACCTGGAAGCCTGAGAAGCAGAAGGTGACTCTGGTACACCACCCCCGAGGACATCAGGAGCCAACTCATCCTCCACACCAAAGCTGAGCTTCTTAACAGCCTCCAGGCGCTGTCGCTTAGGCTTTGGGGCTGTGAGAGACATCAGGGCGGGAGGAAGAGAAGAAGTATGGTTGGCTGAAGGGTGATCCTCAGCTCGGGGTGGGGAGTCAGCAGCACCCAGAGGGGCTGCGGACTTGGCTCGGGCCAAACCTACTGCGGGCTGCGGGCGGTGGCGAGGGGCCGGGCGGGTCACAGCCCCGGTCCCTCTTCCTGGAGCTGGTGTCCCCGGGGTCGCTGCCTCCGATGAAGTCTTCGGGGGGCTCGGGCTCCTTCGGTGGCCGATTCACACCTCGGAACTGGGAGATTCTGGGGCCGGCGAATGGGAATTGGTCATCTGCAAGAGGCGTTACACCATGCCGCCGGTCACCGGAGCGGCGACCCACGGGGCGGTGGGCACACGGGGCCCCGCGCAAAGCCCGGCCCCGGCCCGCTCCTTCCCTCCCTTCTTCCGCTACTGCCTCCGGTCCCGGGCAGGGCACCGCAGCAGCTCTCACCTCCCAGCTCGGCCAGCACCTCCAGCTCGTCCGCAAACCGCTCGTAGAACTCATCTTCGGGGCCCGCCATGGCCCCGGGGCCCGCCCGCGCCGCGCTTCCGGCCGCCAGCGGCGCCCGCGCTGATTGGCCCCGGCGCGCCGGCCGGGGGCGGCGGCGGAGCTGATTGGCTGTGACGCGCGGCGGGGCGCGGCGGTGCCGGCGTTGATTGGACGCGACGCGCGGCAAGGCGCCGCCGGGGGATGCGATGTAGGCGCTCGCTGCCCCCCGGCCGGCCCGGCCCGGCGACGGCGCTGCAGGTCGGTCCCGGGGGTGGGGACCGAGGGTCGTGGGAGGGGTAGCGCCGTCCAGGCCGCTCTGCGTGTCCCCTGCGCCATGTCCTGTGTCCACTGCGCCGTGTCCCGCGTTCTCTCTGCGTGCACGTCCCCTCGGCCCAGCATGTCCCCACCGGGACGCCAGCGAGAAGGCGGTCAGGGGGGGCAAGAGCCTGGGGCAGGCTGAGCTCCACCGTCGGGCAGGATAATCGGACATAGCACCGAGCGGCTGTGGGGCCTCCACGCGTGACGGCGGAACAGTGGCAGAGCTGTAAGCGGTGACACTGGGACAGTGGCTGCGGAACCGGTCCGGGGTGGGAGCTGCAGGGGGTGACGCTGGTGATGCTGGCAGACCCTTCGGGTGTCACTTTTGGACGCGTGTGGTGTGACATCGGTATCGCTCTTGGACACGTGGTGTTACTGTCGCTCTGGCACCTCTGTGCTGTGACGTCAGTGTCACTCTCGGACACACGTAGCGTGACGGTCAGTGGCACTAGCGCCAGTACACCTCCAGCCCTACTGAGGGTACCCTGCCTCCTGTCTTGACTGGGTCGTTTTGCTCCCCAAGCTGTGACTGGAGGCCCTCCCAGCTCACCCTCACTGCCTCTCCTGCTCCCCGCAGGGCGCTGGCCATGGAGCCGGGCACCATCGACAACCTGTCCATCCTGTACCAGAGCTCGGACTTCATCGTGGTCAACAAGCACTGGGACATCCGCATCGACAGCAAGATGTGGTACGAGACCCTGACCCTGCAGAGCCAGCTCAAGCACCGCTTCCCAGAGCTGGCTGACCCCGACACCTACTACGGCTTCAGGTGAGCAGCTGGGCAGCGAAGCAGGCTCTGCCCTGCCTCTGAGCCAGCCTGGGATGGGGACACTGCCCGAGTGCCCAGCGATGCTCCTCTGCCTCCCCTCTCCTCCCCAGGTTCTGCCACCAGCTTGACTTCTCCACCAGTGGGGCGCTGTGCGTCGCGCTCAACAAAGCGGCAGCGGGAAGCGCCTACAAGTGTTTTAAAGAGAGGCTGGTGACCAAAGCCTATCTTGCCCTGGTGAGTCTGCCCTGCCAGCTCCTGCTTCTGGACTGTGTGAGCCTCAGGAGGTTCAAAAAGGCCACGTGCCAGGTCCTGCAACCCCTGGTACCAACACAGGTTGTGAGATGGAGCACCGGAGAGCAGCCCTGTGGAGAGGGGTTTGGAGGTGCTGGAAGGTGAAAAGCTGGATATGAGCTGGTACCATGTGCTGCCAGCCCAGAGCCAGCCTGTCCTGGGCTGATCCCCAGCAGTTTGGGCAGCAGAGGCAGAGGGAGGATTCTGCCCTTCTGTTGTGCTCTGCCAAGACCCCACCTGCAGTGCCAGGGCCAGCTCGAGCTCTCAACACAGCAGAGACATGGACCTGTTGGAGCAGGGCCAGAGGACACCACAGCAATGATGAGAGGGCTGGAAGCTCTCATCTGTGAGGTCAGGCTGAGAGAACTGGGGTTGTTCAGCTCAGAGAAGAGAAGGCTCCAGGGTGACCTTCTGGTGCCCCTTCAGTACTTCAGGGGACAAAGCTGGGGATAGAATTTTGAGCAGGACCTGTTAGGACAGGACAAAGGGTGATGGTCTGAACTAAAAGAGGGAGATTCAGACTGGAGAGAAGGATGAAATGTGACACTGAAGGTGGTGAGACCCTGGCCTAGGTATCCCTGGGAGGTAGGAGATGCCCCATCCCTGGAACCCTTCCGGGCCAGGTTGTCTGGGGCTCTGTTGGGGATGTCCCTGCTGACTGCTTTCCCTTCCCACCCACACCAGTATGTGAGTCTGATTCTATGACTTACCTTCTGAGCTTGCGAAACCACAGCTTGTCCTCTGCTTCTGGTCTTCCTGGTGCTGCTGAGGAGCAAGCTCTGGGGCTGGGTTTCCAAGCTTCCCTCTCTCTCCTGCAGGTCAGGGGCCACGTCGGCCAGCGGCGGATGACCATCAGCTACGCCATTGGGAAGAACACCACCGAGGGCATGACCCACATGATGTGCATCGACGGGACGGAGGGTGAGCAGCTCCCACACCCCTCCCAGCCCACCTGAGCCATGCTGGGGGAAGCTGACCCTGATCTGGATCTCATTGCAGGCTGTGACAATCCCAAGCCTTGCCAATCAGAGCTGATCGTGCTTGAGCATGGGTCCTACAGCGGAGATCCTGTAACCAAAGTGCTGCTGCAGCCACTGACAGGTGGGAGCTTGGTGCCACCGGAGTGGGCACAGGGTGGGCTGCAGCCCTAGGAGCTTTGGGGTGGCCCATGAGGCTGGGCACAGCACAGAACCTGTCCCCAAGAGCATGAAATGCTGAGTTGGGGCAGCTGAAGGACGTAGAGGTGCTGAGTGGGACCTGGACCTCAGATGCAGCATAGTAGCATAAGAAAGAAGCCTAGAAAGAGCTGAGCAGGGCTGAGAGCCACTGAGCTTGAGGAGGATTCAAGTTCTCAGACTAAGGGGACAAAAGCCTTTTGGTGCGTTATCACCTTGCACCACTGTGCCCTCACCAAGGGGTTCTGAGATAACCTGTGTCCTGATTGACACAATCCCAGCACAATGCCTCTGGGGATCATCCAGTCCAACCCCTTTGCTAAAGCAGGGCACCCACAGCAGCTTGCCCAGGATCACAATGCCCAGCTGGGTTTAGACAAGGAGACTCCACAACTTGTTGTGGCAGCCTACTCCAGGACTGTAGCACTCTCACACTGAACCTCTTGGCTTCCAGTTTGTGCCCCTTGTCCTGCCATTGAGCACTACTGGCCAGAGTCTGGCCCCATCCTCTTGCCCCTGACCCTTTAGTTCTTGCTGAGCACTGATCAGATGCCCTCTGGGGCTGCTCTTCTCCAGGCTCAGCAGCCCCAGGACTCTCATCCTTTGCTCCTCACAGGGATTCTCCAGGCCCCTCCACTGGACTCTCTCCAGTAGTTCCTGCCTCTCTTTTCCTGGGAAGCCCAGAACTGAAGCCACTGTTCCAGCTGTGGCCTCGCTAGGGCAGAGCAGTGCAGGAGGAGAACCTCCCTGGACCTGCTACCCACACCCTGCTCCCTCTCTCCTCCCAGGTCGGACTCACCAGCTCCGGGTTCACTGCAGCGCCATCGGCCACCCCATCGTTGGGGACTTCACCTACAGCCACAGGAAGGACAGCAGACCCTACAGGATGATGCTGCATGCCTACTACCTGCGCATCCCCACCGGCAAGGAGCTGATCGAGGTCTGTGCGCCCGACCCCTTCGTCACCGCGATGGACAGCAACTGGGTGCCACAGCACGTCGTGCACCAGCTGGATGAGACCATCCAGGAGCTGAAGGACAAGGTGATGCAGAAGCAGGAAGAGGAGCAGAACCAGGAAGCCGTGCTTGGTGGTGGAGAAGAGGAGGCACAGGACGAAGCCAAGAGCCCGGAGGCAGAGGAGCAGCGCGTGTGCTGTGAGCAGTGGTTGGCCGAGTGGGCTCTGGAGTGAGCACAAACCACATCTCTGCAGTTCCAGCCCAGTGCTCCATTGTTGTCCCAGCGGGTCCCTGCGGAGCCCAGCGCTGACTCCACGCCTGCACTTGCTCTGTGCTATGTCTTCCCTCACCTCTGGGGCTGGGACCAGGCAGATTCTATCAGGCTGGGTTGATTTTGTACCCCACAAGTCATCCATCTGGCTATTGGATGCTCCTTTCCTCATTCCAAGCCTTAGCAGCAGAGGCAGTGTGTCACCTACCAGCTTAGAGTGACCCTAGAGCTTCACATCCCCATCCCGGGGCTTGGGCACAGCCAGGATAGCACCAGCACTGCCTTTGCCACGTGTACAATGGACATATCCACAGCCCTCCACTGCTGAGGTGCTAAAACGGGAGGGGAGAACATTCCAGGTGCAGCTTCAGTGTGCACATCCCCAACCCCCTTGGTCCCAGCTTGCTATGCTCACTGGCACATACCTGGTGTGGGAGTTGGGAGAGCAGCAGGCTGAAGGGCAGCCTGGGGGCACCAATAGCCCCCCCTAGTCCTGGGATGGCTGCAGGTGTTGTACCTGTGGAGCTGGGTTGTGCGATGGGCACAGGAAGGGTCCGGGTCCATTCCCTGCCCACTGGCTTCCTTCCCACCTCAGCCCATGTGTGGGGTTTTTGGTGGCTGAGTTGATTCCAATGGATTTTAACCTCTTTGTTGCCAGCTTCTATCAGAAGAATTTAGTCTTTTAGTGGTTCTGGAATACGGGTGGTCTCAGAAATGAGCTTATTTTGGTACTTCTGTGGTCAGACAGCCAGCAGCCCAAAGCTTTTCTACTAGATGTTGCTATTCCTTCTCCAAATGTTGCCTTTTCCTAGCACCCACTTCTGCCCTGGAGGTGGAGATCAGAAGGCACAAGTCCCTCACTGCTTTACCCCAGACAATGGGGTTTCTGTGTCGTGTTTTGGTCCCGTGGCATGGCTCTGAGGACAAGTCCTTTGAGTGGCAGTTCGGGAGGACTCTGGAGCAAGAGGAGCAGCTGAGGAAGTGGTTGAAGCTGGGTTCCTTCCAATTTCAGACTGAGGACTGGTGTGAGGAGCAGGAAGGATCATGGCTCATGCTGGTGCCAAGCTTTCAAAGATGCCAATCAGTTTTTCTGTCATGCCAGTTCATTGTCACCTTCCCACCCTGTTTGCCTTCTGAGGTCACATCTTGAATCCTGGGTTCAGTTTTGGGCCCTCGCTACAAGAAGGACATTAAGAGGCTGGAGCAGGTCCAGAGAAGATCCAATAAGCTGCTGGAGGGTCTGGAGAGCAGGTAGGATGAGGAGAAACTCACAGAACTGAGTTTGTTCAGCCTAGAGAAAGGAAAGCTGAGGGGAGACCTTATGGCATTTTACAGCTCACTAGAAGGAGGCTGGATCCAGGTGGGGGTTGGTCTCTTCTCCCAAGAAACAAGTGATAGGACGAGAGGAAATGGCCACAAGCTGTAGTAGGGGAGGTTTAGGTTGGACATGAGGAGAAATTTCTTGCAGGAGTGGTCAGGCCTGGGAACAGGGTGCCCAGGGAAGTGGTGGAGTCACCATGCCTGGAGGTGTTCAAATGAAGTGTGTGGACGTGGCACTGTGGAACACGGTTTAGTGGGCATGGTGGTGGTGAGTTGGTGGTTGCACTCCCTGGTCTTGGAGGTCTTTTTCAACCAAAACCATTTCTATGAATCTGTGGTTTAGCAAATGAGGAGAAGAGGGCAGAGGCGTGGGCTAGGGTGGGACAAGGGTGGCTGAGGTTTGTGGCATCCAGAGCACACAGCCCTGTGGCATTTGGTGCTGAACCAGCACAGCAGCACATGCCCAGAGTCCTTGTCATCCCACGGGCCTTGTGCTACTTCAGGTGCACCTGACAGAGATTTCACACAACTAATATTTCCACCCCGAGGGGGATTAAAGTGTCTCAGCCCTCTCCCTGTGAGTGAACTCAACCTGCAGGTCACCAAAGCCCCGAGGGGTGTTGCATCACCTGGCGCTTGTGTCTCCAGATGCTGCTGGATTCAAGCTTGCCGTGCATGGCCAGGGAGGAGCTGACCTTCACCTTGCTTTTGCAGCTTTGTGGCTCGGTGCAAGTGCTGCTGTCCTCTGCAGGGTGAGAGCCATGGTGCCTGGCTCTTGGGCAGTGAGTGAGCACCGTGGGCTCGATAGCTGGTGGCAGAAAGCTCAGCAGGGTTTGGAGGATTAGGAGACCTGCCTCCTTCCTCTCAGGCCACATCCCTGCCCATCCCATCTGCCAGGAGTGGCTGGAGGGTGGAGAGGCAGCCACAGGTGGGTCCTGAAGCAGTAAATCACCACTCTAAACCTGTTTGCCAAAGAATGGACGTGGGTGACGTGCACAGGAGGACCTGAAGAGCCGCAGGGGACGCTTGGAGCACCGGAGGCAGGATGCAGCCTCCCCTTCCCCGGAACAGTTCCTGCTGCGTGGCAGGGGACACGGCTGGCACAAGGCTGCCCTTGACTGCGAGGCCAGAGGTCAATGGGAGAAGGCAGTGGGGACACAGCAGTGCCCACGCACAAGGAGATGGACGCTGATGGACCATCAGTGGCGGGGAGGGTTGGCACCCAGTGCTCACGCCACAGTTTGCACGCTCCACCACCCATCACCCTTTGTGCATTGCAGTTTGACCCACCAGTGCAGGAAGCAGAGATGGAGCAATGTTTTCCTCACCTTGCAGAGAGTCTTCCAGGTGCCCTTCCCAGCTTGTCTTCCGTGCTGCATCCAGTCCTGTTGCCTCCTCTCTGCCTCGGAGCCTTTGCTGCATCACCTGTGAATCCACCCTTGCACTTGGACCAGGGGGTTGTGATGGGAGTTGTGTGTGTCTTGTGATGTTCTGTCCAGCTTCTGGTGACCCTTTCTTCTTGTAGCACATGGCCTTAGTAAACCACTGTCTGTGTGTCCTGCAGTTCACCCTCTGGTCTTTAGTCCCCTGGGTCGGTGAGTTGCCGCAGCATGGCCAGTGAAGTGCTGGGGGTTTCCAGGAATGAGCCCAGACCAGTCCATCCCTGGGGCTCCAACCTGGCCAACCTGTTCTGTGAGCACCATGCTCCTCCTGGCCTCTTCTCCTGGCTGAAACCACCAGGACTATCTTTTTGAATGGTCTCCTAGATTTAGTAACTCTGCCACAGATGGCCAAGGATGCCCAAGGTGGCTGGGGCAGAGGCCAGTGCCCTGGTCCTTACCCAGCCTGCCCCTGCCCACAGCCCATCCTGGCCAACACCACCAGCTGGGATTGTCCCCAGCCAAAGAGCAGAAGAAAAGTTCCTGATTTCAAAACACTGGCAAGGTAGAGGAGCAGCCCTGGGGCTGCTGGTGTTTAGAGAGTGCAGAGGGAAGGTTGGTCTCTGATCCCTTCCCTAGCAGGTGATAGAGGAGATGGCCTGAAACTCTGCCAGGGGTGGGTTAGGTTGGAGATCAGGAACAATTTTCTTTGCTGCAAGAGTGGTCAGGCCTTGGAACAGGCTGCCCAGGGAGGTGATGGAGTCCCCATCCCTGGAGGTATTCAAGAAACCTGTGGCCATGGCACTTTGGGACATGGTTTAATGGCCGTGGTGGTGCAGAGCTGGTGATAGGACTGGATGATCTTAGAGGGCTTTTCCAACCAAAGCAGTTCTATGATTCTGTGATGTCTGCCTAACTCCTGTACATCAACAGTATTCCTTGGGCTGGAGCAGCTGGAGAAGTGAATGAAGACCCAAAGGGATCATTTGCAGTCTTCAGGTCGTGAGGTTTTCAAGACTATAAACGTGGCAGGGCCAGAGGAGTGGCTGGTTAAAAGGGGAGAGGATTTCCAGCCCACCCAGCATGGGAAAATGCAGTTGGAGCCCACCACCAACCCACCAAGACTCCTAGGGAAAGAGGCTTGAGCAAATGCTTCTCAGGCCATTTGGATTTGGGGTGGATGCTCCTGTGCTTGCTCCTGAGGTTGTTTCAGAGTCAGTTTTAAGCTCCATGAGGATGTGCTGGACATGGTGATGGACAAAGGGAGCCTGCTTCAGCCACCTCTGGCCAGCAAGCCCGAGGCAGGGGCTGTGTCCCACCTGCACCTCATAGCAAACAAGTTTCTCTAATTTTCCTGCTCCAGAGCTATTTCTTTTTTCAGCAAATCCTTCCAAAATAGAAACCAGAAACACCCACAGGGGTTGACCAAGCCCTGGTGCTGCAGGACCGGTTGCTCAGTATGGGGACACTGGTTGGGAGCACTGAGCGATGCCAAACCTTGATCAACGCTGCACCAGCAGGTCCCTGGGCACCTTGGCAAAGGGTGGTGCCCCCTGAAACCTGGCTGAGGAAAGGCTGCAGCCAGGCAACCAGCCCAGCCAACTGCTGCCACCCTTCCCTCTGCCCAGCATACTCAGGTGACACTGATCTCCAGAGGTCCCACCCAGCCCTTACCATTCTGTGATCCCACAATTTGCTGCCACACAGCATCAGGGTCCTCCAGGTTTGCATCACACAGCCGCAGAAGGGGGTTTGAGTCCTTGCTTTTTAGTCTCCTTCTTCGTGGCATGTGCTGAATGATGCTTCAGAGCAGGCTCAGAAGTGGCAAGAAAGCTGTAAGAAAGGGAATGGGATTGATTATCCCTGGTCAAAGCCAAAATGATGAGAATAGGAGAAGTGTGCTGAGCCCCCACTACCAAGAACTCACATTCTACACCCTAAATACCCTATCAAACACATCCCTGACCAGCTTGAAGGTTTCTCACTAACTGGGAGGACCTTTTGCCTCCAGCAGGAGCCCAGAAATGTCATTTATTTACCCCAAACTTCAAAGTGACCCTTTCAAAGGAGGAAAAAAAAAAACCCCAAACCCCAAAGTCCCACAAATCAAACCAAACCCAGGAGAGAAAGCAGCTTTACAAAACACTGTTGAGACACTGCCACGTCACACCCAGTTTGCAGAGCACCATCCCCACCCCACAGCAGATAAGTGCCAAGCCCATCTCCAGCCACCACTCAGCACCTGCCCCAGCAAAGCAGCACCAAACCTCCGGCCCCCAGCCACAGTCCCCCTGGACGGAGAGCAGCACAGCTTGGTGAGGTCACTGGGGGGATTTGGGGTGAGGGATGAGGCTTAGAAGATAAATGACTCTAGTTCTAGCCACTTGGGCTGCCTGCTGTTGGGAATTAGAGGACAAATGACTCACTGGAAGTGCAAGAAGCTACCTGAGCTGCCTGCTGTTGAGAATTAGAGGGGAAATGACTCTAGTTGGAAAGGCAAGAGGCTACCTGAGCTACCTGCTGCTGAGAAGCAGTGGAGAAATGACTCTAGTTGGAAGGGCAAGAAGCTACCTGAGCTACCTGCTGCTGAGAGGCAGTGGAGAAATGGCTCTAGTTAGAAAGGCAAGAAGCTACCTGAGCTACCTGCTGCTGAGAGGCAGTGGAGAAATGGCTCTAGTTGGAAAGGCAAGAAGCTACCTGAGCTACCTCCTGCTGTTGGGAATTAGTGGAGAAATGGCTTTAGTTGGAAGGGCAAGAAGCTACCTGAGCTACATGCTGTTGAGAGGCAGTGGAGCAAGAAGCTACCTGGGCTGCCTGCTGCTGAGAATTAGAGGGGAAATGACTCTAGTTGGAAAGGCAAGAAGCTACCTGAGCTACCTGCTGTTGAGAAGCAGTGGAGAAATGGCTCTAGTTGGAAGGGTAAGAAGCTACCTGAGCTACCTGCTGCTGAGAATTAGTGGAGAAATGGCTCTAGTTGGAAGGGTAAGAAGCTACCTGAGCTACATGCTGTTGAGAGGCAGTGGAGCAAGAAGCTACCTGGGCTGCCTGCTGCTGAGAATTAGTGGAGAAATGGCTCTAATTGGAAGGGCAAGAAGCTACCTGAGCTACCTACTGCTGAGAATTAGTGGAGAAATGGCTCTAGTTGGAAGGGCAAGAAGCTACCTGAGCTACCTACTGCTGAGAATTAGTGGAGAAATGGCTCTAGTTGGAAGGGCAAGAAGCTACCTGAGCTGCCTGCTGCTGAGAATTAGTGGAGAAATGGCCCCAGTTGACAGGGCAAGAAGCTGCTTGCTGTGGGCAATGATGAGCAGATATTTCTGCAGCAGGGATTTCTGATCCCTCTGTAGTTCCTGAGGGATGTGGAGTTGGGTACATGAGGAGAGCAGCACCTGGTGCTCCTCGAGTGGGTTATACTGGTTTTCTGCACAAAGCCAGTGGTCCTGTGTGGGGCTGGTGAATAGAGGGGGATCCACTCCCTGCAGGCACAGGCTGGGTGCCCAAGAGGATGATTTGTTGGTGGAGTTTCTCTCCAGAACAGGTGGGGAATGCAGTTTTCTGTTTGATAGGATGTAGTTGCGTGGGGGTTTGATCAGGGCACGGGTGCAGGTACTGAGCTGCTGTACCCCACAGCTCCAGCCCCAGCATCAGAGGAGGGGCTTGGCTGCAGGACCCCCAGCGCCTCCCCCACCCCAGCAGCCAGCCAGCACCATTCCAGAGCGTGGGACACAGCTCCTGGTTGTCCAGCCTGCACCAAAGACAAAGCCCTGGCACAAGCAGCATGATGCAGGCAGCCCTGGCCCCAGCAGCCATCACTCTCTACCTCTGTAAGTGACACCTTGTCCTCTTAAAGGTGGCCCTGCCCCAGGACCCCCTTCCACCGTGGCACTGCTCCAGCCCCATTGCTTTTCATTCCCAACCCTCGTGGCTTTGGCATTCCCTGTGCTTTTCCTCATGCTCCCATCACTACCCACAGCCACTGGGAGTTTTTCCCGGTTAGAGATCTGCACAGACAGATTCCCAGCGGTGGCCTCATCCCATTTTACCTCCTAACCCCACACCGAGGCACCCCCTGGGTTGCAGGTGGAGGCTGCAGGTGTTGAGAGGGATGCTCCTTGCACAGTGTTCACCAGCATCCACCAAACATTATCAAGCTGCCAATGAAAAAGCCCTTCCCAGGCTCTAACCCTGGAGCTGCTGTAGAGCAACTCCTGACCACGGACATGTGGGCACAGACGGTTCATAACCCACTTTGTTGCAGGTTTCTCCCTGGACCTGGTGAAAGCAGCAGTGGTGAGTGACTTCCAGCTTCAGATTTGTCCAGGCTCTGCCAAAACCTCACAGCCGATGCCAGGAGCAGCAGAGCTACTGTGGTTCCCCCACTCTTTGTCTCCAGGCAGTCAAATCCATTTCTTCCTCACTGACCCTTTATGCAACCCTGTCCCTGTCCTGTCCCGTCCCAATCCATCACCCATCCACCTCCTCACCCTGCTCCCAAACCAAAGGCTGAGTCCTAAGCTTGCTGGGCACCCAGCACTGCTCAGCCCTGGGGCAGCAGGGACAGCCCCACTGCTGAAGGGTCTTCACTCTCGGAGCACCTGTGGTGGCTTTTTTGTCCCCACGTGTGACCCAGGGCAGCTTCAGGGCTGCTCCAGTGCTCAGCTGCTTGTGGGTAGCAGCTGCCAGTCTGGGAGCACCTGGCCAGGTCAGAGCCCGTTCCCTGCTTGGTCCCTGCCTTCAAAGCCTGTTCCCACGATCCTCAGTGGAGCTGGACATCCCTCACCCATCCTCCTCCCCAGGCTGCCCTGATGGTCGGAGCTGCTCTATCCACCACCGAGCCACATGCCCAGTAAGTATCAGCCCTGGCTGGGATCCCTGATGAGTTGGGAGGGGGTCTAGGGGGGGTGCAGGCAGTGGGGCTGGCATGGGAGCTGTTCCATTTCTCCCCCATCCATGTCACAGCTGCTGTGACAGGTCGCTTGGGCTGGAGAGGATTTAGAGCCTTGCGCAGCCGGTTTGGGAGCTGGCTGAGGCTTCAGCTTTTGTTGTAGCACAAACACACCAAGAATTTCCTCCTCTTCCTGGGGCTGACGCAGCAGGAGCCTCCCCTGAGCTCAAACACAGGCTCTGCTGCTTTCTCCCTCACCCAAAGGTGGGCTCTTATCAGTGGTGGCCAATGACAGGACAAGGGACAATGGGAACAAACCAAGGCTCAGGAGGTTTCGTTTGAACTAAAGGGTGCTGGAGCCCTGGAGCAGGCTGCCCAGAGAGGTTGTGGAATCTTCATCTCTGGACAGCTTCCAAACCCATCTGGCCATTGTGACCCTGGGCAAGCTGCTGTGGGTGCCCCTATTTCAGCAGGGGGGTTGGTCTGGACAATCTCCAGAGCTCCCTTCCAACCCCTACCAGTCCATGATCTTAAGGGCATCTCATGGGTAGGACACCACTGTGGCACCACTTCAGGGGATGTTCTCATGCTCCCCCCCCCCCCCCCCCCCCATGGTATTCCCACTTACCCCACACAGCCGTGGTCAGGATGAAGGAGGTCTCCCAGGGGAACGAGGGAGTTCATCATCCATGGGGTGCTGGGGAGCTAAGGAGGGTGGTGAAGTGGCACTGTGCCTCCCAACTGCAGGCTCTCATCCTTGACTGTCCAAGATGTCCCATGCCTCCCAGCCAGCAACCTGCCCGCTGCCGACGTCCTGGCGTTTGCCCAGGGGCTGCAAAACACCACGGTGGAGCTCAGCAGTGCCCAGGTGGGCAGGGGCAGCAGGGGGGGTGCTGCAAACCCCATGCAGCCCAACAGGGCACAGGGAAATGGGGGGTGCTGCAGTGAAGGGGGTCTCAGTACTGCAGCATGGCCAAGACAATCCTCTCTCCATGCCCAGCTCTCCTGCCTGGCCAGGCTGCTTGCTGCCAAGAACCTGACTGTGGATTTCAAGGGGTACCCACCAGACCTGCTGCTCTTCTTCAAGTGAGTATCAAGGGCAGCCCATGGCTGTGGGTTTGGTGCCAAACTGGGCCAGCCAGGCTTCACCAGCACGGCCCTGGGGCAACTGGGAGCTCCACATGGAGAGAAGAGATTGTGGTCATTTGAGCAAGGCCTGCTGGAACAGGACAAGGGGTGAGGCTTTGAACCTAGAGAGGTCAGACTGGAGAGAAGGAAGAAGTGTTTGCCACTGAGGGTGCTGAGACCCTGGCCCAGGCTGCCCAGAAAGGTGGGAGATGCCCCATCCTTGGAATCATTCCAGATGAGGATGTTAGGGGCTCTGATCAACCTGATCTGGTTGGAGATGTCCCTGCTGGCTGCAGGGGGTTGGACTGGATGGGCTTTCGAGGTCCCTTTCCACCTAATCCAGTCTGTGAAAGTCTACTCCATCTGGAGGCACCTTTGGACCCATGCAGGGCATTTCCAACCCTGCAGATCCCCTGGTGCTCTCCTTACCTCATTTCTCTCTGAGCCTGGGTCCACACTGGCCATGGCACGGTGTTGGGCAACCCCAGTCCTGTGCCCAGCACATCCTCCCGAGGGTAAGAGGAGACCTCTAGCCCCATGCAACTCAGCAGCTCGTTACCTAGAAGGAACAGTTCTAAACTCCTTTCCCCATGCCCACAAAAAGCATCACTGGAGCTCTCCTGCCTGGACATGATGTACCCTTTGCCCTGTTCCTCCCTGCCACGTTGTCTCTCTCCCCACAGCTCGGCTGAGGTCCCTGCTGAGACCTGCAAGGAGTTTTACACTCGGGCGTCCCACGGGGACCTGGAGCTGCTGCCCAGGGGCTCAGCCCGCCGGACCCAGCTGCTGCAGCGGGCACTGGCCTGCCTGGTGAGTGGGGGACCCAGCTGGGGGTGGCTGGGGACCCTGCACCCCTCCCAGGTGATGTACAAGGGGCAATGTGTCTCTCCCAGGGGGTGAGGAGCAGCCAGCTGGACCCTGAGCAGCTCCGCAGCCTCGGGGCGTTGGTGTGCGACATGGAGCCTGAGACCATCAAAGCCTCAGCTCCTGGTGTCCTGGAGAACCTGAAGCTCTGCTCAGCACTGACAGGGGCCCAGCAAGATGCCCTCAATGCCGTGCTCCTCGGTGGGGACACAGTGTATGGGTGAGGAGCCTTCCTCTGCTCTCACAGGCATAGGTGATGAGGAGAGGGATGGTGTATCCATGAGGACACTGAGCTGGTCCTTCGTCAGTACTGTGTCCAGTTCTGGGCTCCCCAGTTCCAGAGGCACAGACGACTACTGGAGAGACTCCAGTGAAGGCTGTGAAGATGCTGAGGGGCCTGGAGCATCTCTGTGAGGAGCAAAGGCTGAGAGCCCTGGGGCTGCTGAGCCTGGAGAAGAGCAGCCCCAGAAGGGTTAATCAGTGCTCAACAACAGCTAAAGGGGGGTGGGGGGAGTCAAGAGGATGGGGTCAGGCTCTTGTCAGTGGTGCCCAGTGACAGGACAAGGGGCAATGACTACAAACTAGGACTTGAACAAGAGGAGAAAATGCATTGTTGAGAGGGTGCTGGAGCCCTGGAGCAGGCTGCCCAGGCAGGTTGTGGAGTTCTTCTCTGGAGACTTTCAAATCCCTCCTTGACCTGTTCCTGTGCAACCTGAGCTGGGCATACCTGCTTTAGCAAGGGCATTGGACTTGATGTTCTCCTTCTGGCCTCCATCATTCCATGACTCTCTTAATGGTCACAGGGATCCCTCGAGCTGGGATTTCCAGACTCTGCAGCATCTGGGGCCGCTGGTGCTGGCTTTGAACCAGACCACGCTGAGCTTGGTGGCCAAGGTGAGCCCTCTCCTTGGCGCTTGGGGTGAGTTGTCCATCAGCCAGAGGAGCCCTGGGACCACTCACCCAGCACCCTCTGCTCTTCCTGGCAGGAAGCACGGGAGGCTTTTGGCAGGAGCATCAAGGCTGCATACAGCAGGCAGGGGCATTCCCAGCGGGAGAAGTCCCTGCTGCTCCTCAGAGCCTTGGTGGTACCACCAGCTGCAGCTCGCCCCAGGCGCAAGAGGAACGCTAAAAGTGAGTCCTCCCCCTCACCACGCCTGGTCTGGACCAGTTCAGAGATGTTGGGGGGGTGGAATGCCCTTGGGCTAGTTGGATGGCACCTGGGTGTCCCCAGGGAGGGGGCAGGACTGGGCAGAAAGCTGTGGGGTTCCCATAAGGTAACTGGAGAGATGGAGGAGATGTCCTCTCAGTGTCCTGGGCAGGGGGAGGCTGTTCTTACCTGGGTAAGCAGTGGCCCAGAGTGAGTGAGCTGAAGTGGAGGGATAAAAGACTTCTGAGGGGTTCTAGGGTGCCATGGCAGGGAGGGCATGCCAAGAAGACCAGTGGTCCCCTGGGGTGCATTCAGAAGAGTGTGGTCAGCAGGTCGAGAGAGGTTCTCTTCTCCTTCTACTCTGCCCTAGTGAGGATCCATCTAGAGTACTGGGCCCAGTTCTGGGATCCCCAGTTCAAGAGGGATGGGGATATACCAGAGAGAGTCCAACAGAGACTATAAGGATGACCAAGGGGCTTGAATATCTGTATGAGGAAAGGCTGAGAGCCCTGGAGCTGCTGAGCCTAGAGAAGAGCAGCCCCAGAAGGGATCTGATCAATGCTCAGCAAGAGATAAAGGGTAGGAGGCGAGAGGATGAGGTCAGGCTCTGGTGAGTGGTGTCCAGTGACAGGACAGGGGGCACAAACTAGAACTCAGGAGGTTCCATCTGGGCAGGAAGAGAAACTTGTTTGGTGTGAGGGTGCTGGAGCCCTGGAGCAGGCTGCCCAGAGAGGTTGTGGAGTCTCCTTGTCTGGAGAGCTTCCGAACCCAGCTGGGCATTGTGATCCTGGGCAAGCTGCTGTGGGTGCCCTGCTTTAGCAGAAGCTTTGGACTGGTTGATCCCCAGAGGTCCTTCCAGCCTCCACCATTCCATGGTCTGCTGACATACCCTCCCTGCCCACAGGCTGCACATCCACACCTGTCACACCCAGCACCATCTTGGACTTCATCATCGATGACAGAGACAGTGAGGATTTTGATCTCTGCCTGAGCAATGAGTTTGTTAAAGAACACCTGGAGCTTCTGATGGAGCTGCCTCTACCCAATGAATTCAAACTGGTGGTGAAAAACAGGCTGAAGCAGGTGATGAGTGACACAGGGCACCCTCCAGACCCCCATTAGCCCTGGGCTGGGCCAGACTCACTGTAGGAATCACAGAAGCACAGAATTAACCAGGTTGGAAAAGACCTTTGAGATCATCCAGCCCAACCTAGCACCCAGCACCTTCTAATGAACTAAACCATGGCACTAAGTGCCTCATCCAGCCTCCTTTATAACACCTCCAGGGATGGTGACTCCACCACCTCCCTGGGCAGCCCATTCCAATGCCAATCACTCTCTCTGCCAACAACTTCCTCCTAACATCCAGCCTAGACCTCCCCTGGCACAACCATGAGACTATGTCCCCTCCTTCTGTCACTGGTTGTCTGGCAGAAGAGACCAACCCCACCTGGCTACAGCCTCCCTTCAGGTAGTTGTAGACAGCAATGAGCTCTGCCCTGAGCCTCCTCTTCTGCAGGCTGCACACCCCCAGCTCCCTCAGCCTCTCCTCACAGGGGCTGTGCTCCAGCCCCTCCCCAGCCTTGCTGCCCTTCTCTGGACACCTTCCAGCACCTCAACACCTTTTTTAAACAGAGGGGCTCAGACCTGGACACAATAATCTTTGTTGAGCAAGAAAGAATGGACATGAAGGTGCCCAAGTGGGTCCTTTGTGCCCATTTCTGCCTCTGTTCCCATCTCTGAGCCCCTTTTCTGCCCTGGGCCCACAGGTGTACCCGAATGGGATCCCAGAGGGGCAGCTGAAGGTGCTGGGGGATCTGTCATGCCTGTACACAGCAGAGGAGATCAGCCAGTGGAATGTGACATCCAGTGACACTCTCCTGGCCCTGCTCAACGAAGCAGATGGCAAATGCAATGATGCTCAGGTAAACCCATGAGGGACAGGTGCTGGTGAACCCCGAAGTGGGACTGCTTGGTTCCCAAACCTGGGGCACAGGCACTGTCCAAGGGTGGGATGGGGGGTTTGCTGCCCACACCAGTTTGTACCGGCAGCATCTTCCTCCCTAGTCTGCATCCAACCCCCTGAACTGTTTCTTCCCAGATCCAGCAGATGATCAGCATGTACCTGGACCTGGGAGGCAGCTGGAGTGGGGCTGTGCTTCAGAGAATGGGTGGGGAAAACCTGTGCCAGCTGCAGGAGGAGCAGATCGAGCAGATACCTCCTGAAGCACTCAGGTAAGCCTCTTCTCAAGGGTCTCTTCAGCCTTACCTCCTGAAGCACTCAGGTAAGCCTCTTCTCAAGGGTCTCTTCAGCCTTACCTCCTGAAGCACTCAGGTAAGCCTCTTCTCAAGGGTCTCTGCAGCCTTACCTCCTGAAGCACTCAGGTAAGCCTCTTCTCAAGGATCTCTGCAGCCTTACCTCCTGAAGCACTCAGGTAAGCCTCTTCTCAAGGGTCTCTGCAGCCTTACCTCCTGAAGCACTCAGGTAAGCCTCTTCTCAAGGATCTCTGCAGCCTTACCTCCTGAAGCACTCAGGTAAGCCTCTTCTCAAGGGTCTCTTCAGCCTTACCTCCTGAAGCACTCAGGTAAGCCTCTTCTCAAGGATCTCTGCAGCCTTACCTCCTGAAGCACTCAGGTAAGCCTCTTCTCAAGGATCTCTGCAGCCTTACCTCCTGAAGCACTCAGGTAAGCCTCTTCTCAAGGGTCTCTTCAGCCTTACAGTGCTCCTGAGGCCATGGGGAAGGAGCCCACACACACAAAAAAGGACATGGAACTGTTGGAGCCAGTCCAGAGGAGACCACCAAGATGCTCAGAGGGCTGCAGCAGCTCTGCTATGAGGACAGGCTATAAGAGTTGGGGCAGCCTGGAGAAGAGAAGGCTTCCAGGAGACCTTGGAGTGGCCCTTCCAGCATCTGAAGGGGGCCTGAAGGGAGGCTGGGAAGGGACTATTGAAAAGGTCTTGGATTGACAGGATGAGGAGGAATGGGTTTAAACTGGCAGAGGGGAGACTGAAACTGGATGTTAGGAAGAAGTTCTTTCCAGTGAGGATGGTGAGACACTGGCACAGGTTGCCCAGGGAGGTTGTGGAGCACAGAATCACAGAATGTGATCATAGATCACATTTTGTGATCCACAACCTCCCTGGAGGTGTTCAAGGCCAGGTTGGATAAGGCCTTGAGCAACCTGTTCCAGTGGGAAGTGTCCCTGCTTATGGCAGGGATTAGGAACTGGATGATCTCTGAGGTCCCTTCCAACCTAAACCATTCTCTGATTCTATTCTCTGATTCTATTCTCCTCCTCCATTTTTGTCTGTGCTCACTTGCAGGCAGCATGGTGGCATGGCCACATTCTGCTCCTAGCTGCTGTCTGAGCCACCAGCAGCATGAGCAGGGACAGACCATGCAACAAAAGGGGTTTAGCTGTGGTTTGGAGTGGTGGCCTCAGCTCTAACCTGTAACCTTCCCTCTCCCTAGGACTGCTGGACAACTAAACATTAGTTCTTGCTCTCAAGCCAAGAAGGAGAAGCTCTACAGGAAATCTAAGCAAGCCTTTGCTGACCAGACCAGCACCATCAGAACCTATTACTGCCGGATACGACCATACCTGGGTA
The DNA here is from genome assembly GCF_015220805.1 of Pogoniulus pusillus. Classification (NCBI taxonomy): domain Eukaryota; kingdom Metazoa; phylum Chordata; class Aves; order Piciformes; family Lybiidae; genus Pogoniulus; species Pogoniulus pusillus. The sequence continues at coordinate 22,281,054 of NC_087276.1, read as the reverse complement.
GGTGTTTGACTCTTCACCCTCCTTTGAGGGTGTTGGACACCACATGGGGGTGGGACAGAAACACAGAAACGTTGTGGTTGGAAAAGCCCCTCAGGATCACCAAGCCCAACCCATTACTCTAATGAGGTTCACCCCAAACCATATCCCCAAGCACCAGACAACTTTTAAACACCTCCAGGGTTGGTGACTCCACCACCTCCCTGGGCAGCTCATTCATAGAATCATAGAATCAAGCAGGTTGGAAGAGACCTCCAAGATCATCCAGTCCAACCTAGCACCCAGCCCTGGCCAGTCAACCAGACCATGGCACTAAGTGCCTCAGCCAGGCTTTGCTTCAACACCTCCAGGCATGGTGACTCCACCACCTCCCTGGGCAGCCCATTCCAATGCCAATCACTCTCTCTGCCAACAACTTTCTCCTAACATCCAGCCTGTACCTCCCCCAGCACAACTTGAGACTGTGTCTCTTGCTCTACTGCTGATTGCCTGACCACTCTTGCCACTAAAACATTGCTCCTAATATTCAGTCTAAACCTACCCAGTGGCAGCTTGAGGCCATTCCCTCTTGTTCTATCACCATTTACCTATGAGAAGAGACCAGCACCAACCTCTCCACAATGTCCTTTCAGGTACCTGTAGACAGCTATGAGGTCTCCCCTCAGCCTCCTCCTCTCCAAACCAAACAGCCTCAGCTCCTTCAGTCACTCCTCATAAGACCTATTCTCCAGGCCCTTCACCAGCCTTGCCACCTTCCCCTGCACCCACTCCAGCACCTCCACATCCCTCTTATAATGAGGTGCCCAAAACTGAACCCAACACTCAAGGTGACCTCACCGGGGCAGAGTACAAGGGGAGACCTCTTCCTGTGCCAGGGGAAATTTAGGCTGGAGGTGAGGAGAAAGTTCTTCACTGAGAGAGTCATTGGACACTGGAATGGGCTGCCCGGGGAGGTGGTGGAGTCGCCGTCCCTGGGGCGGTTCAAGGCAGGATTGGACGTGGCACTTGGTGCCATGGTCTAGCCTTGAGCTCTGTGGTAAAGGGTTGGACTTGATGATCTGTGAGGTCTCTTCCAACCCTGATGATACTGTGATACTGTGCCAGAGGGGTTTAGCCATCCATCAGACATATCAGGGAGCCACATCCAGCAGCCTCCATCAAAGGTTCTGTCGGAAGTGGTGGAAGTGCCCACACGTGTCTAGGTGCCCCATATGCTTTCTTGAAGGTGGAGCTCCAGCAGAAGATCTGAAAGAGTTGGCTGAAGCTGGCACTGCCATAGACATGGATATAGACACCTTTCTTGCCCTAAATCCTGATGAACTGGAGGTACATCTCCTCTACCCTGCTGCAGGCTCAGCAGCGAGGTTTGGGGGCTGCCAGCTCACCGAACGTTGTCTCATTGACCTTGCCAAGTTTCCTTCTTGGCAGCTGTGGCTCACCCTGCAGCTGGACAAGCACTTTGAGGTGCACTGGCTGGGAGGCTGATCAGAGGTGCTGTTGCTGTCACCTCGCAGAAACTCAGCGTCACAGACGTGAGGAACTTGCTCGGAGGAAACCTCTCAGACCTGAAGGAGGCTGAAAACGAAAGCTCGGTGATGCGCTGGCTGAAGAGGCAGCCCCAGAAGGAACTGGACCTCCTGAATCTAGGCCTGCAAGGGGGAATCCCAGAGCCCACTGCCATGGGGACAACCTCCTCTCCTCGCCCCACTGCCACAGCCACTACCTCCCCCAAGTCCGCTGTCCCTACGGCTCCCACCACCCTCCCCACCACTACTGCCACTAGCAGCCGCCCTACTGCTGTATCGAGTATGGTCCCCACCACCCACCACCCCTACACCACTGTCCCCACTGCTGCTACCTCCACCTCCACACCCCCTCCAGCCACCACCTCCACATCCCCTCCAACCACCACCACCTCCTCCACACCCCCTCCGACCACTACCACCACCTCCACATCCCCTCCAACCACCACCTGCACCACCACCTCCACATCCTCTCCAACCACCACCACCACTTCCACACCCCCTCCAACCACCACCTCCACACCCCCTCCAACCACCACCACCACCTCCACACTCCCTCCAACCACCACTTCCACACCCCCTCCAACCACCACCACCACTTCCACACCCCCTCCAACCACCACCACCACCTCCACACTCCCTCCAACCACCACTTCCACACCCCCTCCAACCACCACCTCCACACCCCCTCCAACCACCACCTCCACACCCCCTCCAACCACCACCACCACCTCCACACCCCCTCCAACCACCACCACCACCACCACCCCTTGTTCCGGCTACCAGTCTACCACCTCACATAAAGCCACCTCTCCCCCTGGCACTATCAACCCAAACACCACTTCTCCCAGCTCTGCCCCACCCTCTGCTCCCACACATGAGCCCAACACCACCACCAGCACTGTTCCTAACCCAGTTTCTACCACCCACAACACCAGCACCCCACTGGCATCTGTGAGCCCCCCAGCACCTGGAGGTACCACCCACCCTGCTCCTGCCACCCAGAACACCACCACCCCGAGCACCCACAGTGTTCCTAGCACCTTTATCCCTAACTCCACCACTGCACCTGCTGCCACCACAACCACAGATACGAATCCTCCCTCTAAGCCCACTCCAGTCCCCAGCTCCACCCTCAGCAGTGTTGTCTCTTCCACGGCCAAGACTACAACGCTGGATTGCAAGACTGGAACCCCCCCAACATCTCTCCAACCTTCTTCTACTACTACCACCACCACTAAAGAAACACCCCCAGACATGCCAGAGCCACCAACACCCAATGGATACATCAACTTGAAACCTGAACCTGGTGAGTTGTCAATGTTCAGAGCTGGGAAGAGCTTAGGATCTGGTGGTGAGGCAGAAGTCATAGAATCATAGAATCAACCAGGCTGGAAGAGACTTCCAAGCTCATCCAGTCCAACCTAGCACCCAGCCCTGTCCAGTCAACCAGACCATGGCACCAAGTGCCTCATCCAGTCTTCTCTTGAAGACCTCCAGGGATGGTGTCTCCAAACAGTAGCTGATCCAACTTGCACTTGGCACTGCTCAGGCCACACCTCGAATACTGAGCCCACTTTTGGACCCTCACTCCAGCAAGGACATTGAGGGGCTGGAAGGGGTCCAGAGAAGGGCAGCAAAGCTGGTGAAGGGTCTGGAGAACAGCTGAGGGAACTGGAAAGTGTCCAGGCTGGAGAGAAGGAGGATGAGTGGAGCTCTTCTGTCTCTCTACAACTACCTGAAAGGAGGTTGGAACCAGGTGGGGCTTGGTCTCTTCTCCCAAGGAATAAGTCACAGGAGGAAATGGCTTCAGGTTGCCCCAGGGGAGGTTTAGGTTGGACAGGAGGAACAATTTCTTCCCTAAAAGGGTTGTCAAGTCCTGGAACAGGCTCCCAGGGCAGTAGTGGAGAGGTTTCAAAGCCACAGAGAGGTGCTGAGGGCCATGCTTTTGTGGTGACCTGGCAGTTCTGGGGTAAGGGTTGGACTTGGTGATCTTAAAGGTCTATTCCACCCCAACCCCTTCTATGCTGGTTGAAGCAGGACAGACTCAGCCCTGCCTGGTGCCATTTCTAGCTGGGGCACAGGGATGGGTCACGTCACAAAAGCTTTGTCCTGACCCATGGGGCCCTCTGTGATACCTGAATCCCAACACACCTCCCCTGCCCTGCCTGCTCCCACGTGCTGTTTGCCTGGATAATGCATCTCTTTGTGTCTTCCCCTAGGATCAGGGTCCATGCTCTCCTGCTGCCTGCTGGCCATACTGACTGCAGCTGTGGGGAGCTCGCTGCTGCCAGTGCTTCTCTGACACTGCCACCTCCAGCTCCATGCTCACCACATCTCTGCTTTGATTGTCACCATCCCACAAAATGAGGCTCCTGGCAAATTCCCTGCAGACAAGCAGAGGCCTGGGGCAGGAGCAGAGTTTGTCTATTTGTCTCCTGCATGGAATTTGCTCTTTGTTTTGAGGCTGGGCAGTGAAAAAGGACAACAGAGATTTGCCAGCCCTGAGAAGCCACTTCCAGGCCAGTTGCTGGGTGTAATGCAATAACCAGTAGCACTGACTGGTCTGACAGTGCAGCAGTCATAGAGACATTAAGGTTGGGAAAGCCCTTTAAGGTCATCAAGTCCAACCACCAACCCAACACCACCATTCCCACTAAGCCATGCCCCAACATCTACCTGTTTGATGAACACCTCCAGAGATGACAACTCCAACACCTCCCTGGGCAGGAATGCTGACAGCAGACACCATTCTGCCAGCTCTGCCCACACCAAGAGGCATTTAATTTCTATCAGCATGCAGTTTAACTTCTGTCTGGTCCTACTGGGATCTCTGGAAACAGTGGGACAGCTCAGGGCTTTGACTCACTGCCCATTGCAAGAGAAGCAGAATGAGACTCAGCAAAGCAGCTTGAGAGCTGAGATCACTGAGCTGCATTTGACTTGTTTCATGACCCTGGCAGACACCTGATCAGCCTATGTGCAGCCTGCTGAGAGGGATGCTGAACTGAAGGGAGTTTGGCTTGATCACTGTTGATATGCTACAGAATAAATCACCAATCAGCTTCTTTCTTCCACAGCAGATCTGTTCTTTGATTAGTTTGGTGCTTTGTGGAGTAGTTCTTCTAGATGAAATCTAAACAGGTTCCACATCTTTTGCTCTTTCTGCACTGCCCTCCCCCTCTGCTCTGGCCTACTGAAGCCACAGCTGGAGCACTGGGTTCAGCTCTGGGCTCCCCAGCTCCAAAAGGACAAGGAACAACTGGAGAGAGTCAAACAGAAAGCCACAAGGAAGGCTAAGAGGGATGGAGCAATCTCTGCAAGAAGCAAAGGCTGAGAGCCTTGAGGCTGTTGAGCCTGGAGAAGAGCAGCCACAGAAGGGATCTTCTCAGTGCTCAGCAAGAGCTAAAAGGTAGGGGACAAGAGGATGGGGCCAGACTCTGGTCAGTAGTGCCCAGGGGCAGGACAAAGGACAGTGGGCACACACCCAGAAGGTTCCACCTGAAGAGAAGAAGAAACTTATTTGGTGTGAGGGTGCTGGAGCCCTGGAGCAGGCTGCCCAGAGAGGTTGTGGAGTCTCCTTGTCTGGAGAGCTTCCAAACCCAGCTGGGCATTGTGACCCTGGGCAAGCTGCTGCAGGTGCCCTGCTTTAGCAAGGGGTGGGAGTTGGACTGGATGATCTCCAGAGACCCTTTCCAATCCCCACATTCTGTGCTTATCTAGTATCTCCTCCTGCAACACCTCTGCAACAGGAGTGTGTGTCTCCCTCTTAGTTGCAGACATTCTCCAAGTTGCAACATCCTCCGCAGGCTGAGGGCTGAAGGTTCAGCTCATCAGTGTTGAGTTGTCATAGTGATGAGATGCTGTGCTGAGGGTTGAGTCAAGGACTTGCCAGTGTGAAGCTAATGATTGGACTCAATGAGCTTGAAGGACTTTCATCTAAGAAATTCTGTGAGTTGTCTATATCAAAGGAAAGAACCTCAAGTTTTGGATGTTGAGTAGTCAACACCCTAGGAGAGAAACAGGAACAGCTGGGGTTTCTGACCATCTAATTTGGACTGATATCTGCAGGCATGAGGCAGCCTGAAAAGAAGACAACAGCAACTCATCAAGTTTGCTTCTGGCATCTTTTACTAGGTTCCATTCATCCTTTTACAGTCAGCTGGAACACTTCACTCCCACTCAGAAGTGCTGGCAGTACCAAGAGATAAGGCTCCTGGGGAAATGCAGCAGTTAAGATCTGGGAGAGCCAAGCTGCTCACCCTGAAACCCACCAGGGTGGTGAAGTAAAACATTGCCAGCATTTCTTGTAGGAATGTGGCTGGGTCTCACCTGGGCTTGGTCTGTACAAAAGGCAAAGATCCTGCTCTCAAGAGTGTAAATTTTTCTCTTCAGACAGAACTGGGGGTTGGGCTGAGTGATTTGAAAGGTAAAACTACCTAAAAGTGAACCCTGAACTGTGCAATAGGCACCTGGTAGCACTGAGCAGCCCCTCACCCCCCAGGGCTGACTGTCCCCAACAGGCCTTAAGGCAGGTCAGAGGCTGCTCCCTTTCATCTGGCTTCCTTTGGAGGGAAGGTCTTCATGGCAAGACAGACATCAGCAGGAAACTGCTAAGCAGAGCAGGCAGGAGGTGGAGTGCCATGGCCACAGGACCCAGAGAGGCTGAGGATGGTACTAGAAGAAAAAAAGGGGACATGAGTGCAAAGAAATCCATGGTTCAACTGTTCTCCAAGGGGGACAACAGCTCTTTATGCCACATCCAGAGAAGGTCTCTGGCTTCTAACTGATAAACAGCCAACCCTGACAGCACCACCAAGTCCTAGCCCAAATCCAGCACATGGCAGAGGAGCCAGAGCTGAGATGCTCAGCCAGTGGTGATGCTCTCAGTGACATTACAAGATTGCTTCTCACCTTGGACCTAGAATTTTCTCTGCAAGGCTTCAGGCTCCTCAGTGGAATGGAGCTTGCTACCCCTCAACACCAGGAGGTGAAGGGAGGAGGTGAGCACTGCCCAGTGTGCTTTAACAGCTGGGTAATGCCTCTGGAAGGGGTCTGCAGATTGAGAGTCTTGGCTCTCTTGGCACAAGAGCAGTCAGCAGGATATGCCAGGGCCATGCCAGAAGCTCTGCTGAGAGCAGGACCAAAGCTGCCCAAGGCCACCTCTTGCTTTCTCTCCCACAGACAACTGGAAGCACTTTGCTTCCCCATCAGGTGATTTTCCTCCTGGCTGTAGCCCCACAGAGAATCCTCAAAGCAGGACAACCAGAGGTGCTAAGGTAACACATACACTGATGTCTAGGCACAGCAAGGTTGATGTAACCTTCTTGTGTTCCCCCAGTCAGCCCAATCTGCAGCTCATCCAGTTCTGACTGTTTCTGCCTTTGGACCCACTGCCAGATGGGAGACTTGTACTGCCATTTCTTCAGGTCAGGAAGATGAACTCCCAGCAAGCCCCGAACCTCAGAAGGTGTCAGGCTCTAGGAGAAATCAAAAAGCAAGGATTAGGGATGGGAATGACACCTCTGATCTGTGAGCCACTGAGGTTTCTGTTAGCAGAAGGGTAAATGAGGAAGAAAAGTGTCTGGTGAATGGTTTCACTCGAGACAAGCTTATACAACCCTAGAATGAGTCAGGTTGGAAAGGACATCCAGAGGTCATCTAGTCCATACCCATGCAGTAAGCAGGGACATCCCCATGAGATCTTCCCTTAGGTCAGGCCACACCTTGAGTACTGTGTCCAGTTCTGGGCCCCTCAATTCAAGAGAGATGTTGAGGTGCTGGAACATGTCCAGAGAAGGGCAAGGAAGCTGGTGAGGGACCTGGAGCACAGCCCTGTGAGGAGAGGCTGAGGGAGCTGGGGGTGTGCAGCCTGGAGAAGAGGAGGCTCAGGGCAGACCTCATTGCTGTCTGCAACTACCTGAAGGGAGGCTGTAGCCAGGTGGGGTTGGGCTCTTCTGCCAGGCAAGCAGTGACAGAAGGAGGGGACACAGTCTCAAGTTGTGCCAGGGGAGGTCTAGGCTGGATGTTAGGAGGAAGTTGTTGGCAGAGAGAGTGATTGGCATTGGAATGGGCTGCCCAGGGAGGTGGTGGAGTCACCATCCCTGAAGTGTTGAAGCAAAGCCTGGATGAGGCATTTAGTGCCGTGGTCTGGTTGACTGGACAGGGCTGGGTGCTAGGTTGGACTGGATGATCTTGGAGGTCTCTCCCAACCTGGTTGATTCTATGAAGACAATGGCTCCTCAAAGAGTGTTCTGCCCTGATGGCAAGTCTCCTGAGCTCAAGAGTGAGCTCTGGGCACTGAGCTTGCTCCCAGAACTGGTGAGGTGACTGCTAACACTCAGTGAGAAGATCTGTCACATAGCTGTGCACTGGAGTCCAGTGGTCGCCTGTCTCCTGCTCCTGGCATGACTGCCATGGGAGCCTGCTCTGAAGAAATTCCCCACTAGGACTTGGCCTAACTGACTCCAAATGACATTTTGTAAGATGTCTCAGGCTGCTTCTCCACTTTGCACCAGCCTAGCATCCTTCTGAATTTGGTGGAGTGCCTCTTGAGTTAGACCAGTGGAAAAGGTGACCAAAACCAACTACTTAACATGAGAGTGAAGAGCCAAAGCTCACCATCAGAGAGTCTCTTCTCAAATTCATGAAGGTGCTGATGTTCATGTTCACATTCTTTGTGCTCAGAGCTCGGAGATCCACTGCAGGAGCACTCTCTGTGATCAGACAGAGAAAGTTTGTCACAGAATCCCCAAATCCCAAAGTGGTGAGGGTTGGAAGTGACCTCTGCAGATCATCCTGTCCAACCTCCCTGCTAAAGCAGCTTGCCAGGATCACAATACCCAGCTGGGGTTGGAATCCCAACTCCACAACCTCCGTGGGCAGCCTGCTCTAGGGCTCCAGCATCCTCAAAGCATGGAGAGCAACACTCAGAGGAGCTGATCATTATCCATCCCAGCAGTCAGTTTGCTTTTCCCTGGGATATTCTGACAAGGACTATCTGATCTGGACAACTTCCAGCCAAGCACAGAACCTTACAAAAACATTTGCTAGAACCCCAGGTTAGTTTGGGTGGGAAGGGACCTCTCAAAGTCATCTAAGTCCAATCCCCTGCAGACAGCAGGGACATCTGCAAGTAGAGCAGGTTGCTCAGAGCCCCAAACAACCTGACCTGGAACAGTTCCAGGCATGGGGCATCTCCCACCTCTCTGGGCAACCTGGGCCAACATCTCACCACCCTCAGGACAAAACATTTCTCCCTTCTCTCCAGTCTTTATCACCCTCTTTTAGTTCAAACCAGCACCCCTTGTCCTCTCCCAACAGGCCCTGCTGAAAATTCTGTCCCCAGCTTTCTTATCAGCCTCTGTAAGTCCTGAAAGACCACCAGAAGGTCTCCCTATCTACAAAGTCCTCCTTCTTATGCTACAAGTTGGGGAAAAATGAAACTTTAAACAAGTTGGCTTTGAAAATTCTCAAATCTTGGATGGTGTTTAATACCCATTCAGGCTTTGGCTCTAAGACCTCTCCTCCTTCATACCATAACTGTTCTTTACATACCAAGATAGGGTTCAATAAGTTCATAGTAAGCAGGGAAAGGCTCTCCAGAGAAAGCCCTTTTGGCTTTGGCATATAAAATGTCTTTGGTAGACTCTGAGCAGGCTGAAGGGTTCAGAGACACCAATCTGCAGGGAAAGAAAAGAGATCAAATAAGAAGATGAATACAAAGAAAAGTTGATACTATCTTCAACCTGAATAAATGCTGAGCTGCATCCAGTTCTGGAGCCACTATTCCAAGAGGGATGTGGAGATGCTGGAGTGTGTCCAGAGAAGGGCCAGGAGGATGCTCAGAGGGCTCCCAGGTGACCTTCTTGTGGCCTTCCAGGATCTGAAGGGGGGCTACAAAAAAGCTGGGGAGGGACTTTTTAGGCATCAGGGAGTACCAGGATTGGGGGGAACAGAGCAAAGCTGGAGGTGGGGAGATTCAGGCTGGATGTGAGGAGGAAGTTGTTGGGCATGAGAGTGGTGAGAGGCTGGAATGGGTTGCCCAGGGAGGTGGTTGATGCCCCATGGCTGGAGGTGTTTCAGGCCAGGCTGGATGAGGCTGTGGGCAGCCTGCTCTAGGCTAGAGTGTCCCTGGGCATGGCAGGGGGGTTGGAACTGGCTGCTCCTTGTGGTCCCTTCCAACCCTGACTGATTCTATGTTTTCAGCATCTCTCTGGGATTCTCTACTTAGGGCAGGTGACCTCCTATTCCCAGTAGGTAGAGGAGGTATGGAGAGAAACTAAGAGCCAATAAAATGGCTCAGTCCCCTGCTGAAAATCATTTTCTATGCTGTGATGGCTCTGGTGGTGTGTTCCTGTGTGACCTTCTCCAGGGGAACCAGCCTTGGCAAGGGAGTTGGGCTTGATCTCCAGAGGTGCCTTCCAACCCCTACCATTCTGTGATTCTAAGTGATAAGCTTAAGGGTTTGCAAAGTTGTTAGAGCCTCTAACCCTGCAAACATTCAAAGCCAGGCTGGATGGAGTCTTCAGCAACCTTGGCCTAGTGGGAGGTGTCTCTGGCCATGGCAGAGGGGCTGGAGCCAGAAGATCTTTAAGGTCCCTTCCAACTTAAACCATTCTAGGATTCTATGCAGTTAATTAAGTTCATTTAGCAGTCTTGCATAGGAATTCAAATTCAATTTCCTGAACACTTCAGATAACAGCATGCATGCAGACCCCATCTGCTGAGCTGCAATGAGGAGGTTCTGATTCCAAATCTTAGAATCATAGAATTGTTTTGGTTGGAAAAGCTCTCTAAGATCATCCAGTCCAATCATCAACCCAACACCACCACAGCCACTAAACCATGTCTCAGTGCCATGGCCACAGGTTTCTTGAACACCTCCAGGAATGGGGACTCCATTTCCCTGGGCAGCCTGTTCCAGTGTCTGACCACTCTTGCAGCAAAGAAATTGTTCCTAATCTCCAACTTAAGCCTCCCCTGGCAGAGTTTCAGGCCATCTCCTCTCATTCTATCATCTGATCCTCAGAAGCAGAGACCAACCTTACTCACACCTCCTGTGAACACCACCAGCCCCAGGGCTGCTCTTCTACCTTGTCAGTGTTTTGAAATCAGGAACTTTCTTCCACCTCTGCTCTTTGGCTGGGGACAATGCCAGCTGCTGGTGCTGGCCAGGATGGACTGTGGACTGGATAAGGGCCAAGGCACTCTCCTATGAGGAGAGACTGAGGGAGTTGGGGCTGTTCAGTCTGGAGGGCAGAAGGCTCCAAGGTGACCTTACTGTGAACATTTAAGTATCTCAAGGAGGCCTACAAGAAAGCTGGGAGGGACTTTTTAGGATGTCAGGTAGTGACAGGACTCTGGGGAATGGAGAATGGACCAAAGCTAGAAATGGGTAGATTCAGACTAGATGTTATGAGAAAGTTCTTCACCATGAGAGTGGCAAGACCCTGGAATTGGTTAGTGGAAGCCCCATCCCTGGAGGTGTTTAAGGCCAGGCTGGATGAGACAGCCTGATCTAGTGTGAGGTGTCCCTGCCTATGGCAGGAGGGTTGGAACTGGATGATCCTTGTGGTCTCTTCCAAGCCTGACTGATTCTATGGTTTTATGTGCCCCAGCCACCTTGAGCATCCACACACTTCTTGAACACTTCCAGTGACACCACCACCTCCCTGGGCAGCCTGTTCCAAAGCCTGACCACTCTTGCAGGAAAGAGATTGTTCTTCATGCCCAACCTAAACCTCTCCTGATGCAACTGGAGGCCATCTGTGCTCATTCTATCATCTGACACTAGAGAGAAGAGACCAACCCCTTCCTGACAGAGCAAGCAAGCTTTTAAACATGGAATCGGAGCAAGAATTGTGTCCCAGATTTCCTTTCACTGAGGGAGAGAAAAGGCAAACACTTGCTGGTGTCCCCATCAGTGCTCTTGCAAGGAGCCAAGAGCATCCCAATATGTGACTCTCAGAGTGGTTGATTTGCCATTGGAATGGGCTGCCCAGGGAGGTGGTAGAGTCACCATCCTTGGAGGTGTTCAAGCAAAGCCTGGATGAGGCACTTAGTGCCATGGTCTGGTTGACTGGCTAGGGCTGGGTGCTAGGTTGAACTGGAAGATCTTGGAAGTCTCTTCCAACTTGGTTAATTCTATGATTCTATGACTCACTTGAGGCTGTTGGGGTCTATCCTGTTCAGCTCAGTCACATTGAGAAGGCAGATGTACTTGGTGCCAATGGCATTGAGAGCAGTGGCATCCAGGGCATTCCCCAGGTCCAGGTAGCGTCTGATGGCTGCAGAAGCCTAGGAAGGACATTGAAGGTTTCCAAAAGTTAACCTGAACCAGAACTTCTGTTTCCATCCTCCAAAGTAAACCAAATGCAATCATCACATCAAGAAAGTGGAGCCATTTCACATCTATTTGTTTGGGTCGACCAGCTCTGAACCCATGACACCTGTTTGAAACCAGCAGCTCCCAGACCAGGCAGCAAAGATGGGCAGGAACACAACCTCAAACTCCTACCTGCTCTGCAGTGAGCTGATTTTTCAGGATGCCAGCCAGTGTGTCAGCTGAAGTGATGTTCCATTTGGAGATCTCCTCGGGAGTGATAAAAGAAAAGAGGGGCCCCAGCTTGGGGAACAGCCTCGCAGGATACCCATCAGGATACGTCTGTGGAAAGACTCCCTGTTACTGCTCTCAACACTCACTGGCATGCCATGCTCTTTGCAGAACTCACCTGGAAAAGCCCCAAAGCTCTGTGTGGTGCTAGGCCTGATAGGGCAAACGTGGGTTTATCCAGGTTTGCTTGCCCAGATGTGTTCCCCTGCTCCTCCCTCTGCTGGGGGAAGCAACCGTGGGAGGGGAGGGCAAAAGCCCTGGCTTTGCCTAATGCGATGAAGCCTGGCAAAGAGCCATTCTGAGTAGCTAATCTATGCCCAATGCCCCAATAGTCTCAGGCTGGATATTGATAAAAGTCATAAGCAAGCAGCATGGGGCTGCTGCTGCCTCGTTTGCATCCTGAATTTGCCTGGGGAGCTCACCAGGAACAGGCTCTAAATGCCTGCACGCAACCAGCCCGCACAGCCAGCCTGACATCGTGCTGAGACTGCACATGGTGAGACATCCTGCCTGCACCTGAGAGTCTCCTGCCAAGGCAAGAAGTCCTGGAGACACCCAGATCACCCAGAGGAGCCAGGAGACAAGGTCAGAGACTGCCTCCTTTCCCCAGAAGCCTGGGAAGAATCGGGTCTCAGTGGACGACAAGACAGAGTTCCCTGACAGTGTTTGGGCACTGTCTGGGACTGTGGCTGGCCCCCACGAGTAGGGAAATAATAAGTTTGTGAGTAAAAGCCTCTTCCAGTATAATATTTGCCACTTGAAGAAAGAAGTGCTCTAGTTTTGCCTGCTCCCTGCCTGTACAAGTTTCCAACCTGTGCGTTTTGAGCCCTGTGAATAAGTGTTCTGGTGAGTTTTAAGGTTAATAAATGGTTTTCATAGTTGGTAACAATCATCAAAATGAATACAGATGATTCATTGTGCATAACCCATCACAGTCTGCAAGGACAGCCAAGCCAGTGAGATTCCATGAACACATCTGTCCTCCTCCTGCTTGACAGCTCTGACAAGCAGGCCTTGGAGGGAGGCACCATGAGATGACTCAGCAGGTACCTGAGCAGTCAGCATGTGAAGGTTGGACTCAATGAGCTTAGAGATCTCTTCCAACCAAAACAGTTCTATGACTCAAAAGGACATTGTAGAGGGGTTGGTGCCAGTCTCTGCTCATAGGTAATTAGTGACAGAACAAGAGGGAAAGGCTTCAATCTGCACCAGGGTAGGTTTAGACTGGACATTAGGAAACATTTTGTCACAGAAAGAGCAGTCAGATGTGGGAACAGGCTGCCCAGGGAGGTGGTGGAGCCACCATCTCTGGAGGAGTTTGAAGGTCCTTTAGATGTGGTGTTTGGAGATATGGTTTAAGGGTGAACTTTGTAGAGTGGGGTCCATGGTTGGGCTTGATCTCAGAGGTCTTTTCCAACCTGAATGATTCTATGACCAGGTCAAGGAATGTGACTATTCTCCTCCAGTTGGCTGGCACTTGTGAGACCCCATCTGGATATAAGATCCAGTTTTGGGCTCTCTGGCACAAGAAAGCCTTTGACAGAGCCTTGTAAGGGATAGCAAGTCTAGTGGAGGGCCACACTGGTTGGGCAGGCTGAAGCACACAAAGTGGACTTGCAGTAGGACTGTGGGAGCCAGAATTTTAGTCTGGAGAAGATTAAGTGAGGACTTTGTTAGTCTCTTCAACTATCTGATGGGAGATTATAGGCAGGATGCAGCCACACTCTTCTGTGGTGCAGAGCAGAAGGGTAAGGGCCACTCTTTTCTGAGGTGCAGAGCAGAAGGATAAGGGCCAACAGGCAATGAGAATTCACAGTATCACAGTATCACCAAGGTTGGAAGAGACCTCACAGATCATCAAGTCCAACCCTTTACCACAGAGGTCAAGGCTAGACCATGGCACCAAGTGCCACATCCAATCCTGCATAATTCCCACTGGGCATCAAGTGATACAGATCTGCATAGTAAGTGGCCAAACACTGGAAGAGCTGCCCAGAGAGATGGTGGAGTCTCAGTCCTCTGAGATGCTTAAACTCAGCTGGACAAGTGCCTGAGCAATCTCACCAGTAGATAATCTGATATTACCTCATCCAGATGCCTCTTGAGGGCAGCTAACTGTGGGATACTGAAGGGGTACACCAGGATCTGGGTGAGGTAGTTGTCCAGAGAGACATTCTTCAGGCAGGCATGTAACTCTGCAGGTGTGTAGTCAATATTCATCATGTCATTGTTAAGAACCTCCTCAGTTATCTCCTTCCCAGGTGGGCAACCTGTTGAAGCAATTCGTCAGATGCAGGCAGTACTAAATCCTTCTGCTTCACCTTCTGGATGCTCCCTCGCTGGAGATGGGCAGGGATGCAGTGATGGCCCCACCCTCCTCCTCCTCCTCCTGCCTGACCCACCACCAAGTGCTTCACAGCTCAACTCAAGGAGACCCAGGAGGACTGGGCTCAACGCTGAGAGCAGAGGGAAGGCTGAGGAAGCTCCCATACCATCTGCTCGTCTGTGCCTGGTGGGCAGCAGTTCTTCTGCAACGCTGGCCAGCTGCTCCCTTGACAGAGGGGAATTGTGTGCAAAGGTCTTCAGCCAAAGAGTTAAAGCATTCTGCAAAGAGAAAGGCTCATCAGGAGGGTGCTGCAGGCTTGGGAAACCTACCAGCAGCACCACAGCTTCTTACCCAACTTCCCTCTTGAAGCACTACGGGCAGCAGATGTAGCCTGGAGCGCTTTGCCCGGGGAACCCAAGGCAAATGCTCAATGCTTTGATTCTCTCATAACCCCTGCCCCATAAATGGTGTCACCTCACAGAGCACTGTCACAACACTGTCACCACAACCCAACGAATGCTCCAGGCTGGGACAGCATGACTGGAAAGTGCCCAGTGGAAAATGACCTGGGGGTGCTGGCTGACAGCAGCTGAACACGAGCCAGAGTGACCATGAGGCCACCAGCATCCTGGCTTGCCTCAGGAGCAGTGTGAGCAGCAGGACCAAGGGAGGTGTTTCCCCCCTGGTATTCGGCACTGTTGAGGCCACATCTCAAATACTGAGTCCAGCTTTGGGCTCCTCGCTCCAAGAAGGAGGATTGAGCAGCTGGAGTGTGTCCAGAGAGGAGCAAAGCAGCTGGAGAACAGGTCTGGTGAGGAGCAGCTGAAGGAAGTGGGATGGTTTAGTCTGGAGAAGAGGAGGCTGAGGGGAAACTTCATAGCTCTCTATAACTCCCTGAAAGGAGGTTAGAGTGAGGTGGGAGTTGGTTTCCTCTCACTAGTATCAGGTGATAGAATGAGAGGAAATGGTCTCAAGTTGCAGCAAGGGAAGTTTAGGTTGGAGATTAGGAACTTCTTTTTGCTGCAAGAGCGGTCAGGGATTGGAGCAGGCTGCCCAGGGAGGTGGGGGAGGCACCATCCCTGGAGGCGTTCAAGAAACATGTGGCCGTGGCCCCTGGGGAGAATTGATGGTGGTGACAGGTTGATGGTTGGACTTGATCTTAGAGGCCTTTTCAAACCTTGTCCACCTCTGGTACTCATCCAACAGTTGGAGGAAGATGACAGTGATCTAGATTTGCAGTTCCAGGCTGTCAGCTTGATCAAGTCCCACTTCTCATAGACCATCCAGCCCCTTTGTTTGAACAACCTCCATCATGCTTCTTCTGTCCTGCAGGACCCAGCAGTGCCTCCCACCTCTGTGAATAACCTACCTTGGGGATCCTCTGCAAGATGCTGTGATCAAACACAGGAATCAAGCCACTGAGCTCATTCAAGGTAAAAGCTGACCACACTTCAGGAGGCCTGCACAGAAAAAAATAGCAGGGATCAGCTCTCCAGGATGGACAAAGCACAAAAACCACCTTAAGAGCCGCCAGGATTATGTCCTTGTAACACCTGAAGTGAAAAAAACAGAGAGACTTAAATCCTAATCCTTCTCAAACACTCCCTGTCACACAACACTTCATTCCACCAGAGCATGAATGAGATGAGAAAATGGCATTTAACAAAGTCACTTCTTTCATCAGCATGAATTTCTGTTGCTTGCTATCACCTAACTCATTATCAGGATCTAGGGATTTGATAGAGGAAAGGTAAATATTCTGCCTCCCTGGACAACATCTCTGTTAGATCCAGCCAGGGATCTGTCAAGCACCTGGCAGTTGGACAGCTAGAAAGGGAATGTGTTCTGCAAGTCAACAACAAACAGCTCAAGCTCACTCATGCTCTTCAGGACCATCTCAGACAAGTTTGGTTAATAAAAGGCAGAGCAAAGGAAAGGATTTTACTAAGTAAAGCAGGTGAAACAGAGAATTCTGAGGAGTGTTGAGTGGAATTCCAGCCAAAACCTTCCAGCTGAAAGATACTCAAATAAAACAATGAGAAAGCCCAGTGGGAAAATCAAAGGCAGTGAATGGAGTGTTTGATTGACCTGCTTGAGTGGAGTTCACTCAGGGCTTAATAGGACAAAGGTTTTGGTCAAGGGAACTGTTGTACTGATGCCCAGAAGAAAGACTCATACCCAAAGGTAGTGTTACCGCTGCTGATGACACTCCTAATGGCCTCTTCTTGGTCAGGCAGGAAGGAGTCACACTGCCTTAAGTGCTTCAGCAGGTTGCTGCCAGGACTTCTAATGTACTCCCCACCCAGGTCACAGACCAGGTGGCCCAGAATCGATGCGTTCTCCTCAGTCACCTGGGTGCCAGGAATCTTCTGCAGTGACACAAGGCAGAGGTGTTAAACAGAGCTGGGTGCTGCTGCAGAAAGAGAAGTGGTGGAGCCTCCAAGCTGGGAAGTGTTCAAAGCCACCTTGGATGCAAGCTTGGACAGCCTGGTCCTGTAGGACACAGGGGACCACAGTTGGGGAGCTGTACAGTTCTGGAGTCCACAACACAAGGAGGACATGGAACTGTTGGAGCCAGTCCAGGAGGCCACAAAGATGCTCAAAGGGCTGAAGCAGCTCTGCTGTGAGGACAGGCTATGAGAGTTGGGGCTCTGCAGCCTGGAGAAAAGAAGGCTTTGAGGAGACCTTGGAGTGGACTTCCAGTGTCTGAAAGGGGCCTGAAGGAGGGCTGGGAAGGGACTATTGACAAGGTCTTGTAATGACAGGATGAGGAGGAATGGGTTTAAACTGGCAGAGGGGAGATTGAAACTGGATGTCAGGAAGAAGTTCTTTCCAGTGAGGGTGGTGAGACACTGGCACAGGTTGCCCAGGGAGACTGTGGAGCACAGAATCACAGAATGTGATCTATGATCTATGATGTGCTCTATGATCACATTCTGTGATTCACAACCTCCCTTGATGTGTTTAAGGCCAGGTTGGATGAGGCCTTGAGTGACCTGTTCTAGTGCAAAGTGCCCTTGCCTATGGCAGAGTTTGGAACTGGATGAGCTTTGTAGTCCCTTCCAATCTAAACCATTCTATCTTTAAGGTTCCTTCCAACCCAAGGCATTCTTTGACTCCTGAAGCCCAAGCCCAGCCCTGTGCAGAGCTGTCTGCTCCCCACTTACCAAACATGCCAAAGCCTCCAAGAGCAGCTCCTTCCGCTGGGATGATTCTCTTGGCAGAACATCAAGATTGGCTTCACCAATGTTAGCAAAGAACTGCACACAGCTTCCTGTGGCTGCATAGTCTGAAGGACTGGAAAGACAAATGCTCTCAATTCTAGTGAATGATACCAAACATCTGGTCAGGTGTAAGACTGTTCAGTGTGTGCTGTACCCAAGCCTTCTCTTCAGCCTGGAGAAGAGGAGGCTTCCAGGAGACCTTGTAGTAGCCTTCCAGTACTTGAAAGGGCCTACAGGAGGGCTGGGAAGGGACTATTGAAAAGGTCTTGGATTGACAGGATGAGGAGGAATGGGTTTAAACTGGCAGAGGGGAGACTGAAACTGGGTGTTAGGAAGAAGTTCTTTCCAGTGAGGGTGGTGAGACACTGGCACAGGTAGCCCGGGGAGGCTGTGGAGCACAGAATCACAGAATGTGATCATAGAGGGTTATTCTTCCGCTGTATTCAGCACTGGTCAGGCCACACCTTGAGTCCTGTGTCCAGTTCTGGGCCACTCAATTCAACAGAGATGCTGAGATACTGGAATGTGTCCAGAGAAGGGCAACAAAGGTGGTAAGGGGCCTGGAGCACAAATCCTATAAGGAGAGGCTGAGGAAGCTGCAGCCTGGAGAAGAGGAGGCTCAGGGGGAACCTCATTGCTGTCTACAGCTCCCTGAAGGGAGGCTGTAGCCAGGTGGGGTTGGTCTCTTCTGCCAGGCAAGCAGCAACAGAACAAGGGGACACAGTCTCAAGTTGTGCCAGGGGAGGTCTAGGCTGGATGTTAGGAGGAAGTTGTTGGCAGAGAGAGTGATTGGCATTGGAATGGGCTGCCCAGGGAGGTGGTGGAGTCACCATGCCTGGAGGTGTTGAAGCAAAGCCTGGATGAGGCACTTAGTGCCATGGTCTGGTTGACTGGACAGGGCTGGGTGCTAGGTTGGAGTGGATGATCCTGGAGGCCTCTTCCAACCTGGTTGATTCTATGATTCTTTTTTTTGCCACTAAATACTAAGGTGACAACACGAAAACGGTTGCCTGCTTACCTTAAAAACAGCAGCAGCTCCTTAGGATAGCTGTCCAAATCCTTGGGAATCCCATGCAGTGTCACCAACTTCACTAAGCAGCTCAGCTGAAAGGACACCACAGTTCACATCCAAGAGAGAAACCAGTGGGAAAACGTAAGGAGAGACAAACAGAGAGATTTTACTCTGCTCCAGTGTGAGAGGGGAAACAAAACAAAACCAAACCAACAGTACAGACAGAAATCAGAGGGTTTAGCTCCTGAGAAACCTGCCAGTTGGGGGTTGACTTCTCCTGTGTCCAAGGAAATTCAGCACTGTGGGATGGAGACCTAAACCCATTTAGGTTTGTTCTAGTCCCTTAAGCTGACAGTGCTTCTGTTCTTGCTGAGCAACCCTTGCTGCTACCTCCATGACAGTACCAAACACAGCAGACTGCAAAACATGGGCACTCACCTGGTCTTCTCCTAGCTTGACCTCCTTCTTCTTCATGACTTTGGCCAGCTCCTGAAATCTTTCTGCTTCTGTCTGGTTGGCAGCTGCACATGTGAAGCCTTGGAGGACTGACTGGGAAAGCCTGAACATTTCCAGGAGGCAAACCAGAGGGGCCAAGACTTTAGGAGACAATTCAGCTCTGTTCTCCCACATATTAATGGCACATAGGGCAAGCAGGATCCTCCCCTATTGTCAAAGCTTAATGCTCTCCAAACTCCTCCCCTTAAATACTGCTGCTCTTGACCTGTGCTGGGGAGTAAGAAATAAACCTCATGGAATCATAGAACAGTTGTAGAGGGAAAAGACTTCTAAGATCAAGTCCAACCATTCTCTAGCTCTACCAAGGCTTGTGCTAAACCATCTCCTTCAGAAACACACCTCTGCCTCTTTTAAAATACCTCCAGGGAGGTGTTTTAAACTGGGCAGCCTGTTCCAGTGTTGGAGATCTCTTGCAGTGAAAAGGTTTCTTCTAAGAGTCAACCTAAACATTCCCAGAGGCAGCTTCCTCTCATTTTATCACCTACTACTAGGGAGAAGAGACCAACCCCAAGCTAGCCCCAGCCTCCTTTCAGGGAGCTGCAGAGAGCCAGAAGGTCTCCTCTCAGCCTCCTTTTCCCCAGGCTGAACAACTCCAGTTCCCTCAGCTAGAGATCTGTAGTGGAAGTAGAAATGCAGGGGCAAACTCTCCCCCCTCCAGCCAGCATTGCTGTATCCTGCACTACAAGAGGAGTCTCTTCCCTGTGCTTCCAGCAAAGTGAAATGGAGTTGTGCATATCTTACTAAGGACTTGTGTCCAGTTCTGAGCCCCTCAATTCAAGAAAGATGTTGAGGTGCTGGAACATGTCCAGAGAAGGGCAACAAAGCTGGTGAGGGGCCTGGAGCACAAATCCTATGAGGAGAGGCTGAGGGAGCTGGGGGTGTGCAGCCTGGAGAAGAGGAGGCTCAGGGGTGATCTTATTGCTGTCTACAACTACCTGAAGGGGCATTGTAGCCAGGTAGGGGGTGGCCTCTTCTCCCAGGCAACCAGCAATAGAACAAGGGGACACAGTCTCAAGTTGTGCCAGGGTAGGTCTAGGCTGGATATTAGGAAGAAGTTCTTCACAGAGAGAGTGACTGGCATTGGAATGGGCTGCCCAGGGAGGTGGTGGAGGCACCGTCCCTGGGGGTCTTCAAGCAAAGCCTGGATGAGGCACTTAGTGCCATGGTCTGGTTGATTGGTTAGGGCTGGGTGCTAGGTTGGACTGGCTGATCTTGGAGGTCTCTTCCAACCTGGTTGCTTCTGTGTGGATCTTCTATGTGGATTCTATGTGAATCTTCACCACTGAACATCCTGGGATAGCTCAGGGGGAAGGCCTTAAAACTTGAACTGTAAATTGAGTTTTATGGGGAAGCTTCTGCTGTGAAGCCAGCAGGATGCTGATGCTGGCTCCAAAGGAAACACAGAAGTCACAGAGCCAAAGCAAGCACAAACGTGGGCACAGTGGAAGGAGGGAAGAAAAATGCTACCTGCTGAAGTCAGGCTCTGCCTTTATCACATCACTGAAGAACATGGCAGCCTGTGAAGCAAAGCCAGAGCATCAGTGGTTTAAATCAGGTTCCTCTGCAACGTTTTAGCTGCATCTCTTTCTCTAGAGCCTTTCCAGACCTGCCTGGGCATTGTCATCCTGTGTGACCTGCTTTGGCTGGCCCTGCTTTAGTGGGGCAGGGTGGATTAGATGAGCTCCAGAGGTCCCTTCCAATCCCCCCCACCAAGCTGAGACTCAGGGGTTTTTGCAGAACAGACTCCTCCCTCTGCAGAGCCCAAGGCTGACACCAAGGGGTAAGAAGCCCCCAAGCCACTGGCTCCTTACCTGTTCTCGAGTCCAGGTTTTACTGTTGAGCTCCTGGATATTGGGCTTCTCTTCCCCAAAAACAAGCAGTGCTTTTGGAATGTACCTGGCCAGAGCATCAGGGATGTGTCGAACCAGGTCAGCAGGGTGGCTTACACTGGAGGAAACCTTTGATGGGACAAAAAGAACCCCCCCCCCCCAGCACGTTATTCAAACACTGTGCCTAAAGCAAACAGCCAGACAGTTGCTGGAGGAGCAAGGGCAAACTGGAGAGAAGCCAGGCAAATTCCCCTGCTGATCATCTGGCCAGCTCTTGGACACTTAACACCATGAAACACTTCCTGTTTGACACAGGCATCAAGAGAACTCCTGGGAGCTAATACCTGGGGTCCTGATCAGCAGGAACAATTCTGCCTCTTAGCAGCTCCTCAGCTCCCGGCTCTGTGCCCTAAAGATGTTTAACTTGCTGGGAGGGAGGGACATGTCTTTCCTCTCTGGCAGCTCAAGTCACATCTCAGCTTGCCTAAGGCACACTGCAGAGCAATCGTGGGCTCAATCAGATGGCATTTCCCTGCTGCTTCACACAGGGACATGCTGCAGGCAGGGCCTCTGGTGCCCAAGGCACCTCAGAGCCTTTCCTGCCAGAGAGAAGATGAGTAACCATGAGTCTGGATGCTACCCAAGCAACTTGAAGGAGAAAATCAAGGTGAGAAAAGAGGCAAAAGGATGCCCAAATCCTAGACAAGCATAAGGGGGAATCAAATAACATGCAGCAACAAGGGACTGCCTAAGCCACCTGCTCTTCTCACATGGCCATAAAGGATCACTCTGCCCTGCAAGGGACTGCCTAAGCCACCTGCTCTTCTCACATGGCCCTAAAGGATCACCCTACCCTCCAAGGGACTGCCTAAGCCACCTGCTCTTCTCACATGGCCATAAAGGATCACTCTACCCTGCAAGGGACTGCCTAAGCCACCTGCTCTTCTCACATGGCCATAAAGGATCACTCTACCCTGCAAGGGACTGCCTAAGCCACCTGCTCTTCTCACATGGCCCTAAAGGATCACTCTACCCTGCAAGGGACTGCCTAAGCCACCTGCTCTTCTCACATGGCCCTAAAGGATCACTCTGCCCTGCAAGGGACTGCCTAAGCCACCTGCTCTTCTCACATGGCCCTAAAGGATCACTCTGCCCTGCAAGGGACTGCCTAAGCCACCTGCTCTTCTCATATGGCCCTGAAGGTCCAGTTTGCCCTGCAAGGGACTGCCTAAGCCATCTTCCCTGCTGATGTGTTCCTATTCCAAGTCATGACAATGGCCCTTCTCTGAGAGCATCTTTTCAAGTTCCTGGGGAGCAGTCTCCAGGACCACCCTGCAAGCCAGCAGCCTCTTCTGCCCAACAGGCTGTCAGGATGCACTGGCTGGCAGCCCAGGACACACAGAGTGACAGGCACTCGAGATGTTTGTCCTACTGCACACTGTGTGGCAACAACAAACAGCCTGAAAGGAAGGCTGCCAGGGGGATGTCAATGCCTGGCACCAGGCAAACAGTGTCCTTAGCTCTGCCTCACAGGAGGCTTTGCCAGTTTAGGAAGCCTGAAGAAAGCTTCACCTTTTCCACAAGTGTCATCTTCAGGGCAGAGGGCAGGGCCTCTATCTGCTGGACAAACTTGGGCAACTGAATGGCTTCCAAGATGACTTCTGGAGGCAGACTTCGAAGCGTGGTGCTGTTGAGGCCAGCCACCAAGCTCCCCAGCTCTGCCAGGCTCTGTCCATCTGAGATCTGAAAGGCACCAAATGCAGCCATCAGCAAGTGAAGGGCCAAAAATTATTTGCTTGCAGTGAGCCATAGCAGGTGTCTGGGCAGCCTCATTCTGTGTACCTGATAGCCAGAGCTGAGCAGTTTGTTGATAATGCTGCTGGACTGCTCAGCATTCCAGCCATGAACTTCACTCAGGGCAGGAAGAGATGCTTCAAGGTCTTGATCACTGATGCTGTTCTCAATGTGAGCTATGGACAGGCCAGCTGCAGCTTGGCCCAAGGCATGCAGGACTGCAGCAGGGAAATGCTCAAACTTCCTCACCAGAGAGGATGCAACCTGAAAAAGGTCCCAGGCAGACAGAAAAGCAAGTCAGAGGAGCAATGAGGTGAGCTTAGTAGATCCTACAGCCTTTGGATGTCTTAAATCACTCTGACTTGTGTGATAAAGCCTGGTGTTGGGCTGACTCCATGCACTGGGACTTTGCTGATGGTGAAAGTCCAGCCACATGCCACAGTAAAAGCAGCAAGATGACCCAGAGCAGTGGTCACAGCAGGAGGAGGCTCACAAATTTTGGCTAGGTGAATGTTTAACAGAGTTTTGGAGCTGGGCAGGAGATTAGATCAGGTCCCTCAGCCCAAGGAGGACATTGAGGGGCTGGAGTGAGTCCAGAGAAGAGCAACAAAGTTGGTGAGGGGTCTACAGAATAAACCTGGTGAGGAGCAGCTGAGAGAATTGGGGTTGTTCAGCCTGGAATAAAGGAGGCTGGGGAGAGAGCTTTTGTCTCTCTACAACTCCCTGAAAGGAGGCTGATGCCAGGTGGGGATTGGTCTCTGCTCCCAAGTACAGAGGTGACAGAATGAGAGAAAACAACCTCAAGTTGCCCCAGGGGAGGTTTGGGTCAGACATGAGGAACAATTTCTTCCCCTTGAGAGTTGTCAAGGCCTGGAACAGGCTGCCCAGGGCAGTGGTGGAGTCTCCATCCCTGGAGGCATTTCATAGCTGTGGAGATGTGGTGCTGAGGGCCATGGTTTAGTGGTGACCTGGCAGTGCTGGGGTAAGGGTTGGACTCCAAGACCTTAGAGGTCTCTTCCAACCAAAATGACTCTGTCATCCTGTGATTACCTGCAGTTCCTCTCTGGTCAGGGAGGAGGGAGCTCTCCCTCCAGTTACTCCTCTGCGTGTCAGGTTCCATGGGCAGTTCTTGGTGATCCTCTGGGCCAAGCTCAGAGCCTCAGCTCTGCTCAGGTTGCTCACTGCTGGGGGGCTCAGGTAGCAAACAAATCTGTCTGGAAGACTACAGGTGGGAGACAAGGAGGAGAGGTTGTCAGTGTGACACACAGGGACTGTGCCAGATCTTTGCTCTGTTCCAAAGGATGCCTTTTTTTGGTGCATGTTTCCTCTGATGATGCTGACACTCCTGCTTCCAGATAGCACTCTAGTGCTGTCTGGAAGCTCAAGTGCTGAATGTCAAAAGTACTGGGTTCTGTTTTGGTCCCCTCACTCCAAGAAGGACATTGAGTTGTTGGAGTGTGCCCAGAGAAGGGCAATGAAGCTGGTGAAAGGCCTGGAGAACAGGTCTAGTGAAGAGCAGCTGAGGGACCTGGAGTTGTTTAGTTTGGGGGAAGAGGCTAAACCAGACCAATGGGAGACCTCATTGCCCTGAGAGGAGATAGGAGAGAGCTGGGGGTTGGTCTCAGTCTCTTCTCCATCATATCAGGTGATAGAAGAAGAGGAAACAGCATGAAACTGTGCCAGGGGAGGATTAAGTTGGATATTAGGAGCTGCATTTCTCCTGCAAGAGTGGGCAGGGATTCATAGAATCACAGGATCAGTCAGGGTTGGAAGGGACCACAAGGAGCAGCCAGTTCCAACCCCCCCTGCCATGCCTAGGGACACCCTACCCTAGAGCAGGCTGCACACAGCCTCACCCAGCCTGGCCTCAAACACCTCCAGCCATGGGGCCTCAACCACCTCCCTGGGCAACCCAGTCCAGCCTCTCACCACTCT
Organism: Pogoniulus pusillus; assembly: GCF_015220805.1. Lineage (NCBI taxonomy): Eukaryota > Metazoa > Chordata > Aves > Piciformes > Lybiidae > Pogoniulus > Pogoniulus pusillus. The sequence goes on along the minus strand of NC_087276.1, from coordinate 22,256,283 downwards.
CCTGCTCAACAACTTCCTCACAGCCAGTCTGAATCTCCCCACCTCCAGCTTTGCTCCATTCCCCTCAGTCCTCTCACTCCCTCATGGCCAAAAAAGTCCCTCCCACCTTTTTTGTAGGCCCCTTCAGATCTTGGAAGGCCACAAGAAGGTCACCTGGGAGCCTCCTCTTCTCCAGACTGAACAGCCCCAACTCTTTCAGTCTGTGCTCACAGCAGAGCTGCTGCAGCCCTCTGAGCATCCTCATGCCCTTCTCTGGACACACTCCAGCATCTCCACACCCCTCTTGTCATAGTGGCTCCAGAACTGGCACAGGCTGCCCATGGGGCTGGTGGAGTCCCCATCCCTGAAGGCATTCAAGAAACCTGTGGCCATGGCACTTTGGGACACAGTTTAATGACCATGGTGGTGTCGAGTTGGTGATCTCAGAGGGCTTTTCCAATCAAAACTCTTCTAAGGTGACCTTTTGGTGATCAGTTGGTGGCTGGCACTGCATAATGGCCAATTCCCAAGACCTGGAAATCACATTCTGGCCCTCTCCAAAGTCAAGTGCAATACAAGTGTTTGAGGAACAAAAGAAAAATGCTTTGAAACTTCCATGAGAGCATCCATCAGAATCACCACTCAACAGCCTGTTGAGTGGCTCCATGCTAAACCATAAACCATGGTTAAGGGTTGGACTTAAAGGTTGGGTCTTAAAGGCTTTCTCCAGCCTAACTGATTCTGTGTTTCTGTGATTCAGGGAGGAGATGGGATCAGGTCTCGTACCTTGACAAGGGGAAATCAGGTGCAGAGGTCAGCAGGGAGGTGTAGTACACAGCAGTCTGCCAGAGCAAGGTGAGGTTGCTGATCATCTGCAGATTGACTGGATCCCTGGCAAAGGTTTGAAGCTGAAAGTGTTGACATAGGGGGGAAAAAACACACCAAAAATAACTTAGATACAGGTTTGGGACAGTTGGAACAATCCTCACCTCAAGCAGCAAGGGGGTTCTAAATCCCCACCTCAAGCAGTGAGGGGGGTCTACATCCCCACCTCAAGCAGAAAAATCCCCACCTCAAGCAGCAAGGGGTTATAAATCCCCACCTCATGCAGCAAGGGGTTCCTACATCTCCACCTCAAGCAGCAAGGGGGTTCTACATCCCCACCTCATGCAGCAAGGGGTTATAAATCCCCACCTCAAGCAGCAAGGGGGTTCTACATCCCCACCTCATGCAGCAAGGGGGTTCTACATCCCCACCTCATGCAGCAAGGGGGTTCTACATCCCCACCTCAAGCAGCAAGGGGGTTCTACATCCCCACCTCATGCAGCAAGGGGGTTCTACATCCCCACCTCAAGCAGCAAGGGTTTTTTTCCCCACCTGTTTTGAAAGCTGAGAGGTTGATGAGGACATTTATGTGTTTTGTTTGCAGGTCAGATCCTGAGACCTTGCTTATTTTTGCACTCTGAGGGCATGCAGGCCTCTCCACAACTGTGTAAGGCACAAAAGTAGGAGAGTTGCTGAAGGACATGGTCCTGCCCCTACAGCCCTGCTCAGATGTGCAACCAATTCACTCTAAACCGGGCCCAGACATTGGTCCAGTCTTGAGATGAAGTTTGGATTTGCCACCCACCCCTGCTTATTGACTCCAGTTTGCTTTGTGCACAATGACCTGTATGAAACCAACTTCTGTGCTACTTTTTCTCACCAGAAGGAATCAAGATTTGGCCTAACAATCAGGGTTGAAGGGGTGGTCCAGCATAAATAGAGAAGAGAACTGTTCCTGCTGTCAGCATCTGCATGACTTCAAGGCAGGGCAGGGAGATGATCTTTCCCAGGCACAGAGGATTTGGGCTTTTTACTGCACTTACTGTTGATTCATCACCAAAAAGCTGCAGGTCTCCAACAGTAGCATGCTCCAAGAAGGATCCAACATAGTTTTTAAACCAAGCAGTGGAATTCAGACTTGGGATGTCTGCGCTGTAGCATTTCTGGTTTGATCCTGCAGAACGGGCAGGGAGATAAAAGCAGTGACTTGCAGTGTGACAGGGAGTCAGTGGGGGTTGGAGACTTTCAGATGCAGAACAGGCTTCACTCTGTCAAAGGCCTCAGTCAGCAGAGAGCTCCCTAAGTGCCTCTGATCATTCATCAGGCTCCCATCCATGTGCTGGTTGGATTACAGACACACATGGGACAGGTCAGATGCCTCACGCTTTCACAGCCCTCCAAAGACCTCTTGCCAGTCTCCTTCTTCCTACACAAAAGAAAGCCCTCCAAAGACCTCTTACCAGTCTCCTTCTTCCTACACAGAAGGAAGCCCTTCAAAGATCTCTTACCAGTCCCCTTCTTCCTACACGGAAGGAAGCCCTCCAAAGACCTCTTGCCAGTCTCCTTCTTCCTACACAAGAGAAAGCCCTCCAAAGATCTCTTGCCAGTCTCCTTCTTCCTACACAGAAGAAAGCCCTCCAAAGATCTCTTGCCAGTCTCCTTCTTCCTACACAGAAGAAAGCCCTCCAAAGATCTCTTGCCAGTCTCCTTCTTCCTACACAGAAGAAAGCTCTCCAAAGATCTCTTACCAGTCCCCTTCTTCCTACACAGAAGAAAGCCCTCCAAAGATCTCTTGCCAGTCCCCTTCTTCCTACATGAAAGGAAGCCCTCCAAAGATCTCTTACCAGTCCACTTCTTCCTACACAGAAGAAAGACCTCCAAAGATCTCTTACCAGTCCCCTTCTTCCTACATGGAAGGAAGCCCTCCAAAGATCTCTTGCCAGTCTCCTCCTTCCTACATGGAAGGAAGCCCTCCAAAGATCTCTTGCCAGTCTCCTTCTTCCTACATGGAAGGAAGCCCTCCAAAGATCTCTTGCCAGTCTCCTTCTTCCTACATGGAAGGAAGCCCTCCAAAGATCTCTTGCCAGTCTCCTTCTTCCTACATGGAAGGAAGCCCTCCAAAGATCTCTTACCAGTCTCCTTCTTCCTACATGGAAGGAAGCCCTCCAAAGATCTCTTGCCAGTCTCCTTCTTCCTACATGGAAGGAAGCCCTCCAAAGATCTCTTGCCAGTCTCCTCCTTCCTACATGGAAGGAAGCCCTCCAAAGATCTCTTGCCAGTCTCCTTCTTCCTACATGGAAGGAAGCCCTCCAAAGATCTCTTGCCAGTCTCCTTCTTCCTACATGGAAGGAAGCCCTCCAAAGATCTCTTGCCAGTCTCCTTCTTCCTACATGGAAGGAAGCCCTCCAAAGATCTCTTACCAGTCTCCTCCTTCCTACACAGAAGAAAGCCCTCCAAAGACCTCTTGCCAGTCTCTCTTTTCCTACCTGCCAAAGACTTTTCTCCAGGACAGGGCATTTTTTTGCATGCCAGCTCCTGCCTGGAGACAGAATTGTGCCTTAGCTGGGTCCCCTTTCTGAACAGAATCCTGTAGCTCTCAGAACCAAAGCCTGCAGCACTCTTTCACAACAAAAGCAGCAAGTGCCATGTAAGCCAGCACAGGGCTGATGGATTACTAATCCTGGAGTCATGAAGCCTTCAGGCAGGAAAACCATTCCTGCAACCAGCCAGCAGTGTCATAGTCCCAGTTTCTTTCCACTGGAGAGACAACAGAAATGCACAAGGAGGTCTGTGAAGCCTCAGCCTTGTAAGAGATCACAGTTAATCCTGCAGCATGCAGCAGTGGCTTCAAGCTTTCCTTGGTCTCTGAAAGAAAAGCAAATCATTTACCATCCTGGAGGAGGTAGGATTTGATGGCAGCATAGAGGCTCCTCTGCTCTTCCACTGGAAGGTCAGGATATATGCCACTGAGGGCAGCAACTCTGAGGGTGAAGAAGAAAGGCAGACATCTCAAACAGGGATCCCACACCATCCTGCTCTTGTGAGACCCCCACCTCAATCCTACGTCCACTGCTGGTGCCCCCCAGCATAAGGAGGACATTGAATGGTTGGAGTGGGTCCAGAGGAGGCCATAAAGGTGGTCACAGGGCTGGAGCACCTTCCCTCTGGGGATGGGCTGAGATAACCAGGGTTGTTCAGCTTGGAGAAGAATAAGCTCCAGGGACACCTTAGAGCAGCCTTCCAGTATCTGATGGGGCTACAGGAGAGCTGAGGAGGGACTTCTGACAAGGGCTTGTAGTGACAGGAGGAGACAAAATGGATTTGAGCTGGCAGAGAGGAGAATTAGACCAGAGATTAGGAAGAAATTCTTTGCAGTGAGGGTGGTGAGACACTGGCACAGGTTGCCCAGGGAGGCTGTGGCTGCTCCCTCCCTGGAGGTGTTCAAGGACAGGTTGGATGAGGCCTTGAGCAACCTGTTCTAGTGGGAGGTGTCCCTGCCTATGGCTGGGGGCTGGAACTAGACAGTTTTCCAGGTCCCTTCCAACCCAACCCATTCTAGGATTCTGTGATTCTCTTGGCAATAGAGATGAAGTTGTGGCTGGATTCTCACAGAACTGGATGCTACTTTAAGAGCCACAGCCTCAGCCAGCCTGGCCTTAAACACCTCCAGCCATGGGGCCTCAACCACCTCCCTGGGCAACCCATTCCAGCCTCTCACCACTCTCATGCTCAACAACTTCCTCCTCATGTCCAGTCTGAACCTACCCACCTCCAGCTTTGCTCCATTCCCCCCAGTCCTGGCACTCCCTGAGAGCCCAAAAAGTCCCTCCCCAGCATTTTTGTAGGCCCCCTTCAGATCCTGGAAGGCCACAAGAAGGTCACCTGGGAGCCTCCTCTTCATGTGCCTCTTCAAAGCCACCAGTGTGACTCCCCTCCACAGCACCCCCATGACTATCAGGGGGCAGTGACTGATGCTGAGGACCGGTCACAGGCTCAGCAGGAGTGTTACACAGCCTTGTCTGGGCCCCCAAGGGTGCACAGCCCTTAGAGGGTTTATGCCCTTGCTTTGGGGGGGCTGAGTAAGGAGCCCTTTCCTGCCTCCCAACCAAGATGCTTGTGCCCAGCACTTACATCACCTGAAAGGTCTCACACAACACATTTTTGGCATGGAGACAAGCAGCAACCTTGGGCTCAGCCAGGAATGGCTGAAGCCCATGGTGGACCCATTGAGACAAGACAGGTGGGCTGGCAATATCAGGTACTTGTAACATCTTCTCCCACAGGCCATTGATGAAGATCATGTTCCACTCAAGAGAAAGAGGCACATGAGAAAACTGAAGGCAAGAGAAGAGATGCATGGATTCAAGTGAAATGGACTTCTACCCAAGCAATAACATAAATCCATGTGAATCTGAACAGTAGGGGCAGAATCACCCCTAAAAACCACCTCTCTCTGCCTGGTGACTCTCCCACCACTGCAACATTCAATCAATTCATGTCCAGGCAGCCTGTAACTCACACTGCAACCCCAGAATAGGGTTGCCACTGCAATTAGCAACAGCAACCTGAACTCATGGCTTTGATTTCTGTCTTCCCAGCACAGAACTCTGCTGTATTGGTGGAGATCTGGGGATTTCTATGAAATAAGGTGTCCCATTTGTGGGAACATTCAAGGTGAAGTTGGACAGGGGGCTCTCAGCAACCTCATCTAGTTGCAGATGTCCCTGCTGACTGCAAAAGTGTTGGACTAGATGACAAAAGGTCCCTTCCAACCCAACCCATTCTAGGACTGTCTGAGAGGTTAAAAACAAGGTAATGATGATTAAAGCATTAAACTACAGGTGAGCAAACAGTTGGCTCTGTGATACTCACCCGCTGGCTGAACCTAGTCAGGGCAGCTACAAGCTTCTTGGTATCATATTTGGAAAAGAACAAGATGGAATATTCTGGATCCATGGCACTGGCAGGTTTAGGGGCAAGGCAGGAATATAAGGCTATGAGGAAATCATCCTGAAGATCCTGGAGCCAAGCACTCTGGAAAAGAGAAGGGAGGTGTTCAAGAAAAGCCTGGATGAGGCAGCTGGTGCCATGGTCTAGTTGATTGGACAGGGCTGGGTGCTAGGTTGGACTGGATGATCTTGGAGGTCTCTTCCAACCTGCTTGATTCTATGGTTCTAAATGCACAGAGAGATATAGGAAGGTGTGTGCAATGTTTGGAGATGCTGCAGCATTTCATCTCCCTCAGGGATGCTTCATCAGCCCACCTACACGGCAGCAGTCAGCACTTGGAGGTGAGGAAACCTGTTGAGAGCCAGAATAAAATCCAGGCTGGTACTGCCTTGAAGCAAGTCTAAACTTAACCCAATTCCAAATGTTGGATCCTTCTGTTGCTCTAATCTGTGCTTCCCCTCCTCTTTAAAAACACTTCATTCAAAATGAGTTCCCATAATATATATATATTTATATCTTTAAAAGGCTGTTTAAACAAAGTGCAAACCTCCCCAGGCAGCTTTCTCATTCCAGAAACATTGTTTTCAGTACAAACCAACCACTCACTAATAAATATCTGCAGGAATGACCTCTTGCTGTCAGAAACACTTCTAGGAAAACCCAACCTGCTGCCAGTGCAGCTGACAGAATGAAGTCATTTCAGATAGAAGTGGCACCAGCATCAGAGAAAACAGCACAGGAGAGATAGGGATCTGTTGGAGCAGGGCTAAAGGACGTCACAGTGAAGGGAGGGCTGGAAACTCTCTGCTGTGAGGCAAGGCTGAGAGAGTTGGGGTTGTCTGGCTTGGAGAAGAGAAGGTTCTGAGGAGACCTTCTGGTGGCCTTTCAGTGTTTAAAAGGGGCTGAGCAGAAAGCTGGGGACAGAGTTTTGAGCAGGGCTTGTGGTGACAGGGCAAAGAGTGATGGTTTGAACTAAAAAAGGGAGGTTCAGACCAGAGAGAAGGAAGAAATTTTTGCCCCTGAAGGTGACAAGATCCTGGCCCAGGGTGCCCAGAGAGGTGGTGGATGCCCCATCCCTAGAACCACTCCATGTCAGGTTGTTTGGGTCTCTGAGCAGCCTGCTCTAGTTGGAGATGTACTCTGCTGACTGCAGGGGGTTGGCACTGGATGAGCTTTAAAAGGTTCCTTCCCACCCAAACCAGTCTATAAAGCACAGCAGCCCATGAGAAGGACACTGCCATTACCTGTGCACAGGCATATTGACCAAAAGTGAGGCTGCAGGGGGAAGCTTGGCCATGAGCTACCTCATGAAGCATCTCTTGGCTGACAGTGCTGGGAAAAACAAACCAAAGACATCACCTCCACGCCAGCTGCCCCAGGTCTGGAGCCGCTGGGGGCAGAACTGCTGAGAGTTAGCACTCTGACAACAACACATCTGCAAACACAGGCAGGAGCAGGGGCCAGAACTGCCCACACCGCAGCCCCAGCAGGCAGTGAAAGGTGTCTGAACACTTCTGACCACAGGCTGGTGTTCGCTGCAGCTTGGTGAGGGGTCCAGGCCAGGCAGTGAGGAGCAGGAGCGATGCCAGGCAGCCATAGCAAAGAGGCACAGCCCACAGAACAAACACGGGAGAACAAACGACTAACACTGATGATGGCAGTGATTTGCCAGCACCCCCGGGGAGAGGGTATGTGAAAATCGTTGCCCCTTAGGTAGAAATCAAGCTCCATGCAGGCTTGAAGAGGACCTGTTGTGCATCTTAGGGCCTCCACTGCTTGCCAAGCTAAGCTCAGCACCAACGCCACGGGTCTTGGAGCAGTAAATCCCCCCCAGCATCAAGCTGCTGACACAGCAGGGACCTGCCCTGCCTTTCTTTGTCCTGCACAGACACAATGCTCCAGGAGGGCATTTTTCCCTCCCCTGTTTCAGTGAGTGCAACCAGAGGCACCCCTGGGACTTTGCAGGGAGAAAGCTGCTGTGGCATGATGTGGCGTTCTGGGACATGGTTTAGTGGCTCTGGTGGTGTTGGCTTGACCTTAGGAGTCTAAGGCTGTCATTGTTTTGGTTGGAAAGGGCCTTTAAGATCAAGGAGGTGGTTGAGGCCCCATGGCTGGAGGTGTTTAGGGCCAGGCTGGATGAGGGTGTGGGCAGCCTGCTCTAGGGTAGGGTGTCCCTGCTCATGGCAGGAAGGTTGGAACTAAGTGATCCTTGTGGTTCCTTCCAACCCTGATGGACTCTATGATTCTATGACCTTACTCCTGGTTTCCCTTCTCCCCAGAGTGACATCCCCAACACACCAGTATCACTGGGCTGGTGGTTCACATACCTCTTCACTGAAGCACACAGGGCAGATTCTGCTTCCCCCCAAAAAAGGAAAGAGAGACAAAGATAAAGGAACTGTGCCAGAACTGTGCACAGAAAGCCGTGTCTGAATCTTCCTCATGGAGATTCCTTGGTAGCAAACTCACCATTGACAGGAGAGCTGGAGCACTGTGCCAGGAGAAAAGAGAGAGAAGAGATGATCTCAGCACACAGTTAGAACAGGAGCACAACGTTATTGGTGATTACTGCATCCAGCCAAGCATGCTCCCTGCAGCCATTTGTACTTGGACCTGGCCTGTAAACACACAGGGGCCCAGATCTAGAGTTCCCACCTTGCCATGCCTTTGCATGCCATTTGCATGCCATTTGCAGAGTTCCTGCCAGCAGTGGCTCTGTGCTTCAAAGCCCTTCAAAGCTCAGGGTTATGCGAGTCCTCTCACCACTCAGGCAGGAGGCTCAGTGGGATGGACTCTTCTCATGATCTGAGGGAGGGTCAAGTGAGTGTCACCTTCACTGAACTGTCTGGTGCTGTGCCTGCACTGAAGCCTTGCACAGACCTGGAAAAGCCATCCCCAACCCACTGACTGCTTGGGAAACAGGAAGGGGAAGGGCACTTAGATCCTCCCCAATGCTCAATGTGCTGGATCTGGCTTGCAGCAACTGATTCACATCAACCCATTGTTATCAGGATGGGGCCCACTCTGGCCACCAACCCACACATGCTTTGCAAGTAAAGACAAGACCTATTTTAACCACACCAGCTGCCCTTACCAGGTATGTACCAGCAGATGTTGCAGCAGGCAGGTGCCAACCTGAAAGACAAGGTGTCATGATTTTAGCAGCAAACCCAGGACAAAGCTGAGTCCCACAGCCCAGCCCTGCCTGCTTTAGCAGAGCCTGAACATCACATTCTTCTATGCCTCATTCTTAATCAAAGAATCAACCAGGTTGGGAGAGACCTCCAAGCTCACCCAGTCCAACCTAGCACCCAGCCCTATCCAGTCAACCAGACCAAGGCACTAAGTGCCTCATCCAGGCTTATTTTGAACACCTCCAGGAATGGTGACTCCACCACCTCCCTGGGCATTTCATTCCAATGCCAATCACTCTCTCTGCCAACAACTTCCTCCTAACATCCAGCCTAGACCTCCCCTGCCACAACTTGAGACTGTGTCCCCTTGTTCCGTTGCTGGTTGCCTGGCAGAAGAGACCAACCCCACCTGGCTACAGCCTCCCTTCAGGCAGTTGTAGACAGCAATGAGGTCTGCCCTGAGCCTCCTCTTCTGCAGGCTGCAGCTCCCTCAGCCTCTCCTCACAGGGCTGTGCTCCAGGCCCCTCCCCAGCCTTGCTGCCCTTCTCTGGACACGTTCCAGTATCTCAACATCTCTCTTGAATTGAGGAGCCCAGAATGGTGTGGCCTGACCAGTGCTGAGCACAGGGGAGGAACAGAGTTTCACAGAATCATCTCTGTCGAATCTTTCTGCTGTTCCTTCTTTGACTTTGTGACAGCAGACATGAAGTACTCCTCTATCTACCCTGGGTCAGCCTGGCAGAGCACAGAAACATGGTGTTTTAGCTGACACAAAGGGCTGCATGCATCACTGTTTCCAAAGAGGAAAAGGCAAGGAAAAGGGCAGAAACAACATTCCAGGGACAATCTTCTCTCCAGGACTTCCTTCTTCAGCGTCCCTTGTGTACCATGGCCAGTGACCAGACTCACCATGCCTCTGCTTCCATGCTGCTTTCAGCTTTGAAGCTTCTACTAGTGTCACACATTTCCCATTGGAACAGGCTGCCCAGGGAGGTGGGGGAGTCCCCGTCTCTGGAGGTGTTCAAGAAACCTGTGGCCATGGCACTCTGGGACATGGCTTGATGGCCATGGTGGTGTTGGGTTCATGGTCAGACTGGATGATCTTAGAGGCTTTCTCCAACCCAAACAATTCAACAGTTCTATGTCTATGTTGTATTCCATACATTTCCCCCTGTCAAGTCCTCAGCTGGATGAGAACCACTTTGAGCTGCAGAACTGGAGAGGACACAGCTCACACCACTGCTCAATACCACTTTGTGCTGCAGAACTGGAGAGGACACAGCTCACACCACTGCTCAATACCACTTTGTGCTGCAGAACTGGAGAGGACACAGCTCACACCACTGCTCAATACCACTTTGTGCTGCAGAACTGGAGAGGACACAGCTCACACCACTGCTCAATACCACTTTGTGCTGCAGAACTGGAGAGGACACAGCTCACACCACGGCTCAATACCACTTTGTGCTGCAGAACTGGAGAGGACACAGCTCACACCACTGCTCAATACCACTTTGAGCTGCAGAACTGGAGAGGACACAGCTCACACCACTGCTCAATACCACTTTGTGCTGCAGAACTGGAGAGGACACAGCTCACACCACGGCTCAATAATCCTGATGCCAGTCCTGCCCAAGAGCTTGACAGGAATTTACTGAGAGAAGGCAACCTGTCACTGCTGACTCTTGGCAGGTCTGCACAAGCTCTCCACTTGTCTGTTCCTTTTTTCCCAGCTTTTACAGTGCTCCTGATGGCAACTTGCATCTCCCCTGCCAACACCACAAAGCTGGAAAGGTGGCAAAATGCAAGCTTAGGAAACCAGTAAGGCCACACAGAGACTCAGACCTCCCTGGCATTAGTACATTTACCTCTGACTAGGAGCTTGCTTGAGCATCACTGACAAGAGCCTGGCCCCATCCTCTTGCCTCCCACCCTTTAGCTCTTGCTGAGCACTGATCAGATGCCCTCTGGGGCTGCTCTTCTCCAGGCTCAACAGCCTCAGGGCTCTCAGCCTTTGCTTCTCACAGAGCTGCTCCAGGCCCCTCAGCATCTTTGGAGCCTCCACTGGACTCTCTCCAGTAGTTCCCTGCCTCTCTTGGACTGGACAGCCCAAAACTGAACATGGTACTCCAGCTGTGGCCTCGCTAGGGCAGAGTAGAGGGACAAGAGGACCTCTCTTGTCCTGCTGGTCATACTCTTCCATAATTTCCCATGGCTGCATGCTGAGCCAGTGGCCAACAAAAGAACACATCACCAAAATCCTGACCTGTCAGACTTGAGAGCAATTGCATGAAGAGCCATGAACTTTCCCAAGCAATCTGTGCACTTGTGCTGGACAGAGATGCAGTGAGGAAAATCTCCACAGCAGCCCATCACCCTCACAGTAATTGCTACTCACCAACCAAAAGGAGGAAGCTGAGTGTTGGGAGTAAAGGTGGCATTTCTGGAGAGGTCTTCAGAGTGTCTTCACATGAGAAGAATCACCTTATTTCAGCCAAGAAAGAGCAAACATGACTGATCTCAGAATCACAGAGAATCCCAGGGTGGTGGGGGCTGGAAGGGACCTCTGGAGACCATCCACTCCAACCCCCCTGCTAAAGCAGGGTACTCACAGCAGCTTGCCCAGGATCACAATGTCCAGCTGAGTTTTGAAGCTCTCCAGACAAGGAGACTCCACAACCTCTCTGGGCAGCCTGCTCCAGGGCTCCAGCACCCTCACACCAAACAAGTTTCTCCTCCTGCTCATAGGGAACCTTCAGGGTTCCAGTTTGATAATACTCAACTGCAAGCCCATATTTGGACTGGGGAAGTGACTGTCTCTAAGCACACTTCTGCCAACACACTTCCCCAAACCCATCTCAAACTAGACCCAAAGCACACAGACAAACTCCTGGGAGTCTGCTCTGCTTGGGAAAGTGCAGAGCTGCACCCAGAAAACTCAGAGTTAGTTCAGGTGGATCCTGTGCAAGCGATGCTGTGACACCCAGCTCCCCTCTGGCAGAGGTGAACGAGCTGCACCACCCCTCTGGCACTTACCTCCAAGTCCCTGGGCACTTGGTGTTGCAGGGCTGCAATCAGAGGGAGCTGCTTTTCACTGAGCAAAGCAGGGTGTGTCTCTGGCTTCTCCAACCTGCATCTGAAATTACAGGATGGATTTGGAGCCCTGGACACACCTCTCAGCCCTTCAGAATGCAAATATTCAGCAGTGCAAATAAGTGTCTGCTGTTTGCTAACACTTCTCACTCCTAGGAGACAGCAGAGGAACACTGAGCCTCTACTGGGGCTGATTTGGTGAGCAGGACATGGGCAGTGAATTGCCTCCCTGCCCTGCCCAGCATCACAGAACGACAGGGGTTGGGAGGAACCTTCGGGGATCATCTATAGCCCAACCCCTGTGGCACAGCAGGGTGACCTAGAACAGCTTACACAGCATGGGGTCCAGGTGGGTTTTGAATGACTTCAGAGACAGAGATACCACAACCTCTCAAAATGAAAGAGTTCCTCCTCATGTTCAGATGGAACTTCCTATGTTCAGTTGTGTGATCATCACTGCCTGTTCTGTCTATTGAAAACAGCCTGGGTCCATTCTCATGATACCTACCCTTGAACTATCTATAAACATTTATGACTTTCCCCCTCAGATTTCTCTTGTCCAAGCTAAAAAAGTCCCAGGCCACTCAGCCTTTCTTTATCAGAGAGATGTTCTAGTCCCACCTTCACAGCCTCTTGCTGTACCCAGGATATGCCTGGCGTTTAGAGGAGGTAATAAAGCTAAAGCTGAGCTCCCAGGACAGAGGCACTCCAGGACCACATTCCCCTTCAAGACATCTTTGACATCAGGAAGTTTTCACAGAATCACAGAAACATGCAGGTTGGCAAAGCCCCTCAGGATCACCAAGCCCAACCTAGGACCCTACTCTGCAAAACTCACCTGAAACCATATCCCTAAGCACCACATCCAAACCACCCTTAAGCACATCCAGGGTGGGTGACTCCACCACCTCCCTGGGCAGCTCATTCCAGTCCCTGACCACTCTCTCCAGGAAAAAAATTTGATCCTTTTTGCTTCAGTGAAGCTTGAAACATTTGGCCCTCTCAAAATTTCTGCTTACCTTAGTCATCTCCACCTGGGACAGCCCAAAAAGAACTATAGGGCAGCTGCTCTGCTGGCCAGCCAACCCATTTCCAGACCACAGGAATCACAGAGTTGTCCTGCTTGGAAAAGACTCTCAGGATCATCAAGTCCAACCATTACCTACCTCTAGCAAGCCTGGTGCTAAACTATGTCTCTCAGCATCACATATCTGCCTCTTTAAAGCACCTCAGGGGATGGAGATTCAACCACCTCCCTGGGCAGCCTGGTCCAGTCTTTGAAAACCTTTCCAGTCAAGAAGTCTCTTCTAATGTCCAACCTAAACCTCCCCTGGCATAACTGGAGGCCACTTCCTCCTGTCTTATCACTTGTTACTGTGATCCAGTGATCTCAGAGCTCTTTCCCAATCTGGGTAATTCTGCCTTCTGTGATTCTGTCTTATTTCCTTGTCAAACCTCTTCCTGCTGAGGTGCCAAAGGCACACTGGCCTCATGCCAGTGGGGCCAGTATCTGCACCCAGGTGCCATGGGGGCTCTTGCATCAGCGCTCACTGCAGCAGCTCCTCAGCACCACTGTTATTTGCCACTGGCTCCAGGATTGCAATCCCAGAGATCCCTGTCTCCCTACCACCAGAAGTGGTCTTTCCTTCAACAAACCTTCATTTCTCTCCTTGCTGCAAAGACCCTAGGACATAACTTCCTGGGCTTTCCCCATCCTTGCTGGCTGCTCTATTTCAAGAGCTAAACCATCTCCCTGCTTCTAAATAGAACAACTTTGCATCCTGAGACTCGACAAAGCTTTGTTTGGTCACTTTATTGGTGCTTTTCAAGACAAGGTTGTTTTTTTTCTCACCAAACAGTTATGTCCCAGGCTCAGGCTTGCCCCATCATGCCCACCCTATAACTCCTGTGACTGTGACAGCACCAAGAAAGGCCAGGGCTGACTCACAACATCAGCATCTGCTCAAACCACGGGTCTCTCCACACTCCCAGTTTTCTCACCACACTTCACATGCTCATCAGCTAGTTTGGGGCTAGGGTGACACTGATTCAGAGACCAAGACTGTCTGACTCACAAGTCCATGGAATTCCCCGTGTGAAAGTGACCAACACCTGTCAAAGCTACCCAGATCCACACCATCTAGGAATGCATCACTCTGTAAGCAGTTGGGCTCACAGACTCTGAGTTCAAAGCCAGAAGCTCCCCACCCTGTATGAATTTCTCTGCTTCTGCAGCATCAAGCTCCTCAGCAGCAGGCAAAGGGGACACAGAGTGTGTAAGAGAAATGCTGATAAGAGCTGCTCTCAAGAGGAGACAGGTAGAGATCTTCTCTTATCCAAGAGCTGGGAGAAGGCACTGAGACTGCCCAGCCACCACTTGTGCCATGGTGCAACTGTATTAACCCAGGCTGAGAGAAGAGCAGCCAGCCTGCCTCCGAGGAGGATCTTAGACTTCATAGAATGGGTTGGGAAGGACCTCCAAAGCTCATCCAGTCCAACCCCCTTGCAGGCAGCAGGTTTCTCAGAGCCTTGTCCAGCCTCACCTTCAATAGCTCCAAGCATGAGGTCTCAACTGCCTCCCTGGGCAACCTGTTGCAGTGTTCCTACAGCCTCATGCTGCAGAACTTGCTCCTCACATCCAATCTAAATCTGCTCTGCTCTCATTCCAAACCACTGCCCTCATCCTGTCACTGCAGGCCTTTGCAAACAGTCCCTCTGTAACCTTCTTGTAGCCCCCTGCAGGCACTGGCAGTCTGCTTTGAGTTCTCCCTGGAGCCTACTCTTCTGCAGGCTGAACAAGCCCAGCTCCCTCAACCTGTTGACACAGTTGCACTGGAGACCTCTCTCTATCTCACTTCTCTTCCACACTCCTCCCTAAACTGAGAACAATCCAGTGCCTTCATGTCACCTGTCCCTCTTCCCAACTATGTGAAACTTCCCAGTGACAGATTCCCCAGTTGCACCCCATGATCTCTAACACACATGAAGAGGCCAGGCAGGAAGGCAATGAGGTTCCCCAGTTGCACCCCATGATCTCTAGCACACATCAAGAGGCCAGGCCAGGAGGGAAGGCAATGAGATTCCCCAGTTGCACCCCATGATCTCTAACAGACATCAAGAGGCCAGGCCAGGAGGGAAGGCAATGAGATTCCCCAGTTGCACCCCATGATCTCTAACAGACATCAAGAGGCCAGGCAGGCCAGGAGGGAAGGCAATGAGAACCACACTGAATGGGCAGGAGTGGACATGTCTGAGATGCAAGTTTGTACCATGGGAAAATCATAGTATCACAAAATAGGTTTTGGTTGGAAGTGACCTTTAAGATCATTGAGTCCAACCTCTAACCCAGCACTGCCAGACCATCACCAAACCACATTCCTCAGCACCACATCTGCAGGGCTTTGAAATCCCTTCAGAGATGGAGACTCCACCACTGCTCTGAGCAGCCTTGGTGATCTTTCTGGGAAAGAAATTGCTCCTTATGTCCAATCTAAGCCTCTCCTGATGCAACTTGAGGTCATTTCCAACCTCCTTTCAGGGAGCTGCAGAGAGCCAGAAGGTCTCCCTTCAGCCTCTTTTTCTCCAGGCTGAAGCACCTCAGTCCCCTCAGCTGCTCCTCAGGTGAGTCAATACCTTCTCACCCGACCTGACTCTGCAAGTGCAGCACCAAGTATGGCTCAAGTGTTCTTCAGCAGCACTGAAGTGTGCAATGGAGTCCTGAGGTGCTCCTGCTAAGCCAGGTGTGACAGCAGACAATAAATCCTCTCCAATCCCTTCTCTGCCACGCACACACCACACACCCTGCTCAGCCCAAAGCCACTGCACCTCCCCGAGCTCTGCACTCAGAACAAAAGGGGCTTTGTGCTTGCTCAGATAAGCCAGGTCTCCCTCATAGGATGGGGCTCAAGCTTTTACTAATGGAGCTCAGACCACAGCCAAGCTCCTCTGTCACCTCAGAAGGGCCATCAAAACTTACTGGGTCCAGGCAGCCCCACTTGTGCACTTCTCTTTATTAACCCAAACCAGTGCACAGTCCAGAATCGTGCCCAGAAGAATCATGCACAAGGTGACATAGCTGCAGTGTCCAAATCTTTGCTTGAGTTAGCCTTTGGACCACAGGGCAGAAGGTAATAAGAGACGTGAGCAGCTTTTAGGAGGATCTCCAGAGCAGACTGGATGGAACCAGAAGCAAGCAGAGATACAGGAAGGTCAAGTCTTAGCCTAGAGCAAACCTCTCATTTTCAGTCAGGCAAGAAACAGAGAGGCTTGCTGCTGGAGTCAAGTGAGCTGTGAGAAAAGATTGTGCCTAGAGCTGACAGGGGCAGATAAAGACAGAGGTGATGCACAGCCTGTGGTCTGAGGTCTGAACAGCTCCCAGCTCCCCAAAACAGTGTTATGGTAGTCACCACTTGCACTCAGCTCTCCCTTTTACCATCCCTGCGGAGATGCCAGGCTGACTAGGAGCTGGCACAGTGAATACGCCTCCTCAGTAACTGCAACAAGCCCATGTGAAAACTCTCTTCCTTATGTCTCCAAAAATGCAAACAAGGAAACGCTACCAGAAAACGTCCACATGTGAGAAGTGTGGCAGTGAACCAAGGAGAGCTGCTCCGTGACTCACTGCTTCCTCTGCGGAGCACTCCTGCCCTTGCTCTCGCTGCTCTGTGCCGGAACTGCCGTCACCTACCTGCAGAACCAGAGAGGAGAGAGGCAGGAGGGCTGGAAGAGTGGTCAGGCACTGGAACAAGCTGTCCAGGGAAGCAGTGGAGTCACCACCTCTGAAGGTGTTCAGAAGACACACAGCCACGGCTCCTCAGGACGTGGTTCAGTGGTGGCAGGAGTGCTGGGTTGGCTGTCAGACATGATCTTCAGAGGTCTTTTCCAACTTCAATGAGTCTTTGACTATGCAGGCATTCATCAGAACATCTCCTAGTTCAGTCTTACAGCCACTTCACCCAGAGTTCTGGGATGGCAGTCTAAAATGCTGCAGGTGAAGGGAGAAGATGAGGTATCACAGTATCACCAAGGTTGGAAGAGACCTCACAGATCATCAAGTCCAACCCTTTACCACAGTGCCCAAGGCTAGACCATGGCACCAAGTGCCACATCCAACCTTGCCTTGAAGGTGTTCAAGGAAAGCCTGGATGAGGCACTTAGTGCCATGGTCTAGTTGCTTGGTTAGGGCTGGGTGCTAGGTTGGACTGGATGAGCTTGGAGGTCTCTTCCAACCTGGTTGATTCTATGATTCTAAACCAGTTCTGTATCTAGTTTTGGGGCAGGGTTTTCAGGGAATTACAAACAATTCTATTGTTGTAATTCCTGACTCAGCCACATTAATTCCCTGCCTCCACACCACTCATCTTCCAGATGTCCTAGAAAGATGCTTTTCTCCTTGAAGAGACTGCTGGTAAGAAGAGAGCTTTAGCATGAACAGGTAACTGTGATGTTTGCAGCATGGGGTCTCCTTCTCTGGCCTAGAGAAGAGCAGACTAAGGAAAGATCTCATCAGTGCTGATCAATACCTACAGGCTGGGTGTCAGGATGGTGGGATCAGGCTTTTTTCAGTGGTTGTCATTGATAGGACAAGCAATAATGGACACAAACCTGGATGCAGGAAGTTCCATCTAAACATAAGGAGACACTTCTTTACTTTGAGGGTGATGGAACAAGCTGCCCAGAGAAGTGGTGAGATCTCCAGCTCTGGAGTCATTCAGAACCCACCTGGATGCCACCCTGTGCCACCTGCCCTAGGCGATCCTGCTCTGGCCAAGAGGCTGGGTTGAATGATCTCCAGAGGCCCCTTCCAACCCCTGTCATTCTGTGATTCTGGAGCATTTGGGCCACGTTTCTCTGGATCCAGAGGGGCTAGCTCAGGCTAGAACAGCAGCTGACTCTCCACACAGCTTTGCCTCTGGGAGTAGCAGGTACTAGGCACAGCTCCTGGTTCAGAAAGAGACCCAGTGAAAATTTTACCCTCAGTTCTCCTCAACACAAGTAAAGCTTCCAAGTGAAAGGGCTGGGCCTTATCTGAGTGCAGATCTCTAACAGAATGTGTAAGTGCAGAGGTCACCTCCAGCTCTGGGAGCCCTGTGACTTCATGGTGCTACCTGGCTGCTTGCTAAATGTCAGCAAGAAGGGGTTTGATAAACAAGGCAACCGTTGGGTCAACAAGCAGCTTGTCTCACCTCTGTTTGCTTAAGCACTCAGTTACAGCTGGCAATGAGTGAAAGGAGACCTTCCCAACCTCAGGATGTTACCTGCACATGCCAGTGGGGTCACCAGGAGCTGAGACTGAAGGTTGGTGCTTTACAGCTCATGGAAGAGCCATCTCCACTCAGCCAGCAGGCTTTTGCTTGGAGGCTGCTTCTAAGCTACAAGGGGGAGAGAGGAAAGCCAAGGGTCCCAGGGACCTACCTACCTACCTTCAAGGATGCTGAAGCCACTCCAGGGCTGAAACCCAATCCTGACTCACCTGCTGGTGTAGCAGCTCCAGAGCAAACCTTGCTCTGGCAACACAATGCTGAGAGCTAAAGGAAGTGTCACAGGCACTAACGCAAAGGCAGCGGAGTTGATTACGACAGGATAAAAAGGCAACAGCATCAAATATCACGTTGGCCCTTCCAGAGGTTTACACAAGAGATTTTCCTTCCTTTCTGCCTCCCTCTGTAATCTCTTCTGCAATGTTTGTGCTGCAGCAAGTCAAACCCAACCACATCTCACCTTCAAACCTTCTCCTGAAGGATAAGCCTAGCTAAGGGGAAAAAGAAAGTCACTGTTGGGAATAGTAACACTAAATGTAGTGAGTCTACAGAATCAGTACATTTAAAGTTACTATTCCAAACAGCTCATTCCTCTGATGTCTGATTTTCCTTTCTCAACAAGGTTTCTACTCATGCTGGTGACCAACTGGCTGCACTAGTGAGTAGAAGTCTTCAGTAATGCCCTGACCCTACCCACCAGGACAGGTTCTTGAGGCTGTGCTTGGTGGAGACAATCCTGACACATCAGCAGCCAGAAGTAAGAAGCATGACCAGTTTCAAGATCATTTACATTACTGGTAGACCAGTCTGCAGCAGGAGAAGGCTCAGAGCTGATATAGGTGTCAAGAAGGGGCCAGGCTCTCTTCAGTGGTGCCTTGTGATAGGACAGGGTACAGTAGACACAAAGTGGAACCCAGGAGGTTCCACCTGAACAGAAGGAGAAAGTTATTTGGTGTGAGGGTGCTGGAGCCCTGGAGCAGGCTGCCCAGAGAGGCTGTGGAGTCTCCTTGTCTAGAAACTTTCAAGACCCATCTGGATGCACTCCTGTCTGACCTGCCCTAGGTGAGCCTGCTATGGCAGGGGGAGTTAGACTCAATCTCCAAAGATCCCTTCCAACCCCTACCACTCTAGGTCAAAATTCTGGATGTGCTGAGCACCTGGTGGAGCACAGCCTGACCTCTGCTGCTGCTCAAGTCCAACCCTTCCCCGAAGTGCAGCAAAATACAGCTCTAAGGGACAGGCTCTCCTTGTTCTCAAGTCCAAAGCTCTGCCCCTGTATTTCCCTCCTGGATGAACTAGCCACCTGCTATGAGACTTTGCACGTTCTCAGCTGCTTCTCCTCACAGCAAGGCTGACACCTTGCTGTAAGGAGTCCAACATGCAGTTCAACCTGCCCTCTCCTAAGTGCAGAAATACATGAATCCACATGTACATGCACACCATGTGCAGAGTCACCTCCAGAGGCTAGCCCTAAGCAAGAAGGAAGGGACAGGACAGATCCATGTGATGGAAGACACAGACCCAGCTCATGAACCAGAGAGCTTACCTCAATTTCTAGTGTGACTAAAACCCATCTCTAACTCACTCTCAGCGCTTACTTTGGGTACTTTCTCCCCACCCAGCACCTGCAAGGGTTTTACCTCAGCTGGCAGCATCCAGCCTTGTCTTGCCTTTGCTCTGTAGGGTAAGAAAAAGAAAGTTTAACCCTTTCCTAATGGAATCACCTCCCCAGGGATGTGGTGGAATCCCTAACATTCAAGATTGAGCTGGCTGGACCAGATGATCCTTCCTGATGATTCCATCAGACATCTTTGTGTCTGATGAAAAGTGAACATCTAACCAGCAGGACAATCATAGAATCATAGAATCAGCCAGGTTGGAAGAGACCTCCAGGATCATCCAGTCCAACCTAGCACCCAGCCCTAGCCAGTCAACCAGACCATGGCACTAAGTGCCTCATCCAGGCTTTGCTTCAACACCTCCAGGGATGGTGCCTCCACCACCTCCCTGGGCAGCCCATTCCAATGCCAATCACTCTCTCTGGGAAGAACTTCCTCCTAACATCTAGCCTAGACCTCCCCTGGCACAACTTGAGACTGTGTCCCCTTGTTCTATTGCTGGTTGCCTGGCAGAAGAGGCCACCCTCCACCTGGCTACAGCCTCCCTTCAGGTAGTTGTAGACAGCAATGAGGTCCCCCCTGAGCCTCCTCTTCTGGCTGAACATCACACTCAAAACAGCACATGGGGCCACAGGCAAGCAACTTACCCAACTATGGCCTTATTTCCCAGGAGAAGAAAGTCAGGAAAAATACAGGACTCTAAGCAATGTGTTCAAAATGACACAGCAAGGTCAGAGCTGCAGAGAGAAGGGAGGAAGGGGCAAGTAGGAAAAGCACCTAAGTAAGTCAGTTCTTGTTCCTTCTGCCTCCTGCAACCTGCCGCCCCCCAGGTACCCACCCCTAAGGGTCACTGCACTGAGCCCTGCTGCCCCCAGAGCACCTTCTCCTGGATCTGTGGGCTCAGGACATCCATCCATCCATCCATCCACCCACCCACCCTGGGACCAGGAGAGCTCAAGCAGCAGAGGGCACCAGGAGCTCAGCCCAGCAGCTCTCCTGGGAACCTGTCCTGCTGCCACTGGAGGTCTCTGCTAGGTCACTCACCTAAGGAAGTAACTGAGGAGGAGGAGGAGGAGCTGCTTTAACCCAGCTGGAGGATTTCATAAAGCAGCGTCTGAAACTCTGCTGGAAATACCCAAGACAAAGTCAGAGTTAGAAATGTTTGCTATTTGGGGATTTGTTTTCCAGTCATATATTCTTGTACTTCTGGTTCAGAGCAAAGCCACCTTTTGAAGTGTCTCTTCATAGAACCCTGAAATGGTTTGGGTTGGAAGGGACCTTAAAGATCATCCAGTTCCAACACCACCACCACCCCCCTCCATGGGCAGGGACATTTCCCACTAGAGCAGCTTGACCAAGGCTTATTCCATAGAATCATAGAATCAACCAGGTTGGAAGAGACCTCCAAGCTCATCCAGTCCAACCTAGCACCCAGCCCTGTCCAGTCAACCAGACCATGGCACTAAGTGCCTCATCCAGGCTTTGCTTGAACACCTCCAGGGACAGTGACTCCACCACCTTCATCCATCCTGGCCTTGAATATCTCCAGGGAGGGGGCAGCCACAACTTCCCTGGGCAGCCTGTTGCACTACTCCACCACCCTCATGGTGCAGAACTTGTTCCAAACATCCAATTTAAATCTTCTCTCTTACACCTTAAAGCCATTGCCCCTTGTCCCATCACTACAAGTCCCTGTAAATAGTCCCTCTCCAACTCTCCTGCAGACTACAGGTACTGGAGGGCTGCTCCAAGCTGTCCCTGAAGCCTTCGCTTCTCCAGGCTGAAGAGTCCTGACCCCCTCAGCCTGTCCCCTAGGGGTGGTGCTGCAGCCTTCTCTGGACCTGCTCTAAGAGATCCACATCCTCCTTGTGCTGGGGGCACCAGAACTGGATGCAGGACACCAGGTATGGTCTCACTAGAGCAGAGCAGATGGGGAGAATCACCTTGCTCATCCTGCTGGTCACTACTGGTCTTCCTCACAGACAGAAAAGTGTCCCCTCAACACATTCTTCTAGACAGATGTCCTCATGGTCACTGTTCCTGTCTCAGCCTCTCACTCTCCAGCAAGTTCTCTCCTTCTCTGTAAGGTACTGGTGATTGTCAAAGGAACACAGTAAAAATTCTTCCTCCACCTTCATGCTAGAGGAGCAGCTTAGATAAAACCAGGTGAGATGGATTGATGCTACTGCCAAGGCTGGCTTAAGCCTAGACAGACACTGAGTAATGTCTGCAACAGCTATTTCCTGAAAGAGTTAACTGCTGTTGACCAAAAAAAAAGTCTCTCATTAATGAGACACTGAGGGAGTTGGGGCTGTGCAGTCTGGAGAGGAGAAGGCTCTGAGGTGACCTTATTGTGGCCTTTCAGCATCTTCAAGGGGGCCTATGTGAAAGCTGGGGAGGGACTTTTTAGGATGTCAGGTAGTGATAGGACTGGGGGGAATGGAACAAAGCTGGAAATGGGTAGATTCAGACTGGATGTTAGGAAGAAGTTCTTCACCATGAGGGTGGTGAGAGGCTGGAATGGGTTGCCCAGGGAGGTGGTGGAAGCCCCATCCCTAGAGGTGTTTAAGGTCAAGCTGGATGAGGCTATAGACATCCTGACCTAGTGTGAGGTGTCCCTGCCCATGGCAGGAGGGTTGGAACTAGATGATCCTTATGGTCCCTTCCAACCCTGATTCTATAATGCTGACTTAACCTCCTTAACACTGATTCCTCAGTCTCTAAGTCTTTCTGAGGTATCTGTTCATCCCCCAGCCTTATGTACTTGCAGCATATACATAGAACCAGAGAGGCTGTGGAGTCTCCTTGTCTGGAGAGCTTCCAAATCCAGTTGGGCATTTTGATGCTGGGCAAACTGCTGTGGGTGCCCCAGCTTTAGGAGAGGGATTGGACTTGACTCCAAGGTCCCTCCCACCATTCCTAATGCTGGATTAGCATTCACTTAAATATTGATGTGGCTTGTTCATGTATCATAGAATCAACCAGGTTGGAAGAGATCTTCAAGATCATCCAGCCCAACCTGCCACCCAGCTCTATCCAAACAACCAGACCACAGCACTGAGTGCCTCATCCAGGCTTTTCCTGAACACCTCCAGGGACAGCAGCTCCACCACCTTTCTGGGCAGCCCATTCCAGTGGCAAATCACTCTCTCTGGGAAGAACTCCCTTCTAACATCCAGCCTATACCTCCCCTGGCACAACTTGAGACACCTCACAAAACTTCACAGGGACAAAGTCGTCCTCCATCCCTAGAACAAAACATTCACAGGCTCACAAGATGTTAAGGGTTGGATGGGACCCAAGGAGATCATTGAGTCCAACCCCCTGCCAGAGCAGGACAATACTAACAAACACATTGCTTGGTAAGAGTCTCTGAGTGCCTGGAGAACGTGGTCTAAGGAGAAGTTGCCACTAGGAAAGCAGATATTGGTCAGTAACTCACAAGACATAGGAAACAGCCCAGGCTGGATACATTCAGGGCAAAATGAGAGCTCACTAAGTCCCTGCATGGTCCCCTTCAGCCAATCCTTGTTGAAAATGGGGAACTTCTCACTTGATTTGAGCCAGATTTGAGTCATCAACTGATTTACTGATTTTTGACTCAGGACAAGGTGTTCTGTGCCACACCTTTCTAACACTGATGCCTTTGCAGGGCAGGAACTCACTTGAGTCCCCCACACCCAAAGGCGGATTCACAAGCATGTGGCACCTCCACAGCAGTGGAACTTGGCTACAGCAGGATAGGGCACTGCAAAGGAGGGAGGAGAGCACCTGAGTCCCAAACCTGCCATCCCAGTCACCAGAGTCTGCACTTCCCAAAGCCAAACCTCAACTGCTTCTATTGTTAACTCCAGTGATGCAAAGCAAGCGCCTCTTTGTATGGAATGGGCTAGCAACATCTCACCTGAGAGACCTCCCAAGTGCTGCCTTCTTAATTCACCTTTATCCATCACATCAATCCAATGGACTCTAGGGCTATGATGTGGCATTTGGCCACTTTATCTCCTCAGTTTAAGTGAGGAAACTTGGAAATATCATTTCCTGCAAAACATGGATTGCAGCATCACTGTTCCCCACAGCCTGGGCAGACAGCTCTGAGCTGGGCATCAAAGTCCCCTGTGTGCAATAGGACAACCTCTGTGTACAATCCAACAACTATCACTTTTGAGAAGGAAGAGCTAGGCTGTGGTCCAGCTGATGTTGGGGAGGTTGAGATGAGACCAGAGAGCCTCATTCAACTGCAAGGTAATTTTTGCTTTGCTCTAGTTTCAATAACCTGTAAACAGCAGCAAGCCTCCAGACCAAGAAGTGACAAAAATAGCTGCTGCAGTGCTGAACAAAAATAATGTGTGAGATACTTCCAGGCCTTTGAGCTAGCAAAGGCTTCTCCTAAACAGCCCTCACACTGCTGCTGAAGTTAGAGAACCAAGGCATGCCTTGATGGGATGCTGTGGGTCCAGGAGCTACCAGGAGACAAGACTGGAAAAAAGGATAAATGTGGGGAAATGCAAAACTCAACTCCATCACCTCTTGCTCAGAATGAAACACAGAGGATCTTGGGTTAAATTTATGTTATGCTGGAGAATGACCAAGAAGTGATGACAGCAGCCAAAGCCATTTTCTAGCATCTCTGTGCTGAAGGCAATTGGGCAGTGGACTTGGACATTAGGAAGAAATTCTTTACTATGAGAGTGGTGAGGCACTGGAACATGTTGCCCAGAGAAGTTGGGGATGTCTCATCCCTGGAAGTGTTTAAGAGCAGGCTGGATGGGGTCCAGTAGAATATGTCCCTGTCCATGGTGTGTGTGGGAGGGTAGAAGTTGATGATCTTTTAAGATCCCTTCCAGCTCAAGCCATTCTGTGGTTCCATGACCCTGCATGGGCAGGGGCAAGAATTCTGTGCGATTTTCCTGAGCAGGTTTCTGGGAAGCAGTTTAGCATCTCCTGGAGAGCTCAGAACCTGGCAGAATTAGAGGCCTCTGCAGTCCCTTGCTGTTGAAGTGGTGAGTGGACTACAAGGAGGCATCACATAACAGTGCTTTAATAACCTGCTGCTGCAGTTACTGGTTCTTGGGCACTTATTCTGCATTTCCTCTTCAGTTGAGGGGGTGAGACTCTGGAACAGGTTGTCCAGGGAGTTTGTGGCTGTTCCTCCCTGGAAAGGTGTTCAAGATTTATCCATCCAAAGGTACCTCTAAAATGCCTCTTAAAAAAGTTGGGTTTTTCCCACTTCCAGATGCTACATCTAGAGATTTTCACCTCCACAGTGAAGCATGAGTGAACAGAAATGGCCTGTTCCAGGGTCTTGTTTACTCCTGAAGAGGTCCAGAGCATTCCTGAGATGGGCAAGGATGTGAAAGCCAAATATCATCACTGTAGCACAACTTATGGTTCACTGAGATTCCTCCATGTGCTAAGGTCCATCAGGAAACCGATTTCACCTTTGGGTGCAGAGCCACATTCAAAGTGTGAGGAGAACGACATCCCAAGAGACAATCTGGAATTGGAAAGAGGCTCTGAAGGAAAGAGCAAGGATGCTTCTGAGATCCTCTGCTATGTGTGACAAGAGAGCAGCAAAACCCAGGTGTGGAATCCACCTTAGCTTCCTAGAAAGGCACACAGCATCTCGTGGGGGAAGGAGGAAATGAAGGAGTCATGGAGACACAATGAGACTGCAATGAGTTCAGATTCATTTACACAAGTAAATGACAATGAGAGTCAGAGCCTTTGTTTTTTTAACCAGTTCCACTGTCACCACAAAAAAAGCTGAAGAAGGAGGACCATGTTGTCACAGTATTGTCCTGTTACCAACAGGAAAGGGCAAGGCAGATAGATGGCATAGCTGCAGTGAGGCTGATAAAGCTTTGGGAGATGAAGCAGAACAAAGTATCTCAGGTATGAGGTGCTCCTCACAGAGGTTTTATCCAGGTCGTTCATCCTTGAGAAATAAAGAAGCAGAAAGCAACCTGCAACTGTGCTGTTGTTTATGTGGTTATGACACCAAGCTAGGAGCAGGTGTTGATCTGTTGGAGGGCAGGAGAGCCCTGTAGAGGGACCTGGACAAGCTGGATGGGTGGGCAGAGGCCAATGGGATGAGATTTAACAAGGCCAAGTGCAGGGTTCTACACTTTGGCCACAATAACCCCAAGCAGCACTACAGGCTGGGGACAGAGTGGCTGAGAGCAGCCAGGAGGAAAGGGACCTGGGGGTGCTGGTAGAGAGTAGCTGAAGATGAGGCAGCAGTGTGCCCAGGTGGCCAAGAGAGCCAATGGCATCCTGGCCTGCATCAGGAACAGTGTGGCCAGTAGGACAAGGGAGGTTATTCTGCCCCTGTACTCAGCACTGGTCAGGCCACACCTTGAGTACTGTGTCCAGTTCTGGGCTCCTCAATTCAAGAGAGATGTTGAGGTGCTGGAAGGTGTCCAGAGAAGGGCAACAAAGATGGTGAGGGGCCTGGAACACAAACCTTATGAGGAGAGGCTGAGGGAGCTGGGAGTGTGCAGCCTGCAGAAGAGGAGGCTCAGGGCTGACCTCATTGCTGTCTACAACTACCTGAAGGGAGGCTGTAGCCAGGTGGGGGTTGGTCTCTTCTGCCAGGCAACCAGCAACAGAACAAGGGGACACAGTCTCAAGATGTGCCAGGGGAGGTCTAGGCTGGATGTTAGGAGGAAGTTGTTGGCAGAGAGAGTGATTGGCATTGGAATGGGCTGCCCAGGGAGGTGGTGGAGGCACCATCCCTGGAGGTGTTCAAGCAAAGCCTGAATGAGGCACTTAGTGCCATGGTCTGGTTGATTGGCTAGGGCTGGGTGCTAGGTTGGACTGGATGAGCTTGGAGGTCTCTTCCTATGTGCTTGATTCTATGCTCACCTTCCTTCTCTGATCCCATCAGGTGGACCTTCCACACTTAGAAGCTGCTGGCAATTCAAGGCAGCTTCTCAATTCCAGGTAGCCCATTGCCAGGCCGTGAGTGGGTGGAGAAGGACAGAGACTGCTACTGGAGTTCAATGCTTTTACCAAGCAACACAAGTTATGTGCCATCTGAGGCTACCTCAGGAAGGGCTGGGCCTTTGCTCCTTGGAAGAAAGCCAAAGAAGTCACCTGGCATCACTCACCATGTCCCTTGAGATCGGCTGGGGATCGCCATATAAAGAGGTGACGCTGGGGAAAGAGCTACTCCTGCAGCTGGCTGCTGGACTGCCTGCTGCTGTCGAGGATTCACCAGGGTCTGCAAAGAGCAGAAGTAAGTTTTGGTGAGATAGATCTGCTCTCCATCAGCTAAATGATTGGGTTAAGGATTATTAACTTCTTATTATTGTGGAGTCCCCTCTGGAGGCTTTCAAGACCCAGCTGGATGCATTCCGGAGTGACCTGCCCTAGGTGATCCTGATTTGGCAGAGAGGTTGGACCCAATGATCTGCAGAGCTCCCTTCCAACCCCCATAGTTCTATGGTTAAGTTGTTACTCTGTGTGTGTGTTGCTGCTCTTTGATGTTACTCTCTGTGTGTGTTGCTGCTCTTTGATGTCACTCTCTGTGTGTGTTGCTGCTCTTTGACGTTACTCTGTGTGTGTGTTGCTGCTCTTTGACGGAACTCTGTGTGTGTGTATTGCTGCTCTTTGATGTAACTCTGTGTGTGTGTATTGCTGCTCTTTGATGTTACTCTCTGTGTGTGTATTGCTGCTCTTTGATGTTACTCTCTGTGTGTGTATTGCTGCTCTTTGATGTTACTCTCTGTGTGTGTATTGCTGCTCTTTGATGTTACTCTCTGTGTGTGTATTGCTGCTCTTTGATGTTACTCTCTGTCTGTGTTGCTGCTCTTTGACATTACTCTGTGTGTGTGTTGCTGCTCTTTGATGTTACTCCGGGTGTGTGCGTTGCTGCTCTTTGATGTAATTTGTCCCTTCCTCTGGACCTGCTCCATCACTTCCATGTCCTCCCCATGTTGAGGGCTCCAGAGTTGGACATTGCACTGCAGGGGAGGTCTCACCAGAGCAGAGCAGAGCAGAGGGGTACAACTACCTCTCTCCCTCTGCTGGCCACGCTGCACTGGATGCAGCCCAGGCTGCAGTTGGCCTTCTGGGCTATCTTTGGAGTGCACCTCAGCAATAGCTGAAAGCCCTCCCAGCAATTAAGCAAAGAGATGGTTCCAGTAAGGAAGCCTACAGCCAGACTGTGGATGAGCTCAGAGCACACCATGGTGTGCCAGCTCCATCTGCAGAGTGCTGATCCTGACAATCCGGGCAGTGCAAGGAGAAGAGCTGCAGACTTTCAAGAGAGTGTCTGCACTCCAGAGAGACAACTCTGGGTTCTTTTAGGCTTGAAAAGGTGATCCACTCCAGAGAAGAAGAATGGAGGGGAAAGAAAAGCCCCCACTTTTAACTGCTCTTCTACCTTTACTCCTTTTAGGTAAGTCCATTTCAGCAATCCAGTCTCTGTTCTTGAATTTCTTTGTCTGTGGGGGGGAGTCTATGATAGTTGGAAGAACATCAGTTTATCTGCACTCCTCTAACTGTTCTCCTTGGGATTTGTTGTTTGTTTTTTTTCTTTAGGGCCATGTGTAGAAAGTTTAAATCAGGTATGTGTGAAACATCACTGAGTGCTGTAAAAGGTTTGTTTCTGGGTTGGCTGCCATACAGCAGGCACTTAAAAGTTACATCAGTTACCTGCAACAGCAAAATCCAATTTAATTCGATCAACAGCAGCCACTTAAGAGCAATTTAGTGCAAGGGAACCTCCAGCAGGTTACTGGCAAACATCTGGAGTATGCCCAGAGTTCCACAAGCTCATGAGCTGGAGGAGAGAAGGTGCATCACAGCAGAGAGGGTCTCTGCTTTAAAGCTGATCTGTTCACAGGATGGCAGAGGTTGGAAGGGGCCCAAAGAGATCAAGTCCAACCCCTCTGCCAGAGCAGGACCACACAGAATACCACAGATCAGGAGAGCACATCCAGACAGCCCTTGAAAGGCTCCAGAGAAGGAGACTCCACAACCTCTCTGGGCAGCCTGTGCCAGTGCTCTGGGACCCTTACAGGAAAGTTCCCCCTTGTGTTGAGCTGGAATCTCCTGTGCTGCAGCTTACACCCATTGCTCCTTGTCCTATCCCAGGGAGCAGTGAGCAGAGCCTGTCCCCCAGCCCTGAGATAGTTATAGACATTGATTAAATCCCTTCTCAGTCTTCTCTTCTCCAGGCTAAAAAGCCCCAGAACCAGACTGAAGCTCCATCAGGGCACTGACCTGCACCACCTGAGCCCTACACCTTGTGTCAAGCTCTCCTGAGCTGAGGGTGACCAGACTGTTGTCACCAGAGGATAGATGGTGGTGCTGGGCATCTTTCAACTAACCTGTTGGGCAAGGCAATACAGGAATCATTGCTTCCTGCTGAGTAAATTGCAGCCCTTTTCATGTCATGAATACTCTGTCCTAACTGCTGCTTTCTCTCCTTTCCTTCCCCAGTGTCCAGCATTCTTCATGTGTAAGTAAAATTCTGCTTCTAAGGTACCATTTGGGAGATGCTGGGCAAGGATCTAGGCACACAGAGGGGCAGAACTGTAGAATGCCTTCAGTTGGAAGGGACCTTAAAAGCCATCCAGTTCCAACACCCTCTGCCATGGGCCAGGAGACCTTATATTAGACCAGATTGCTCAAGCCCCCATCCAACCTGGCCTCAGTGAACATCTCTTTTTCATACAGAAGGAAATGAAGAGTTCAAGGCCCAAAGAACTGGGTTAGAAAGATGATCTCCTGCTAGCAAGAACCATAGGATGAAGCAAGCTGCAAACAGCTTCTTCATGCAAACCCTTCCGAGGAGGGCAGCCTAAGGCACCCAGCCTAACAGGCCTGTAGAAGGGAAATATTTGGGAAGCAAATGCCTTTGGGAAACAGCCATGAGTAGAATGCATGCAAAATTTCTGCAACACTCATTTAAAGGCTGCCTGAAGCAGCTCGAGGGTCTCAGCCCAGCAGTGAAGAGAAACACTCCCTGCTGTACACCCCCAGCTTCCCACACAATGCAAATGGCAAACACCAGGAGCTAAGGGAGAGGTTGTTGAGTGGGAAACTGCTCAGTTGTGTCCTGCACCCAAAGGAAAGCACCTTATGCATTCCCAGATAGCAGTGTCATCCATTCCCTTCTCCTTCCACAGCTCCAACGTACTGCTCGTCTGAAGGCAGGTAGGTAGGCACCCTGGGAACTGCTCTCTGCAAAGCACCATCTCCCAGAAGCTTCACCATAAGAACCTGGGCCCTCTGAAGCCCACCAAGCTCTTTGCTCAGCAGACATTTAGAAGAAAAAGTTCAGTGTTTCCTGCTTCCTTTCCAGTTCAAATCTAAGCTCCACCCTGAAGAGCGGTGACTGGTGCAGCCCTACCCTCCAGCAGTATGCCTGTGCTTCAGTAAGCCACCTCCAATAGGTTTCACCCTCCAGATACTCCTTTCTAGCTGCTTTGAGACCTCCTCGGGCAGATTTGAGGACAAAGAACCACAGAATGCACTGGGTTGGAAGGGACCTCTAGAGGTCACCTCAGAGAATCATAGAATCAGGGTTGGAAGGGACCACAAGGAGCAGCCAGTTCCAACCCCCCTGCCATGGGCAGGGACACCCTACCCTAGAGCAGGCTGCCCACAGTCTCATCCAGCCTGGCCTTAAACACCTCCAGGGATGAGGCCTCAACCACCTCCCTGGGCAACCCATTCCAGCCTCTCTCCACTCATGCTGAACAACTTCCCCCTCATGTCCAGTCTGAACCTCCCCACCTCCAGCTTTGCTCCATTCCCCTCCCCCAGTCATAGAATCATAGAATCAACCAGGTTGGAAGAGACCTCCAAGATCATCCAGTCCAACCTAGCACCCAGCCCTATCCAGTCAACCAGACCATGGCACTAAGTGCCTCATCCAGGCTTTTCTTGAAGACCCCCAGGGACAGTGCCTCCACCACCTCCCTGGGCAGCCCATTCCAATGCCAATCACTCTCTCTGGGAAGAACTTCTTCCTAACATCCAGCCTATACCTACCCTGGCACAACTTGAGATTGTGTCCCCTTGTTCTATTGCTGGTTGCCTGGGAGAAGAGGCCAACCCCCACCTGGCTACAATGTCCTTTCAGGTAGTTGTAGACAGCAATAAGATCACCCCTGAGCCTCCTCTTCTCCAGGCTAAACAACCCCAGCTCCCTCAACCTCTCCTCATAGGATTTGTGCTCCAGGCCCCTCACCAGCTTTGTTGCCCTTCTCTGGACATGTTCCAGCACCTCCAATCCCCTTGCAGTGAGCAGGGAGATTGCAGTGACAGCACAAGGGGCAATGGCTTGAAATTAGAGGAGATTTAGACTGAATGTTAGGAACAAGATTAGCACCATGAGGGTGGTGAAACACTGCAACCCTGTTTCTGATGTAACATGCTTCTGTCTGTCCCAGGGCACCAAGCTGACATCAAGACAACTCTCCTCCATCCTCAGATGCTACATCACCGACCCAACTGCTCACCTGGACCAAGAGACTTTCCTGCTCTTGTTTCAACAAGTCAGCAGTGAAGTGCTGCAAACTGCTCTGAATGAAATCAGTGTGCAGGTAACAGGAGGGAGGGCCACCAGCAGCTCCCTCTTCAGACCACAAAGCAGCTCTTTAGCTTGGGCCATATCCAAAGTGGAGGAATTCTGGTCTCTTGAGTATTTGACTGTTTGTTCCCCCCCATGCTGCTGTGTAAGCAGAGACTATTCAACAGAGCACTGGCACAGGCTCCCCAGAGAGGCTGTGGAGCCTCCTTCTCTGGAGACTTTCAAGGCCTGTCTGGATGTGTTCTTCTGACTGTGCTAGATTGTGTGGTCCTGCTCTGGCAGGGGAGGTTGGACTCAATGATCTCTTTGGGTCCTTTCCAACCCCCAATATCCTGTGATCCTGTACCTAGAGACTTGGCAGCCCTGGGTGTCTGGTGTGGTGTTGTTATAACTACACAAGACCAGGAGCATAAGTTTCAGCAGAAACCAGCCTTCCCTTCCCTTCCTCTCTTCCAAATCCTCCTCAAAACTTTCTCATTCTCCTTAACAAGTGGTAACTGAGGTGATGAATTCAGCTCTGACTCAGCTGAACACTTCCTCCTTCCTTCTCCTACTACTTCTCTCTGTTGAAGCAAGCAGAGCCTACCCAAACAAGTTACAGCTCTTCAGCCTAGCCATAGTTCTTGCCACATCCATACTTCCTAGCATCACAGAAAACAGGTTTGCTCAAGCAAACCATCTCAGAAGAGATGAGCTCATCTGAGGTCACTCTTGGGGATTAGATACAAAGAAGACAGACCAGAAGATTAGATGCTGAGAAGATAATTCCTCTATCTTCTGCAGAAGAGCCAAGTCACCCACTGATGGACAAGCATAACAACAACCACCCTGAAAACCTCGGGACAGGGACATTCTTGTCTCAGTGTTTGTGCAGAATCTACCCCAGAGAGCTCCTGCCCTTGGCACTACTCCTAAGTGTGGCAAAAATACCCACAAGTAGTCAGCAACGCCTTCAGCATTTCCCATCTTGTTTTCAGGTCCACAGTGCCCAGATTGCAGCTGCCACCAAAGCCTTCATGTTAAATGCAGCATGGGAAGTTGTGAAGTTCGATCCTAAAGTGGCACAGGCAGGTTTCCTGGCATCCTGGTTCCAGGAGACTCTGCATGCCTACCTCCCCTTCATCAGCACCAGCATCCTGGACTGCATGGCACAGTTGCCCATCACCTGCGATGGCATGGCCACAGTGTAGGTCTGGTCTAAGCTCAGGGTCTCTTTAGGTGATGTGCATCAGCCTGAGGTTTGAAGTGCCACAAAGATGATCCAAGAGCTGGAACACCTCTGCTGTGAACATAGGCTGAGGGAGCTGGGGGTGTCCAATTCTGGGGGGACCTTAGAGCTGCCTTCCAATAACTGAAGGGATCCTGCAGCAAGGCTGCACAGGGACTTTTCATGAGGGTGTCTAACAACAGGACAAGGGGGAATGGTTTGAAAGCTGAGGGAGAGTAGGTTTAGACTGGATCTTAGGAAGAAGTTATTTGGTATAAGGGTGGTGAGACTGGAGTATGTTGCCCAGGGAGCTCATGGATGCCTCTCCAGTAAGGTTGCTCAAAGCCAGGTTGGATGAGGCCTTGAGCAGCTGAGTCTAATTGAGAGGCATCCCTGCCCATGGTGGGGAGTTTGGAGTAGATGATCTCTGAGGTCCCTTCCAACCTAAACATTCCATTATCAAACAGGGCTTTTTAAGACTTGAATTCTGATGTCCATTTTTGTCTCACCTGTCCCTCTTCAATTCTAGGGTTCAAGCTCTGGACACAGCTTATTCTGAGATGGGCAACAGCACAAGGCAACTGGTAGCTGACTGGATCAGGAGATTCCTTACCATGCATGGTTAGTGATGAGGATTGACAGCCCAAATTTTCCTGGTATCATTGTAAAAGACTGAGATTTCTTCTCACCTGTGGAGTGAGAGGGATCTGTTCAGATGACCAGCTAGGGTCTAAGAAACATGGAGACAGACTGTTTAGCAGGACTTGTTCTGACAGGACAAAAGGGTGAGGGGGATTCAGATTGGAGAAGGAAAACACTTTTGACACTGAAGGTGGTGAGACTCTGGCCCAGGTTGCTCAGAGAGGTGGGAAATGCTCCATCTCTGGAACCTTTCCAGGTCAGGTTGCTTGAGGTTATGAGCAATCTGCTCTATTTGCAGCTGTCCCTGCTGACTGCAGGAGGTTGGACTGGATAAGCTTTAAAAGTTGCTTCCAGCCCAATTTGATGATCCTATGGACCATGCACACGTTGTCAGCAGCACAAGGAGATCACTTAAACAGCTTTTCTGAACTCAGGCCAAAGTATGACATTAGAGGACAGGAGATCAGTGTTAATGATGTCCTTCAGGTCAAACTCACCTTCATTGTTGCCATTTCCCTTTCTTCAAGCCTCTTCTGTAGCCATGGTCTCAAAGGAGACCCATCCTTATCTGCCTATCAAAATAACCCCAAAATACTAGGTGTTCAAAACACTGAGCAGATGTGGGACATGGTCATGGAGGAGTTGGGTAGAAGGCTGGACTTGATGATCTTAACAGATCTTTTCCAACCTGACTGATTGTATGATCCTGTTCTGTATTTTCAGTGTGTGAAAAGAACTCAGCCAAAGAGTGGCTACTGACCAACTGGAAGAGCTTCCTAAGTTATGCATCATACAATGATCTCACTGCTTGCTGGAGCAGCTTTGATGGGGTAAGAAAGCCTTTTGTGAAAGGCTTCCTGCAGCTGTTTCACCCTGAGAACACTCTGCAAGCAAAGGCTGGGGGGAGGAGGGGGGCAGATTAAGCCAGTGAAAGCTCTGCTTGCCTGTGGGTTGTAGTGTCAGTGGTTAGAGCTACAGGTCACTGAACAGTCAGCCTTCAGCTGCCCACACCATGCCTACCAAACTTACACCATCTGTGCAAGAGTTAGGTAATGGTGCTGCTGCTGCTGAGAAGAATTTAGCTCAGGTGGCAGCTTGCTGAGCAGTTTAACTCTTGCACTGAGCCTTCAGTCCTGCCTCTCCTTTTCCAGTTCACAGCTCTTGAGGTCCTCACTGCCAGCCAGCTAGCTCAGCTTACAGCCCTCAGCAACGTGCTCTCCAACAGCAGCCTGGCTGCTGCCATCACACGAGTCCTCAGCACCAACAACCTTCTCTACCTTGAAGACTACTTAACTGAGTTATCCAGGTCATCACTGGCTCCTCCACTCGACCACCACGCCACGTACTCAATGCTGGAGACCATCTTAACCAAAGTCAGAGACAACTTCCCAGACCTGTGCTCACCTTCCCTGAAAGACTTGTTCCAGGTCAAACTGAAGAGGATGTTGGCTGTTACTGATGCAAATGTGTTGAGGCTCTTCCCAAGGCAGATAGGCTGCACTGATTTCCGAGACATGTAAGTAGATGGCAGCTGCAGGCACTGAGGAACAGAGGCAGCAGTGAGATCACAGGAACGTGGCTCCTCAATGCAAGCCTGGCCACTGCTCCATGCTTTTACCACCAGCCACTGCTAAATGAACCTGCAGCACTTAAAACCATAGAATGGATTGGGATGGAAGGGACATTAAAGACTCCAAATCACAAGATAAATGATGTTCTGTCCCTCCAGAAAAAAAACTGTTAGCATAAGCTTGACTTCTGAGTCCAGTTCTGGGCTCCTCAAGTCAAGAGAGATGTTGAGGTGCTGGAAGGTGTCCAGAAAAGGGCAACAAAGCTGGTGAGGGGCCTGGAGCACAGCCCTGTGAGGAGAGGCTGAGGGAGCTGGGGGTGTGCAGCCTGCAGAAGAGGAGGCTCAGGGCAGACCTCATTGCTGTCTACAACTACCTGAAGGGAGGCTGTAGCCAGGTGGGGTTGGGCTCTTCTGCCAGACAACCAGCAACAGAACAAGGGGACACAGTCTCAAGTTGTGCCAGGAGAGGTCTAGGCTGGATGTTAGGAGGAAGTTGTTGTCAGAGAGAGTAATTGGCATTGGAATGGGCTGCCCAGGGAGGTGGTGGAGTCACTGTCCCTGGAGGTGTTGAAGAAAAGCCTGGATGAGGCACTTAGTGCCATGGTCTGGTTGACTGGACAGGGCTGGGTGCTAGGTTGGACTGGATGAGCTTGGAGGTCTCTTCCAACCTGGTTGATTCTATGATACATGAACAAGCCACATCAATATTTAAGTGAATGCTAATCCAGCATTAGGAAGGGTGGAAGGGACCTTGGAGATCATCCAGTCCAACCCTGCTCCTCAAGCAGGGCACCCACAGCAGTTTGCCCAGCATCAAAATGCCCAACTGGATTTGGAAGCTCTCCAGACAAGGAGACTCCACAGCCTCTCTGGGCAGCCTGCTCCAGGGCACCATCACAACCAAGAAGTTTCTCCTCCTGTTCAGGTGGAACCTCCTGGGTTCCACTTTGTGCCCACTGCCCCTTGTCCTGTCACTGGGCACCACTGACCAGAGTCTGGCCCCATCCTCTTGCCCCGCACCCTTTAGCTCTTGTTGAGCTTTGATCCAATCCCCTCTGGTGCTGCTCTTCTCCAGGCTCAACAGCCTCAAGGCTCTCAGCCTTTGCTCCTCACAGAGCTGCTCCAGGTCTCTCAGCATCTTTGGAGCTTGAAGCCTCCACCGGACTCTCCCCAGCAGTTCCTTGTCTCTCTTTAACTGAGGAGCCCAGAACTGGACACATGGTTCCAGATGTGGCCTCAACAGGACCACAAGGTTTAAAAACCCCTTTGTTTTTCTCTCTCTGGCTAAAGTTATCTCAGGCTTACAAAATCCTGTCCCTTTTTTGGTAGAGTTTGGCTCACAAATCTCCTGCTATGAAACACTGAAATCAAGTTTCATTTTCATCCCTATACAGCTACAAAGGACTGAATTCTGTACACCACGAGTTAGATCCTGACACACAGAGAGCTGTGCACCAGGCCAGGATGGATTTTCTCAATGGGCAAGCAGCTAAAGAAGGTAACAGATTACTGCAGGGGGGTTGGACTAGATGACCTTTGGGGGTCCCTTCTGACCCAAACCTTTCTATGATTTTATGATGTTGAGGTGCTGGAAGGTGTCCAGAGAAGGGCCACAAAGCTGGTGAGGGGGCCTGGAACACAAACCCTATGAGGAGAGACTGAGGGAGCTGGGGGTATGCATCCTGCAGAAGAGGAGGCTCAGGGCAGAGCTCATTGCTGTCTACAACTACCTGAAGGGAGGCTGTAGCCAGGTGGAGTTGGGCTCTTCTGCCAGACAACCAGCAACAGAACAAGGGGACACAGTCTCAAGATGTGGTGGGGGAGGTCTAGGCTGGATGTTAGGAGGAAGTTGTTGTCAGAGAGAGTGATTGGCATTGGAATGGGCTGCCCAGGGAGGTGGTGGAGTCACCATCCCTGGAGGTGTTGAAGCAAAGCCTGGATGAGGCACTTAGTGCCATGGTGTAGGTGACTGAATAGGGCTGGGTGCTAGGCTGGACTGGATGATCTTGGAGGTCTCTTCCAACCTGCTTGATTCTATGATATGCTTAGCTTGTCCCGCTTGAATGAGGAACCTTGGGCAAGGCTTCCCACCTCCCCTGCCAACAGGCTCTGTTAGCTCCTGACCACCCAAAATGCCATCTCTTGCAGGGGTAGCTTGCACATTCACCACGTCCAACAGCCGAGACTGGTTAGAGGACAACTTTGGGTTCTCCAGCATTTACACTGACTACAGCGACCTCCTCCGCCTCAACCCCAGCTTCAACGGAGTAGGTGTCACACCACAAGGCTCCCAATGGGCCTCCAAAAGGCTTCTACACTGTGCTGCTCTGAGATGGCAGCAGGACACTGTCACACAACCACAGAATGTCAGGGGCTGGAAGAGATCTCAAAAGCTCACTCAGTCCAACTCCCCTGCCAGTGCAGCATCACCTGGGGCAGACCACACAGGAATGCATCCAGGCAGGTTTTGAGTGTCTCCAGAGAGGGAGACTCCACAACCCCCCTGGGCAGCCTGTTCCAGTGCTCTGTTACCCTCACAGGGAAAAAAATCCTTCTCATGTTTACATGAAACTTCCTGTGCCTCAGTTGCCACCCACTGCCCCTTGTCCTGTCCTTGGGCATCACCCAGCAGAGCCTGGCTCCAGCCTCCTGCCACTCACCTTTACGTACTTATACACATTGGTGAGGTCACCTCTCAGTCTCCTCTTCTCCAAGCAGCACAGCCCCAGCTGCCTCAGGCTCTCCTTGTAAGAGAGATGTTCCATTCCCTTCATCATCTTTGTGGCTTTGCACTGGAGTCTCTCAAGCAGTTCTATGTCCCTTTTGAACTGTCTTGCTCTGAGATGGCAGCAGGGCACTGTCACACAACCACAGAATGTCAGGGGCTGAAGAGACCTCAAAAGTTCATCCAGTCCAACCCCAATGCCAGAGCAGCATCACCCAGGGCAGATCATACAGGAATGCATCCAGGCAGGTTTTGAGTGTCTCCAGAGAGGGAGATTCCACAACACCCCTGGGCAGCCTGTTCCAGTGTTCTGTCACCCTCACAGGGCAAGAAAATTCCTCCTTGTGTTTCAGGGAAACTTCCTATGCCTCAGCTGCCACCCACTGCCCCTTGTCCTGTCCTTGGGCATCACCCAGCAGAGCCTGGCTAAGTTGTAAACTCAGCCTCTCAAGAGCTGATGGGAGCACTGAGCTGCCCCTAGGCTGACATCTCTTTTCCTTTCCATTTAGTTTGAGGTGACAGATCTCCTAACTTCAGTGCAGCTAGGAAAGCTGCTCATCACCTCCCGGGTCCTGACCAACAGCAGCAGAGCCAGCGCAGAGGCAGACGTTATGGAGATCATCAAAAGCCTCCAAACCAGGAACATCTCCGAGCTCCACATCTTTCTGCATCAAGTTAATTCTCTTGCAGCACAGGTAAGAGACCTTCTCCCACTTGCAAGATGTATTTTCTAGGGGCACAATCCTTCCTCTTGTTTGGGCTCGCTGTCATCTGCTCTTGGTCTGCACAACCATCTGTAGATTGCTCCAAAGCACAGTTCCATAAAATAGTACCATAGAATCAGCCAGGGTTGGAAGGGAGCACAAGGAGCAGCCAGTTCCTACCCCCCTGCCATGGGCAGGGACACCGTACCCCAGATCAGGCTGGCTACAGCCTCATCCAGCCTGGCCTTAAACACCTCCAGCCATGGGGCCTCAACCACCTCCCTGGGCAACCCATGCCAGCCTCTCACCACTCTCATGCTCAACAACTTCCCCCTCACATCCAGTCTCAATCTCCCCACCTCCAGATTTGCTCCATTTCCCCCAGTCCTGTCACTCCCTGAGAGCCTAAAAAGTCCCTCCCCAGTTGTTTTGTAGGCCCCCTTCAGATCCTGGAAGGCCACAAGAAGGTCACCTGGGAGCCTCCTCTTCTGCAGACTGAACAGCCCCAACTCTCTCAGTCTGTAATCTCTCATCCCTGTAACCTCCCTCATGTAACCTCATCCCTGGAGGTGTCCCAATAACCTGTGGCCATGGCACCTGGGGACGTGGTTTGATGGCCATGGTGGTGTTGCATTGATGGTTGGACTGGATGATCTTAGAGGTCTTCTGTAACCAAACCAATTCTGTGATTCTATGCTGGGAATCATATCATGGTATGATTCCAGGCCAGCACAACTAGCAACTTGCTCAGATTAAGCAGCAGGGGGAAAAAAACCACAGTGAAAGAGTGGTTAATGACCAACTAGAAGAGCTGGCATTGGACTAGATGAGTTTTAAAGGTCCTTTCCAGCCTAAAGCACTCTATCATTCTGTGATTTTACCATGAAATCTGCTGTTCATTCCTGCAAGACCAAAGCCACCCTGGTACACACAATGACTGAGACTCAAAAATAAGCATCTCCATCACACTCCAGCAGTGCAGCAGGATTTCATATTCAGAGAATGGTTTGGGTTGAACTGGACCTTAAAGATCATAGAATTAATTCCTTAGGTTGGAAGAGACCTCCAAGCTCATCCAGGCCAACCTATCACTCAGCCCTGTCCAATCAACCAGACCATGGCACTAAGTGCCTCATCCAGGCTTTGCTTAGACACTTCCAGGGATGGTGACTCCACCACCTCCCTGGGCAGCCCACTCCAATGCCTAGATCTTCTAGCTCCAAACCCCCTGCCATGGGCAGGGACACCTCCCACTACAGCAGGTTGCTCATCCAACCCAGCCTTGAACACCTCCAAGGAGAAGGCATCCACAACCTCCCTGAGCAACCTGTTCCAGTGTCTCACCACCCTTACTCCCCATGTTTTACAGAATCACAGAAGTAATCAGGTTGAAAAAGACCTTCAAGATGATTGAGTCCAACACCACCTAACACCTTCTAATTAACTATACCACTGCACTAAGTGCCTCGTCCAGCCTCTTTGTAAACACCTCCAGGGATGGTGACTGCACCACCTTCCTGGGCAGCCCATTCCAATGCCAATCACTCTTTCTGTGAAGAGCTTCTTCCTAACCTCCAGCCATCCATTCTTCTCCCCAGGTGCACATGAAGAGCATCACAAGCACTGGAGTTCGTGACCTAATGCTGAAAGGCATTTTCCAGATTCTGAAGCCACATTTTGCCTCAATGACAAGACAAGACTTGGAATCTCTGTTCAATGGGACACTGACCTTGTATCTAGGCTCCATCACTCGTGATGAGCTAATGGCACTGCCTGCTGTCAGCGACTGCTCTCTCTTGCAAGTGATGTGAGTATAAGCCCAGCTCAGTTTCTGAGTGCAGCTCAAAGGAGAACATCCCTGTGGCTATGGGGAGGGATCTGACAAGCAAGAAGAAGGGCTGTGAATTCATCTGCCCCATCAGAGACTGCATTTCTGGCTGGCTGTGCTTTTAGCACAGTTTAGATCTGTGAAGGTCCCAGCAAGTAACTGATAGTGATAAGGATTCTCTCTCCTCCTCTTGCAGAGTGAGAGGTTTGGACTATGCATTTGATGACATGACAGCAGAGACAAAGACTGACATAACCCAATGGATTGTCCAAACTCTCCCTCCCTTAGGTGAGCCCTTGCTGCCTGCTGAGTTTGTTCAGGTGTCCCTCAAACTTCACTGACACATTGAATCATAGAATCAACCAGGTTGGAAGAGACCTCCAAGCTCAGCCAGTCCAACCTAGCACCCAGCCCTGTCCAGTCAACCAGACCATGGCACTAAGTGCCTCATCCAGGCTTTGCTTCAACACCTCCAGAGATGGTGACTCCACCACTTCCCTGGGCAGCCCAGGCTTCTCCTGTGTCTACAAGTTCTCAGTGATCTGGAGACAGGGCTTTTGGAAACTGGAAATGCCTCCCTGAGGCAATTCCACCTCAGTGCAGTTGCCCCAAGGACCTGCCCCATCAAACCAGATTGATGTCCTGCTCAGATGCATGACAACTGGAAACGGTGGACATGTGGAAGGTATCTCTGCCCATGGCATGGGAGTTGGAACTAGATGATCTTAAAGTTCCAGCATGAGCCAGGACAGCTCCCACTACACCAGGTTGCTCAAGGCCTGTGGGGACAGGCTGTAAGAGCTGGGCTTGTTCAGCCTGAAGAAGAGAAAGCTCTAAAGAGACCCAATAATGGCCTTCCAGCACCTGAAGGGGGCTGCAGAAGAGCTGGAGAGGGACTTTTTATGAGGGCTTGTAGTGACAGGAAAAGAGGCAATGGATCTGAGCTGGAAGAAGGGAGATTGAGACTGGAGATCAGGAAGACATTCTTCACTGTAAGGGTGGAGAGACACTGGAACAGGTTGCCCAAGGAGGTTGTGGATGCCCCCTCCCTGGAGATGCTCAGCACCAAACTGGACAAGACCTTGAGCAGTTTGGTCTCGTGGGAGGTGTCCTGCCCATGGAGGGACAGAACTTCATTTATCTTGTGGTTTGGAGCTAGATGATCATTAAAGATCCCTTCCAACTCAACCCATTCTAGGGTTCTGTGAAGTATTTCCTCTACAATTTCCATAAATAGCCTGGAATGACCTTAGGTTTTGTGAGTCTTGACCTGAAAGAGAAGTAATTTATTGTTGCCACATTTCAGACTGCCAGATGGATGAGAACTGGATGACTCTCAACTTCCAGAGATTCAGAACCATAGCTAACATCACAGACTTTGTGGCTGCCTGTCAAAATTTCACATGGGTAAGGCTATGGATTTAGATACTTGGTGACATTTTACTACCCATGGAGCAAAACTATTTCTCATCCCTTTTTTAGACAGCCACACAGCTCAGGGTGGGATTTAGACTCAGAGACAGAGAGCACAGCATCAACAAACATGGAACTGGAAACATGTTGCCCTTTCCTCCTTTAGCACAAATATCAGATGCTTTAGCATCCTCCTCAGGAGAGGCAGGATTGTCCCCCTCCTTCCCCAGGAGAGGCAGGATTGTCCCCCTCTTTCCCCAGGAGAGGCAGGATTGTCCCCCTCTTTCCCCAGGAGAGGCAGGATTGTCCCCCTCTTTCCCTAAGAGAGGAAGGATTTCCCCCTCTCACCACTCTCATGCTCAACAACTTCCTCATCTCCAGTCTGAACCCACCCACCTCCAGCTTTGCTCCATTCCCCCCTGGCACTCCCTGACAGCCTAAAAAGTCCCTCCCCAACATTTTTGTAGCCCACTTCAGATCCTGGAAGGCCACAAGAAGGTCACCTGGGAGCCTCTTCTTCTCCAGACTGCACAGCCCCAACTCTTTCAGTCTGTCCTCACAGCAGAGCTGCTGCAGCCCTCTGAGCATCCTCATGGCCCTTCTCTGGACACACTCCAGCATCTCCACATCCCTCTTGTCATAGTGGCTCCAGAACTGGATGCAGTACTCCAGGTGGGGTCTCAGCAGAGCACAGCAGAGGGGGAAAATCACCTCCCTGGCCCTGCTGGCCACACTTCTCCTGATGCAGCCCAGGCTCTGGTTAGCCCTCTGAGCAGCAAATGCACACTGATGGCTCCTGTTGAGCCTCTCATCCACTAGCACCTCCAAGTCCCTCTCCGCAGGGCTGCTCTGCAGCCAGCCACTGCCCAGCCTGTATTTTCAGCTGTATTTTCATTTCATCATGACCATTACTTATCACAACCTACATCTGCCAGCGGAGAGAAAGTCGCTGTCCTTAAGGTGTGCAGGAAGGCTGCAGACACACATGCCAATAGTGCAGCTCCAAGGAAACACAACTGTACCTGTATAACACACATCATTATCCTGAACATCTGTATTTCTGTGCTTCAGGTGGAGCTCCTGGAGGAGCTGACTGCTGTGCAGCTTGCCCAGTTAACGCTGTCCCAAGACGTGCTCAGCTCTGTGGCTGACATTGACCGAATCTTCGACAGACTCACCAAGCTGCCAGGTCCTCAGGAGCTGGCTGCTTACTGGGACGAGCTGAACTCTGCTCTAGAGAAGGTAACTGCAGACAGCTTGCTCATGGGGGCT
The DNA here is from genome assembly GCF_015220805.1 of Pogoniulus pusillus. NCBI lineage: Eukaryota > Metazoa > Chordata > Aves > Piciformes > Lybiidae > Pogoniulus > Pogoniulus pusillus. The sequence continues at coordinate 22,213,514 of NC_087276.1, read as the reverse complement.
CAGTGGGAGACGTCTATGAGGACAGAGGGCTTCCCATGTGCAGTAACCTAGAGTAAAAGGAAGGAGATGCAACACATTTGCCAGACAACCTCAGCAGGTTCGAGGTCAGCAGGAAATGATCCTATTGCACATTGTGCTCCTTACCTGCTTACTCTGAGCTTGGGGCTGACAGACACAGCTGCCACCACTTCCTTGCCACCTCAGACTGCCTGAGAGACACCAGCCAGATCCCCAGCCTTTGGAACAGCACAAGGCTCAAAGAGGTGCCTACGAGGTGGTGGAGGCACTGTCCCTGGAGGTGTTCAAGCAAAGCCTGGATGAGGCACTTAGTGCCATGGTCTGGTTGACTGGCTAGGGCTGGGAGATAGGTTGGACTGGATGAGCTTGGAGGTCTCTTTCAGCCTGGTTGATTCTCTGATTCTAATTGACATCACATTAATTTCACACAAGTTTGCTCTCTGTCTTTGGCTCAGGCTGCAATAACTCCTCTCCCCCACATACACAGCTCTGAGCTATTGGGGTTGGTCTCTTCTCCCAAGGACAAGAGGGAATGGCTTCAAGCTGCACCAGGGGAGGTTCAGGTTGGACATTAGGAACATTTTTTTTCCCCTTGAGGGCTGCCAAGACCTGGAGCAGGCTGCCCAGGGTAGTGGTGAACTCCTCACACCTGGAGGGGTTTCAAAGCTGTGGAGATGTGGTGCTGAGGGCCATGGTTTAGTGGCAACCTGTCAGTGGTAGGTTAACAGTAGAACTCAGTGAACTTAAAGGTCTCTTCAATTAAAGCAATTATACAATGCCTGTAATCTCAAGTCCTGACCAAGGCTCTGCAACAGAGGTGGCAGAAAGAATTGTATGCTTCTCTGCCAGCTCCTAGCCCAGCATAGAATCATAGAATTGCTTTGGTTGGAAAAGCCCTCCAAGATCATCCAATCCAACCACCAACCCTACACCACCATGGCCACTAAACCATGTCCCAAAGTGCCATGGCCACAGATTTCTGAGACACCTGCAGAGATGCTGACCCCACCACCTCCCTGGGCAGCCTGTTCCAATCCCTGACCGCTCCTGCAGCAAAGAAATTGTTGCTAATATCCAACTTAACCCTCCTCTGGCACAGGTTCAGGCCCTTTCCCCTCATTTTTATCTACTTAAATTGCCATTAACAGCCACTGCCAGCCTGTGCCAAGACACAAAGTGCAGCAGCCACCAGCTGACTGCTGGAAGAGCAGCAAAGGGGTGAGAATCAGGGCTGTATTTCTGCCTTCAACAAAACCATGCCATGAAATTGCCATTGGAATGGGCTGCACAGGGAGGTGGTGGAGACACCATCCCTGGAGGTGTTCAAGTAAAGCGTGGATGAGGCACTTAGTGCCATGGTCTGGTTGATTGGACAGTGCTGAGCGCTAGGTTGGACTGGATGAGCTTGGAGGTCTCTTCCAACCTGGTTGATTCTATGAAGTGAGGAAAGAAAATGAACCTGACAGTGAAAATACCACAACTGGCAAAGGAAAGAGCTTGACCAAACCCTTTCCTGAGGCTCATCAGGAGCTGAGCTATAAAAGAGTGTTACAAAGCATGTATTTCATGCTATAAAATGCAGGTGCAAAGAGCCTGAGGTGTCAAGGAACATATTTAGTACCTATCATAAATCAAAACTAACTTCAGAAAACCTCTTGTATCTTTTATAAGCACTGGGAGCTCAGCCAGAGCTTGACTGCCTCAAACAACTCCCAAAGAGAGAGGAGTGAAAACAGAAGGTCTAAAAGAACACAAAAGTCTGATTTTCCTGAGAGCAAGGGAAGAAAAATCTTTGCTGTGAGAGTAGTCAGACACTGGAATAGGCTGCCCAGGGAGGAGGTGGAGGCACCATAGAATCAGTCAGGGTTGGAAGGGACCACAAGGATCATCCAATTCCAAACCCTCTGTCATAGCCAGGGACACCCTACCCTAGAGCAGGCTGCCCACAGCCTCAGCCAGCCTGGCCTTAAACACCTCCAGCCATGGGGTCTCAACCACCTCCCTGGGCAACCCATTCCAGCCTCTCACCACTCTCATGCTCAACAACTTCCCCCTCACATCCAGTCTGAATCTCCCTGCCTCCAGCTTTGCTCCATTCCCCCCAGTCCTGGCACTCCCTGAGAGCCTAAAAAGTCCCTCCCCAGCTTTTTTGTAGCCCCCTTCAGATCCTGGAAGGCCACAAGAAGGTCACCTGGGAGCCTCCTCTTCTGCAGACTGAACAACTCCAATTCTTTCATCCCTGTAACATCCCTAATGTAACTTCATCCCTGGAGTTGCTCCAGAAACTTGTGGCCATGGCACCTGGGGACGTGGTTTGATGGCCATGGTGGTGCTGCATTGATGGTTGGACTGGATGATCTTAGAGGTCTTCTGTAACCAAACAAATCCATGCTGGGCCAGGAGCTGGCAGACAGGCATACAACCCTTTCAGCCACCTCTGCTGCAGAGCCTTGGACAGGGTTTAGGCTTTCAGGTACTGCAGCTTTGCTTTAAGTTCACTGAGTCCTACTGTCAACCTACCACAGCCAGGTCACCACTAACCCGTGGCCCTTGTGTCAGGTTGATGGTTGGACTTGGTTGTCTGAGAGGTCTTTTCCAACCAAAACAGCTCTATGATTCCATTTCTCTACTGCAGAAGATCAAGGTGGAGACATCCAAAGGACAAAACCAAACCTCTCTTCTTCTGTGCTGATTTTGCCTGTATTTAGCCTAAGTTAGTCAGGTTTTGGCTGCGGAGCGGTGAAATCCTTACGGATGTTGCACGATTTGCTGTTGGGTTAGAAACAGAAACTTCCACCACCCAAAACCATTCCTCTCTTTGCTTTCAAATGTTGTCCCAGAGCCTTACAGCTGCATTTTGTCTTCCTGCTGCAGCCTTCTGCCAGCACCTTAAACATCTCCATGGAGGTGAAGCGCACCATGTTGGCCAGAACAGTGAGACACCTCCGTTCGGCGCTTCCCACCTTCGCAGACAGCGACTACCACCTTTGGTTTCAGCAGAGGCTTGTGGCTGTCCTGCCCAGCATTCAGGCCACCATCCTTCAGGACATCCCTCACACCATGTCTTGCAGCTCTTACAAGTCTCTGTGAGTCACAGTCGTCCCTGCTGAGGTTGTTCTACGTTATTTGAGGTTTAAATCATGTCACAGAAGAATATTTCTGCGCAGCAGATGAGCTGCAAAAGGAAGGAACGTGGTGTCATGGTTACAGGAGGAGGCAGAAGACAGTTACTCCCACTCTTCTCACTCATTTGTCTTGCCTGTGCTGGCAAGTCACATTATTTGCCTATTATTTACTTGACCTAGCAGCCCACAGGCTGCTAATTCAGGTAGTAGATGGACTCTGATGTTTTCTTAGCACAAGATATTTGTAGTCCTCCACTTGGACTCACTTTGATACAGGTTTGTTGGAAGCAAACTCCCTAGGCAATCATGCAACCAGGCTTTCATACTACACTTTGATTCTTCTGCAATAATAAGCTGCCCAGGGTGGTGATAGAGTCACCACCCCTGGAGGTGTTCAAGAAACATATGGACATGTGGAATGACTGAAGAGGCAAAGAGCCAGCACAGGGTTTAATATTGCAATCATCAGAGTTGGTCAGAAGAAGGGCAAGGGAAAAGAAAAGAGATGATCCTAAGTGATTGAAGAAATCCCCAGGCACAACTCCCCAGCCCTATGAAGTTGGACTGGATGATCTCTGGAGGTCTCTTCAAACCTCTACCATCCTGTGCCTCTGTGATGCTCAGGTAGCATCTCTGCATTTTGGATGCATGGCCCTCCACAACTGGGGAGGTCCACAAGTGGTGGTCAGGCTCTTCTGCCAAGCAACCAGCAACAGAACAAGGGGACACAGTCTCAAGTTGTGCCAGGAGAGGTCTAGGCTGGATGTTAGGAGGAAGTTCTTCCCAGAGAGAGTGATTGGCATTGGAATGGGCTGCCCAGGGAGGTGGTGGAGGCACCGTCCCTGGGGGTGTTCAAGAAAAGACTGGATGGGGCACTCGGTGCCATGGTCTAGTTGACTGGATAGGGCTGGGTGCTAGGTTGGACTGGATGAGCTTGGAGGTCTCTTCCAACCTGGTTGATTCTATGATTCTATTCTATAATTGGATAGGTCTGGGTGACAGGTTGGATTGGATGACCTTGAAGGTCTCTTCCAACCTAATTGATTCTATGATTCTATGACATGGCACTTCAATCCAAGACCACTAAACTGTGTCCTGATGGTTGAACTTGGTGGTCTTGAAGGCCTTTTCCAACCAAAAGTATTCTATGATCCTATAGATTTACTTTTAGGGCAGCTAAAAAGAACCAGCTTAGAATAATTCCCAAGAGCTGCTCAGCAATTGGTTGTCTCCCAAGAGTCCTTCACTCACTGCAGGTCTCTTTCTCCTGCAGAATTGCTGGGATCAGTGCAGCCTTCTCCCAGATGCCTGCTGCTGCCCAAGAGGATGTGTATAACTACATAGTGGCATTCCTCACCCAGCCATCCCAGCTCACTGGTAATCCACAGCAGCTCAGCTAACTCTCTGTCGCTCTCTGCAAGTCCCACTCTCAGTGGGACAGAGCTAACAGACCTCTTACTTTGCTCAAGGTCTTCCACACTGCTCACTGCAGAGCTGTTTCTTCTCAGAACTCACTCCTGCTCACAGCATGACACTAAAAAGAGGGCAGAGAATGCCACTGGAGAGCTGATGTCAAATCCGTCAGTTGGGCACTTCAAGTCTTTCCGTTGCCTTTGAGATGCTACCTAGGTAGTGATGTGTACTTGAATCTATCTCCTCTGCCCCCTCTTTCTCTGTGCTCTCACCCTAGGTCCTGCTTGCTCCACCCAAGCCACAACCAGAGAGTGGTTATTACACTTCTTTGGAAAGTTCTGCACAGCAGCACCTTACACCCAGCTGGTTTCACTCTACCACCAGCCTTTTGATGCAGTAAGTTTGCAAACAGCCAGGCTTCCTCTGCCCTCAAGAGAAGATGAGCCAGGAAGTCACCCAGATATGGAAGTAACAAAATTCAACTCCTCTGCCTTTCTCCAGTATGCCATTCTGGACCTCCTGACTCCCACCCAGATTGGTGACATGATGGTTCACTCAGACACACTGACCCACATGGATGCAGCAGCCCAGCTCATCCAGTTCTTCCAGAAGAGCAAAGCTGAGGACATTCAGACCATCCTGACACAGTTCACCAAGGCTGCAAGCACGGTAGGCACTTAGCTCAGTTCTCTGCAATCTCTTCTCCCTGTAGATACATTACCAGTTTAAGACATCAGCTGAAAAAAGAGCTTCAGAAATGCTGTATCCCAACAGCAACCCTGGGGCACCTGCAGAGCAGGTCTCATGAGGAGCAGCTGAGGGAACTGGGGTGCTTTAGTCTGGAGAAGAGCAGGCTGAAGGGAGATCTCATTGCTCTCTACAATGAGGTTGGAGTGAGAGGGGGTTGATCTCTTCTCCCAAGTATCAGGGAGAATGAGCAGGAATGGCCTGAAATTGTGCCAGGGGAGGGTTAGGTTGGTGATTAGGAAAAAATCCTCTCCTGCAGGAGTGGTCAGGGATTGGAACAGGCTGCCCAAGGAGGTGGTAGAATCACCACTCCTGGAAGTGTTCCAGAAACATTTGGCCATGGCAGTTTTGGACATGGTTTATTGGCCATGGTGGTGCTGGATTGATGGTTGGACTCAATGACCTTAGAGGTCTCTTCCAACCAAAACAATTTCATGGTTCTACAGCCTGTACACATCAGACCCTTCCAACAGTACAGACTGTGCTCTACAGAGCATTGCTCATCTCCTGTTTGAATTCACCACAATTCTGGCCTAGAAAACCTCTTCAGGAGCTCCCTCCCCAGCAGTTGTGGCTGCCCCAGCAGCAATGTGCTCACCAGACTGTTGTGTTTCAGAGTAAGATCACAGCCCTGCCAAATGATGACATTGCTCGGCTGCTCCTGCTGCAGTACCTGACCAGCACAGCTGAGCTAACAAGGACCTACACTGCTGCTGACTGGAACATCACCTTCCAGAACCAGCTGTGCCTCCTCAGCCCTCTCATCAACCAATCAACCCTTGCCCTCATCGTGCCACAGGATTATGAGTCTTTAGTCACAATGTAAGTCTTCTGGGCCCTGCTGGGATCTCTCTTCAGGCAGCCAACAGGGCAGCATCCATCCCCTTGGAGTGAGGGTGAATGTGAGGCAGCTGATGTGCAGCTGATCACCTGGACCCGACCCTCAGCAACCTCCTCTAGGTGACCCTACTTTCTAGATGTCATAGAATCACAGAGCAGTCAGGGTTGGAAGGGACCACAAGGATCAGCCAGTTCCAACCTTCCTGCCATGGGCAGGGACACCCTACCCTAGAGCAGGCTGCCCACAGCCTCAGCCAGCCTGGCCTGAAACACCTCCAGCCATGGGGCCTCAACCACCTCCCTGGGCAACCCATTCCAGCCTCTCACCACTCTCATGCTCAACAACTTCCTCCTCACATCCAGTCTCAATCTCCCCATCTCCAGCTTTGCTCCATTACCCCCAGTCCTGGCACTCCCTGAGAGCCTAAAAAGTCCCTCCCCAGCTTTTTTGTAGCCCCCTTTAAGATGCTTGAAGGCTACAGAAAGGTCACCTGGAAGCCTCTTCTTCTGCAGCCTGAACAGCCCCAACTCTTTCAGTCTGTCGTCACAGTAGAGCTGCTGCAGCCCTCTGAGCTTCCTCATGGCCCTGCTCTGGACACACTCCAGCATCTCCACATCCCTCTTGTCATAGTGGCTCCAGAACTGGATGCAGTACTCCAGGTGGGGTCTCAGCAGAGTACAGTAGAGGGGGAGAATCACCTCCCTGGCCCTGCTGGCCACACTTCTCCTGATGCAGCCCAGGATCTGGCTGGCCCTCTGGGTTGCAAGTGTCCTTTTCCAGAAGTGCTTTCCAACTCCCACCATGCTGGGATTATGTTGGCCTGGATGGCTCTAGCTCAAGTCATTTTGTTACAGCTTTTATCCATAACTTAGTGACTTTTTCCAGGAGCTCGAGGTGAAGTTGCAGAGTTGGGCCAGTACCAAGCCTAGACCATGGTCCCCAGATGCTATGTGCACAGCAGGGATGGAGTATTAAGTCTCTCAGCAGGAATTTCCATGTGAAGGCAACAAATATTTTGGAGAAGAGACTGTTCTTGCCCAAGGATCTAATTAGAGGGAGTTACAAAGAGTCCATCATGCCATGCATTTCACCCAGGTCCTCTTCCTTGCTCACACAGTGTTTCTGCACTGGACAAGGCTTATGGACACATGGCTGAGCCCTCTCGAAGAGATGTAGCCCTCTGGATTGCACAGAACCTCCAGATCTTGAAAGGTAACACTGGGAAGGCACACAGCTCAGCTGGCTCTGCTGGGATTCTTCTAGGGAAGCAAGGTAGACTGCTTCAAGGAGGCACTAAACCACACCAATACAGACTTGGACACCAAAGCAAGGTGCCCTACTGGGCTGGCCACGTGGAAAAATGCCATCTTGCCCCTGCTACCTCACACCAGGAAGCTCTGTGGACCTCTGGAAGTTCTTCTATGACATATTGTCCTGGAAACCAAAAAAAGGATTAATAGATATCTGGTGCCTTGACCTGATTTGAGGATCCTCATGTTTCTTTCTTCTCTCTCTCTTTATTTCATATTGATTTTGCTATTTCTTTCTCCTGGGAAAAAACCCAAATCCCATCTAACCCAGTGTCCAGCATCCCTTCTAGGGTAGCATTGTGGGTGAGGGAGTTCTGTCAGCAAGGCCACTGCAGGTGCTGTTTCTGAACTTAGAAGACAGTGACAATGTTGTTCTCCTTCTTGGAAGGTACTAAGCAGATCATAGAATCAACCAGGTTGGAAGAGACCTCCAAGCTCAGCCAGCCCAACCTAGCACCCAGCCCTGTCCAATCAACCAGACCATGGCACTAAGTGCCTCAGCCAGGCTTTGCTTGAACACCTCCAGGGATGGTGACTCCACCACCTCCCTGGGCAGCCCATTCCAATGCCAATCACTCTCTCTGCCAACAACTTCCTCCTATCATTCAGCCTGTACCTCCCCTGGCACAACTTGAGACTGTGTCTCCTTGTTCTGTTGCTGGTTGTCTGGCAGAAGATGACACAGGCTCCTTGGAGCACTGAACTCTTCCTAGGGAAGAGTGAAGAAACCCAGCCACCAGAAACTGGTTTTTCCCCTCCTAGTTTTCACTGGTATCCGGGTGATCTGTGGCTCAGAGTTTCCTTGAGCTGGAAGTGACAGTGAGATATATCAGTAAATACAGTCATAGAACTGTTGAAGTTGGAAGGGACCCCGGAGATCAAATCCAATTGCCCACCCAGGACTCACAGCCTCACCACTACTGCCAAGCCACTACCACTAAACCATGTCCCTCAGCACTACATTCAGGCATCTTTTAAACATCTGCAAGGGTGGTGACTCCACCACCTCTTTGGGCAGCCTGTTCCAGTGCTGGAGAGCCTTTACTGGGAAGATTTTTTTTCCTAAACTGGGGAGATTCAGGCTGGATGTCAGAATTTGCCTTTTCACCATTCAAACTATTAAACACAGGAATAAACTCCCAAGGTAGAGAGCTGGAGGTGTTGAAGAAAAGCCTGGATGAGGCACTTAGTGCCATGGTCTAGTTGACTGGATGGGGCTGGGGGATAGGTTGGACTGGATGAGCTTAGAGGTCTCTTCCAACCTGGTTGATTCTATGATTCCCCTACAGTAGAGAGTTTCAAGGCCCAGCCTGACAGGGTGTTGAGCCATCTTGTTTAAACTGTATTCTTATCCTGTAAGGTTGGACTAGATGATCTTTAAGGTCCCTTCCCACCTGATATCCTATGAATATCCAACCTGAACCTCCCTTGGCACAACCTGATGCCATTTCCTCTTGTCCTGTCACTCGTTGCACATGAGATGAGACCAACTCCATCCTGGCTCCAGCCTCCTTTAAGGTAGTTGAAGAGGGTGATGAAGTCTCTCATCTTTCTCTTCTGAAGGCTAAACAACTCCCAGTCCCCTCAGCTGTTCCTTCTGTTTAAAGGCCTTCACCAACTTAGTTGTTCTTAAAATAGGCAGCTGCTCTTTCAGTCAACCAGGATGAGAGTTTCCACCTTGCAGTCAACCAGGATGAGAGTTTGCCATTCTTTAACTATATTGTTTAAAGAGGACATAATGTGGGGAGGTCATTCCCTGAGATTCACTGCATCATCTTCCCATGTAGGTCCAACTGAGCCCACTGCTGAATGGATAGAAGTCACCTGGAAATCCTTCCTCCATCATGCAGCCCTCCAAGAAGTCATAGCAGCTACCAACAACTTAGATCCTGTATGTATGATCTCCACTTGGGTGTCTGGGGCTTTCAGAGATGTTTGGCACTCAACAGAGAGCCTTAGAGGGTTTCATGGCCAGATTTGTAGCAGAATACAACTCTCACTTCTGCTCAGCCACTCTCCAACTGGCAACAGTGTGTGTTTTCACACTACCACAGAATGCATTGGGTTGGAAGGGATCCTCCAAGCACAGCTTGTCCAACCACCCTGCAGTAAGCAGAGATAGCTCCAACTAGACCAAGTAGCTCAAGGCCTCATCAAGTTCGACCTTGAGAGGCTTCAACAACATCACTGGGCAACCTGTTAAAGTATTTCAGTACCCTCAGAGTGAAGAGCTTCCTCCTAATATCCCACCTAAGTCTCCTCTGCTCTGGCCTCAAACTGTTACCCCTTGTCTTATCACCACAGGCTCTTCTACACAGTCCCTTTCCAGATCTCCTGTACCCCTCTTCAGGTGCTGAAAGGTTGCTCTAAGGTCTCTCTGGAGCCATCTCTTCTGCAGACTCCCAGCCAGTCCTCACAGGGAAGGTTCTCCATCCCTCTGATCCTCTTGATGGCCTCTTCTGGACCTGCTCCAGCAGGTCTATGTCCTTCTATTAGGGTGCCAAAAACATGGGCACCCTAATACATGGTTTAGTGCTGACCCTTCAGTGCTGGACTGAAAGTTGGACTGGATGATCTTTGAGGTCTCTTCCAATTAGATATATTATGTGATGTGAAAACTGGACACAGTACTCCAGGTGAGGTCTCACCAGAGCAGAGCTAAGAGGACATGGAAAGAAGCTCCAATTTTGCATGGACACACTCAGGCAGGCAGACCAAAGCTGTATCTCAGCATCTTGAATCTCTGCCCTGTGCTGAAATAGCTTTGCCTGGGATGTGAGAACTAACTCCAGGATAAAAGCAACCCCCTGCAGATCATGAGACACACACAGAATCTGCAAAACAAGAAAGTGTGGCAACCAGGATCTCAGCTAGCTCTGGCAGTGAGGGAATGAGCTCATCTTCAGGGGCTGACAGGAGCACTCCCTAGGCTGAGAGACACAGAGCTGCTTAGTCTGGAGAAGAAGAGACTGAGGAGATCTTAGTGATGTTTAAAAAGATCTGAAGGGTGAGGGGGGCAAGAAGGAGGGACCAAGCTCTTTTTGGTGGTGTTCTGTGACAGGACAAAGGGGCAATGGATGCAAACTGGAAGCTAGGAAGTTCCACCTCAACATGAGGAGGAACTTCTTTGGTGGGAGGGTGACAGAGTCCTGGAACAGGCTGCCCAGAGAGGTTATAGAGTCTCCTTCTCTGGCATCCGATCCAGACCAATCTGGATGCATGCCTGTGTGACTTGCCCTAGGTGATCCTGCTTTGGCATGGGGGTTGGACTTGATGATCTCCAGAGGTCCCTTCCAACCTCTACCATTCCATGATTCTAGGCTAAAGTTCTGGATGTGCTGAGCATCGAGCAGCTGGTGGAATACAGCCTGACTTCTGACGCTCTGGTCAACATCACCACAATGCTGGATGTCCTGAACGCCCTGAGAGGTGACAACCTCCACATTCCAGAGCCTAGAATGAGCCAATTCCTGCTGAAGTTCAATCTGGCTCTGACACAGGTACTGGAATGTCCCTTACAAACACTCCCTTCCCTTTAAAAAGGCCAACATCCTCCAGCACTTCATAGGTGAAAAAGTCCTGCTCGTGGTGCCAGGTAAAACAAGGATGGTGATGAAAGGGAGTCATCACCTCCCTCCTCATGCCACCACACAACAGCTCCTGTGTAACAAGCCATTCCCACTCCCCACAGGAAGGCATTAAGGGCATCAGGAATGCTGAAGTGAGGATGGAAATGCTGACAATGTTCTTCACAGACCTTTCCAAGCACTTCTATAAATTTGCTGATCTTGACTACGAATTCTGGTTCCTGGAGAACCTCAGATTCCTCTTGCCCAGCATAAACATGGACCTGCTGGGGTTAATCCCAGGAGACCTCAGCTTCCCTGCCTACACAGCCATGTGAGTACCCTGTGCTGAGGAGCACTGCCAGCCAAACTCCCACTGCAGGAAAGCTCTGGCAGGGGAAGCAGCCCACATTTTAGCAACTTCTGCTCCCACGTCAGTAAGTGAATTTTAGAGGGACTTGAAAAGAAAAGGTCTCAGGTAGCATTTTCCACATATTCCAGTACTGGACTCTGCTCTACTTGGGTACCTCCACACCCTCCACACATTTTGTTCCCTGCTGCAGGACACCACATGAACTACCTGAAGGGAGGTTGTAGCCAGGTGGGGTTGGGCTCTTCTGCCAGGCAAGCAGCAACAGAACAAGGGGACACAGTCTCAAGTTGTGCCAGGGGAGGTCTAGGCTGGATGTTAGGAGGAAATTCTTGCCAGAGAGACCAACCCCCACCTGGCTACAACCTCCCTTCAGGTAGCTGTAGATAGCAATGAGGTCACCCCTGAGCTTCCTCTCCTCCAGGCTAAACACCCCCAGCTCCCTCAGCCTCTCCTCATAGGGTTTGTGTTCCAAGCCCCTCACCAGCTTCGTCACCCTTCTCTGGACACGTTCCAAGAGCCCAGAATTGGGCATAATATTCCAGATCCAGCCTCACCAGTGCAGAGTAGAGGGGAGGAGAACCTCCCCTGGACCTGCTGGCCACACTCTTCTTTGTGCACCCAGGACACCATTGGCCTTGTTGGCCATGAGGGCACATTGCTGGCTCATAGTAAACTCCTTGTCCCCCAGCACTCCCAGGTCCCCCTCCCCAGAGCTACTTTCCAGCAGGTCACCCTCACCTGTCCTGCTGCAGGAAGCTGTTCCTCCCCAGGCGCAGGACCCTACATTTACCATGCTGAACCCCTACACCAGCCCTCCCATGAGCTACAAAGCCTGCAACTTCTGCATCTCTTGTGATGACCAGTAGTGCTGTGGTGTCTGAGATTGTCACAGTTCATGTTAGCACTTCATTTAGTACCAGGCTCTACAGTCTCAACCTAATGAGAACTCATTTCTTGACCCTTACAGTGTGCAAGGCCTGGACAATGTCTTTCCAGAGCTCCCACTAAACACATCCCACACTGTCTACCTATTCATCAGAAGGATCCTGGAGGCTCAACTTACTTTTTCAGGTACCAGTCTGCTTTCAGGGATGTTCTATGGCACATTAATTGGAGCTATTTGTCACAACAAGGTCTAAAATTTCTGACAACTGTCTTGAGTCAGAAAAAAAATCACTTGCAGGAGCAAGCAGAAGATGAGGAGGCTGCCCAGCAGCCTTTCACTTGTTGGGTTTCACAGGGCCAAGTACTGACTTTCCTCTGAAACACCATCAAGCAACCACAAGACTTGGGCATCTCTTCTCTTCTGTGGTGCCAGGGTGACTCAGGGTGGATATTAGGAAAAAATTTCAGTCCAGAAACAGTTTTCAGGCATTGGAAGAGGCTGCCCAAAGAGGCAGTGGGGTCACCATCCCTAGAGGGACTGAAAAGATGTGGATGTGGTGCTGGGGGACATGGTTTAGTGGTACCCAGAAGCAGCGGTGGGATTGCGAGCTCCAGGTGAGGGGTTGGATGAGATCATCTCAAGGGTCTCTTCTACCCTCAACAGTTCTATGATTCTTTGTATCAGCATCACAGCTCACCCAGACCCACCCTACCAGCAACCCCTGGTAGGTGCCAAAGCAACATGGCAAAGAGCATCTTGCCGTGCCCCAGCCGGCTCCGCAGCCTGGTACCCACAGCTCCCCAAACGCCACCTCCCTTACAGTCCACAGACCTGTCTTTCAGCCACGCTGTGGGAGCACTCAGACAGAGGCTGAGTTAACCACAGCAGGTGACAGACCTCTTGTATCTTCTCAGATCAGGTATTTCCTGGCACATACGACAGCAGCCGAAGCTTCCTGGAACTTATCTTCTACAGGTTTGCACAGTTTGCGCCGTACAGAGACCTCATGGACTTCTACAAGGACTTCAATGGGGTAAGGCCACCTGCAGCTCTCACAGCACAGTTATCACAGTATCACAGTATCACCAAGGTTGGAAGAGACCTCATAGATCAAGGCTAGACCATGGCACCAAGTGCCACGTCCAATCCTGCCTTGAACAGCCCCAGGGACGGCGACTCCACCACCTCCCCAGGCAGCCCATTCCAGTGCCCAATGACTCTCTCAGTGAAGAACTTTCTCCTCACCTCCAGCCTAAATCTCCCCTGGTGCAGCCTGAGGCTGTGTCCTCTCGTTCTGGTGCTGGCCACCTGAGAGAAGAGAGCAACCTCCTCCTGGCCACAACCACCCCTCAGGTAGTTGTAGACAGCAATAAGCTCTCCCCTGAGCCTCCTCTTCTCCAGGCTAACCAATCCCAGCTCCCTCAGCCTCTCCTCGTAGGGCTGTGCTCAAGGCCTCTCCCCAGCCTCGTTGCCCTTCTCTGGACATGCTCAAGCATCTCAATGATCAACACCTTGCCAACAATCTGGAGCTGCCTTTTGCTCCTGCTGTGACTTCAGTGACTCCAAAACACTCTCTGAAGTGTTTTTACTACAAACTGCAGACACAAGCCCACAGCTCTGATGCTCTTACCTTTGTTTCTGCCCACACTGATGCTCCAAGGCTACAAACCAAGGCAAACTGGTGTAAGAATCTCACAACATATTTTCTTGCAAGGTTTCCACACTCAGCAATGTGCAAAGTATCAAAAGTTTTGAGTGTGGGTTTTTTTTCCCCCACAATCTGAACTTGCAGGAGATTTTATCTTCTTCCACAGCTATCCCCAAGGGAAGATCATAGGATGTCAGGGGTTGGAAGGGACCCAGAGAGATCATTGAGTCCAACCTCCCTACCAGAGCAGGACCACACTATCTAACACAGATCACAGAGGAACACAGCCAGACAGGCTTTGAAAGTCTCCAGAGAAGGAGACTCCACAACCTCTCTGGGAAGCCTGTGACCCTTACAGTAAAGAAGTTCCTCCTTGTGTCGAGGCAGAACCTCTTCTGCTGCAATCATTTCATCTGGAAAAGACTTTCAAGATCAAGCCCAACCATTAATCTAACACTACCAAGTCTCCAGCACCACATCTACACAGATTTGAAACCCCTTCAAGGAAAGGGACTCCACCACTGCCATGAGCAGCCTGAGCCAGGCCTTAGACAACCAGTCTAGGGTAGAAATCATTCCTCATCTCCAACCCAAACCTCCCCTGGGGCAACTTGGGGCCATCTCCTCTCATTCTACCACTTGTTCCTTGGGACACCTTACCAATATCCACCTCACTCTATCCTCCTTCCAGGGACTTGTAGAGAGCCAGAAGGTCTCCCCTCAGCCTCCTCTTCTCCAGGCTGAACAACCTCAGCTCCCTCAGCCACTCATCAGATGATGTTCACCAAAGAATCAGGAGGACTTCCTCCAGATCTTCAGTATGAAGTGCAGTTGATGATTGTTCCACACATTTTATGGCAGTGTAGCACTCCAGCAGGGACACTTCCTAGCCCAACATTTTCCCCTCCACTGCAGGAGTCATTGCCACTCAGGTTTTTAGTACAGCAGTGGAGTTAAGTGACTTGCAAAGAGAACAGAACGGCTACTACTTGACTTAGCTGTGACAGCTGATGATGGGCATTACCTTCAGCCTTCTGTGTCAGGACATAATCCTCCAGCACAGTGGAGGTATTCAGGTGGCTTTAGGGCTCTGATGAGTCATTGTCAGTCAGAAACATCAACAATGAACTATGCAGGTGGCTGAGGACTGTCACGTCTGGAGTTCTGTGTTCAGTTCTGAGCCCCCCAGTTCGAGAGGGACATAGAACTGCTTGAGAGAGTCCAGTGCAGAGCCACAAAGATGATGAAGGGAATGGAACATCTCTCGTACAAGGAGAGCCTGAGGGAGCTGGGGCTCTGCTGCTTGGAGAAGAGGAGGCTGAGATGTAACCACACCAATGTTTATAGAGATGCAAAGGGTGAGTGCCAGGAGACCTTAGCCAGGCTCTGCCGGGTGATGCCCAAGGACAGGACAAGGGGCAGTGGGTGGCAGCTGAGGCATAGGAAGTCTCATTTAAACATGAGGAGGGATTTTTTTCTCTATGAGGGTGACAGAGCACTGGAACAGGCTGCCCAGGGGGGTTGTGGAGCCTCCCTCTCTGGAGATGTTCAAAACCCACCTCTGTGATCTGGTCTAGGAGATCCTGCTCTGGCAGTGGGGCTGGACTGGATGAGGTTTGAAGGTCCCTTCCAGCCCCTGTGATTCTGTGATTACTGAACAAGCAAACAGCTTCCTAAGTATTCTTTCTGCTGTGTTCTCCTCACCAGTATGAAGTTCTGGAGCTGCTGTCTGCCAGCCAAATAGGAGAGATGGCAGTAGCCAGCAGTGCCCTCCGGGAGGAGCGCCTTGCTGTGCAGGTACTGCTGGAGATGGAGAAGCGCTCCCGGGAGGAGCTGACTGACTTCATACAGGGGCTGAACGCTGCAGCAGCAGAGGTATGCCAAAAGCTCTCATGCCACAGAACAGAGAGACACACAGTTCCAGGAGCTGGGACACCCCTGCTATGAACACAGGCTGAGGAAGTTGGGGTTGCTCAGCCTAGAGAAGATAAGATTCTGGGAGGACATTATAGCTGCCTTCCAATAGCTAAAGGTATCCTACAAGAAGGGCTGCAGAAGGACTTTTCATAAGTGTGCCTAGCAATAGGACAAGGGAGAATGGTTTTAAGCTGAGGGAGAGCAGGTTTAGACTAGACTGGAGCTTAGGAAGAAGTTCTTCAGCATAAGGGTGGTGAAACTCCAGAATAGGTTGCCCTATGAGGTTGTGGATTACTTCTCTTTGGGGGTGTTCAAGACCAAGTTGAATGAAGCCTTGGGCAGCTGAGTCTAGTTGATAGACAGAACAAGGGGACACAGTCTCAAGTTGTGCTGGGGAAGGTCTAGGCTGGATGTTAGGAGGAAGTTGTTGGCAGAGAGAGTGATTGGCATTGGAATGGGCTGCCCAGGGAGGTGGTGGAGTCAGCATCCCTGGAGGTGTTGAAGAAAAGCCTGGGTGAGGCACTTAGTGCCATGTTCTGGTTGATTGGCCAGGGCTGGGTGCTAGGTTGGACTGGATGATCAGCTTTCCTGAAAGCTCTGCATCACATGATGGGGAGCAGAAGAAACCTCTTGCCAGAGGCAGCTTAATGTACCTGTGGGAAGCAGGAATTGCTAAAATCATATTTTTCCCTGTACTGGTTGTGTTCCCAGAGGGATCTCACTGTTCTCCCTGACCCCTGGACTCGGCAGCTGCTCTTCAATTTGCTTTTTAAGTCTTTGCCACTCAGCACCTTCACAGCCAAGGAATACTCCTTCTGGTTTGGTTCAGAGCTGCAGCTCTTCCTGCCAGCTCTCAGTGCCAACCATCTGCAGCTCCTGCCTCTGGATATTGACTGCCAGTCTCATCAAAACCTGTGAGTCACGGGCTGCCAGCTTCCCTGAGGGTGCCCAAGCTCTCCCTATCCCATCATACCACCAGGGTTGCTTTCCCCAGGCTGACTCCTTACTGCTTTCAGCACACTGAGCTTTACAACAGTTTTGCATCACAGAATGCTTTGGGTTGGAAGAGACTTTAAAGATCATCTAGTTCTAACCCCCCTGCCATGGGCAGAGACATCAGCCAAAAGCATTCACCAGAGCAGCATAACATGTCCAACTATTCCTTCACTTCATTGTTCAAGTTGTTACAGAGGGAACAAGGAGGGGAAAAAAGAACAGTTTGATTTAGACCAGATTAAGCACCTGCCTAGTTGGGGGTGTCCCTGCTGACTGCAGAGGGGCTGGTCTAGATGACCTCTAGAGGTCCCTTCCAACCCAAAGCATTCTATGATTTCAGTTTTACCAACACAAGCCCTTTCAGCTCATGTTTCCTGTGGACCTCAAGATGTCTGGCCCACAACCTACTTCTGCTCTTGTGTTGACAGAGTGCAAGCAATGGGCAGAGCATATGAGCACTACACAGAGGAGCAGAGGCTCTCCATCCACCACAGAATACACACCTTCCTGATGGCTCACCTTACCACTCAGGGTAAAAGCACTCACACACACTTCTCCAAAGCTTTTCTTCTCCTCCTGTTGAAGATTTTCATCCTTGTGCTTAGCAAATATTTTCTAGGTTGCAATCTTCTAAGCCCAAAAGTCTACACAAGCAGAGCCAAAAGGGAGCTGTGCAAACCATCTGTGAAGTCCACTAGGGCCTTGCTATCACTGCTCATTTCAGATGTTAAGCCTCTAGGTGCTGCAAGTGATGGATAATGGTGCAGAAGTCCTAACACAAATCAGACAGGGAACAAATAAGATGCTCTCTGATGCCCTGTGCTTGCTTCCCTCACTCTAACACCCTGCTGCACACAGCTGAGGTGGATCTGATGTTCCTCCTGTTCCCATCACAAGACAGGCTTTGTTTGCAAGCTAACCAAGAGCTCAGGAAGCTGCTGACTGCTTTACTGACTGTGGGTTCCTCTGCCTTTCAGGTGCCACCTGCTCCCCAAGTGCAAACAGCAGTGCATGGATAGCTGCCAACTTTGGCTCCTTCAGTGCCTATGCCACTCTGAATGACTTCTCTTCCCTCAACCCAAATTTCAATGGGGTAGGTCATGTACTAATGCTTGATGCATCTGAGCACTGGCAGCCCCTCTCTACAGAACCTTAGCTGATCCATAACTTCTGCCACAGTGATCTCTGTTACAAATACACATCTCCATGTTCCTTCTCAGATGTCAGCCCTGGAAAAGCTGTCACCAGCTCAGCTGGCACAGCTAACACTGGAAACAGGGGCTCTGGCTGATGAAATCAGTGTGATCAGCATCATGGACAACCTCTGCACACCATCAGCCCTTGCAGAGTTCTTTGCCACGCTGAACAACATGGCATCGGTAACTTCCCTCACTGGGCTCCAAAGCTCTCCCACCCAAACCCTGCAGCCACTTGAATCAACACCTGCTGAGCTCTGATACTCAAACCCCAGCCCTGATAGGCTTATCCCACAGCTCCACTCGGGGGAACCTGCCTGAGACAGCTCAAATCCTGGTTCTTAAAGGCCTGGGGGTTGTAGCAACCTTCTGGCTCCATGTCCAGACATCAGGCTATTCTTCCTCCAAGGGCCTGCACACAGCCATAGCTGGATGTGATGGGAAGAGAGGAAAGTGTAGCTCAGAGCAAACAGACCCACTCAGAGACAAGCACTGGGAACTCTCTCCAGGAATTCCCTGCTTGGATTCTTCACTTGGTGCCACAGAGCCAGTCACCCTAATTCCCACATGTGAAGGGAGAGAGAGCAAAAAGTCCTGATCTGGGGAAGGCCATAGCTGGATGTGATGGGAAAAGAGGAAAGTGTAGCTCAGAGCAAACAGACCCACTCAAGGACAAGCACTGGGAACTCTCTCCAGGAATTCCCTGCTTGGATTCTTGGTGCCACAGAGCCAGTCACCCTAATTCCCACATGTGAAGGGAGAGAGAGCAAAAAGTCCTGATCTGGGGAAGGCCATAGCTGGATGTGATGGGAAGAGAGGAAAGTGTAGCTCAGAGCAAACAGACCCACTCAAGGACAAGCACTGGGAACTCTCTCCAGGAATTCCCTGCTTGGATTCTTGGTGCCACAGAGCCAGTCACCCTAATTCCCACACGTGAAGGGAGAGAGAGCAAAATGTCCTGATCTGGGAAAGGCTCAGCATGGCTTGGGGGAGCACAGTTAATGGTTGGACTCAATGATCTTGAAGGTCTTTTCCAGCCTAAAAGATGTGTCTGCTGAATGACATGACAAAGCTGGGAAGGTGTTGTGTGACTGCAGGTGGAGCTTCAGAGCAGCGACCTTGCCCATCTCCTGCTGAGCAGAGCCTTGCAGCAGATCGCTCCTACTCTTCCCAAAATGAAAGCTGCTGGAGTCGCCTCCTGGTTTCAAGACACCCTGCAGAACGTGTTGCATGCAGTGGATGAGCTGACTGTGGCTGAGCTACCTGTCAATATTTCCTGTGACTCCTATCAGCAAGTGTGAGCCATCTGTTCCAGCCTCATTTAGCTTCACCCAGCGCTTCTATTGACTCACGCCGCGTATGGCTCCCTGGCAATACATTCCCATCCTCAGAGAATCACAGGCTGAGTTGGAAGGGACCTGGAAGATCAGCTAATTCCAGCCCTCCTCCTACATACTCCTACAGCAGAGTGTAATGCTCCTGCTGAAAAAGCTCAACAGAACACTCAGCATTTCCAGGGCAGCTTCATACACTGAAACTCAACAAGTTCTTAATTGGAGCAGTCTTGGCAATGCTGTGGCTTTTATCTTAAGCAACTGCATTGAAGAGAGAGCATAAAGTCTCTAGAAGGGCCTTCCAGTATTTGAAGTGGGCTACAGGAGAGCTGGAAAGGGACTTTTCACAAAGGCTTACAGCGACAGGATGAGGGGTGATGGCTTCAAACTAGGAGAAGCTGGATTTAGATTTGATATTAGGAAAAGTTAGTCCCCAGGAGGGTGGTGAGACACTGGAACAGGCTGCTCAGAGAAGTTGTGGAGGCTTCAAGTCTGGAAGCATCCAAAGCCAGGTTGGATGAGGCCTTGAGCAACCTGGTCTAGTGGAAGGAATTTCTGCCCATAGCAGGAACTGGATGATCTTTAAGGTCCTTTCCAACCCAAACCATTCTGTGACTCTGATAAAACGACCTTACCACAGAGGTAGGCTCTCTTCAGTTTGCTCTGAAGATGCTTTGCATTTGCACCTTAAGACTCTCTCTGCTTGCAATAACTCATAGTAATGAAAGCTGTTGACATCTTTCTAACAGAAAAGTTTTTGTTCTTGGACAATTCTGACTTTGTTGTGTTAAAATCCTTCCTTTGACCACCCCGACGTTCCCTCCTGCAGGATGAAGGGCTTCAACAAAATCTATGCTGCCATCCCCACAGTGAACATCCCTCATGTGTTTGGATTCTGTAAGAACTTCTTGTCATCCAAAGTGAAACCAGGTAACCCTCCTTGAGAACCCTTTGACAGACTCCCACAACACTCCTGACTTGAGATAGCAGCAGAAGGTCCTGCAGCAATGTCTGAGATCACAGCACGCTTTAGGCTGGAAGGACCTTTGAAGATCATCCAGTCCAACCCCCCCTGCAGTCAGCAGAGACATGTGCAGCTCAAGCAGGTTGCTCAGAGCCCCAGACAGCCTGCCTTCTTCATGGCAAGAAAGGCAAAAGGCAGCTTATTGCTGATCTGAAACTGTGTTCTCCTTTCACTGACCTGTGTTTTGGATGGCTCCCTAGGACCTTAGAATCATAGAATCAACCAGGTTGGAAGAGACCTCCAAGCTCACCCAGCCCAACCTAGCACCCAGCTCTGTCCAATCAACCAGACCATGGCACTAAGTGCCTCACTCAGGCTTTTCTTCAACACCTCCAGGGATGCTGACTCCACCACCTCCCTGGGCAGCCCATTCCAATGCCAATCACTCTCTGCCAATAACTTGCTCCTAACATCCAGCCTAGACCTCCCCTGGCACAACTTGAGACTCTGTCCCCTTGTTCTATTGCTGGTTGCCTGGCAGAAGAGACCAACCCCACCTGGCTACAACTTCCCTTCAGCTAGTTGTAGAAGTGACCTTCAGCCACTGCAAGCCTCAACATCAGATTGTCCAACACTGTTAAAGGAGAACAAGCCTAAATTCAGACCACAAACCAAAAACTCTGCTCTCCCTTATGCCAATCTGAACTAAAAGTATTCCCCTCTCTGCAAAGGTTTGCTAGGATTTTGCAGGAGTGACTAGAGTTTCCAGGCAGAAGGTCAGGAGGAATATGTTTGCCCTGGAATTCCCAGGATAGCCCTGCAAAAGGGGTTCTTTACCTGGTGAGCAAAGCCACTGCACACACAGGGTCAAGCTCTTTGCTTCATTTGGGCTCTGCACAATCAGCTGCTGGGTGAGAAATCCCACAGCCACCCCCTGCCCCGAGCTCAAACAGCAGCAGTTTCTGCACAGCACAAGTGCAAAAGGCACTCCCATATGGCTGGGGACAGGATGTGACACCACACCAACCTCTGCACACAAGCTCCAGCCACTCCCTGGCTCCTTACACTAAGAGGGTCCCACACTGGCATTGTCATTCTCCTCCTAGAGGGGTGGCAGTTGGTATTCAAATCCCCACAGGTTCTGGAGGGGACACCTCAATGGCTTCATCTTTGCCCAAAGCTGCCTCTGGTTTCTCTCCAGGAGCCACAGGAAGACATCAGCTACAGAAGCTGAGAGAATTTTACTCTCTGTAGATACTGCTGAGTCCTGTTACTGGTTATTTCAACCTCTGAGCTCATCCCATTCTGCAGTCTCAAGGACCTTCCATCTTTGCCCTGCTGCTTCCAGACCAGTTCATTTTAAGCTTATTCAGCCTACAAGTCTTTAACTCCATCCTGCCAACACCACCAGCTACAGAAGCTGAGAAAACTTTACTCTCTTTAGAAACTGCTGACTTCCTGTGTCCTGTTTCTGGTTATTTCAACCTCTCAGCTCATCCCATTCTGTAGTCTCAAGGACCTTCCATCCTTATGCTGCTTATTCACCCTAAAAACTTTAACTCCATCCTTCTGACACCACCAGTGTCATTACTTTTCCAGGTGCTGCATGTGGCAGTGCAACTCAAAGCACCCAGAAGTGGCTGGAAGTAAACCTTGGGAACTTTAGCAAATATGCTGAGTATCAGGACTTAGTCACCTGGAACCAGCACTTTGTGGGAGTGAGTAGTTGTCATCTTTCCCCCCTCACCCTCTATTAGCATTCCCATGGCAGTGTTCCACCACAGAACACATTCCTGTGCTGGCACCTGCAAGGCCTTTAAGCTCCATACAGCATGGAAAAAGGATTTGACAAGTGCTGTGGATATTCCAAGCCTTGCAGATCTGTCCTAAGCCCTTCTGGGAGCACCAGATTTAACAGATCACTCTCACACCGCTTACAATGGCTTGCTGACTGCTTTGTGTCCCTCTTGCACAGATGGATGTTTTGGACAAGCTGTCCCCCTCACAGCTGGCATCCCTGACACTGTCATCTGGTGCCATTAATGAGGAAGAGGAGATGTGTCAGATCCTTGCTAAACTACACAAGAAGCCAGCAGAGGAAATCTATCAGTATTTAGACCAGTTCAACAGAGAGGCAGCCCAGGTAGGGGTATTAGCACTTCAAGTCCAGTAGCAAGTCCATGCAGTGTGGACTTCAGCTACCCAGGATCCTAGAATCATCCTGAAAGATGGGTTCTGAGCTGTTGTCTCAAAGTATGGACAGCTTCAACAAAGCAAGAGCATGTTGCTTTGTTGAAGCAACATGGCCCAGAATGTTCAAGACTTAGTGGCTGGCTGATGCTCAAGGCAACACCAAGGTTGCACCAAGGAGAACTACAGAGCCTCATGAGCTGTGGCCCTGCAGAGGAAGCTGATCCTCACAGCCACTTCTTAACTGAGACATGCACCTGCCTGTGCTTTCATAGAATCAACCAGGTTGGAAGATATCCCCAAGATCCAGTCCATCCTATCCAGCCCATCCAGTCCAAGCTAGCACCCAGCCCTATCCAATCAACTAGACCACGGCACTAAGTGCCCCATCCAGGCTTTGAGTGGTCACAAGAGGCCACAGCCCTCAGGGATCAGTGGCAGAGTGTCCATTCCAACTGGAATCTCCCCAGGATAAACTTGTACCTATTATTCCTTGTCTTTCCCATGTGAAAATTGAGTCTCCATCATCCTGGTAGCCACCCTTTATGTACTGGTATGTGGTAATAAGGTCTCCCAAGCAAGGTGTGCAAAACAGGCCTGGATGAGGCACTTAGTGCCATGGTCTAGTTGATAGGACAGAGCTGGGTGCTAGGTTGGACTGGATGACCCCAGAGGTCTCTTCCAACCTGGTTGATTCTTTGATTCTCCATTCAGGGGACGGCATTGGCTGCCTACATGGCAGGATCCCCTAAGATGCATCTTCCCTTCTCTAGGGCTTGCACTGGGGTCCCTCCCTTCTCACCAAAGCTCACCACCTCTCCCTTTCAGCTGGCAACAACCACTATAAAGAACAACAACGTGAGGAAAAAGATGCTCACCCAGTTCACAGCAGACATTGAGGCAGAACTTCCAGCTTTCAGCCCAGCTGAGTGGACTCATTTGCTCACAAGACTCGCTCCACTGCTGCCAAGTGCTGGCAAGGAGGACACCAACTTCTTGCTGTCCCACATTTCTGGCTGTGACAGTTTCAGGGCTCTGTAAGTACACAAGGGAAGCATCCTCTCTAATGCCTACAAAAGGAAAAACAAAGGAGGTTGTGAGGAGAGAGCAAGAGTAGCAGCGTGCTAGAAAACATCTGTGCAAGAGAGAAAGAAGCACTTGGAGAAATGCTCTGGCAGGTAACAAGGACCAGATCTCTGCTCCTTGGAGTAAAACCCTTGGAATGAAACCCTACAGAAGCCAAGAAAATCATTTTCTAGTAACTTGTATTAAACAGATTGGATTTGCTTAGAAAATAGTGCAACTCACAGCAGGAAGATGAGGAATTATCAGGAAGAAGAGCCAAGAGGAAATATCCTGGGTAATGAACCAGCTTAAGCTGAGAAATAAAGGGCAGCCCTTGGAAGGAAACCACTCAGACAGTCATGTCTGGGCCAGGCCAAGCAGGGAAGACCACACTGCCAACAGCAGTCCTGCTCTGCCCCAGGAAAGATGCAGGAAAACAAACAGCAGGGCCCAGAATAGACATTTCCAGTCAGAATACCCCTTTGCTGGCACAACTCTCTCCTCAAGGGCTGGTGTGGCATGGCTCTGCCTTCTGTATCTGCAAAGGACTTGTGTGTCTATAGCAAATGGTTCAGACTGAGCAGCTGACGTGGGCTACTCAGAAAGCACTCTGAGATTAATTTGGCAGCACTGGGAGTGAGGTCAATTACCCACTTCAGGAGCTGTTCAGGGGTTAATGGACTCGTGAAGCACACAAAGAGATCCCTAAGGGAGGCTCTAAGGTCTCCAAGGACTTCTGACAGGAGCCAAGACAAACATCTGCACAGAGTTAATCCTGCCCTGGGGCACAGATCTCTCAAGCCCTGCCCTTGTCACACACAGATCACAGCCAGCCAGAGATGAAGCAACCCATAATTTCCTAACAATTAAGCTATCCTTCCTCCTCTGCCCTGTCATTTTGTGGAGCTCTGTTCATCCTGCAGTTAACATCTCTCCCATCTGCAGCATCATGGCAGCAGCTGGAGAGCAGGAATTAAACCTCTCCCGTGTGGTTTGCCTCCACAGAGTGTCCTCCTTGAGCCAGGCATATGTGTCCCTGTCACCCACAAACCAGCAAGGCATCTGCAGTGCCCTGCTGACCTTCCTGGAAAGCCAACACACCCTGACAGGTAAGGAGAGCCAACAACAAGGGTCTACAAGAAAGCTGGGGAGGGACTGTCGACAAAGGCTTGTAGTGACAGGATGAGGGGCAATGGATTTGAGCTGGAAGAGGGGAGATGGAGACTGGAGGTTAGGAAGAATTTCGTTACAGTCAGGGTAGTGAGACACTGGAACAGACTGCCCAGGGAGGCCATGGATGTCCCCTCCCTGGGGGTGTTCAAAACCAGGTTGGGCAGGACCTCGAGCAACCTGCTCTAGTGGGAGCTGTCCCTGCCCCTGGCAGAGAAGCTGTAAGGAGATGATCTTTAAGGCCCCTTCCAACCCAAACTATTGTGTGGTTCCTGGGCACTCCAGCAAACCAGGAGTGATGCTCTCTTGCTCTGTGCTGCAGGTTCTGCCTGTGCTTCGGGGCAGGAAACAAGCCTGGACTGGCTGCAGAAGAACTTGGGGGCGTTCACAGCCAGTGCTCATTATGAGGACTTCACCAGACTCCTGACAGATTTCAGTGGGGTCAGTTTGGTTTTGGTCTCAGATCTGAGACCTTTGCCTTTGCTCAGGTTTAGCCTCCTGCTCTGCTACAGCTCTGCATGCACAATGCTGAGCACACTCCTAGGTGATCTGATTCAGCTAACAGGCATTGCCCCAGCCACAGCAGAGCTCTGCTTCCCAGCTGGGGAATCCAGACAACTCTGTGGCTGAGGTCTCTGCTTGTCAGCAAGATTTTAGTCCACTCTGATGGTGCTCTGTTGGTTTTGTAGTTCAGTGTAAGGGACAACCTCACAGCCACCCAGCTCGCCCACGTGTTCTTTGACCCTGGAGTTCTGGATGATACCAACATGGTTGAAACTCTCTTGGACTCCCTGGAGAACAGGCCAGCTCTGGACATCTCTGCCTTTGTTGCTGAGTTTGTGGCCACTGCTTCTCAGGTGAGACACCAACCTTTGCTGTAGGTTTGGAGGGAGACAGCACTCTTGGAGGTGTTGTTTGAGCACACAGTGGACTGCGACATCATCTGCAGGAACTGCTCAGGCTTCAGCCCACGTGGACTTAGATAGAGGGCATCTCCCCTGAGCTGTTCAATGTTTTAGTACACCCAGGCCTACACATCTGCTACAGCAAGAGGTGGTTGAGGTCCCATCCTTGCAGACTTTCCAGGCCAAACTCGACAGAGCCCTGAGCAGCCTGATGTAGTCAGGGGCGTCAGACAAGATGACCTTCAAGGGTCCCTTCCAAGCACTTAGTGATTCTGTGGAGCAAGTTCTGCTCCCAGCTGACCTGTGCTGTCCCTGGCTTTGTTTTGCAGCAAGGTTTCCCATCCCTGGAGAACGTGCAGGTCCGAGATGCTATGTTCAGGATGATCTTTCACAGACTCCGAGGCCAGTTCCCTACTTTTGGTGCCTCCCAGTATAAGGACTGGTTCCAGAACAAGCTTAGCTTGTGGCTGGGCAGCATAAATGCCTCTGCCCTTGCAGCTATCCCCAGGAACATACCTTGCAGGATATACCAAATCATGTGAGTATTCCTTTGCCTGCATTCCCTTCAGCTTCTCCTCTCACTTCAGCTCTTGCACAGGAGAACTCCTATGGCCCTGCTTGAGCCTGTCTGAACAGAGACAAAATTGCACCTTAGAACCACAGAATGGTGGGGGTTGGAAGGGACCTCTGGAGATCACCCAGCCCAACCTCCTTGCCAAAGCAGGGTCACCTAAGGCAGGTCACACAGGAAGGCATCCAGGTGGGTCTTGAAAGTTTCCAGAGAAGGAGACTCCACAGCTTCTTTGGGCAGCCTGCTCCAGGGCTCTGTCACACTCACAGCAAAGAAGTTTTTCCTCACGTTGGGGTGGAGCTTCCTGGGTCCCAGTTTGTGTCCATTGCCCCTTGTCCTATCACAGGACATCACTGAAAAGAGCCTGCCCCCACCCTTCAGGTACTTATATACATCAGTAAGATCTCCTCTCAGCCTTCCCTTCTCCAGGTTAAACAGCCACAGGTCTCTCAGCCTTTCCCCACCAGACAGTCTCTCAAGAGGCTCCAGTCTCTCAACCATCCTTATAGCCCCCACTGGACTCTCTCCAGCAGTTCCCTTTCCATCTTAAAATGGGATGCCCAGACCTGGACCCAGTTCTCCAGATGTAGGTCTCACCAGGGCAAAGCAGAGGGCTCTAAACATCCCAGGCTCTCCCTTCCTTCCCGTTTTCACTCCCAGCAGCTCCACTCTCTGACAGGTTCTGTCATCGCCATCCAGCTGTAACTTTGCCACAATGATGCTTGTTCAACAACGCAAGTTCATCTGAAGGAATCTGACTACCAGTGAGAAAACAAGCCACAGGCTGCAGGGATGTCCTGTGCCATCATGTCACAAACTCCTGCTGACTTCAGTCACCAAACCCAGGGCTTTGCTGCTGCCCTCAGTCTGCTGTTTTCCTTTCTCTTGCAGAATGAGTGGCTTAGAAGGCAGCTTCCAGCAGATGTCCCCTGCTAGCAAGCAAGATGTCTACAGCTTTGCCAAGGGCTTCCTGTCTGCTCAGGCCTCTCAAGGAGGTATGTTGAAGGTGTTCTGCACTCTCTCACCCCTCTGACTTCCTTCCATCTCTATCAGAGGCAGTAACAAAATTATGGGATGCTGGGCACTTACCCATCAAAAAGATGATCCCATTAAAACTAGCAGAGGTCATAGAATCAACCAGGTTGGAAGAGACCTCCAAGATCATCCAGGCCAACCTAGCACCCAGCCCTATCCAGGTAACCAGACCATGGCACTAAGTCTTTTCTTGAACACCTCCAGGGATGGTGCCTCCACCACCTCCCTGGGCAGCCCATTCCAATGCCAATCACTCTTTCTGCCAACAACTTCCTCCTAACATCCAGCCTAGACCTCCCCTGGCACAACTTGAGACTGTAGACAGCAGTGAGGTCTGCCCTGAGCCTCCTCTTCTCCAGGCTGCACACCCCCAGCTCCCTCAGCCTCTCCTCACAGGGCTGTGCTCCAGGCCCCTCACCAGCTTTGTTGCCCTTCTCTGGACACCTTCCAGCACCTCAACATCTCTCTTGAATTGAGGAGCCCAGAACTGGACACAGCACTCAAGGTGTGGCCTGACCAGTGTTGATTACAGGGGCAGAATAACCTCCCTTGTCCTGCTGGCCACACTGTTCCTGATGCAGGCCAGGATGCCACTGGCTCTCCTGCCCACCTGGGCACACTGCTGGCTCATGTTCAGCTACTATCTACCAGCACCCCCAGGTCCCTTATGCTCTATAGCAAGGGGAACAAAGTGTCTGCAGAAGCAGCTGTGTTCCTCCTCAAGGCAAGGAGAGGCTCTGGTGTTAATCCTTGCCCCTCACTGCAGTGACAAGCCACCAGCTCACAACTGGACCATGCCTGGTACCTCTCTCTGGCTGCCACTACCACAGTATCTGAGACTTCTAACATTTTTATCCCTATGGCTTTGCCAAAAAGAGTTTCCTTACCAGCTGCTGACAGGTCTGAAGGTGCACAGGGTCACTTCAGTGCTGTGGGCATTTTCAGGGGCACCTAGACATCTTGGGTACCACAGAATCACAGTATGGTAGGAGTTAGAAGGGACCTGTGAAGATCATCCAGTTCAATCCCCTTTCCAAAGCAGCTTCACCTAGGTCACACAGGGACATGTCCAGCCAAGCTCTGAATCTCTCTAGGGATGGAGACTCCAACACCTCTCTGGGCAGCCTGTTCCAGTGCTCCAACACCCTTAAGTGTTTAGATGGAACTTCCTATGTTCCAGCTTGTGTTCCTTATCCCTTGTCCTGTCACTGGGCACCTCTGAACAAAGTCTGGTCCCATTTTTCTGACACCCACCCTTGAAGTACTGATCAGCACTGATGAGACCCCCCACACCAGTCTGCTCTTTTCCAAACCAGAAAGCCCCAATCCTCTCAGTCTTCCTTCACAAGAGAGATGTTCCTGACCTTGTAGCCCCTTGCTGTGCCCTCTCTAGCAAGCCCCTGTCCTTCTTGAACTGGGCAGGCCAGAACTGGACCCAGTACTCCAGATGTGGCCTCACCAGGGGTAGCTCCTGAATCAGCACACTCATGCTGTTCCCCCAGGAGGAGCAGAGGAGTGCACCACTGCTTCTACCACCCTTCAATTATGCTTTGTTTAAAAGGCAGCCCCTGCACTGAGAACACCCAGGGAAGCTTGGGGTGGCTACGGACAAACCTGGGCTCCTTCAGCTCCTTGGCTACCTACAGAGACCTGACTGAGCTGAACAGAGACTTCACCACTGTGAGTACCTCTGCGAGACAGAGCCCAGCACAAGGCTCAGGCCCTGCCCTACCACAGCTAAGTTCTGGCTGCATAAGGCAAGGGCAGGAATCTAAACATTTGATCTCACAGGTTGATGCTGTGGCAGGACTCAGCCTACAGCAGCTGGCAGCTTACACCCTGGCCAGTGATGTCCTGCGGGACTTGGACAAGGCAGGAAAGGTCTTCAGCTCTCTGAGCTCTCACACCCTTGGGGACTTCATGGATGCATTCAATGTGGCTGCAAAGCAGGTAGCAACTCCAGCTTCAATTCAAGAGGCTGGAACACAGCACTTTACAGGTGAAGTGTATGTTGATGGGGGAGCTTAGTTTCCAGGTATAAGAAGAGGCCACAGCTCTGGGTTCCATCCTGGGAGGGATACAATTTCTCCTCAATAGTGACCTTCTTTAACCCAGTGTGAATCTCACAGAATGACAGAGGTTGAAGATCATCTAGCCCAACCCCAGCCTTCACCAGAGCAGGGTCACCTAGAGCAGGCTGCATAGAACAGTGTCCAGGTAGGCTTTGAATGACTCCAGAGCAGGAGACTCCAGTACTTCTCTGGGCAGCCTGCTCTGGTGCTCCACCACCCTCAAAGGAAAGAAGTTCCTCCTCACATCTAAGATGGAACTTCCTATGTTAAACTTTGTGCCTGTTACCTCTTGTCCTGAATTCCTGACACCAAATATTCAGTGTCACAGAGGCTAACAAACCCCAGGGAAAGAATGAAAAGGGCACTGTGTAGACACTGCACTAGTCTCCTTGATCAAACAAGGGTCCATCACTTACCCTCAGCCTTTCCAGGAGCCTGTACCCACAGGCTATGTGCTGCAGGCAGACAGTTTTGAGCACCTGCACCCTTAGCTGCCCAGGAGGATGCCCAGCCACAGCAGACTAGCACCAAAGCTGCACACACAGCAGCGAGCTTTGGATTCAAAAATGAAATGGATTCTGCCTTCTTAAGAAGCATCTCCAGCAGAGTGACCTCAGACCTGCAGTGTAGTTGGTCTTCAGTCTGCCTCCTTTTCACCTGTCCCACACCTTCAAATGTTAATTGCACTGCACACTTCTAACCATGGGTTTTTTATCTCTTCTGGTTGAAGCATAACCTCTCTCAGCTTCCTCATGGTGACGTGAGACGATTCATCCTGGGGCAGATCTTCTGTCACTTAAGCACAGTGTTTGAGCTCTTCTCTACCCAGGACTACATCACTTGGTTTGAAGGAAGGCTTGGCCTTTTCCTCAGCAGCTTCAATGCACAGAATCTTGCCTTCCTACCCAGCGACATGACCTGTGAAGCTCTTGCAGCCATGTAGGTATCAAGTCCGTCATCACGTTACAAAGAATTCTGTACACTGAGGGTGGTGAGACACTGGAACAGGTTGCTCAGGGAGGCTGTGGATGCCCCCTCCCTGCAGGTGTTCAAGGACAGGTTGGATGAGGCCTTAAGCAACCTGCTCTAGGGGAAGGTGTCCCTGCCCCTGGCAGGAGATTGGAACTGGATGATCTTCAAAGTCCTTTCCAATCCATTCTAGGATTCCATGATTTCAATGACACTCTTCTTACTGCTCTCTCTGCCTGCAAAGATGAAAGCCCCAACCCCTGGGTGAGGAGAGAAGCTTTCTTTATCCCACCCAACTAGCACCACACCTGAGATAGTCTCTTGCTAAACACCATCATGATATTTGTGACTGGAGTGTCACAATTCAGGCCACAAACAGAAGACCCTAAACAGAGACTTTGTTTCACTCCTACCCACCTGTAAACCCACATTAAGCTCACCTCCTGAAGAAGCAGTTTGGGTCACAGTCCCTGGCATCAGGGGAGTGGAAGCATCCCTTGAAGGCAGCCCTTACACTTCTCCACTCACTGGCAGAGAGCTCTGCAGGTTCTGTCCCAGACTGGATGAGGCACTTAGTG
Organism: Pogoniulus pusillus; assembly: GCF_015220805.1. NCBI lineage: Eukaryota > Metazoa > Chordata > Aves > Piciformes > Lybiidae > Pogoniulus > Pogoniulus pusillus. The sequence goes on along the minus strand of NC_087276.1, from coordinate 22,182,625 downwards.
CCATGGTCTGGTTGACTGGATGGGGCTGGGTGCCAGGTTGGACTGGATGAGCTTGCAGGTCTCTTCCAACCTGGTTGATTCTATGGTTCTGTGATTTCTGCTTGTGGCTGACTGACTGCCCATGTCCTGCAGAGTGAAAACGCTGAATAACCACAAAGCCCAAGGGCCCTTTGAGAACCCAGAGCACATCTACTCCTTCATAAAGAGAGTTCTTCACTTCCAGCTGCACAACTCAGGTAACCAATGGCTCCAGGCCTGTGGGGACACAGGAGGGAGGAAGAATTCAGGCAACTTGTAAGACATGCCAGCTGATGATCTCAGGTGATGTGCAGAGCTGTTCTTGCTGCAGGAAAGAGTCGGTTTAGCACTTCAGCAATAGGACAGTGAAGTGCCTAAACAGCACCAGGCCTTTAGTGCCCCTGGAAGTCAGCAGACAGAGAAACATCTCTACCTTTGGATAAGCTGCTCTGGAGGATAAATGTGCTGAATTTCCTGCTGATTGAGTCCTTCCTCACTCCTCAATCTGCTTTTTAGCCCCTTCAGCCCACAGTGGAGAGGGAAAGGCATTGCTTTCCTCTCTGGAGGACTAAAAACTCTCTCTGGTGGCACAGAGGGGTCCAAAAGCAGAAGCTGCATCAAGAATGAGACTAGAAAATGCTGACACTGCAGGAATCTGACAATCTCAGTAGGCTTAAAAGCTAAATCATTCCCCCATCCCTCTCTGGTAGCATCCAGATCCTACCAGAAGCCTGCAACACAAACTCTAATCAACACTTCACTGCCAGCAGGGACTCAGAATGTCCCATAGCTGAGGCATCTGGTGCAATGTTTTCTCTTCTAAGCTTTGCTTTTCCTTTTGCAGGCTTTGCCTGTACCCAGGGCACTGCAGCAGACAGGGAATGGCTGCAGCAGTATTTTGGTTCATTCACCACTTTTGGATCATACTCAGATTTTGCAACACTGAAAAGCAACTTCCATGGGGTAAGGGCTGGATACCAAACACACAGCTGGCATTTTCTTGCCAGTCAGGAAACAAGCTGCCAGGAGCAGAGCTCAGCTGGATTAGCTCATTGGGGGGCTCATTTTCTCCTGTTTCTTTCCATTTTTTGCTCTCAGCAAATGAGGGATAGGTTGGACTGGATGATCTTTGAAGTCTCTTCCAACCTGGTTGATTCTATGATTCTTAACTTTTAATGCTAGAACAGTGCCACAAACACTACTTGTAAGAGACAAACCATCAGGATATAATTCCCATAGGGAGACACAGACTTCAATGCCAAGCTGCAAACAGCACTGGCTGATAAGACACAGGAAGAAGAGCTACTAGACCACAGCTACAGCTGACAGCATTCTCATAGCTGTTCTGTCCAGCAGCAGAAAGGAGCCAGTACTACATTTAATTCCAGCAGACACTGTGCTGGCTGTCCAGAGAGAAGTTAGTGTTCCTTGGATGTCAGAGCTCAGGTGGGGTGACTGAGATGAACACAGGGAGAATGCTGTGGCTTGGTCTCCAGGCCTCACTCTATGCTCCATCTTCTTCAGCATGACTCCCTAGACCTCTTCTCAGCTGAGGCACTGGCCCAGTTGACTGTTCAAAGTAAGACCATCTACAGCCCCTCAGCAATCCAATCAGTCCTGGGGATCATCAGGAGCAAGGAGGAGCCTCTCCAGTACCTCAGTGCCTTCCTAGAGACCTTCAATGCTTTTGTCCTGAAGGTGAGTAACCAAGCACCTGCAATAATCCAGTCCTGGGGAGCAGAACAGGTCATGAGTGAACTTCCAGACTTCCAACTCTACAACTCTCATGGCCAGAGAGAAAGTAAATCTGGAAGATGAGCCAGGAAGCAGTTCCTCCTGCTCCAGTAAAATCTTAAATCTCAGCCCAGCCTTTGATCTGGTTTAACTTCTGTGCTCAGACCAATGTGAAAGGTTCTTTGTGGAACTCTGGGAAGCATCCCCACCACTCCAGCCCAGAACCAGGGTGCAACCTGCTGATTTGTGGTAGCCTAATGATTTAGGAAAGGTTCTAGGTCAAGCCCCAAACATCATCAGCGTCCACTAAAACATTCTGAGTGAGGGAGAGCCTCTGCTGCTTGCCCTGGTCCTGCTGGGCTGAGGCTGTAGAAGCTAACAAGAAGCCAAGCTGAGAAGCCTGGGCATGCCTCAACTTCACTTTACACAACATGACCACCCTGCTGCTGCCCTAACAAAAGCAGGGGCTGGGGGAGTCTAAGGGAAAGGAAATTCAAAGCACCTGCCTTGCTCTGCTGACAAAAGAAAACCTGAAGTGCCAAAGTCAGCTCCCCATGAAGGGCATAACAGGGTCATATTTCCAACTTTTATTGTTAAAGAGGAGAGGAAGGAAGGGGAGGAGAGCAGAAAAGAAGTGAAATTGTGATTGTTTGGCCAGTTTCTTCTTCACCACTGCTTAGCTACAGCACTCAAGGCTTCCCAACAGCTCTGCTCATCACCTGCTCCAACTCTTCACCTTCCCTCAGAGCTCTGACAACCTCGGAAGCACTAAAGTTCGTGAAACCATGCTGATGATGTCAGCTGAGGTTGTCTTCCCAGAGATGATGGACATGTCCCTGGAAGATGCAGCTTCGTGGCTGCACCGACTGCGCATCCTGCTGCCCAGCGTCAACGCCACGGTGCTGGAGCTGCTGCCCCTCAGCACACCCTGCCCATACTACCAAGCTCTGTAAGTGCCTGCCAGCCTTGTACTGCTACCAAGCTGGTCACTCCTCCATCTCTAGTCACCTATCAGGCAAGAACTGCTTTTTACCTTCATGCTTCTCAAACTCTGCTCTAAAAAGGGTCATTTCTTGTAGACCAACACCCAATGAAACAGCCTCAAGTTGCCCCAAGGGAGGTTTAAGTTGGAAATGCAAAGAAGCTTCTTCTCTGGAATGGTTGTCCAGGGAGGTGGCTGAATCCTCATCCCTGGAGGTGTTTAAAAGATGCAGAGATATGATGCTGAGGGCCATGGTTTAGCACCAGACTTGGCAGAGTTAGAGAATGGTTGGACTGGGTGATCTGGAAGGTCTTTTCCAACCAAAATGATTCTGTGGCTCTAGTCCGTGACTCAAACATTAATCCTTATTCTCAAGCACACCACAAATTCTATGGCCCAGCAGAAGACAAAACTAACCACCCATGTGCCACCTTTGGTGTCTCAGTGATGTTGTCCTCCCCCCACTATCCCCAGCTCTGCTGCTTCACCCAGAAGCCATCTGACACATGGTTTGTTCCCTAGCATTGCAGCGCTCGATGGAGCCTACCCTGTGCTGTCAGCGAGGAAGAAACATGAGGTCTATGAGTTTCAGAAGGTCTACTTGACAGCACAGTTCAAAGACTCAGGTAAGATGTCCAGGCAAGCTCCCAGGAAAGCAGTGGTATTGTAAGGACCAGAATTCATGCCTCCAGCACTGAAGATCTTCCATCTCACAATCACATAACTTCCCAACACTGAGGTGTAGTCACTTGTGCTGTCCAAATCAATCCTGGGAAGTTCACCACAACCCTGGCAAAGAGGAAGGGAGATGACTTCTCCTTTTGAAGCTACACCAGCTCCTTACTGGTGTAAGGAGGTATAAGATGAACACCTGAACAGGATTTGGTGCAACCATTTCCCCAGCCTGGGAGTGAATCAGAGCACAAGAGATGGGAGCCTACACTTGCCACTCTTCTGGTAACAGTTACTCCATCACCTCTCTGGAGGTGTCCAAGGCCAGGCTGGATGTGGTCTTGAGCAACCTGGCCTAGTGGGGTGATCTTTAAAGTCCTTTCTGACCCAACCCATTCTATGAGTCCATGAATCACTCACATGAAAGACATTAAGATGCCTCCTTCAGGCTCTTAACTCTTGGCATCTGTTTCCCTTACAGGATCAGCCTGCCAGGACGGGACAAATGGGACCAAAGACTGGTTGAGAAAGAATCTGGGAGAGATCTGCTCAGTGGCTAAACTCAATGAAGTGCAAACCTTTTACCCAGACATTGCTGGAGTAAGTTTCACCAGTCTGTGCACTGAGCAACAGCAAAATTAGCCCCAGCTTCCAAGCACACCTGACAGCTTTAGCATCTCCAGTAATCCTTAAGGGCAAGGCAGAGGGAATTCCTCACACAGTGGCTGTAGCTCTTTGAGCAGGAACCAGCTTGGGTTTATCTGGGAGAGGTTGTTAGCAGGGGATGGAATGCACACTGCAGCTGCTTGCTCCTCTCTTCACAGCCTATCTTTGATGATCTCTGCTCTCAGCACCAGTGCCAAAAGCAGGAAATAGAGAGGCATATTCCACTATGAGTGGTGAGGGAACTTCATAGCATCATAGAATGATTTGGGTTGGAAGAGACCTCCAAAGGTCATCCAGTCCAACCCCCTAAGGACATCCCTCACTAGATCAGGTTGCTGAGAACCTCACCTTCAATAGCTTCAGGCATGGAGCCTCACCTATCTCCCTGGGCAACCTGTTGCAGTGTTCCAGCACCTTCATGGTGCAGAACTTGTTCCTCTCATCCAATCTAAATCTGTTCTGCTCTCATTTCAAACCATTGCCCTCATCCTGTCACTGCAGGCCTTTGCAAACAGTCCCTCTGCACCCTTCTTGGAGCCTCCTTCAGGTACTGTCAGGCTGCTCTGTGGTCTCCCTGGAGCCTTCTCTTCCCCAGGCTGAACACCCCCAGCTCCCTCATCCTGTCCCCATAGCAGAGATGCTCCAAGCTCCTAAGCATTTTCATAGCTCTCCTGTGGACCTACTCCATCAGGTCCATGTCCTTCCTGTGTTGAGGGCTCCAGATCAGGACACAGCCCTGCAGGTGAGGTCTCCCCAGAGCAGAGCAGAAGAGCAGAGTCACCTCTCTCCTTCTCCACTGCTTTGGATACAGATTTTAAATCATCTTTAAAATCAAAATGCCTTGAAGGTGACAGCACAATTGGTCACACTGCCTCTCCTAACTCCTCCAGACTCTTCAAACTACACTTTATCTTCAAAAACACCAGAACTTGCTCATCTCCACTGAAATACCAGAGACATTGCTGTACTCCCAGTTTAGCTTAATCAGTAGCAATGGGTCACACACCCTGAGAGCACAGTGAATTAATCTTTCAAGCTGCCTGCATTGTGATACCAACTGGAATCACACCATGGCTGCAGTAAGAAAAGAGGTGCCAAAGGGCAACAAGCAGCAAGGGCAACAAGAACTAAATCCTGCTAGGCTGGCAACCATGCATTTAATGTGATCATCATACTGGTTTAGCAGCAAGGACAGCAATGGCATGAATGAAATGATTCAAGCACAGTTTGATACATCCATTCTGGTGATCCTGAGGGTCTTTTCCAACCTGGATGTTTCTGTGATTCTGCTTTCATGGGGAAAACCCAAAGATTTTCCTCTTCCTAACAAAGATTTTCACCCAAAGATTTTCTCTCCCTATCATGTTGTAAAACCAACCCTCAGGCAATGCTTTAACTTCAGCCCCTCTGCCATTTATTCAAGCACTGGTTTTGTTGACAGATGATGTAGCACAACCTATCAATCACCAATAAAAGCAATGTGCCACAACCCACCTGCTTTCAGACAATCTTCTTGATGGTGTTTCCACTCATGAAGCTGGGAGTGGTGCAGACACATTGGTTGCTACTGGTTGAACTAACCTGAAAGGACTCAGCCCAAATCTTGAACCAGTTGAACTCCTTGCAGAGATCCTGAAAGCAAATGCCCTTTCTCTACACCAACAGACAGCTTCTGGGAGCTGAAGAAAACTTCAAGACACACTTAGACCAAATCTGAATTTACAATTCCACTCTTTCCTTGAAGTTAAGTCAAAGAATAAAGGTACTGCACTAGACCAAACCTCTCAGCTTACCACATCCACAGCATCTGAACAGTCTAAGGCAGAATTTTGACCACACAACTTATTTGTGTTAAACATTTGTATTCTGCACCCCAGGATAGCCCTGCAAAAGGGGTGAGCAAAGCCACTGCACACACAGGGTCAAGCTCTTTGCTTCATTTGGGCTCTGCAGAATCAGCTGCTGGGTGAGAAATCCCACAGCCACCCCCTGCCCCGAGCTCAAACAGCAGCAGTTTCTGCACAGCACAAGTGCAAAAGGCACTCCCATATGGATGGGGACAGGATGTGACACCACACCAACCTCTGCACACGAGCTCCAGCCATTCTCTGGCTCCTTACACTAAGAGGGTCCTACACTGGCATTGACATTCTCCTCCTAGAGGGGTGGCAGTTGGTATTCAAATCCCCACAGGTTCTGGAGGGGACACCTCAATGGCTTCATCTTTGCCCAAAGCTGCCTCTGGTTTCTCTCCAGGAGCCACAGGAAGACATCAGCTACAGAAGCTGAGAGAATTTTACTCTCTGTAGATACTGCTGAGTCCTGTTTCTGGTTATTTCAACCTCTGAGCTCATCCCATTCTGCAGTCTCAAGGACCTTCCATCTTCGCCCTGCTGCTTCCAGACCAGTTCATTTTAAGCTTATTCAGCCTACAAGTCTTTAACTCCATCCTGCCAACATCACCACCATCTTAGTGCTACAGGCTGGGGACAGAGTGGCTGAGAGCAGCCAGGCAGAAAGGGACCTGGGGGTGCTGGTAGATAGTAGCTGAACATGAGCCAGCAGTGTGCCCAGGTGGCCAAGAGAGCCAATGGCATCCTGGCCTGCATCAGGAACAGTGTGGCCAGCAGGACAAGGGAGCTTATTCTGCCCCTGTACTCAGCACTGGTCAGGCCACACCTTGAGTGCTGTGTCCAGTTCTGGGCTCCTCAATTCAAGAGAGATGTTGACATACTGGAATGTGTCCAGAGAAGGGCACCAAAGCTGGTGAGAGGCCTGGAGCACAGCCCTGTGAGGAGAAGCTGAGGGAGCTGGAAAAGTGGAGGCTCAGGGCAGAACTCATTGCTGTCTACAACTACCAGAAGGGAGGTTGTAGACAGGTGGGGTTGGGCCTTTCTGCCAGGCAACCAGCAACAGAACAAGGGGACACAGTCTCAAGTTGTGCCAGGAGAGGTCTAGGTTGGATGTTAGGAGGGAGTTGTTGCTAGAGGGAGTGACTGGCATTGGAATGGGCTGCCCAGGGAGGTGGTGGAGTTGCTGTCCCTGGAGGTGTTGAAGCAAAGCCTGGCTGAGGCACTTAGTGCCATGGTCTGGTTGACTGGACAGGGTTGGGTGCTAGGTTGGACTGGATGAGCTTGGAGTTCTCTTCCAACCTGGCTGATTCATTCATTTATTCCCAGTGACTCCACATCAGCAGCTCTGAAAGGAGAAAGGCTGAAGTGTCTTTGCTTAGTGAGCTCCCTGCCAAATGCTGTGACATTAAACCCCTTGACTGTCACCACAAACTGTGACCTCTCATACACTACAGCAAACAAGACACGTCCTTCACAGGCATAGTGGTCCATTAACAACACCTCAAAGGGGCTTGCAAACAGGAGACTCTACTTGTTTTGATGTCATGTCCTGTTCTCTCATGACATCCCTCACCCTCTGAGGAGTGCTGCTGCATTCCCTGTAACATCCACAGAGCAATGGGTAACTGCAGTGACATCAATTTTGGGAAATCCACAGAACAATCCTCCATGCAAGAGCATTTCACTTCAATGGCAAACCTAAGATATTGAGCTGGAAGTCTGATCAGCGAGGCCACAGTTCAGGGTTGGTAACAACATCTTGTACTGGGCTTCAGAGGAATTCCATTTTCCAAATCACAGCCCAAGAGGTCATCAAATTTATCTCCAACTACCCCATCACAGTCAACAATACATTCACAGGCCTTAATCCAGCAGAAATCATGGAATCCTCTAGGATTGGGTTGGAAGGGACCTTAAAGATCATCCAGTTCCAAGCCCCTGCCATGGGCAAGGACACTTTCCACTCCACCAGGTTGCTCAAGGCTTTCTACAGTCTGGCCTTGAACACCTGCAGGGAGGGAGCATTGACAGCCTCCCTAGGCAACCTGTGCCAGTGTCTCACCATCCTCAATGGAAAGTTTTTTCCCTAACCTCCAGTCTAAATCTCTCCTCTTCCAGCTCAAATCCATTATCTCTCCTCTCTCCACTGCAAGCCCTTTCCAGAAGTCCCTCTCCAGGTTTATTGTAGGAACCTAACACAGTACAACTGAGCACTGCTGCTTGGAGACCATCATCTCTGTGCAGAGCAGAGCCAGGACCCTGCACAATCCCACCTGGGGACAGTCAGCACAATCCAAGTGCTAAAAGCCTCTATTATGCAACTACTGAAGAAGAAATCACCTTACTTTGTCCCTAATTCTTGTATTACTATTCCTCCTGTGTAGGAATTAGGCACTCAGAGCCTGCAAGATTTGCTGGGACCTAATGTTGGGCTTCACCCTGAAGGAGGATACTCAGAACAACCATCAGCAGGTGAGAGAAAAAGAGGACTTAGGAGTTGCCATCAACTTCACTCTAGCACAAACAGCCTTAATACTTGTTTAGAAGACTACAAATCCCAAAAGGTTCCAATCAGCATGGCAAGAGCATCCCAAAAGGTTATTCCTTGTCTGCCTGAGGGCAGAGTCTCTCCCACTGTACAGTTCTTCATAGAACCCAGAATTCCAACCAGGTGGAAGAGACATCCAAGATCATCCAGGCCAACCTAGCACCCAGCCCTATCCAGTCAACCAGACCATGGCACTAAGTGCCCCAGCCAGGCTTTGCTTCAACACCTCCAGGGACAGCAACTCCACCACCTCCCTGGGCAGCCCATTCCAATGCCAATCACTCTCTCTGACAACAACTTCCTAACAACATCCAGCCTAGACTTCCCCTGGCACAACTTGAGACTGTGTCCCCTTGTTCTGTTGCTGGTTGCCTGGCAGAAGAGACCAACCCCACCTGGCTACAGCCTCCCTTCAGGTAGTTGTAGACAGCAATGAGCTCTGCCCTGAGCCTCCTCTTCTCCAGGCTACACAACTCCAGCTCCCTGATTTTGCAGGGATTTGTGGTGTCCACTCTGCTGTAAGCTCAGCATCAATTCCCACACAGGATCAGTTGGAAAGCCCCTCTGGGTCATCCTTAGTTTGCTGTGAGGAAGCAGCAGGATTGTCACATCCCACACATTCCCAGAACTTCGTATAACCCAAGTGCAACCTTCTTCCACCAGTAGCTTTCCCACTGTCACTCCTCCCTGGGCAATCTCCTCCACTAGTAACACATTTCTAAGCAGGCTTGTGGGAAAGCTGTCTGGAATAGCTATTCCAGATCCTTCACCAGATCACCATCTCTGAGGATGCTCTCTGTGGATTCACAGATGATTAGATGCCTTCACTCTTTATTTCAGCACCTCCAGCAACTGGGCAAGCACCAGCATGGACAAAAACCCACAGGTCTTGGATTTTGTGCTGTGTTCTCCTCCTCTGGCTACTAAAGACTGGTTTGTAAGAGCTGATCTCTAAACAGTGAGGTTTTCTAGCACAGAGAATTATGCACAACACTTCAGCCAACAAGGCTCCTTCACAGCAATTCAGAGGTCACAGGTGCAATTGCAGGATGTCAGAGTCACAGACAAATCTGCCCAGTCTGGTGGACCTCTTGTCCAGAGCTCCATCTTCACATCTGAAACAGAGCTTCTAAAGGTGCAAGGGCAAAACCCCAACGCTTTCAAGGTCAGGACCAAGATTCAGCCACTCTGTCCTTGCATTCTGCCTACCACTGTGCCTGTAGGGCAGCACACTGCCCTTAGCAGTTTTCATCTAGGTACCTCAGGGCACTTCTGCAACAGTGCAAAGAGACAGTCTTGTTAAATAAAGCTCTTGTTAAGAAATATTCAGCTGCATTCTCTTGAACCACCACTGACCCTGGAAAATCTTCAAGCAGGGTCTGCCACTGAGAAGGTGCAAAGTTTTCACCTGGACAGTGCTACAGCCTCAGCTGAGACCTCCAAAGAGCTGTTCTATCACTTTGTCCATCACTTCACACACAAATAAAACTGTCTTCAAAGAACTCTTTGGATTCTCACAGAGCTTGGAACCTCTACCACACAAAAACAGAGTCTTCTGGGCTGGAAAGGACCTTCACAGACTCCACACAGTCCACTTTTAATTCTCACAGAGCTTGGAACCTTGACCACACAAAACATCACACAAAAACAGAGTCTTCTGGGCTGGAAAGGACCTTCACAGACTCCATCCAGTCCTCTTTTAATTCTCACATAGCTTGGAACCTCGAACACACAACACAGAGTCTTCTGGGCTGGAAAGGACCTTCAAACTCCATCCAGTCCTCTTTTAATTCTCACAGAGCTTGGAACCTCGACCACACAAAATATCACACAAAAACAGAGTCTTCTGGGCTGGAAAGGACCTTCAAACTCCACCCAGTCCACTTTTAATTCTCAGAGAGCTTGGAACCTCGAACACACAACACATCACAGAGTCATTTGGGCTGGAAAGGACCTTCAACCTCCACCCAGTCCTCTTTTAATTCTCAGAGAGCTTGGAAGCTCGAACACACAAAACATCACACAAAAACAGAGTCTTCTGGGCTGGAAAGGACCTTCAAACTCCACCCAGTCCTCTTTTAATTCTCACAGAGCTTGGAACCTTGAACACACAACACATCACACAAAAACAGTCTTCTGGGCTGGAAAGGACCTTCAACCTCCAGCCAGTCCTCTTTTAATTCTCACAGAGCTTGGAACCTCGAACACACAACACATCACACAAAAACAGAGTCTTCTGGGCTGGAAAGGACCTTCAACCTCCAGCCAGTCCTCTTTTAATTCTCACAGAGCTTGGAACCTCGAACACACAACACATCACAGAGTCTTCTGGGCTGGAAAGGACCTTCAACCTCCAGCCAGTCCTCTTTTAATTCTCAGAGAGCTTGGAAGCTCTACCACACAAAACATCACACATCACAGAGTCTTCTGGGCTGGAAAGGATCTTCAACCTCCACCCAGTCCACTTTTAATTCTCAGAGAGCTTGGAACCTCGACCACACAAAACATCACACAAAAACAGAGTCTTCTGGGCTGGAAAGGCCCTTCAACCTCCAGCCAGTCCAACCCCCCTGGAGTCGGCAGGGACATCCCCAAGTAGAGCAGGTTGCTCAGAGCCCAAACCAACCTGCCCTGCAACGGTTGCAGGGCCAGGACCCTGCCCACCTAGCACAGGTTCTCACCACCCTCAGAGCCTCCTTCCCCCTCTCTAGCTCGGATCGCCCTCTTCCAGGCGATTCACCCCCCGCTGTCACAGCGGGCCCTGCTGCCAGCCTGCCCGCAGCGCTCCCCTGCCCCCGGAACAGGCTGCCCGGGATGCGGCCGAGCGCCCAGCCCTGCAGACATCCACGGCCAGACGCGAGGCGGCTCCGGGCAGCCTGACGCAGTCCGAGGCGCCGCCGCTCAGCGCAGAGGCGAGAAGCGGAGCCGCACAAGCCGAGCCCTGCGGGTCCCCTCCGCGCCGGGTCCCGCCGCCGCCAGCCGCCGCCGCCCGCACGCCAGCTCGGCCCGGTGCCGCCGCGCTTTGCGGCAGCGCGGCTCCGCCCCTTTTACGACCCCTGTGGGCCCCGCCCCGCCCCGGCTGCCGCGCTGTGCGGCGGCCCCGGCGGCCGCCATGGCGTCTCCGTTCAGCGGCGTGCTGCAGCTGACCGACCTGGACGATTACATCGCGCCCTCGCAGGTGGGTGCGGGCCGGGCGCCCCCGGGGGCCGTGGCAGTGTGAGGGGACGCGTGGGGCCTGTCCCGCCGGCACTGCCTGGGGAGGGCGAGAAGATGGCGCTGAGGGGAGGTGGGTGACAGCCCCGGCGCCGAGCCGCCGGTCGAGACAGCGGCGTGAGGAAGCGAAGGGCCCTTGCTGGGGGCTGTTACAGGATCGCAGGACGTTAGGGGGTGGAAGGGTCCCAAGGAGATCATCGAGTCCAACCGCCCTGCCGGAGCAGCACAATACAAACACGGATCACAGAGGAGCACATCCAGACAGGCCTGGAAAGGCTCCAGAGAAGGAGCCCCCACACCTCTCTGGGCAGCCTGTGCCAGTGCTCTGGGACCCTTCCAGTCAAGAAGTTCCCCCTTGTGTTGAGGCGGAACCTCCTGTGCTGCAGCTTACACCCATTGCTCCTTGTTCAGCAGTAAAAGGAGAACAAAAGAGTCTTGCTTACTGCTACTACCATTACAAAGTAGTCAAAGGCAAACATGGAGAGAGTTTTCTGTCTCTTCCAGCGGCGCATAGGGCAGGAGAGAGGGCAGCGGCGCTGAACACAGCCCTGTGAGGAGAGGCTGAGGGAGCTGGGGGTGTGCAGCCTGCAGAAGAGGAGGCTCAGGGGTGACCTCATTGCTGTCTACAGCTACCTGAAGGGAGGCTGTAGCCAGGTGGGGTTGGTCTCTACTGCCAGGCAACCAGCAACAGAACAAGGGGACACAGTCTCAAGTTGTGCCAGGGGAGGTCTAGGCTGGATGTTAGGAGGAAGTTGTTGTCAGAGAGAGTGATTGGCATTGGAATGGGCTGCCCAGGGAGGTGGTGGAGTCACCATCCCTGGAGGTGTTGAAGCAAAGCCTGGCTGAGGCACTTAGTGCCATGGTCTAGTTGACTGGATAGGGCTGGGTGCTAGGTTGGACTGGATGATCCTGGAGGTCTCTTCCAACCTGCTTGATTCTATAAGGGGCCAGTGTAGAGTCGTGCACCTGGGAAAGAACAACCCCATGGATCAGTATAGGCTGGGGACTGACCTGCTGAAGAGCAGTGAAGGGGAGAAGCACTTGAGAGTCCTGCTGGATGGAAGGACAGCCATGAGCCAGCAGTGTGCTCTTGTGGCCAGGAGGTACAGTGCCAGTCTAGGGTGTATTAGAAGGGCTGTGGTTAGTAGGTTGAGGGAGGTTCTCTTTCGCCTCTACTCTGCCCTAGTGAGGCCTCATCTAGAGTATTGTGTCCAGTTTTGGGTTCCCCAGCTCAAGAAGGAGAGGGAGCTGCTTGAGAGAGTCCAGCACAGAGCCACAAAAATGACTCAGGAAGTTGCACATCTTCCTTGTGAGGAGAGACTGAGGGAGCTGGGGCTTGGAGCTTGGAGAAAAGGAGACTAAGTGGTGACCTCTGTTGTGTTTATAAATATGTAAGGGGTGAGTTCCAGGAGGAACTCTGGAGCCAACCTCTTCTCAGTGATGCCCAGTGACAGGACAGGGGGCAGTAAGTGGAAGTTGAGGCACAGGAGGTTCTGTGTGAACCTGAGGAAGACTTTTTTTTTCCCTGTGAGGGTAAGAGAGCACTGGAACAGGCTGCCCAGGGAGGGTGTGGAGTCTCCCTCTCTGGAGATACTCAAGAACCATCTGGATGCATTCCAGAGTGATCTGCTCTAGGTGATCCTGCTCTGGCACAGGGGCTGGACCAGATGAGCTTTGGAGGACCCTTCCAGCCCCTGACATTCTGTGATTCTATGTGGTGGGGGAGGTTGGACTCAATGATCTCCAGAGGTCACTTCCAACCCCTACCATTCTGTGCTTCTTTGTCCCTGCCTGCTGTAAGGGGGTTGGACTGGATGACCTTGAATGGTCCATTCCCATCCTAACCAGTCTGGGATTCTGGGATTCTGTGCCAGTGTTCAGAAGTGGATGGCACAGTGGTGGGAATGAGCAGCAAAGATAGGTCAAACTTCCTCACTTTGGAGTCTTCAAGCAGTAGCAGAAGTACAGAACATTAATCTTGGAGGTATTTGCTGCCAGGTCCAGCAGCAAAATGAACTCCTGGAATGAGATCAGTGGAACAGGGCATAGCAAACCCCATGAACACCCCTTGCAGTGCTACTGCAATCTTTTCACCTAAGTAATGCAACCTGCTTTTCTGTTTCAAGTCAAGATTGTTGCTTTAGTCAGTGAAGAAGCAGAATCACTTCTTCCTGATGGTCTCTGGATTCCCAAAGTGTGGTTAAACTGGAAATCCCTGCTCCCTGCAGGGGTTTCAGCCAAGATGACCTTCGAGGGTCCCTTCCATCCAGCATTCTGTGATTGTCATTTAGGAGGGGAAGCCTGAAGGTGTGGGCAGGGCAAGGATGGTAAAAAGCAGAGAGACTCATAGCTGTAGAAGTGGGATAAGGAGCTGTAAAGGAGCCTAAACAATAAAAGTCACACAAAATGCAACAACACCCTTGAGGCTTCATCTCAGCAGAGTACAAAAAGCTGGAAGCTGTCCATTGGAGGTCATCAGAGCCCTTAAATGGAACTCCATTGGCAGTAGCCACATGGTGACTGTGGTGACCCCGCCTCCCTGCCTTAACATTTGCCATGAGGAATGCGGGATCCTGGTAGGGCTTGAGAGGGGAGGGCTGTGCAGGCAGGCAGGCTGTTCTCTGAGCCTTTCAAGGCTCTGGAAAACAGAGCTGTGATCTTCAGTAAAGCTAGCAGAATTGGCCTCTCTTTTTGCTGTGATGCTGGAAAAGTGTTCCTTCTGCAAAAAGGGGGTAAGGAGGTTCTGCTTTCATGTTTTTTCTTGGTAGTGAGGTGTGCTGTGACTAAATCCAGCATCTCTTAAGGGGGAGTAAGCAGCATTCACTCTCAAAGTAATGTTTGATCATTCTAGTTCCTATTAAATCTCCCTCCTCATTGCCCATCTCCTCCCTTCTGGGGCTTTGTTTCTCTGTCAGGAATGTATCAAGCCTGTAAAAGTGGAAAAAAAGCCTGGAAAAGCAGCAGCCAAGATCAAAATTGAAGCAGATGGAAGCTACTTTCAGATTGATCAGGTATGTGTGAGTTTTCTTCATTCTTGTGTAAAACAGCCACAAAACCTGAGTGTACTCTTAGGTATTTGAATAATCTACAGTTAATCATTGCTTCAGAAAGGACCCAGGGGCTAGAAAAGTGTTGCTGTTGCTGCCAGCATTCTTGTCTTTTTTTTTCACCCCAAGTGCAGCTTTTTAACTTCCTGCTTTTAGCAGCAGTAATTTCACTTTTGTGCCAGTTATTTATGCCCTGCAATTAAGTGACATTAATGAATGATGATTTTCAGTGTAACAGCAGCCAAGCTTAAGTCTCCTTTGCTGTCCTAGGTTATTTGCAACGCTCTCATTTCTCCTTGTGTTGTGTCTCATGCAGCAGAGCACTCACAAAGAGCTTCCATCAGATCCTCTGTAATGCTGCTCTGATGTTTTCAGTGATACTCTAAATTATTTGTTCACTACTGCAATACTGCACTGCAAAAATGAATGCTGAGCTTTGCAGAACCAGTTTCCTTCTCACACAGAAAAGCATTTCTTAGGTAACCAAGCTGGGAATTTATCTGCTGCTTTTAACTTGAGGCAGATGATGACTTCAAGGAGGATCGAGCACTTCTGATGGAGTCTGCTTTCTGATTTTGAGCTAGCACTGTGCAGTGCCAGCCCAGTCCCAACCATGGCCTGTCTGATACCCAGCAGTGTGGGCAGCAGGTAAAGGGAGGGGATTCTGCTCTGCCTTTCTAGCTCTGAAATCCTCAGCACAGGACAGACATGGACCTGTTGGAGCAGGGCCAGAAGAGGCCACAGCAGTTGTGGAAGGACTGGAAGCCCTCAGCTGTGAGACTAGGCTGAGAGAGTTGATGTTGTGCAGCCTGGAGAAGAGAAGGCTCCAGGGAGTCCTTCTGGTGGCCTTTCAGTACTTAAAGGAGCCGTAGAAAAAAGCTGGGAGAGACTTGAGCAGAGCCTGTTGTGACAGGACAAACTAAAAGAAGGACATTCAGAGAGAAGGAAGAAATCCTTTATAATGAAGGTGGTGAGGTACTGACCCAGCTTGCCTAGAGAGGTGGTGGATTCCCCATCCCTGGAACTCTTGCAGGTCAGGTTGTTTGGGGCTCTGAGAAGCCTG
Source organism: Pogoniulus pusillus (assembly GCF_015220805.1). Lineage (NCBI taxonomy): Eukaryota > Metazoa > Chordata > Aves > Piciformes > Lybiidae > Pogoniulus > Pogoniulus pusillus. Next base: position 22,166,829 of record NC_087276.1, on the reverse strand, counting down.
CTCCCTCCTGACTGCAGGGAGGCTGGACTAGATGGGCTTTTAAGGCCCCTTCCCACCTAAACCATTCTATGATTATTTTAACTTAACAGCACCTAATTGTTTCTGACTTCATTGAGAAGTGATGTGTAAGTGGAGGGTCTCATGAGAAAGCTGACTTATTCAGGTCAAATATGAAGAAAAAGACTTCCTTCAAGTGGCAAAGACAGATGCTGTCTCTGCCAGGCTGCCATCCACTTCTCCAGTCTAAATCTAGATGCCTGTTCTTGGTCTTGCTTAAATGTGCCTGAAGTTCCTCAGCACATCTGCAGCTGTGGGTTAAGACACCTTATTAAAAGCAGCAAACCTCACAGATTCTTCCCTTCCTCCTCATCTTGCTAAACAGAAAAGATACTTTATTAGTGGCAAAGCAAAAGCATTAAAAGGTTAACATCTTTATTACTAAATATAGTAAAAGTGGGAAAACTGCTGCTGTGATCTGAGTCTGAGCTGTTTCTTTCTAGAGTGGAAGAGCCCAAAAACTGGAAAAGGCTAAAATCACCCTGAATGACTGCTTAGCCTGCAGTGGCTGCATCACCTCAGCAGAGAGTGTTTTGATCACTCAACAGAGCCACGAAGAGCTCTGCAGAGTGCTGTCTTCTAACAAGGTGGGTGGCAACTCTTGGTCAGGTAGGCTTCAGAGTTTGAGATCTGTTAAGATTGGTGAGGGGCATCTGCAGAAACCAGCATGGAAAGAGCAAACATAAAATGAGTGGCAGTGATGTGAATGTTGAGGATGTTCTCAGTGCTCTGTTGTGTTTAAGTGGTTTTTAAAGATCCTTTCCAATCCCATCATAACTTATTAATGAGTTGCTGACTTCAGAGATGCTTCCTCATGTTCTGGTGTGCTGGAAGTTCTGCGTGTGCTGTATGAATATTGTCTGAACCAGAGTGCTGTTGGGGTCTTTTCAGAGTGCTGCTCCCAGTGAACAGAAGTTGGTGGTGGTTTCTGTTTCACCACAGTCCAGAGCTTCCCTGGCTGCAAGATGTCAAATGAGTGTTTTGGAAACAGCAAAGAAGTTGACAGCGTTCTTGAAGAGCTTAGGCAAGTGTGGTGGTGGTAGTGGGGTCTGTGTTAAGCCTAACTGTTGAGAGAGCACCAGATTGATGTGATTTAACCTCCTTATGGAACTATGATTAGCATTAACTAAAAGGCAACATGACTACAGCCTCATCACACAATGAACTTGGAGTGATGGAAGGAAGGAGCTTCGAATTTTAGATGTACAACCCTCCTGACATAGAATCACAGAATGGTTTGGCTTGGAAGGGACCTCCAGAGCTCATCCAGTCCAACCCCCCTGCCACCAGTAGGGACATCCTCTACTAGAGCAGGTTGCCCAGAGCCTTGTCCAGCCTGTCCCTCAGTAGCTCCAGGCATGTGGCCTCCACTCCTTCCCTGGGCAACCTGTTGCAGTGTTCCAGCAGCCTCTTGCTGCAGAACTTGTTCCTCACATCCAATCTAAACCTGCTCTGCTCTAATTCCAAATCATTGCCTCTCATCCTCTCACTGCAGGCCTTTGCAAACAGTCTCTCTGCAGCCTTCTTGGATCTCCCTTTGGGTACTGAAAGGCTGCTTTGAGCATTTCCTGGAGCCCTCTCTTCCCCAGGCTGAACACCCCCAGCTCCCTCAGCCTGTTTGCATAGCAGAGGTCCTCCAGCCCCCTGTATATTTTCATGGCCCTCCTCTCGACCTGCATCCTAGGATGGAATGATGATTAGCATTAACTAAAAGGCATCATGTCCACAGCCTGAGTCACATGAGCAACTTGGAGTGATGGAAGTAAGAAGCTTTAGATCTTAGATGTACAGCCCTCTGGCCACTTGTGCTCCTCTCACTGCACTGACTTGCAAGGGAAAAAAGGTTCAGTCTCAGCTGTAGAGGTCAACACCTGCAAATAAGACATTCTTAACTCTGTAAATAAGGCTTTTTGTTGTAGTTTGCCACATCCTTGCTGGGAGTTCTAACACAGCCTCTCTGCTGCCCAGGTGTGCACTATGTTTTTGATACCACCTTCTCAAGAAACTTCAGCCTGCTGGAGAGCCAACGAGAGTTTGTGAAGCGTTTCCGAAGGCAAGCCGAGGACAAAAAGGCTTTGCCAATGCTTGCTTCTGCCTGCCCAGGTATGGCATTAAATTGAATAAAGTGGCAGAGGAATAAGACACTAATGGGAAAAAAAACCCACAAATGTCCTCTTTGAGGATTTCTCTTCTCACAATACCAAGAGATCTTGATGTTAACAGCGGTAGTGATCGCTACAGTGACCTGAGGAGCTCTGAAAGGAGCCTCGTATTACCCTTCCTTTGCTCTTCGTGCTGCAGCAGGGCTGAAAATGGTTCTAAATGGGCACTGAGCCTGGGGCTGGGGACAGAGCAAGTCAAGTAAAGGGATGCTTGTTAAGTTTTTCACTTCACTTGCTAATTCCACTCTTGTCAGGTTGGATCTGCTACGCCGAGAAAACCCACGGCAGTTTCATCATCCCTTACATCAGTACCACCAAATCACCACAGCAGGTCATGGGCTCCTTGATCAAAGGCCATTTTGCAGCACAGCAGGTGAGGGTCTGAACTTATACAGTGCTCAAATGAAACACCTGAAGCTGATATTTTTAGTTTTGCTGCATGTTCCACATTAGAGTTTATAGGTCAAAATGACCTTGCAGAAGCCAACACCTCTCTCACTTCTATTTTATCTAGCGAGAAGCCAGCAACACTGAGCACACACTGCCTGTACTGCTTAAAACCTCTTGGTGCATGGGAGGAAACTTATCATTTGAGTGTTTGTGCTCCCATCTTGTCTGTGTGGGAGATTTTCATCTTGTTTCAAGTTGGGGAATAATTGAAATCATCCTAACCCAAAGCTTCAGTCAGCGCTTACGTGCAGATCATGTCTTGTCTAAAAATTACTCGCTTGTTCCCAGCTTCGTGTTCTGTTTCAGTTTGCCTTAGCTCTGTTCTCAGTCTTTTAACCTTTGGACTCTTGCCAAATGTAAATTTGATACCTAGAGAGTGGAGTTATACTAAAAGCCTAGCAAGAAACTTAAGCACCCCTTTTCTGGGGGGGGAGAGTGGGCTCTGATTTATTGTCCGTTAATGAGCAGCGGTTTAACACTTGCGTTAAGTAAGAGCTGACATCTGCATCCTTGTAACAGAACTTGGCAGCTGCTCACAACGTTTGGCACAAGACCACTGAGACAATGGCCTTGAGTCAATGATTTGTTTCCTCAGCCTGTGCTTATTTCTTGGATGGTCATGAGTTTGTTTTTATCTGGCTCCAGATCATGTCTTGGTTGCTGGAGCAGGGGACTGGGGTTTAGCAGCACGGAGGAAGCTTGTTCTAACTGCAGAATTAGGGATTCACTTCACTGACTGATATTGTTTGGACCATCTGAGCAAGCAAAAAGAGGTGTTGGGGAAGCTGTAAAGGACACACTTGCTGACACTTGCTGCAAGTGAAATTATTTCTCTCTTAGAACCCAATTTCAGTGTCTGTATACATACGAAAATAAGGCTCAGCAATCGTGGGGACTATTTCTAGAGGCATAGTGGCATTAGTGGCATCATTTGGCAGCTCGTGGGGACTCCTCCTTTGGGTGTTTAACCTGAAGAAGAGCAGCCCCAGAAGGAGAATCTTCTCAATGCTCAGAGCTAAAGGGTGGGGGGCAAAAGGATGAGGCCACACTGCTGCCCAGTCTGTGGTGCCCAGCGACTGAGCAGCCGGCAAAAGCTGGAACCCAGGAGGTTCCATCTGAACAGGAGGAGAAACCTGTTTGGTATGAGGGTGCTGAAGCCCTGGAGCAGGCTGCCCAGAGAGGCTGTGGAGTCTCTTTGTCTGGAGAGCTTCCAAACCCAGCTGGGCATTGTGATGCCGGGCAAGCTGCTGTGGGTGCCCTGCTTTAGCAGGGGTGGGTTAGACTGGATGATCCCCAGAGGTCTCTTCCAACCCCTGCCCTGCTAGGATTCTCTTCTGTACCTGGAAAACCTCTGCCTCAAGATGGGTTCAGTACCAGCCAATCCAACTCCACAACTTTGTCTTTCTTCCAGCACTTAAAACCCAACCAGATCTACCATGTGACAGTGATGCCCTGCTATGACAAAAAGCTAGAGGCTTCAAGGCCAGACTTTTTCAACCAAGAGCACCAAACTCGTGACGTGGACTGTGTGATCACCACAGGTAAGTGGAGCTGGGTATAGCCCAGCTGATTTCTGGAAGCCTCAGGGCAAGGTGTTTGCCAGCTTTAATAACCCCCTGTCTCTGATGGAGGCTGTCAGCATGAAACTGCTAATCATGGC